>NC_081387.1:1344496-2076996 GCF_030684315.1 Stegostoma tigrinum | reverse complement strand
GAAAGGTAGAACACCTGAACAGAAAATAGCAAATGGAGGCAAAAAGGTCTAGGAAGGGGACAAAAAGAAAAAAAAATGTTTGTGAGGAGGCGGTGACATAACTGATATGCCATTGATACTCATAAAAGACTTCGGCTTATGCTCTGAAAACTTGGGTTTAAATTATCAGGGCACCTGGTGGAATTTAACTTCAGTTAAGAAACCTTGAATTGGAAAGCTGTTCTCAGTAATAAGGATCATAATCATCAACAATTACCACACGAACACCACTTCACTAAGCCCTTTATGGAAGAAATCTGCTATCCTTACCTTGTCTAGCCAATATGTGACTCCAGACCACAACAGTCGTTCATTTTCAAATATCCTCTGAAATAACCAATCAGAATGCTCAATTGTCACAAAATGTTACAAAACCCAAAAGAATCAAATCAGATCACCTGGCTTTGATCAAGACACTGGGAATGACAACACTGTACACAGCCCTCTCAACCTTCTAAAGTCCTTCGTTCTAATATCTCGGTCTTGGTCTAAAATTTGGATGGCTGTGAATCATGAAGCAACAGCCTAATGTAATCATTTTCATGTAATCATACATTTAATGTCCCAGGCACCATCATGACCATCCTTGGATATGTTCTGTCCCTCTAGCAGGACTGGCTCAGCTAAGGGAATGGTGCAATGGATTTACAATCTGGAGGCAATTACCCTCAGAATCCACATTGACTCCGGACCCCATGAAGTCTAATGGCACATCCGGTCAAATATGTGCAAAGAAACATCCTGATATTTACTACACAACACCACCCAACCTCAAATAAATAATCAATATTCCTGTAATTGATCACCATTTGAAGGAAGCAGTAAGGGTAGCAAGGACACCGAATGTACTCTTGGCGCCAAGAGTGTCTTGGTAACCCAATTACTGATTCAGCTGGTTGAGTCTGAAAGGACTTTGATGTTTGACTCGGGTATGCAGCAGGTGGTGAGGAATCAAAAAGAGGGGAAAATGTAATTGACCATGTCTCAACAACCTACGCTATAGCTGCATCTGTCTGTGACACTATTGGTAGAATTGACCTTTGTAAAGTCTTTATAGAGATGAAAACTCACCTTCACATTGAGGATCACGTCCATTGTGTTATGTGGCCTGCTGATTCGCTCCAATTTCAATAAGATGTAACAATTTAACACCATGAATCCATGAGGTGCTGTTGAATTATTAACAGCAAGCAAATTGTACTCCAACAGAACCTGCAACCTCTTGGCTAAGCATATTCCACACTCTACCAATACCAAGCCAGGGAACCAATGCTGGCTCAATGGACAGTACAGGAGGGCATGCCAGGAGGAGCACCACACATCGCTGAAAATGAGGTGTCAACCTGATGAAGTTACAGAACAAGACCACCTGTGTGCGAAACTGCATTGGCAGCAAGTGATAGACAGAGTTAAGTGATCCCACAAAACCATAAGACCACAAGACTATAGAACGCAGGTGCAGAATTAGGTCATCTAGCTCATTAGGTCTGCTCCACAATTCAATCATGGCTGATATGTTTCTCAACCCATTCTTCTATCGCTGTCTTAAACACACTCAGCGATTGGGCTCCACAGCCCTCTGCGGCAACATATTCCACAGATTAAGCACAATCTGGCTGAAGAAATTTCTCCTCATCTCAATTCTAAAGCACTGTCCCTTCACTCACAGGCTGTGCCCTTGGGCACAGTCTCGCCTACAAGTGGAAATATCTTCTCCACATCCACTCTATCCAGGCCTCTCAGTATTCTGTCAGTTTCAATCGGGTCACCCTCATCCTTCTACACTGAGTACAGGCCCAGAATCTACAATTGCTCCTCAAATGAGAAGCCTTTCATGCCCAGGATCTTACTTGTAAACTGAGGTTAAACAAGGCTCTGTCTTTGCAATAATTTGTCATTGAAGTAACTCCACAGAAGTTGGGATCCTATTAACAAGTCACCTTTTACTTGCACATGGAAAGCGATGTCTGACATTCCTGTTTTTCTCTGTCAGCCAGGGCTCCCTAATTGGACAGATATACTGCCCCAATCAGGAAACTCATATTCTATGCAGTTCATCTGGCAGACATTGTTACAATTAATACATCCTTACTGTCCAAGTTCAAGAGCACAAGTCATTTCTTTCTGTTGTAGCTCCTCCTGGGGTGATTTAGCACCGGGTCCGGTTCCTCCAACTCTGCCTCAAATGTGGGCAGCATGCAGCGCACAGTAGCTTGACTCTCGCACCCAGAGTGTCTTGGAAGAAATTCCTTCTCTTCTTCAGGTGTCAAAGGTAACGAGACAGCAAGACCCCCTCTGTCCATCTTGGGTTCTGAGGTATCTTCAATGCCTGACAGAGAGGGAGAACTCACAGGTTACATCAGCCTTATCGACTCTTCCAAGGTGCCAGGCATGTTTTGTTCCCAGAGATAATAGGAACTGCAAATGCTGGAGAATCTGAGATAACAAGGTATAAAGCTGGATGAACACAGCAGGCCAAGCAGCACCAGGGCAAGCTGAAGAAGGGTCTAGGCCTGAAATGTCAGCTTTCCAGCTCCTCTGATGCTGCTTGGCCTGCTGCATTCATCCAGTTCTACATCTTGTTATCTCAGATTCTCCAGCATCTGCAGTTCCCACTATCTCTGAACCAATTAAAATAAACTGGTTTAATGTCACTGAGTTTGAATGGAGGTTGATACTGGTGCAGCTGTATCAGTGATTGTAGAACCAGTCTTTAACAAAATTTGTTCTGGACTCTAACCCGTAAGTTTGCCTAAAAACTCGGCTAGACTGAGAACCTACACTGGGGAACCCCTACAGATTAAGGGTCCAGTTTCGTTTCCAGTCTCTTATGAGAAGCAGCTGATTCAGTTACTACTGATTGGAGTAAAAGGCTTGGGCCCAAACCTATTGGGGTGAAATTGATTGAGAAAGATTTGCCTTGAGTGGCTCAGCATTTTTCAATTAGAAAATAGCTGCCTGAGTGAAGTCCTAATTAAATATCTGGAGGATTTTCCTGAAGATCTCGGGATTATCAAAGGAGCCATGGTCACTTTGCATGTTGTCCAGGGAACAATTCCGCGATTCTGCAAAAGTTGAGGCAGAAATCAGGGGGCTGGAAAGTGAAGAAATCATCAAACAGTTTGTGGAATGGACAGCACCGGTTGCACAGATTGTGAACTGCATGGTCAGGTTACCTTTGTGCAGATTTTAAACAAATGGTAAACTGCTTCTTGCAGCTGGATAAATACCCAAGCCCCTGCATAGAGGATTTATACACACAGCTGGCAGGGAGCTGCCCTTCACAAAGCTGATCATGGGCCATGCATACCTGCAATTGCAGTTAGATGAGGATTCCAGAAATATGTTACAATTAATACAATAAGTGTTTGTACCAATATACAAGACTGCCCTTTTGGATGTCATTAGCCTGTGCACTTTTTCAGCAGACCATTTTGAAAGAACATTTTGAAAGGTTTGCCCCAGGTCTCCATTTATCCGGATGACGTGCAAATAACCAGGAAGACCAATAAAGAACATTTAGAGAAGCTGGACATTGTCTTTAGACATTTCTCTGAGGCAGACATATGCCCCAGAAGAGAAAAGTACATGTTCCAGGCACCCCAAGTGTCCGATTTGGGCTACTGACAAGACTGCATTACACTTGTTGGAAAATAAAGTGAGAGTGACCAAAGATGCCCCAGTTCCCAAATCTGCTTTGGTTTTGCCTTGGATCGGGGAATTATTATAGAACGGTCATGCATTACCTGGCCTCCATCCTGGCACGTTTGCCCTCCTCCCTTTCTCTATGATTGCTAATATAATATTGCCTGACTTCACCCCGTCTCAGCTCATCCACTGCTGAAAAATTCATTCTTTTGTTACTTCCAGACTCTAATTATTCCAATGCCCCCGGCTGCTCTCCTGCATTCCATCCTCTGCAGACCTGAGATGAAACAATACACACTATTACACACAATCCATTGTTAGCCATTAATTGTCCTTATAAGTAGGTATTCATTTTCCCAGGCAAATTGTTATCCACTCCTTTGTCCAACTGTTCTTCTCTCTCTTTGTGCTCTAACTCTATCATTTACTCCTTATCCGCACCCCCCCCAATCCTGTCTTCCCCAGCCCAAATGAAGGATCCCGAACCAAAATGCTGACTTCCCTGCTCGTCTGATACTGCATGACTTGCTACGTTCCTCCAGCTCCACAATGTCTGTGACTCTGACTCCAGCATCTGCAGTCCCTGCTATCTCCATTTTTCCAGCTGCCATCAGTTCTTAGGAAGGGTCACTGAACCTAAAACAACAAGTCTGATCTCTCCATCCAGATGCTGCCAGACCTGCTGAACTTTTCCAACAAGATCAGAGTATTTTGATTGACAATCTACCCAAGTGTCTTTTCCATTGTTCTAACAGTGCCTGGGTAAATGGCGGTTTGGGAAGAAGAAAGGAAGTAACCACATTATCTTTTCATTGTCACTATCCAGTGTTCCTGATGGAAACAGATGGTATGTCACAATGTAGTGAGGAAAAAGAAAGGACTTATATCTAATACCCCCGTAAGGGGAATAGCATACTAGCACTCATTCTGACAAGTCTCTAACTGAGGAATCAGCTCCTTCAGCAAAGGAGGGCAGGGAGTTGGAGGAAATCATGCTTTCTCTTGAGATAATGGGAACTGCAGATGCTGGAGATTCCAAGATAATAAAATGTGAGGCTGGATGAACACAGCAGGCCAAGCAGCATCTCAGGAGCACAAAAGCTGACGTTTCGGGCCTAGACCCTTCATCAGAGAGGGGGATGGGGGGAGGGAACTGGAATAAATAGGGAGAGAGGGGGAGGCGGACCGAAGATGGAGAGTAAAGAAGATAGGTGGAGAGGGTGTAGGTGGGGAGGTAGGGAGGGGATAGGTCAGTCCAGGGAAGATGGACAGGTCAAGGAGGTGGGATGAGGTTAGTAGGTAGCTGGGGGTGCGGCTTGGGGTGGGAGGAAGGGATGGCTGAGAGGAAGAACCGGTTAGGGAGGCAGAGACAGGTTGGACTGGTTTTGGGATGCAGTGGGTGGGGGGGGAAGAGCTGGGCTGGTTGTGTGGTGCAGTGGGGGGAGGGGATGAACTGGGCTGGTTTAGGGATGCAGTAGGGGAAGGGGAGATTTTGAAACTGGTGAAGTCCACATTGATGCCATATGGCTGCAGGGTTCCCAGGCGGAATATGAGTTGCTGTTCCTGCAATCTTCGGGTGGCATCATTGTGGCAGTGCAGGAGGCCCATGATGGACATGTCATCAAGAGAATGGGAGGGGGAGTGGAAATGGTTTGCGACTGGGAGGTGCAGTTGTTTGTTGCGAACTGAGCGGAGGTGTTCTGCAAAGCGGTCCCCAAGCCTCCAAGGGGAAACCAAGCGGAGGCTTGGGGACCGCTTTGCAGAACACCTCCGCTCAGTTCGCAACAAACAACTGCACCTCCCAGTCGCAAACCATTTCCACTCCCCCTCCCATTCTCTTGATGACATGTCCATCATGGGCCTCCTGCACTGCCACAATGATGCCACCCGAAGGTTGCAGGAACAGCAACTCATATTCCGCCTGGGAACCCTGCAGCCATATGGCATCAATGTGGACTTCACCAGTTTCAAAATCTCCCCTTCCCCTACTGCATCCCTAAACCAGCCCAGTTCATCCCCTCCCCCCACTGCACCACACAACCAGCCCAGCTCTTCCCCCCCACCCACTGCATCCCAAAACCAGTCCAACCTGTCTCTGCCTCCCTAACCGGTTCTTCCTCTCACCCATCCCTTCCTCCCACCCCAAGCCGCACCCCCAGCTACCTACTAACCTCATCCCACCTCCTTGACCTGTCCGTCTTCCCTGGACTGACCTATCCCCTCCCTACCTCCCCACCTACACCCTCTCCACCTATCTTCTTTACTCTCCATCTTCGGTCCGCCTCCCCCTCTCTCCCTATTTATTCCAGTTCCCTCCCCCCATCCCCCTCTCTGATGAAGGGTCTAGGCCCGAAACGTCAGCTTTTGTGCTCCTGAGATGCTGCTTGGCCTGCTGTGTTCATCCAGCCTCACATTTTATTATCATGCTTTCTCTTCTTGTTTTTCAGAAGGATTGCACTCTACCATACCAGAGAACACAGAACATAGACACAACAGATAGATTCTGCCCATCACCCAAAGAACAATTGCACAACTGTGGGAAGACATTCAGTCCCTTCAAAACATTGCTCAAAACAGAGACGATTGCACAGTGGAAGTATTGTCTGGTTTGGGCAGTGGAGCTTTGACGTATCAACAGATCTGAGACAGGTCAGTGGTGTGGAGCGTTCCATCCAAACCAGCCTTTCTGAATGCTGTGGTTGATTGGTCAGGATGACATTTGAGGAAGCATGATGGCTGCAAGTGTGGAGAGAATTTCAAGCATACATTGACCCTCTTGAACCTCTCCCTCATTCCTACAGGTGAGAGGCTGTTCAAGTGTGAGGTATGTCAGGAGGGTTCCACAGACTGATACGTTCCCTGATTGCACAAGGTTCATCTTTTGTCCATCTTGCAATACAAGGATAGTTTAATGGAAATGGAGCGATTCAAATATGAGGTGTGTGACAGGGGCTTCAAATATCATTGATGCTTGTGAAACGCTGGCGAGAAGCTGTTTAAGTGTGAGGTATGTAAGAAGTCCTTCTCACAGTCATCTAATCTCCACACATGCTAACATGTTCACACTGGGAAGAAACTATTCACCTGTGAAGTATGTAACAAATCATTCCTACATTCTTCTACTCTCCGTCTACACAAACACACCCACATAGGTGAGAATCCTTTCACATGTAGGGTGTATGATATATCATTCCTTAAGTCTTTGACCTTCCATGAACACCAACACATCCACACAGGGAAGAAATCACTCATATATGAGGTGTGTAACAAATCATTCTCAGTCATCAGCCCTCAGCATATGCAGACACATCCACATCAGAGAGAAGCCATTCATGTGTGAAGTGTGCGACAAATCTTTTTCAGATTCATCAACTCTGACCATTCACAAATGTGTTCACACTGGGGAGAAACTGTTCCTGTGCAAAGTGTGCAACGTATTATTTTTGCAGTCATTGACCCTCTGCTCACAAGGATGCACTCACACTGGGGAGAAACCCTTCTCGTGCAAGGCGTGGAAGAAATCATTCCTCCTGCTGGTGTCCCTCTGTGTACATCAACGTGTGCACACGAGACAGAAACCGTTCAAATGCTCCGAGTGTGACAAAGGCTTCACACGTTCCTCAGGCTTCCTGGTCCATCAGAGGACTCACACGGGGGACAAACCTTTTAAATGTGAGCTATGTGATAAAAGTTTTTGCAAATATCTGTAAGTTTGCTGCTCCATGGAAGGGTCCACATAGGGGGGAAACTCTTCAGGTGTGAGGTTTGTCAAGTAGTTTTCAGCCAGCCCAGTGATTTCATGAGGCACCACAGGATTCACACAGGAGACAAACCCTTCAAGTGTGAAATCTGTGGCCAAACCTTCAGGCAATCTTCAGCACTTGTGCAGCACTGACATAATGGTAAGGTGATTGGAGGAAGGTATAGAGGAGATGTCAGAGGTACGTTCTTTACACAGGGAGTGGTGGGCATGTGGAATGCACTGTCGGCTGTGGTAGCGCAGTCAAATACTTTAGAGACTTCTAAGCAATTCTTGGATAGGCACATGGATGATAGTATAATGTAGAGTATGCAGAGTAGTTTGATCTTAGTAGGATAATAGGTCAGCACAACATAATAGGCCGAAAGGCCTGTACTGTGCTGTACTGTTTCTATGTTCTATGTTCTGACGCATTCACACAGGGGAGAAGCCTTTCATATGTGAGGTGTGCGACAAATCTTTCTCCAGGTCATCAGGTCTTCTCCAGTACAAGAGGTTCCACACAGCAGAGTAATCCTTCAGGTGTGAGGTTTCACCCAAAGGTGTTGGGATGTCTGTGTCCCCCCTGGGAGAGCTTCATCAGGTCTAATGTTTGTGTCAAGGATCTCACCCATTTGTTACGGTCCCAGCAGATATTAATTCTGGACAGGTCCCAGAGTGAAGCAGACCCTGCTTTAGTTCAAGATGTGAATTATGGGCAAATTCTCTTCAGGTAATGGGTGCTGGTTGAGTCCCATGGGGACTGTTTGTACTCTCCTGTCTGGAAAGACAACTATCCAGAGATTGGGGAGGGAGCAGGGTGAGTCCCTACAGACCTGAGTTCCCCCAAGCCATCATACCTCAACATTGAGATATGTTCACCTTACACTCGTCCAACATTAATTTCATGGTTTGGGAAGAATCTTGTAGAAAAATCGCAAATCATTTTCAAATGTTTTGGCACTTTGGCTCATTTGAAGTTTGGAGTAAGCTGAATGTTGTGTTGTTTCTCTGTTTTATCAATTTTCTGAGATTTTTAGAGATTTATAACTCGCAATAAATTCACTGTTTAGCTTTAAACAAGCTACCTGTCTTGTCAGCATGGTGCGTTCCCATTCGCTGAAATACTCAGGATACTACAGTAAGAGTCCTGTACATAATACAAAGGCCAAAATCAGGCCACAGCTGGAGGGCACTGCTCTGCATCAAGTACGGCCAACCAGGAGATTCTCCCATAATCACATACAATTGGAATATCAGGACAATTTAGGCATTGCTATTCAACTTGCTTGACCACTTTATCAGACATTGTCCCCAACTCCTACAGAATTCTAGAGATTCTGCCTTTGAGCCACAATATTACTTCCTGTGCCACTTCACCTCTGGGTTTCAAAATTGATGGATATTTAATGACCATTTCACAAGCATAAAATTTCCTGAAGAAAAATAATTTCCATTTTTCTTTCAACTTTATCAATGCATTTTGAAGTGTGATCCCTGTTAAAATGTAGGAACAGGACCAACCATGTGTGCACAGCTAATTCCCACAAATCTGCAATGTGATATTGATCAGATAGCTATTTTTTTGAAGTGGCTCCTGTGATCCATATTCACCAGTAGAATCTCACAGAAGACACCCAATAAGAAGCCATTTCTGTTCCTGGGCTTCATTCATTTGAGTAAAAGATCTAAAGCTCTCGGTTTTACTCTCTGTTGGCTTTTTTGAGGAGATTATCAGGATGCAGCTTGGGGGCATCAAGTACGACCAACCAGGACGTTCTCCCATTATCACACACAATTGGAATATCAGGACGATTTAGACATTGCTATTCAACATGCTTGACCATAAGACCATAAGACCATAAGACATAGGAGTGGAAGTAAGGCCATTCGGCCCATCAAGAACACTCCGCCATTTAAATCATGGCTGATGGACATTTCAACACCACTTCCCTGCACTCTCCCTGTAGCCCTTGATTCCTTTTCAGATCAAGAATTTGTCGATCTCTGCCTTGAAGGCATCCAACGTCCCGGCCTACACTGCACTCTGCGGCAATGAATTCCACAAGCCCACCACTCTCTGGCTAAAGAAATATCGTCTCATTTCTGTTATAAATTTACCCCCTCTAATTTTAAGGCTGTGCCCACGGGTCCTAGTCTCCCCGCCTAACGGAAACAACTTTCTAGTGTCCACCCCTTCTAAACCATACATTATCTTGTAAGTTTCTATTAGATATCCCCTCAACCTTCTAAACTCTAATGAGTACAATCCCAGGATCGTTAGCCGTTCAATGATCAAGGAGTTTCCAAATTGTATTTTTGATGGAACAGTGGATTGATGATGACTAGCTGGTGTTCTGCACATTAGGTGAGCAGGAGACTCCCATTGGAGTTTGAATTGAACTGAGTGGGGTTGGGGGCTAAGAAATGGGAGAGCTCAGATCCTAAAATTAATGAGCTCGATGTTGAATTCTGGAAGGCTGCAGAGTCCTCCATGGAAAATGAGGTGTTGTTCTTCAGGCTTGCGCTGAGTTTCCCTGGAACACTGCAACAAGCCTGAGACAGACAGGGATTTGGGCCAGGGAACAGCCCTCTGGACTCAACTTTGAGTTCAATAATTTTACGACCTGAACTCTCCCACATCCTGATACCAACGCCATACACCAGGCCTCGTTATCACAGGGCTTGCAATTACAGACTACCTGTCATTAGCCAGTAATAGACTCCTTTAGCAGCTATTCATTCTCCCAGCCAGATTGTAATCCACTCCTTTGTTTGTCCAACTGTTCTTCTCTTCCTTTGGGCTCTCTCCACACGTATTATTTACTCCTTACCCTCTCCCCCGACCCTATCTTTTGCATATAAACCCACATTTTATGAGCCACCATCAGTTCTGAGGAAGGGTCACTAAACCGAAATGTTAACTCTGATTTCTCTTCCCAAATGCTGCCACAGATTTGCTGAGCTTTTCCGGAAACTTCTGTTTTTGTTCCTGATTTACTGCATCCACAGTTCTTTTGGTTTTTATTAAGTATACAACAGTAATTGGTCAGTGTCATTCTCTTCAGCCTCCAACTGAGCTTTCAACCCCATACCTCTCCATCTCATGGACCACCTACTCCCCGCTGTAACATGTATAACATTCCCAGCCCCACGTTAGTCCATTTACTGTAGAAATCCTCATCCATGCTGTTGTTGCTCGTAGACTAGACTACACCATTCAAATGTTCTCCTGTTCAGCTCCACATATTCCATTTCTATAAACTTCAGCTTAACCAAAACTTTGCAATCTTTCACCTCACACACGCCTATCATCAGTGTTCTCACCAACCTGTACACTTTTCCCAGTCCTTCAGAGTCTCCAATTTAAAATCCCCATGCTAAAGGAGAGAATTTGCCAGAGCCTCACCCCCTCTCTTTGTCACCTCTGGTCCCATCTCTCTCCCAGGTCTCTGGGCTTCCTCCACTCTGACATTCATTACATCCACCATTGATGGTTGTGTTAGTGTGAACTGGTCAAAGGTTAAATTGATGTACTTGAACCAATCGGTTTGATGGTGGGAGAGGTTTGAGGCAGACACTGCTGAGACATTGAGTACTTTTAAATGACAGGTATCCTATGTGAACACTCTCAGTGCAACAGAAGTAGGTGACCTGGCTCAAAGGCCATGTGGAGATATCCTCTGTGAGATAAGAGGAAGAGGTGAAACACTGCTGGTACTTATCACACTAGAAGGGTTTGACACGTGTGGGTTCACTCATATTTCAGGACAAGTGTATGAATGCTTTGTTACAGAATTCAGACCAATCAAAATTTTCTCGTGCTTTGATGGACCAAGAGATATACTGATTATATGAAAGCCTTGTCACACACCACACACTTGAATGGTTTCTCACCAGTGAGGGTCTGCTGGAGTTCAGGTTGGAGGTATCAGTGAAAGCTTTGCCACACAATCAAACCTGAAGAGTTTGTTACTTTCCGAATTCCCTCATGTCCCAGGTGATTTGAAGAAGTTACAAACCTTTCATTGCAAACCTCCCATTTGAAGCATTCTCCACTTTGTGATTCCTCTGTTGGAGCAGAAGATTGAGTGAACAGTGCATCACACACCTCACACATAAACAGTTTCTCTCCGGTGTGAATGCGTTGGTGCCTGTGGCATTGCAAAGAGTTAGACTAGATTAGATTAAATTCCCTACAGTGTGGGAACAGACCCTTCATCCCAACAAGTCCACACTGCCCCTTGGAGCATCCCACCCAGAACCATCCCCCTATAACCCACACACCCCTGAACACTACGGGCAATTTAGCATGGCCGATCCATCTAGCCTGCACATCTTTGGACTGATTTGGGAATGATTTGTCACATACCTCACACATGAATGTTTTCTCTCCTCCATAAGTTTGTTTGTGTGTGCAAAGGGTTGATGAGTCTGAGAACGATCCGTCACACACCTCACATGAATGGTTTCCCTCCTGTGCAAATTTGTTGGTATCTTTGAAGATTTGATGACTCCAAGAATATTTTTTCACACACCTTGCACACGAATGATTTCACCCCTGTGTGAATCCTCTGGTGGACCAAGAGTCTTGATGAGTCCGAAAATGATATGTCACATAGCTCACATGTGAATGTTTTCTCCCCTGCGAGAATTCATTGGTGTCTGTATAACTTTGATGACTCTGAGAATGTTTTGCCACACATCTCACACCTGCATAATTTCTCCCCGTGTGAATTCATTGGTGTTTTTGAAGTTTTGATGACCCTGTGAATGACTTCATATGCTTGCATGTGTGAGGTTTCTCCCCTGTGTGAATGTGTTAATGTCTGCAGAAGTTTGATGAATCTAAGAATGATTTTCACACACATCACATTGAACACAGAATTGCACAGCACAGGAATTGGCCCTTTGTCTCATGATGTTTGCTGAACATGATGCTAAATTAAACTAATCCCTTCTGCCTGCCTTTGATCTATATCCCTCCATTCCTTGCATATTCATGTGCTTATCTAAAAGCTCCTTAAATATCCCTATCATATCTGCCTCCAACATCACCTGTTACAACGCATTCCAGACGCCTATCACTCTCTGTGTCAAAAACTTGTCCCTCATGTGTCCTTTGAACTTTACCTCTCTCACTTAAATGCATGTCCCCTAGTATTTTTCCCCTAGTCTGGGAAAAAGTTGACTGTCAACCCTATCCATGCATCTCATAATTTTATAGACTTCTTTTGTCTGTCCTCAGCCTCTGCCGCTCCAGAGAAAACAAACCAAGTTTTTCTAGCCTCTCCTTATAGTTCATACCCTCTAATCCAGGCAGAATCCTGGTAAACCTCTTCTGCACCCTCTCAAAAGCACCCATATCCTTCCTGTAATGAGGCAGCCAGAGCTGAATGCAATACTCCAAGTGTGGCCTAACTTAAGTCTTATAAAGCAACATGACATCCTGACTCTTGTACTGAGTTCCCCTACCAATAAAAGCAAGTATGCTATATGCCTTCTTTACCACCCTATCTATTTGCGTGGTCACTTTCAGGGAGCTATGGACTTGAATTCCAAGATCCCTTTGTACATCAATCCCTGTTTAAGGTCCTGCCATTAACTGTACACTTTTCCTTGACATTTTATCTCCCAAAATGCAGCACCTCACATTTAGTTAGATTAAACTTTGACTGTCATTTCTCTGCCCTATATGTATCTGCAACTGCTCTATATCGCTCTGTATCTTTTGACAATCTTCTACATTATCCAGAACTCCACTGATCTTTCTATCATTTGCAAACTTACTAACCCACACATCTATGTTTTCATCAAATCATTTATATTTTTTACAAACAGCAGAGGTCCCAGTATGGATCCGAGTAGAACGCCAGTAGTCACAGATCTCCAGCCTGAAAAACAACTTTCCACCACTACACTCTGCCTTTCATGGGTATGCCAATTCTGAATCCAAGCAGCCAAGTCACTGTGGATTCCAGCATCTTAATCTTCTGGATGAACCTACCATGAGGGACCTTGTTGAAAGCCTTACTAAAACCCACATAAAGAACATCCACTGTTCTACTCTCATCAATCACCTTTGTCACCGTCTCAAAAAATTCAATCAAGTGAGACATGACCTACCCTGCACAAAGCCATGCTAACCCTCCCAAATTAGGCCTTGCTTTTCCAAATGTGGATAAATCCTAATCCTAAGATTTCTCTCCAATAGCTTCCCAACCCCCAATGTGAGACTCACCAGTCTATAGTATCTTGGATTATTCCTATTTCTCTTCTTAAACAGAAGAACAACATTTGCTACTCTCCAATGGCTAGTAAAGATACAAAGGTCTTACTCAAAGCCTTAGCAATCTCCTCTCTTGCCTCTCTCAATAATCTGGGGTAGATGATGTAGGAGTCTAGTGATTTATCCACCTTAGTGTGCTTCAAGACACCCAACACCATTTCTTTCTTGATCTAGAAGTGCCCTAGCATATTAGCATGTACCACTTTAATCTCATTAACCTCCACATCCTTCTCCTGGGTGAATACTGATGCAAAGTACTCATTTAGAATCTCACCCACATCCTCTGCCTCCAAGCACAAGTTCCTTCTTTAACTTTGAGTGGTCCTATATTCTGTCGAGTTACCCTCTTGTTTTTAGTGTTTCAACAGAATGTCTTGGGTTCTGTTTAACCCTACTTACCAGGTCATTCTATTCCATGGACCCTTCTTGCTCTCCTAATTTCCTGCTTGGCTTCTTCCCTGCTTTCTTTATATTTCTCAAAGCCCTGTCTGATTTTAGCTTCCTTAATCTTACATACATACTTTTTTAAAATTTTGACTAAATTCACAACCTTCCTCTTTACCCAAGGGCCCCTTGCCTTTCTAACCTTGTCCTTCCTCCTTACTGAAATATGTCGACCCTGCACTCTCCTCAGTAAGTATTTAAACAATTCCCACATGTCAAATGTGGACTTGCCTGAGAAAAAGCCCTTTTGGATGCACTTTACAAATTCTGCTCCATCTAGGTCTCTTGCTCTGAGGGACTCCCAGTCAATATTGGGGAAATTAAAGTCACCCACTATCCTGTTTTATTGCATTTTTCTATAACCTGCCTAGTATTTGTTCCTCAATATCTTGGTGGCTGTTTGGGGCCTTTCGTACAATCCTATCAGAGTGATTGCACTTATCTAATTTTTGAGCTTTACCCCTATTGCCTCAGTGGATGAAACCTCCAGTATGTCCTCCCTGAGCGCAGCTATGACATTCTCCTTGATCAGTAATACAACTCCTCTACTACACCCCAGAGTTCTGAAGATGATAGCTGAGGAGATTGTGGAGGCATTTGTGATGATCTTTCAGGAATCACTGGAGTCAGGAAAGGTCCCAGATGACTAGAAAGTGGCTACTGTAATATTCCCTGATTCAAAATTGCGGAATTCATTGCCGCAGAGTGCAGTGGAGGCCGGGACGTTGGATGCCTTCAAGGCAGAGATCGACAAATTCTTGATCTCAGAAGGAATCAGGGTCTACGGGGAGAGTGCAGGGAAGTGGTGTTGAAATGCCCATCAGCCATGATTTAAATGGTGGAGTGGACTTGATGGGCCGAATGGCCTTACTTCCACTCCTATGTCTTATGATCTTAAAAGGGAGGGAGGCAGAAGACCAGAAAGGATAGGCTGGTTAGACTAACCTCAGCTGCTGCTGAGATTTTAGAAACCATTATAAAGCTTGCGGAGTTCTTGGAAGTGCATTGTAAAGTAATGCTGAGTCAGCAAGGCTTCATTATCATGAGGACATGCTTGATAAATCTGTTAGAATTCTTTGAAGAGGAGCTGGCCAGAGTTGATTGGAAGGAAAGTCTCGCAGGGAAGATGGTGGAGCAGCAAAAGTAGGAGTTTCTGGGGCATATTTGTGAGGCACAGCAGAAAGTCAACCCAAGGAAGAAGAACAAACTACTGTAATCCAGAAAGCTCCATGAAACCACGACATCTTTTAACACTGTGCAGTCCACAAGCATGCTTTTTTTTAGAAAATACCGTTTTTTCCAATTAAAATGATTAAAGATGGCAGCAGAGTAACGCTCCAGTCAGAGCTCCTTGGAACTCCTCTGCTTTCCAGTCCCTTTACCTTTTCTCCCTCCTTCTTTCCTCTTGTAGTTCCGACCACCTCCCCACCTGATCCTCAGACAGTGGAGCTGCAGAGCAAGCAGACTGAGTCCCTTGGAGGGCCAGAGTGAGCAGGCTGAGAACTGTGGTGGACCGCAGCGAACTGGCCAAGTCTGTGGCAGACCAGAGTGGGCATGAGCTGAGTCCTGTGGCGGATGGAAGAGAGCGTGGGTCGAATCCCACGGAGGAACCAGCACGGGCAGCGCGGCCTTGTGCTCTGGGCCCTGCAAGTACACTTAATAAGCTCCAGAGCACAGCGAGCAGTGAGCCTGGAGCAGTGCGGGAAAGAAACCCTGCACGTGGGAAGCAGTCCCGGAGCAGCGCACAGGCAGCGAGTCTTGGATGGAGAATGGTGTGAGGGGACAATCCTTAACTTTGAACTTAGAACTCTGTAATGTTAACTGCTTAATATTTTCCTTTTTTTAAACTTATTTTCAACTCTGTAAGCAGGCAACTACTTTTATTCGAGATAATGGGAACTGCAGATGCTGGAGATTCCAAGATAATAAAATGTGAGGCTGGATGAACACAGCAGGCCAAGCAGCATCTCAGGAGCACAAAAGCTGACGTTTCGGGCCTAGACCCTTCTGATGAAGGGTCTAGGCCCGAAACGTCAGCTTTTGTGCTCCTGAGATGCTGCTTGGCCTGCTGTGTTCATCCAGCCTCACATTTTATTAACTACTTTTATTCCTTTGCTGTATCCAAGAATTGTACCTGGGTACTTGTACTGAAGATGTTGACATTAGAAGGCTTTTGTCAAGGCTTTTCACTATACTCCCACATGAGACAGGATGTTTTATATTGTATATTGGTCAACAAAACTCAGGCTGGAAATCAGGAGGGAAATGTTTCCAAGAAACACACTCAATATACAACACACAGCTCCAGTCTAACAGTTCAGTACAAAGCACTGAGTAAACAGCTCTCTCAGCTGGATCTTCTCACACAGCATAAGGGACATTTCCACCCCTGATTACCCACAGGATAGTCAGACTGCCTGAAGATTGGTGTGGATATTATGGGATACAATTTGTATAAAAGCTGCTCCTTCACTCACCATCTCCTCACTTGGTTTTCAGTCCCTATAGGAAGTGAACCAGCTCTGGAAGAGGAAGAGGAGAGAATGGGCAGAGTGGGTGGGCTCTCTGATTGACGTCTCTCACAGCCAATCCAAATATTTCTGCAGCAACGTGAGTTTCCTGAAGCTTGGGAAACTGACCAGTGAAATGGAGGTGACTTTGAGCAGCAGATCAGGTGGAGATTTAAACTTGTCATTGTCACACCTAAGTAAAAAAATCTCACATTGCAGCTGCTGTCTCAGTTGCCCTGGTAAATATCTCACAAAGATTTCCAGTTTATGAATGGCATTTTTCATCCTCAAGGCTTTCCAACTGACATCACCAGCACAACTCATAGGGTCCCGACGTGAAACATTAACTTTCCTGCTCCTGTGATGCTGCCTGGCCTGCTGGGTTCCTCCAGCTCCACAATGTGTTTACTCTGCCTCTTCTCTGCTCTTCCAGAGTTGCTTCATTTTGTATTGGAACTAAAGACCCAGTGAGGAGGTGGTGAATGAAAGAGCAGCTTCTTTTTAAACAAAATGTTTCCCGCAGTATCCACACCAGAGTTCTGGATGGTGCCTGTTTTTTTCAAAACTCTTTGAGACTTCTAACCAGCCAACCTCTGTAACCCCATCAGAAATCATGAGAAAGACTTGCATTTCAATAAAATTTTTCATGGCCATCAGATGTGCTGAACATTTTACAGCCAGGGAAGTACTTTCAGAATGTGATTACTATTGTAATGCTGGAAATGTAAGTTAAGGTCTGCACACCAACTTGCCACTAACAGCAACATGAGAATGCCCAGATAATCTGGTTTTGAGTCCGTTGATTACGATGAATGTTCTGTAAGACATCAGGGATAACTACTCTGCTGTTCTTCAAAATAGTGCCAAAGGATATTTTGCAGCCACCTGAGAGAGGGATCAGAAGGGGCCCTGTTTGTGAACTCATCTGAGATCACCTTTGGTGTTGGACTATGCTGTGAGTGTGTCTGATTCTATGAAGGGTTCTTCATTACAATATCTGGCTTTCACTGTAATTTCCCAAGATTGGTGAGCAAGAGGCAGACAATGCACAGGAGAGTGCAAGTTCACTCACATGAAAGTCCAGTGACACCCTGCCTTACTTCAACTGGGGCTTAGATCCTCATCCATACCTTTGTCGGCTCTGGACTCAATTGTTCCAATGCTCTCCTGGCTGCTGTCAAATCTTGCACTGTGAACTTGAACTCATCCAAAACTGTACTGTCCGGGTCCTAACTGACACTATTTACCAAACAACCCTGCACTTGCTGATCTCTGGCTCCTGGTCAATCAGCACTTCAGCTTTAAAATTCTTGTTTCTTTTCAAGTTCCTCTGTCGGATTGTCCCTCCCTATCTGTGTAATCACCGAAGCAATTGAGCTGTCATGCCTAGAAGTGCATACATTGAAATGTCTCTTCACAACATCTTAATCTGAAGGCCTTTCCCAAAAGTATTTAATAGAGATGTAACGAGACAAAAATTGACATGGAGGGAGAGAAGTGAATATTGCGGAGGGATAATCAAATCAGTGGAATTGGTGAGCCTGACATCAGTGTTGATCAAGTTGTTGGAGAGAATTCTGAAGAACAGAATTAACATGTATTTGGAGAGGCAAGGACTGATTAGGGATAAAAACCGAAAGAACTGCAGATGTTGTAAATCAGGAACAAAAACAAAGTTGCTGGTAAAGCTCAGCAGATATGGCAGCATCTGTGGAGAAAACAGAATTAACGTTTCGGGTCCGGTGACCCTTCCTCAGAACTGATGGTAGCTGGGAAAATATCAATTTATGTGCAGAAAATAGGGAGGTGGGTGGGGTAGGGAATAAATGATAGGATAGAGCCCAAAGAGAGAGAAAGACAGTTGGACAAAGGAGTTGCTGACGATCAGGCTGGGAGGGTGAGTAGTTGTTAATGGGGACTGTTAGTGACTAACAACAGGGGGTGTGTAGTGGCAGGCTACGTGGTAACGAGGCCTGGTGTGTGGGATGGGGGCTAGGACATGGGAGAGTACAGGCCCTAAAATTATTGAACTCAACATTGAGTCCGGAGGGCTGTAGGGTCCCCAAGCAGAAAAAGAGGTGTTGTTCCTCCAGTTTGCGCTGGGCTTCTCTGGAACACTGTAGCAAGCCGGAGACAGAGATATATTGGTCAGGGAGCAAGGTGGTGCATTGAAGTGGCAGGCAACAGGTAGATCAGGGTCTTTTTTGCGAACAGAATGTAGATGCTGCATTCGCTGCTCACAATGTGGTCTCCTCTACATTGGGGAAATGCAGCGTAGACTTGGCGACCACTTCACAAAACATCTATGTATTGCTTGCAAAATTACAGAAGGTTGACAAGAGTAGTTAGTGGCCAGGTAGCTCAGGGCCTGAACTGCTAGGCCCAAATTTGCAATTGTTGCACAGCCTGCAGCAAATGTAAAGCGTGATTCCTTTTGTGGTTCCCTGAGGATACTGTCAGTCATTTGACAGAACGCTTCATTGTCAGAACTTTCCAACAAGCACCAAGACGTAGCTTGGCTGCTGATGAGAAGGGCACTTTCTGTGAAATCCTTCATGTATACCTGGACTCACTGCACCATGGCACACTGCCCTCAAAGTGGTTGTGGGGGTAGGCAGGCTGGGTGGAGAGGGGCTTATATCTGGCGCCTGAACATGTCATTGCAAAGGTGTTGAGACAGATGCTGTGGTTTTGCTTTACAGGCTGTTCCCCAGCATAAACATTGACAGTGCTTAAAAGATCACTAACTCAGTGAAAGATGTTCTTTGTTCTGCCCAAAACATGTTGGTCTTCCAAAACTCGAAGTTGACCTCAAACGGGTATCACAGATGTGCTGAGTGACATACTAAAGCTTGGGGCAGCTGTCACCAAGGCACAATGGGCAAAGACTACGATCTAAGGCCTTTCTGCCAACGTACAATGGCAGTCCATTCTGTTGTCAGACCCTATCATTGTCTTAAAGATATGTAAATAGTATTCTGCATAGATAAGTAATGCCTTTGGATGTACCTAATCCAGGGAATATCAGATCCACAATTTGTCTTTCTTGATATGCAAAGACTAAGAAAATTGCCCCTGCACCTGTGTAAGATTTGTGTAAAGTATATTAAAACGTTGATCCAAGAATATTTGGATTGGCTGTGAGAGACGTCAATCAGAGAGCCCACCCACTCTGCCCATTCTCTCCTCTTCCTCTTCCAGAGCTGGTTCACTTCCTATAGGGACTGAAAACTAAGTGAGGAGATGGTAAGTGAAGGAGCAGCTTTTATACAAATTGTATCCCATAATATCCACACCAGTCTTCAGGCAGTCTGACTATCCTGTGGGTAATCACGGGTGGAAATGTCCCTTATGCTGTGTGAGAAGATCCAGCTGAGAGAGCTGTTTACTCGGTGCTTTGTACTGAACTGTTTGACTGGAGCTGTGTGTTGGATATTGAGTGTGTTTATTGGAAACATTTCCCTCCTGATTTCCAGGCTGTGTTTTGTTGATGGTTCATTCCTGAATATGAGAAGGTGAGGTGTAACTATGTGGGAGGCGCAGAGTGTCTGAGGGTTCTTACTGATTTCCTGTTATTGAATTCTACGTGCACGTTCTGAGTTGTTATTATCCTGCCGACTGTTTTTTGGCTCTGGGGAAATTTCCTAGAACTTCCTTCCTAGCTGCATTTAGTGTGTAACATCGTCTTACTATTCTGTATGTGTGTGGGATCTGGATGGTTCTGCCTTTCCAAATCCCTGTCAGTCTTCCCACCACCAAATCTCTGCCACCTCATCAGAAAAGTAAAGAAGAAAGATGTGTGTTTATATGGAGCCATTCACAAACATCATATTGTTCAAAGCTCCTTGCAGCCAAGTTTTTTTTGTTTGTTCACAGAGTGTGGGTTTTACTGGCTAGGCTATCATTAGTTGCCCATCCTTAAATTGCCCCGAGGGCAGTTAAGAACCAACCACTGTAGGAGTTCCTGTGGAGTTACATGCAGGCACATGTCATTCCCTGAAGAACATTAATCAACCAGATGGGGTTTTATAGACAATAGGTGCTGGAGTAGGCCATTCAGCCCTTTGAGCCAGCACCACCATTCGCTATGATCATGGTTGATCATCCACAGTTAGTATCCTGTTCCTGCCTTATCCCCATAACCCTTGATTCCACTAGCTGTAAGAGTTTTCCTGACAATCATCACAAACTAAATTATTTTGAAATGTGCCCACTGTTGTCATGGAGGAAATGTGGCAGCCGTTGTGTGCGCAGCCAGTTGCTGCAATCAGCAACGTGATAGACACAGGACAGTCTGTTGTTTTGTGGAGTAATGTTAGCCAGGACTCCAGGAATAACTGCCCCCTGATTCTTCAGAATAGTGCCATTGAGATATTTTACAGAGAGAGCAGAAGGAACCTTGATGGAGATCTCATCTGAAACACGGCTCTTCTGACTGCGTGGCTCTGCCTCTTTTGTCTTGTGCCGGACTATTCTGTGATAGTATCTGATTCCTTAAAGCATTCTCCATGACTATACCTGGCTCTCACTGCTGTTTCCCAGTGTTGGTCAGGAGCAGGGATCGTGCACAGGAAAAGGTGAAAAATCCACTCACAACAGAGGTCAGTGATCCCTTGTATCAGCGCATCTGCTAAAACTCTCACCCAGATCTTTGCAGGCTCAAGACTCAAGAATTCCAATGCTGTCCTGGTTGCACTCATATCTTGCTCTGTAAACCTGAGTTCCTCCAAAACTCTGCTGCACAGGTCTGCAACTGACACCACAGCCCGTTCCCCAATTATTCCTGTGCCTGATGATCTATGCGGGCACATCAATTTTAAAATTATCCTTCATGTTTTCAAACACCTCCGTATCTCTCTAACTTAGATTGCCACTCAGCTGGCATATCCAGAAATATGTTAATTGAAATGTTGAATATATTTAAAGATTTTACCTGAAAGTCTCAGATATTCCCAAAGCCTGGGTTTGGATTTGATAGTTTTGCCAGTGCTGTGGCTGATAGACTGCACACACCAGCTAGAAGAGTGTCTTTCAATCAGTTACACTGAAGCAATATTTTCCTCAGCTTCTCGCACTTCCTGCCCTGTGTGTTCACTTCAAGTAATGTTGGGAAACAAGGGGGAAATTTCTAATTTCTGCATTCGACTAGCTTTCTCCTGTCCTTTATATTAAACATACACTGTAAAGGTGTAATTAGTTTTTGCCTGTATGACACAAATCATACTGAATTGAGAGCCCATTTTACACTCTGTCCAACTGCCTTTTCCATTGTCCTCATGACATCTACGAAGATGCAAGCTGGGCTGAGGAAATAATTTAGCCACGTTATCTGCTGTGGTCACTGTCCAGTGGCAAATCCTTCAGCAAAGGAGGAGAGGGAGTTGAAGAAAATCATGTTTCCTTTTCCTATTTTACAGAAGAATTGCAACGTAGTACACCAGAGAATACAGACACGATAGAAGCTACAGATAGATGCTGACCATCATCCAAGGAACAGCTGCAGAGCAGATACATATTGATCATTACCCAAGGAACAACTGCATACCTGTGGGAAGACACCCAGTCCTTTCACAGCATTGCCCAACACAGAACAGGCTGGGCAGTGAAACCATCGTCTCTAAATTAGTTGGGTCAGGGGGACTTTGACGCATCATCAGATCTGAAACTAGGTGGTGTGTGTCATTGGGTCTTCCATCAGAACCAACCTTGCTGAAGGTTTAGCTATGGGTAATCGGTCAGGGTGAGGCTTGGAAGAAATGTGATTGGGCTCCAAGTGTGGTGAAAGCTTAAATCATTCATCAAGCCTCATGAATCACTGACTCATTCCCACAGGTGAGAGGGTGTTCAAGTGTGAGGTATGTAAGGAAGATCCTACAGGCTCATCAGATCTCCGAACAGACAAGCTGCATCATATAAGGACAGCAACATGGAAGGGAAACCATTTAAGTGTGAGGTTTGTGACAAATCATTCTCACATTCGTCTTACTTTCGTATACATCAACGCATTCACACAGGGGAGAAACCATTTGAGTGTGGGGAGTGCAAAAAATCATTTGTTCAGTCATCATATCTTCGCAGACACCAACGCATTCACACTGGGGAGAAGCCATTTACGTGTGAGGTGTGTAACAGAGGATTCACAGAACTATCGAGCCTTGTGAATCACCGACGTATTCACACAGGAGAGAAACCATTCGTGTGTGAAGTGTGTGACAAATCATTCTCAAGGTTATCAAATCTCCTTGCACACCAGCGCATTCATACAGGGGAGAAACCATTCAAGTGTGAGGTGTGTAACAGAGGATTCACAGAACTATCAAGCCTCATGAATCACCGACGTATTCACACGGGGGAGAAGCCATTCACTTGTGAGGTGTGTGATAAATCATTCTCGACATCATCAAACTTCCTTGCACACCAACGAACTCATACAGGGGAGAAACCATTCAAGTGTGATATTTGTGATCAAGCTTTTGTGAAGGCTTCGAATCTTCTGATTCACCAGAGGATTCACACAGGGGAGCGACCTTTCAAGTGCGAGGTTTGTAACCAATCCTTTTTGAAATCTGGGAACCTTCGTGTCCACCAACGCATGCACACCGGGGAAAGACCATTCAGGTGTAAGGTGTGTAACAGAGACTTTGCACAGTCATCGGCTCTTGTGGGTCACTACCGCCTTCACACAGGCGAGAAACCATTCAAATGTGAGGTGTGTGACAGATGGTTCGCAAGATCATCAACGCTCCGCACCCACCAACGCATTCACACTGGGGAAAAACCGTTTATGTGTGAGGTATGTGACAAATCCTTCTCGAGGTCCTCACAGCTTCTCCTTCATCAGAGGATTCACACGGGAGAGAAACCCTTTAAATGTGAGGTGTGTGACAAGGCTTTCACACTGGCTTCATCACTCGGGAATCACCAGCACAGTCACACTGGAGAGAAGCCATTGAGGTGTGATGTGTGAGAGAAGTCTTTCTTCAAGACATCAGACCTGATGTGCACCAGTGCATTTACACAGATGAGAAACCATTCAGGTGCAATATCTGTGACAAGGCTTTCACCTACTCCTCTGATCTCCCAAATCACCAGTGGATTCACATAGGGGGATAAATCATTCAAATGTGAAGCACATGAGAAGTCATTCTATCACTCAGTAAACAGTCCGCGGACGCCATCGTATTCACGCGGGCAGTAGATGATCATACCCTAGTGTTCTGCGAATCCTCCTTTCGGCGAGGCAATGGTCTAGTGGAATTATTGGTGGACTGTTAATCCAGAAATCTAGCTAATGTTCTGGGGAGCTGTACTTGAAACCCACCATGGCAGATGGTAGAAATTGAATTAAAACAAAACCTAGAATTAAGACCCTAACAATGACTACAAATTCAGTGTTAATTGTTTGGCAAACCTATTTGGTTCAGTAATGACCTTTCAAGAAGGAAATTGCTATCCTTACTGGGTCTGGCCCACATGTAACTCTTACCTGCTCTTCAGGCAGTTAGGGATGGACAGTAGATATTGGCCTAGCTAGTGACACCCTCATCCAGTGAATACATGAAAAAACATTTTAAGATGGTCATTGCTCCGGAGGATCCATGCAGGGTAGTTATCTTCTGGTTTGAGATTTGTGCTAAAGCATTTGGAACATCTTTGACACATCTGGGACACACAGGGTGAAACCATCAACTGTGATCTTTGTGATAAGATTTTCACCCAGTTTTCTAGTCACTTGAAACATCAGTGGATCCAGATTCTGAAGTGAAATCATTCAGGTATGAGGTGTGTGACAAGACTTTCACAAAGTCAGCATATCTCATGATCCATCAATGTACTCACATAGGGTGGTACCCTTATTAGTCTAAGTTCGGTAAAAATCTTCACATTGTTGCCAGACCCCTAGAACATCAATGAGACAAACCCTTCTAGTGAGACATGTATCAGGATTATTTCACCTTTTCGTGTCTCTCTGTACACTGACATCTCCATGTGGAATTGGAGCCAGGACACCTGATCCCGTTGCACTGAGTGTTGTCTGTGTGGTTTACCTTCCAATGATGTTCCAAATCACTGTCTGTCTCAGCAGCATCTGTCTCAAACATCTCCCAAAATCATTCCAAACGTTTGAAGAAGACCAAATGTTTAGAAGCTCCTGTGCAAACTCTGCTTCTTTTTAGTGCAGTGTTAGGTACAAGTCACTCACTCTCACTCTGACCAAGAAGACAATCAGTGACTCAGTGGTCACAAAGTCTTCAGCTTCTGATCAACCAGCTTAAGAACCTGGGGAGGAGCCAGTCCTGGGGTAGTGATTGAGGCACCTCGATTAGCCTCAGTGTCTCTAGTCTAAGGAGGAGGAGAATCAGCCAGGAATCCCATTCCTCATCAATGACCCCAGCTGGGAAGTCAGGAGGAGGGCAGGATGTGTCTTGGCTGTGACAGGCTCCTTTGTCTCAGAGCATTCACCGGCTGGCTGTCCACGTGCTGAATGGCCACTCAGACCAGAGTACCAGAGGCCAATCAATATCCACTGTCTATCCTACAGGTCAGTACTTTGAGGATTGGAGGGAATGTGAGAGGACAACAGTTGTGTTTGTGCAGTGCATTTATAGAGTAAAACACGTCAAAAGTTTTTTATAGACATGTAATGAGACAAAAATTAACACTGAGACCGAGAAGGTAATATTAAGAGGAGATGACAAAGACTGTGGTTGGAAAAGTGGGCTTTAAGGATCTTCCTGAATGAGGAGACAGAGATGAAGATGCAGAAAGGGTTAAGAAAACAGCTTTAAAGTATGGACACTGGATGTTGTTGTTAATGTTAAGGCTTGGAGGAGTGCAGGGACCTTGGAGGGAGATTGGGCTAAAGATAACGATGATTGGGAAGGGTGAGGCCAGGGATTAATTTGTATTTGAACATGAGAATTTTAGATTAGAACCTCTGGGGGACTGGGAACAAGTGTTGGCCAGTGAGCACAGCGATGATAGGTGTGAGAGTTAGAATAGAGAGCAGAGAGTTTGAGCTGAACTGAGTGTTATGGAGAATGGAACATGGGAAGCTGACAGTATTGAAATGAAGAACAAAAACAGAAGTTACTGGAAAAGCTCAGCAGTTCTGGTAGCACCTGTGAAGAAGAAATCAGAGTACTGAAATGGTCTAATTGAGAAGCAGTAAAGGCCTGGATGAGGGTTTCAACGGGAGATGGGGAGTAGTGTGTTGTTGGAATTGGGTAATGCCACAGAGAAAGTAGGTGATCTTTGTAATTAAGAGAGTATGATGCCAGTAACTCAGCTGGCAGTTGAAGAAACCAGCCCTGACCAATTGTTATTGGAACTGAGGGTGGAGAGAATAATCGAGAAGAATTTAAGCAATGTAGAACTGGATTAATCCCTTGAGCCTGTTGCACCATTCAGTGAAAGCATTTACTTTGTCTACATGCCTTGACTCTGTAAACCTTGACCCCCTTTTCTAAGAATAAGGCTGCATTTTTTGACATCAACACATCTACTTTAAACACTGTGTGTGCATAAAACTGGATGGAGGTTGGGTTTCAGGGAGGAGAGAGTTTGGGACCCAGGAGAAGAGGGAGATTTGGATGGAGAAGCTGCAGCCATTTAGGGCCCCCCTCCCCAACACTGGTCAGATCTTTTTCTGCTCCCGTCCAACCTTGAGTATGTTCTGTCCTCGGGCTCTTCCCCTTCCAACTCCTCCAGCTCTCCCTGCTATCCCAGTGCCAACTCCTTTCACACCCAGCTTCTTGGGTCCCTATTCCCCAACTTTCACTGTCCTCAGATCTGCCCTCCCCTGCTTGCAATCTATCCATTCCCCCTAGCACTGCAATTTCCACCCTCCAGGGTCCTGATCAATTGTCCTGCCTTACTGTAGGTAAAGGTAAGATATGGGGATACAGATAGGTTGGGGGCTGAGCGATGATGGGGGTCCTGGGAAGACAGGAATGACAGTTGGCATGGAGGCACTGGAGAGAACTGGAGGAATGGTGTGGTGGTGGTTGGGGCGGGAAGAAATCTGGGGTGGAAAGAGGTGGTGGGGGGGGCGGTTGTGGGTGGAGAATGTGAGAAGCACCTTTGATTTCCCTCAGCCACCGGTCCGCTCTGGAACTGTGTGCACGTGCATTTTCAAAGTCTGCAATGCAGCATCAGTAAACACTGCCTGACAGTAAACTGAAAAATTTCAGTTTTGAAACTTCCAGTTGTCTCCCAGACTCCACTGATTTTTGTGGTGAGAAAGTTCCAGATCTCTCGTCCCATTTTAAGACCATAAGGAATAGGAACAGGAGATGCCTGATTGGCCCCTTGAGTCTGCTCTGCCTTTCAGTCGGATCATGTAACTCTTGGTAAGGAATCTATGTATTTCAGCCTCAAATATATACAAGGACTTTGCCCTCGCATCTCTCACTAATAAAGATTTCCAAAGATTCACAACATACTGAGATAAGAGTCTTAAACTGACACCCCTGTCTTCTGACACTCTGCCCTCTGCTCCTAGCCACTCCTGTTAAGGGAGACATCTTCTCAAAATCTTTTCTGTCAGCTCCCATAAGAATCAATGTGCTTCAGTAAGATCACCTCTTATTCTTCTTAGCTCCAGTGGGTCCCAACCTGTTCAGCCTTTCTGTGAAGAAGTATTTACAGACATCATCCCTGAACAAGCTAGCTCAAATTTCAATGTTCCAACCCTTTTTTTAGATTCCCCGGCCCAACAGAAGAATCCTTTTGTCTGTGGTATTCTGAGAGATTTTCCCTGATGTGACTGTGTGTGTGTGTCTGTGTTTTCGTAACATGAGCCGGCTGTCTTGAACAGGTCTGGGGTAGAATCAGACCTTGAAGAGGCTCTTGTGTTGCAGTGATAATGTCCCTATCTCTGAGCCAGGAAACTGGCATTAAAGTAATAGCATCTCTGAACTGATTGATTTGAAAATCTGTTTCAGAGAATGTTTGTTGTCTGGGACGATGACTGTCCTCTTGTGAGGGAGTGGGAGTGAACCTTTATAGATCTGAGTTCTGCCTCATACTTTTTCCAAGATTTGTTACATGTTGACAGGTTAGAAAAGAGCTTGAGTTATTGTTTTGTTATTTTGGTGTAAGCTGAACAATGTGATTGTTGCATGTGTTCTTTCAATCTTCTGCATTGGTTTATTGTAAATCTCATTTATAAAGAAACTACCTGATCTGCAACCTGGGATGTTCCTCTTCACTGAAACACTCAGGATTCTACAGTAAGAGCCCTTAGACAATTTATTGGTCACTGTCACTGTGGGCTGAGATATTTTCTCCATCAATGGGTTAATAACGTCTAGTTCACAGCATCATGTTTTCTCAAGATACAAAGACTTCCATTTAAATATGAACTTTCATAAATTCAAGGTACCTGCAAGCATTGTCCAGGCAATAAAATACTTTCGATACTGTCTAGAAGGAATGTAGGAAATGTGTCAGCCAGTGTGTGCATAGTAAGACCCACATTTCAGCAACGTGATAATGACCAGATGATCTAATTTTGTGAATGACTGCAGAATGTATATTCACTGAGATATTAAGGATTACTCTGCTACTTTTCTTTAAATAGCATCATTAGACCTTTTACATTCACCACAGGGTGAATGGAGATTTGGAAAAGATGGTACCCCACATAGTGTAACATTCCTTCAAGTGTCAGCCTCAGTGTTCAGGTCACTGGAGTGAGGCTTGAAGCCACAACACAAGTCAGAAACAAGAGTAGTTATTGAGCCATGTCCAACAATACTTACAATTTTCCAAAGGGACATTGAAAATAATAACAGGAACAAGCCCTTCAACTCGTCAAGTCAGCGTTTTAAACAGATTATGACCAATTAGCTACCTCTATACCTCCCTCCATCCCCACTATATCCACGTGCCTTGATGTTGTCTGTATCCGAAGACTACTGACTTCAGCTGTATTTATTTCAGTTTCCTAAGGGTCCAGTCCCAACTCTGTGTACAGGATCACTTCTGATGCAAAATGGTAACTAGTTAGAGCTGCAGGTGTCAGCGTTGTCTTTCTGTCTGCGTTCCTCAAGCTGTGAAAAGTAGTAAAGTTTAGCAGAGTGGCCCAGGAAATAGCTGATGAAATTCAATGTCAGCAAATGTGAGGTTTTGCACTTTGGGAAAAAAAAAATACAGGCATGGACTATTTTCCAAATGGTGAGAAAATTTGTAAAGCAGAAGTACAAAGGGACCTAGGAGTGTTGGTCCAGGATTCTCTAAAAGTTAACTTGCAGGTTGAGTCCGTGATTAAGAAACCGAATGTAATGTTGTCGTTTATCTCAACAGGGTTGGAATATAAAAGCAGTGATGTGCTTCTGAGACTTTATAAAGCTCTCGTTAGGCCCCGTTTAGAATACTGAGTCCAATTTTGGGCCCCACACCTCAGGAAGGACATACTGGCGCTGGAGCATGTATAATGAATGGCTGAGGATCCTGGGATTATATTCATTAGAGTTTAGAAGGTTGAGAGGAGATCTAATAGAAGCTTACAAGATAATGTATGGCTTAGAAAGGGTGGACAGTGGGAAGTTGTTTCCGTTAGGCGGGAAGACTAGGACCCGTGGGCACAGCCTTAGAATTAGAGGGGTAAATTTAAAACGGAAATGAGGAGACATTTCTTCAGCCAGAGAGTGGTGGGCCTGTGGAATTCATTGCCGTGGATCGCATTGGATGCCGGGACATTAAATGCCTTCAAGACAGATATTGATAAATTCTTGATCTCACAAGGAATCAAGGGCTATGGGGAGAGTGCAGGGAAGTGGAGTTGAAATGCCCATTAGCCATGATTTAAATGGCGGAGTGGACTTGATGGGCCGAATGGCCTTACTTCCACTCCTTTGTCTTATGGTAAAGTCCCTGGGCTTAGCTGCAGCAGATGTCTTAAGGGATTGTCTTCAATCAATATTGCTGATGGACCATTCTGCTTTTATTCACTCAGGAAAGTCCTGTTGTTTCTCCAGAGTTCTAACAATGTGTCGTCATGAAACATAAGGAATAACTCACTCTTCCCAAGTGGTAGTTTGAGTGAGGTTTTTGAGCTTGTTTTTAAATCCCTCCATGACCTTGCCCTTCCCTATAATCTCTTCCCACCCTCAATATTGCACTGAATCGTCAGCCAGGAATTTCTGTGATCATGTCCTGATGTAGTGCTAGAATCCAGAACCCTCTGACTCAGAGAACAAGGATTAGACATTGTTGCCAAGGCCATGTAAGTAATTCCTTGGGTCTTAGGCTCCTATATAAATATTCCCCAGCACCATTTATTGTAAAATGTGTAAAAAATTTAACTAATCATTAGTTACGCACTGCGTTGATGATGAACTCAAATCAAATCAAAATGCGTCATCTGAATCAAAACTTAATTATTCATTTTTTTTTCAATGTTTGCTTCAGTAAAACTGCTTGAAGAGTAAAAGGGACAAACACAAGCACAGGTTCTGGCTCAGTGCTTACCTGTTTTTGTGTTGGTTTTAACAACGTAATCCTATAATTTGATCAAGAATTTAAATGTCAATTACATTGAGCATAAATTGAACTTCTGTAATCTTTAATCAGAGATAATGGGAACTGCAGATGCTGGAGAATCCAAGATAACAAAGTGTGAAGCTGGATGAACACAGCAGGCCAAGCAGCATCTCAGGAGCAAAAAAGCTGACGTTTCGGTAATCTTTAACACTGGTTTATTAAGCATCAGCCAGGACGCAGGTACTAACCAAAGAAATGGTCACAACCCCAGACAAAAATAATGAGAGTGATGAGTTTCTGCTGATTGTACTTACTTCAGTTACTGTTCAAATTAAAGTCAGGACTTTTCAGTGTTCAGGCATCAAACATCAGTCATAATCATGACCCCAGTCTATTTAACGTGGCCAACAATTATTTCAGCAAACTACAAGTCCATGGTTAACAATCTGCTTCAATTATGTTGTCAAGACCAGATCAAGTTGTCTCAAAATACATTAAGAAGATAATCTAGACCCAAATCTTTACTTATTTTAAAGGCAAATGCCAGGCTTTGCGTTCCGGATGCAATTTGATTGGTCAGACTACCAGATTTGAAGCAAAACACGCTTTATTCATATACTTTTGTTAAAATATAACAAAAAAGAAGAAATTGGAATAACTTAATTCTATTGGAAAATGTAACAGAGTAATAGATTATTAACTGTTCCAATATAGTAACATCCCATAAACACACACTTGGCAAAGGAAAACTCAGAACAGTAGAATGTCATACATATAATTCTGGCAGCAGGTAGAGAACCCCAGCTTTTAGCTGTAACCAAGAGAGGGAGACACAACGTCCACATCCAGCTTCAAAATCCCAGCAGCAACTGCTGCTAAAAATCCTTGTTTTCTGGGAGCTTTGCCCACCCATTCACCCATACAAGAATCTGTTCTTTCTTGTATTTCCCAATTGTGTCAAATTGTGACAAAAAAATTGCACACGTTTAATGATTCTATTGTTCCAAATTTACAACAATCCAAGGCCTCCCAAGCTGTTTACTTTATGGACTTCCAATAGACACCTCGACACCTCTTCTTCAAAAACAAAGGATAAAACCCACCTCTTTAAAGTCATAGTATCATTACAGTGTCCTGTGAACAGGAGTAACAGTTAAAATTAATATTATTTATTAATAATGTAGAATAGTTTCTGCTTAGTAGAATTTAAAACAGTGCATCTTCTTTCTATCTCAATCATCTTTACAGCAATGGATGACAAGAGATACAGGAAGAGGAGAGATAAGTGAGCACAAAAGAATTACAAAGAATGACTGATGAGGAGGGGGTAGAGGAGTAGAAAATATTGAAGATCCAAAGATATGTGTGAGAGAGGGCATAGAGCAAAGAGAGCTAGAAAAGAAGACAAAGGGTGATAGTTACGAGACAAGGGAGTGATAGGAGGAGGAGAAATAGAGCAAATTAGCTCATGATGTGGAGTATCTATTCCCATATATTAAAAAATCTGTCAAATGTTTACCAGGGGAATTGAGCAGAGCTGCAATAACTGTGGTTTTATTCAGATGGGACAGTGACAAGTTTAAACCCTACCTTAGCTAATGCTCAGTCACCTCCATTTGTCTGGTCAGCTTATTAAGCTTCAGAAAACTCATGCCTTCCATGTTTGGAGCAGTTTGAATTGTAAACATTTCAGGTTTCTATGTAAAATGGCTTCTGTCTCAAACCTTTGTTTACAGTGACATCAGTGTATAGAGGTACTTATGCAAACATCTTTTTGTTCATAAAGAAAAGGGATTGCATGCCCTTACTTTTAAAATTTATTTCACTTTCATAACCCATAAATAAAATGACCAAACATGGAAACAAAAATCTGTTCTTTCTTGAATTTCCCTATTGTGTCTGGCTGGACAAAAACATTGCACACGTGTAACCTTTAAATTTTTCAGATGTTTTTATTGTAAAGGTGAGAATTGTTGGCAACTCAAATGGTGTCGGCTGGTTTCTCAGGTGACTTTGTCTCTCAAGGGAATGTTCTGGCCATGTAAGTACTTCTTTAAATTCATTATGGGATTTGGACTTCCCTCACTCTGTCTGAATTTGTTGTTGAGTCACACTGATATATCCCTTTAAAGTTGGCGGTGACTTACCTTCTTGACCAGCTGCAGTCTGCGGTGGTGTCAGTACATCCCAGTTCTGTGAGAAGGGAACTGTGCCTGTGATAACTGTTGTTGGTGATCCATTGTATTTGTTGGAAGATGGACAATCTCTGGGACTGATGGTCATTCAGTTCCTGACTCAGAAATGTGATCTGCCTCATCAGGTATCTGCAGTAAAGCAGCTTCTCCAGTCGCATGTCAGTGACTGCTGTTTTGGCAACACATCTGATAGTTCCATTTCACCACGTATAATCACAGTGACAACATCTGGACACGGGTCTCGAGTTTGCACATGGGCTGGCTTTTCTTGAATGCATTTAAAATCTGCACTCTCGCTGCCCAACTCTCAGTTCTGGCAATGATATTTATGCTGGACCAGGTCGATTTTGATGATCCCTTTTGCAATTTACACCACTTCCTCATCCTTTCCATTTGACTGGGGATAGTGTGGAGTTTTTCAACCAGTAATGCGGGATTGTCACTAATCACAATACCAGGAATATCATGATGACTGGTGTGCTTTCAGACAGTCACTCACCTCAGTTTCTGTAACTCCCTGCTGCCTGAATAGCAGTCGACTGACGAGGTAGTCAGTTTCAGTGATGGTGAAGCTTCATCCATGGGATGTCACAAGTCATGAGCAACTCTTTATCTTGTTTCGCTTGATGTTCATTGCAAGCACTGCACAGGATGAGGTAGTCCTTCATCACATTGCTGATCTAGCTTCTTCAGGCTAGACTCAATTCTTTGATGGTTTGTGTGGGATGTGCTTCAGCATCTTTTACATAGAACATAGAACAGTACAGCACAGAACAGGCCCTTCAGCCCACAATGTTGTGCTGACCATTGATCCTCATCTATGCACCCTCAAATTTCTGTGACCATATACATGTCCAGCAGTCTCTTAAATGACCCCAATGACCTTGCTTCCACAACTGCTGCTGGCAACGCATTCCATGCTCTCACAACTCTCTGCGTAAAGAACCTGCCTCTGACATCCCCTCTATACTTTCCACCAACCAGCTTAAAACTATGACCCCTCGTGCTAGCCATTTCTGCCCTGGGAAATAGTCTCTGGCTATCAACTCTATCTATGCCTCTCATTATCTTGTATACCTCAATTAGGTCCCCTCTCCTCCTCCTTTTCTCCAATGAAAAGAGACTGAGCTCAGTCAACCTCTCTTCATAAGATAAGCCCTCCAGTCCAGGCAGCATCCTGGTAAACCTCCTCTGAGTGTGTTCATGATCCTGCTCTCTTTGTACAAGATTCATTTTTGGGTGATCACTTCATCTCTATCCAAAGCTCTTATAGTAACAGTTGTGCACTTGTTGGATTCAGTCCATCGTTTCATCACTGTAGTATTTAGAGAGTTGTTCCTCATGCAGTTTCGTTGATCTGTCAGTAAGATGTCTCAGATTTGGTCCAAATCTTGGAATCAGATTGGCAATTTTTATGTGTTCTTTGTTGATGTTCCTGGAAACTGTGAGGCCTAATTACAGAAGTAACACCAAAAGAATTTCTCCTGTCTATGTGTGAATTCATGGACAAGAAAATCAATTTAATGTGCAAGATCCATATTTCATATTGAATAGTTTGTGTCCTGTGGTAACCTTTGGCGTGTCTGGAACATTGAAGCCATTACTAAAGCTTTATCACAAACCTGACATTGAAAGATTTACATTAATGTGTGGATTCTCTGATGCAGTAGGCGGTAGGATGATCTTGAGAATGATTTGCCACACACATCACACGTGAATGGTTTTTGCTGTGTGTGAATGTGTCGATGTACATGGAGGATTGATGATTGTGAGAATGATTTGTCACACACTTCGCACGTAAATGGTTTCTCTCCAGTGTGAATGCGATGGTGTGTGCGGAAGTTTGTTAAATGTGAAAATGATTTGTCACATACCTCACACGTGAATGGTTTCTCCCCGGTGTGAATAAGTTGATGTATGCGGAGCATTGATGATTGTGAGAATGATTTGTCACACACCTTGCACATGAATGGTTTCTCACCAGTGTGAATTCGCTGATGTGTGTGTAAGTTCGTCAAATGTGAGAATGATTTGTCACACATCTTGCATTTGAATGGCTTTTCTCCAGTGTGAATGCGCTCATGGGCACGGAGGTTTGTTAAATGTGAGAATGCTTTATCACACACTTTGCATGTGAATGGTTTCTCTCCAGTGTGGATGTGTCGATGTGCGTGGAGGATTGATGACTGTGAGAATGATTTGTCACACACTTCGCATTTAAATGGTTTCTCTCCGGTGTGAACACGTTGGTGTGTTTGGAGGTTTGTTAACTGCGAGAATGATTTGCCACATATCTCGCATATGAAGGGTTTCTCCCCAGTGTGAATGTGTCGGTGGACACGGAGGGTTGATGACTGCGAAAATGATTTGTGACACACCTCACATGTAAATGGTTTCTCCCCGGTGTGAATGTGTCGGTGTGCACGGAGGTTTGTTAACTGTGAGAATGATTTGTCACACACCTCACATGTAAATGGTTTCTTCTGGGTGTGAAGTCTTTGGTGTTTACAGATGCCTGCTTCATCAGAGAATGATTTGTCACATAGTTTGCACACAAAGGGTTTCTTGCCTGTGTGCATGCATTGGTGTACACACAGACTTGCTAAGTCTGAGAATAATTTGTCACACACCTCACACATGAATAGTTTCTCCTCTGTGTGACTGCATGGGTGTTTGTGGAGGACCAATAAGTCTGAGAATGATTTATCACACACCTCACACGTGAACAGTTTCTCCCCTACATGAATGTGTTGGTGTCTGCGGAAGGTCGATAAGTCTGAGAATGATTTATCACACACCTCACACGTAAATGGTTTCTCTCCAGTGTGAATACGTTGGTGTTTGCGGAGGGCCGATGAGTCTGAGAATGATTTGTCACACACCTCACATGTAAATGGTTTCTCTCCTGTGTGTATCCTCTCATGCTTCAGGAGATCCGAGGATTGGATAAATGCTTTGCTACAAACCTTACACCTGAAGGGTTTCTCTCCTGTGTGAATCCTCTGGTGTCTCAGGAGGGTCGAAGAGGCCACAAAAGCTTTATCACAAACTTCACACTTGAATGGTTTCCCTTCCATGTGGCAGTCCCGGTGTGAACAGTTATGCAACAACCATATACAGCCCCTGTCTCTCAGCTCACATGCAAGCAGCCTTTCACCTGTTGAGGAATGAGTCAGTGGTCTGTGCGGTTCAATGGATAAATGAAACTCTCACCACACTCTGAGACACTTACACTTCTTCCCAGCTTCACCTTGACCAATCACCCACAGATGAACCCTCAGAAAGACTGGTTCTGATGGAAGACTCCGCACCATTGACTGGTTTCAGATCTGATGATAGGTCAAAGCTCCGCTGACCCAACCAATTTCCAGATGATGGTTTCACTGTCCAACCTTCTTTGTATTCAGCAAAGCTGTGAACATAAATGCTGTGAATGTGTTTCAACAATTGTTCCTTGGGTGATGTTTAGGATCTATCTGTGGTGTTGAACATTTCTGTTTTCTTTTCTACACAGTGGAATCTTCTGTAAAATACAGAAAGGAATAATAAGTTTCTGCAAAACCCTCTTCCCTATTTCTGAAGGGGCTGATGTCTCAGTTAGAGACTGTTAGACGTGAGTGCCAGTCCGGTGTGTGTGTGTGTGAGTGTGTGTGTGTGTTTGTGTGTTGGTATGGGATAGGGACCGATGTTCTGGTGCAAATCCTTTTTCCTCAATTGATAGTCACACACCCTGTGTTTCCAGTAGGGATACTGGATAATAACTAGGAACAGATAATGTGACTACTTTCTTTCTTCCACCAAGACCCCCATGTTCCCAGACACCTTGAGGACAATGGGAAAGATAGTCAGTTGAAGTGTAAAACAGGCTTTCAATTCACCATGGGCTTGTGCCATGCTGGTGAAGACCAGTTTTAAGTTATGCGTTTAATGTAAAAACACTTCGGAGAAGTGTTCATTCAATTCAAATTGTCAACTTTCTTCCGTAAGATTAACAATGCAGAGTTTGAGAGTTAAAATCTTGCTGTCTTTATTCAAATTCATACCAAGTTCTTTTCATTCATCACCATCCAAGTCAGTGACCTATTCATTAATCCCACTCTGACAGGAGATCACTTTAAAAGTCTCATCCTTATCTTCAAATGCCTCCACCATGGTTTCAGTCCTCCCTATCTCTGTAATCTCCTTCAGCATCTCTGCACTCCTCCTTGTGGCTGCTTAAGCATCTCCCATTTCAACATCCACTAATTGGTGTCAGGAGCCACCACAAGTGCCATCATCTGCTGAGGCCCCGAACTCTGGATATCCTTCTTAACCTTCTCCATCTCATCCTCCTCCTTTTGTAAACTGACCTCATTGACCACATCTTGGATAATGTCCTAATATCTCTGCCTGTGATTTGGTGTTAGTGTTTGGATAATGTTTGATAATTATAACAAGATCAGTGGAATTTTATGGAACTCGCCGTCATGTTATATTGAAGCCTAGATCGTGTGATTTTTGGAGACCAGAGTTGCTCTTTCAGCGAGGATGTCCATTTATATAGAAGTTTAGGTTTTTTGACCAAGACCTCTCTTCTGGATGAAAGCTGTCTGTTTTATCCTGGGATTAGTTTCTAGCTCATTGGGCCAGATTTTCTGGAGAGGGGTAATCTCATGCAGATTGTTGCTAAAATCCTTCTTTTGTTTCAAAAGAAGGGAACTCCATATTTCTAAGAGGACTGTCAGAGGGAGGCCCCCTTTCCACAGCAATCAGCTGCAGTATTTTGAAGTTTAGAGGTCCTAGCAGACACTTTGACAGCAATGTTAAAGGTTAAGGATAGAAGGTAAGTGTCAGGAGATTTTGAGATGCAGTAGTAATGCAGACATAAACCTGGACAACTGGGTTCAAGTTCTACCTGCTCCACAGATATGTTGTAACATCTCTGAATAGATTGATTTGAAACCATAATGTTGAGGGAATGTTCAAGTGCTGGGAGTGTTAATGCCAGATAGATAGGGGTTTCAATGCCAGGTAAGACACTGCCAGGGTAGGTCAACTGTGCTGGGTATTGGGTGCTGGGTTGCCCAATAGAATGGCAATAACATGCTAGCCATGTAGAATGGCAGCTGGGGAGGGCTATGATGCAAACTGGGTAGGGGAGCTGAAATATTTTTATTTATTCATGGGGCACGGACATTGCTGGCTGGACAATATTGCTGCCTGTCCTAGTTGCCTTTTAAGAAGGTGATACTGAGCTGCCTTCTTCAACCAGGTGCTGTTTGTCAACCTTCATTGACCTCTGGGAAGGAATTCCAGGGTTTTGACCCAGTGACACTAAAGGAATGGTGATATATTTCCAATTCAGGATGTTGACTGGCTTGGAGGGGACCTTGCAGATGGTGATGTTCCTATGTATCTGCTCTGCTTGTTTGGAAAGTGCTGTCTCAGAATCTTTGTTGAATTCTTAGAATCCTTACAGTGTGAAAACAGGCCCTTCAGGCCAACAAGTCCACACCGACCCTCACAGCATCCCACCCAGACCCATCACTGTGTAACCCACCTAATCTAAACGGCCCTGAACACAATGGCAATTTAGCATGGCAATCCACCTAGTCGGCATATCTTTGGACTGTGGGAGGAAACCAGAGAACCCGGAGGAAACCCATGCAGACGCGGGGAGAATATGCAAACTCCACGTAGACAATTGCCTGAGGCTGGTATCGAACCCGGGCCCCTGGTGCAGAGACAGCAGCGCTAACCCCTGAGCCACCGTGCCACCCATTTCTGCAGTGCATTGTGTAGAGAATTCACATTATTGCCAGTGAGCATTGGTGGTGGAGGGAGTGGATACGGTGTCAATCAGGTGGATTGTTTTATCCTGGATGGTGTAAGTTTCTGGATGTTGTTGAAGCTGCACCCATCCATATCATTTCCTGATTTGTGGATGGTGGACACACTTTGGTAGTGAAAATGTGAATTACTCATTGTAATATTCGGAGCCTCTGACGCACTCTTGTAGATGAAAAGGGGAGCTGGTTAGCTTGCTTCTTATCGGAGGTGGTCATTGCCTGGCATTTGTGTGGTGCAAATATTACTTGCCGTTTGTCAGCCCAAGCTTGGAAAATGTCCAGACGTCTTGGCATTTGAACGTGGACTGCTTCAGCATCTGAGGAGATAATCAATGGTATTACATCACTGAATCCCCCACTATCAACATCCTGGATTTTAGCAGAATATAAAATCAAGAGTGGGTGAGAAGCTCTGAATCTTACAATGAGTAACTCACCTTCAACTCCCCAAAGTTGAACTTGCGTGAACCAAGTCAGGGGTCAGTTCAACAGATACACAAGGTTTAGGCTATGTATTTATTTTCACTTTTCCTGTGTAACTATTTTTCTGATTTTCATCAAAGCCATCTGAGGTCTCATATCTTTTAAGATTTTTGGAGAATTCCTGCTACAGAGAAAAAGAAAAATTCCAGGTAATTCCTGCATAGTCTGCTCAGATGGAGATTCTGTAGGCTACCCAGGCCCAAACATCATATGCACTGGAATAATAGGTGTCTGGTCAGTGGAAAACCTGACCCATTATTTTCCCAGAACGGCAGTCTCTGAGAATGAGAACCTCTGCTTGGTAATACCCGGGAGGGAGACAGCAACTTGAAGGGATATCTTTCAGTGCTCCTTCACAAAGCTCAATCCATGTACAGCTATTCCTATCCTGTTCTGCTCCATTTGAGATTCCAACTCTACCTTCCTCTACACTGGGTCTATCCCATACTGCGAGACTGTTTCATAGTTAGGATCAGTCAGATAGTGAACAACGAGGTGAATCACGCTGAATATCTGCTCACTTTCTAGCATTTTACACACAAACATAGACAACAACTTGCATTTATAAAGCACCTTAAGAAATTTTTAGTGACCCAATATGCACTGCAGGAGTGTTAACTAAATTTGGGAGTTTTCGATGCATAGACTTCCTGTGATGTTTCCTACAACAGCTAAGGAACCACTCCTTCAAAAGCATTTTATTGTCTGCAAAACACTTTGGGGCATCAGATTGTTATCGGAGATGTTGTGATAATGCCAGCCTTTTAAAAGACAGGCAACAGCTAGATCCCAGCACACGAAAAGATCAGAGATAATAGCAACTGCAGATGCTGGAGAGTCCGAGATAACAAGGTGTAGAGCTGGATGAACACAGCAGGCCAAGCAGCATCAGAGGAGCAGGAAAGCTGACGTTTCGGGCCTAGACCATTCATCAGAAAAGGTGATGGAAAGATGAAAGCATCAGAAAAGATGAATGGTCTAGGCCCGAAACGTCAGCTTTCCTGCTCCGAAGATGCTGCTTGGCCTGCTGTGTTCATCCAGCCCAACACCTTGTCAACACAGAACGATCTGATCATTGACAGTACGGTGGGTAAGAACCAGCGCCCAACTTCCGCACAGAACTCAACAACAGGAGATCAGTACGAATCCTCAGATTCTGCACCTCCCAGATAATTACACCTCACCTTTTTATATTCAGGAATAAGCCATTAACAAAACTCAGGCTGGAAATCAGGAGGGAAATGCTTCCAACAAACACACTCAATATCCAACACACAGCTCCAGTCAAACAGTTCAGCACAAAGCACCGAGTAAACAGCTCTCTCACTGGATCTTCTCACACAGCATAAGGGACATTTCCACCCCTGATTACCCACAGGACAGTCAGACTGCCTGAAGACTGGTGTGGATATTATGGGATACAATTTGTATAAAAGCTGCTCCTTCACTCACCATCTCCTCACTTGGTTTTCAGTCCCTATAGGAAGTGAACCAGCTCTGGAAGAGGAGAGAATGGGCAGAGTGGGTGGGCTCTCTGATTGACGTCTCTCACAGTCAATCCAAATATTTCTGGAGCGACGAAAAGTTTCGGATATCAATCAGAAATTGCAGGAGGAACTCAACATCCGGTAGCACCTCTGAAGAGAAATGAGTTAACGGTCAAATGCAGCGATCCTTTGTCAGAGCTGAAAATCTTCCTGAAGCTTGGGAAACTGACAGGTGGAAGGGAGATGACTTTGAGCAGCAGATAAGGTGAAGACTTAAACTTGCTATTGAACCATCTGAATAAACCTTGCTCATTGCAGTTGCTACCTCAGTTTCCCTGGTAATGTTAAACAGAGATTTCTCGTGAGGAAACAGCATTCTTCATCTTCAGAGGTTTTCAAACTGACAACGTCAGGTGTGGGATGTGTCGTCTCCATCTGTTGGAAAAATGTGTACAGGTGCAGTGTTTGGATCAACACATGATCTGGAGGGAACGGGACGAATTGTTCTCTATAAGTCAAAGTATACGCTTCGCAAATAAATGGTGCAAAATCTGCCAGCTATTTCGCCAAAAATATCCTCTGTGTCAGCGATTGATTTTGTAACAAACACTGACGATATTTCATGACCAAACTCACATTGAAAGTGTATCCGAGATAATGGGAACTGCAGATAGAACATAGAACAATACAGCGCAGAACAGGCCCTTCGGCCCTCGATGTTGCGCCGACCTGTGAACTAATCTAAGCCCCTCCCCCTGCACTATCCCATCATTATCCATATGCTTATCCAAGGACTGTTTAAATGCCCCTAATGTGGCTGAGTTAACTACATTGGCAGGCAGGGCATTCCACGCCCTTACCACTCTCTGAGTAAAGAACCTGCCTCTGACATCTGTCTTAAATCTATCACCCCTCAATTTGTAGCTGTGCCCCCTTGTACAAGCTGAAGTCATCATCCTTGGAAAAAGACTCTCACTGTCCACCCTATCTAATCCTCCGATCATCTTGTAATGCTGGACAATCCAAGATAACAAAGTGTGGGGCTGGATGAACACAGCAGGCCAAGAAGCATCAGAGGAGTGCAAAAGGGTTTCATCAGAAGGGTCCAGGCCCGAAACATCAGCTTTCGTGCTCCTAAGATGCTGCTTGTCCTGCTGTGTTCATCCAGCTCCACGCTTTGTTATCTCGGATTAAAAGTGGACGTCTGTACACTTCTCTGATTGGTACACCTTTCAGTGTCCTGACTGGTTACACAGTCAGAACACTCTGATTGGACAGTCAGGAATTCCTGGGATGAACACGTGTGATGTCACTTTGAGCACATTTTCATGCATGCGGCAGTGTAATGGAAACACCAAAAAAAAAGTATCACTGCATTGGCCAAAGTGTATCAGTTCAGAAAATCAGCTCAGAGGAAAACAATCACTCTGAAAGAGTAGGGGAAATGTTTGTGAGAGAATCAGGGAGAGGAGATGGTGGGAAATTTTGGAAATCATACAAGTGACATGTAGTCTGAAACTTGCTGGGAGACAGCCGAAACATTGGAGGAAATATCTTTGAGTCATCTGAGGTGATCTATAGGAATGAGGAATTATCTCTACTGGAGTGGCACAAAGTAATCAGCCCTGCTGTCTCTCAGCGCCAGGGACCCACATCCAGTTCCAGCCTCGAGTGACTGTATGTTTTAGTTTGCACATTCTACCTGTGTCTGCATGGGTTTCTTTTGGGTGCTCTGGTTTCTTCTTTCAGTCCAAAGGTAAGCAATTTAGCTAGATTTGCTGTGCTAGACTACCTAGAGAGTCTAGGAATGTTCAGAATGTTCAGCCATGGGAAATGCGGGGAGAGCGTAGGGTGGGTGGGTCCAGGTGAAATGTTCTTCTGAGGATTGGTATGGACTTGACGGTACAAATGACCTACTACCAAACTGTAGGGGAAAATATGAAGTGCTACCACATTAAACCTCATTACTTAGTTGACAGATCAGCAAAGATTAACTAACATTACCCTTGTATGAGCAAACTTTCAGAATTGATTCACAACTGACTCATCCTTCCCAAGAACTCTCAAGTATACATGTTCCTTAATTTTGAGGTTAGTAACCTATAAACAAATTCCAAAAATTATGACCCACATTGAAAATAACAGAATTTGAATAATACAAAAGAATAGTTTTCCATGAGGTTTGTAAGAGTGATTGTGCTCTTCACAAATCCGGGAAGTAAAATCCAGGATTGTGGTGTCCTCCTTCCTGCCATGCTCTGTATCTGGACACCAACCCAACCAGGGATACAGCTCTGACTTCACAGCTTGAAGCCCTCACCATGTTGCTGTTATTACCGAGAAAGTCAAAAGAATGCATGAACTATCAACAGATTGTTGGTTTTTAATGAGCCGCTAACATGGGAAGTATTTTTTCTGGTGGGACAACAATAGACACAGGTCACTGACTAGGTCTCTGTAAAACCCATGCCCACAACTTCCACATTGCAGTGACCATTAGAGTGGATTTCACACAGAACAATCTAAAATTTGAAGCCCTTCCCCACAAAAAAATTTCTGTAATTTGTGTTAATGTGTTTTATTTTTCGACAGGTATATCACTATTAGAAGAACAGATGCCAGTATTTATCAGTTCTGTCCCAAACTCTTGTGAAAGCCCAACACCTGCAGGAATATCTCGGACATTGCAGTAAAAACTCATATTTGGTTATTGTTGTGAAGCTGGATAGAGTATTTGTGGATTGGGAGGCAGGACGTTAGAACTTGGTGTTATAAAATATTGGTGTTTGTAAAATGTTAGGAGGAGGAAAGCATCACATGGTCCCTTTAAAAGAGTATGTGCTTTTTCCATGCTTAGAGATTAAAAAAAGCCTGTGAGCTACTTGAAAGTCTGCAAGTACAGAGAGCACCCAAATTGAAACATTTGAACAAAAGGTCTTACAGTTAACAGGTCAAGGAGCAGTTTTGTTTTGTTACCAAGAAAAGTTTTGAATTTAGCCAATCAATTTGAGCCAGACACTTCGATACCAAAAATCAATTAAATTTGAATCTGATGGTTCTGATAACAGAGGACCAATCCTAATGTAAGACATTGCTATGTCATCAAGGGTATAAAAGGAGAAGACAGTTGAACAAATGTAGGAGAACTAAGTGCCATCTGCCAAAGCTAATAGCTTTCAGCTCTCAAGAGAATTGTTGACTCTCATAGCTTCTCTAATTCTTACTGAGAACACCATCTAAAAATCAGTTACCAATGGCATAACTAGTTAATATGGATGTGAGTTTGCTCGCTGAGCTGGAAGGTTAGTTTTCAGACGTTTCGTCACCATTCTAGGTAACATCATCAGTGAGCCTCCGACGAAGCTCACTGATGAGGGCTTCATCGGAGGCTCACTGATGAAGTTACCTAGAATGGTGACGAAACATCTGAAAACTAACCTTCCAGCTCAGCGAGCAAACTCACATCCAGAACCTCAACCTGAGCTACAAATCTTCTCAAAACTCACTAGTTAATATCCCTGACAGAGGAGGCATTCCTGACAACATTCAATGGGGAAGGCACAGAACATTCTGGAAGACATGTAATCTGGCTGTAATTTCGAGAGAGTGAATTCTTTTTTAGTTTATTTTGTATAAATGGGACTCATATTTATTGGAAGAGCATACTATTAGCATCTTGTCTTATTTGGATAGAATTAGTAGTTAGAAGGGATTTATTTGGTTTGTTAATAATTTGATTAATTTGTTCATTGTTACAGTTAGATAAATAATTTGAAACTTGTTGATTGTAAAGTGAGTGTCAAGGCTTGTTTTATTTAACAACTAGAAGTTGCTGAAAGGTAAGTTACACCACTTTTCACATTCTTTTTACAGATTATAGGGCAAGGTGTTACTCTTTGGGTATTTTGATTTTAGTTTTTTGGGGGGGATCAAACTCCGCTTTATAACAGTTGTAAAATGTTTCAGAGATTTTCAATTCAAGAGAAGTGGGAACAAGAATGAGCAATTTAGCCCCTTCAGTCTGCTCCACCATTTAAGACGGTCATGGCTGATCTTATACTGACCTCAACTCTACTTTCCCGCTTCCTTCCCTGAACACTTCAACCCAATATTAAGGGGGAAAAAAGTCCATCTCCTCATCATATTTACTCAATGTCCTGGCATCCACAACATTCAAGGATGATGAATTCCAGATTCATGACCCTTCAGGAGAGGTAATTTCTCCTCATCTCTATTTTAAATTTGCTATCCTTTCTCTTAAAACTATGATCTCTCCTACTAGAAAGCCCCATATTAGCAAATATGCACTTTGTCAATAACACCAAGAATAGCAGATGCTGGAGATCTGAAACAAAAACTTAAATTGTCGGAGAAACTCAGCAGACAGGTAGCATCTGTGGGAAGAAAATAGAGTTAACATTGCAACTCTGGTAACTCTTGATTAGAATGTTAATAAATAGGAAAATAAAATATGCTGAAGCTGAGATACTAAACAAGATAAATTCGCAAGAAGATTGCAGACAGCAGGCCAGGACAGAAGAAAAGCTGAACAAGTGATAATGAAGAAGCAAGAACACACCCACTTAATATGATAATGGCTCTAGGAGTACGTGGGAATCGGTGACAACAATAGTGCAAAAGAAAAGCTCTCCCCAGTATTGACAGTGTTAAGGTTGGGGATAGGTGGAGCTGAGATTGTGCCTGTTGTGATCAGTCAAGATGCTGGAAACAGGCGTACTATGAGAATCAATGGGGAGGCGATATTGAGAATTTGTCATTTTTGCATTTCACATTTTCAAGTGTTTGTGCAGGTGCTTAAAAGCAGGAACATGAAGCAGGTGTGGCCTGAGACTAGGAGAGGGTCATTCCAGCCTGTTGAATCATAATGGCTTGTAATTTGAACTGATAATGTAACGACAACATAGGTCATCCATAACAGGGTGAAGTTTCTGGATATAATGAAGAGTAAGAGAATGGATTTCCTTCACTTCTCCACTTCTGGATCATTCTGGTCCACATTATTCTTGCTCCCTCTCAACCTCTTGCACATTCTACTGCCTCTAAAATGTATCCCACAGTCAAAGCGTTGAGCATCAAGATCAGGAATATTGGAAACAGTGGGGCTAAAGAACGATCAATCCATCTCGATGCTGTCTATGCATAAACTTCTAATTCCCCATTGCAGAACTAGGCTGCATTTTCGATTGTAATGATCAGCTCAAATGTAAAGTAGAAAGGAATGTTTTTGAGACAAAACAGCAGACAGACAGCTCCTATCATCAGACTTGCCTTTTTTTTTGGTGCAATACCTGACTGCCAACCTCTGGTAAAAAAACGATTAAAAGTGAAATTTTAAAAGTGAAATTAAAAGTGAAAACAACTGTTAACAAGACAGATATATTGGTGGCTGCACAGACCTGCATGAGGTTAAAAGAGCACACAGGTATGAGAAACAGGAAGGTAGATGTGAAATAATAATCATCAATATTACATCAGTGATAAGAACTAGTAGATTCGCTGATGCCATTGCTATCAGGTAGCGAGTGATTCTTCCAGAGAGACCACATTTTCCTTGGAACAGAATCATAATAGATATCATGTCAGCTGTAAATGAATAACAAAAAGAAATGAAGAATCAGATTATTGAAAACAAATGAGTTTCACAGTATATTCTGTGGACATCTAAAATTACATTAGTAGAAAAGTACAATTTGCTGAGCATTAAATTTGTAAATCAAATAAACAGGGCAAGGAAAGAATCTGAAAGGATCTGAAGTTTCTTTCATTTTAAAAAGTTGCTCCTCATTCCCTATAACTGAAAAATGTGACATAAACCATGGTGAGCTGTCAGGCAGTACTGGGCCACTTAACCTTTCTGAGTAAATGGGCAGCCTGACAATATGCCAAGAACTTGCTGTGCACCAGAGCAGAAAAATAAGGGAAATAAATTGTATTTTTGTTGATGGAATGTACTGACAAGGAAGCCTTAAAATGGTAGAACAATGTAATGATTCTTATGCATTCTTACCCTGTTGTCCCTTTTCTTGTGTAATTTGAAGTCACAGCCTCTCTTTTCTGGCCAGTAGCAATTAGAACATGGTGTCTTTGGGGATGTTTCTGTGTGAGTAATTCTCTCCCTGCTTCTACTATTCACTCATGGTGAAGTTACCATGCTACAGAATGCATCACTTCATCAATCAGTTTCTTCATGCTTGCAAAAGAAAGTCATGTTCAGAAATTAAGTTTGTTCATTATATTAGCCACAGCTTTTTGAACACACAAAAGCAAATGAAAAAGCTGTTTCTTTTAATCCCAAGCATTAATCCTGTAATCTTTGTTAACATCTCTGCCAACACCACTTACACCACCAGCAATGAACATGGCACCCATCAATCCTTGATAAGCAAACGATAAGCACTGTCACAATCTCTGTAACAGCCCCTGTAACAATCTCAGTGCAGAACATTAATAAAAGGCCAGAGAGACATTGCACAATAACTGGAAAACATGCAACCTGAGAACTCACCACATTGTTATATTGAAATTTTAAACTCATACCTGATCAGAGGATAGTGTGCAGAATTTCCAATTCATGAGAGTATTGGTGAATTGTGATCCCAAATTAAATATGACATGGAATACGTGATGGTGAGGTTGTTTGTTGTACAGCATGATAATTTACCACTAAATTAGTACCAGCAGAGTGAATGATTCAGAAATAATTTAAAAAAGCTTGCACAGGATGAAAACTGTGACTGCCGATTGTAATGGTAGGGGATTACATAATCTAATTCATCAATAATATGGCTAAATTTCTTGCATTTCTTGCCTATCCCCAGTTGCACTTGAGAAGCTGGTGGTGAGCTGCCTTCTTGAATGGCTGCAGTCCTCCGGCTGTCGGTTGACCCACAATTAGGGAGGGAATAACAATTAGGGAGGGACTTCCAGGATTTTGACCCAGTGACGGAGAAAGGATGTTGATATATTTCAAAGCCAGGATGGTGAGTGGCTTGGAAGGGAGCCTGTAGATGGTGGTGTTCCCATATGTCTGCTGCCTTTGTCCTTCTAGATGGAAGTGTCTGAGGATTTTTGATGAATTTCTGCAGTGCATTTTGTAGATAGTTCACATTGCTGTTACTGAGGGTCGGTGGTGGAGTGAGTTGATGCTTGTGAATGTAGTGCCAGTCAAGCTAGTGGCTTTGTCCTGGATGGGTGTTGTTGGGGCTGCAGGAAAGCTGACATTTTGGGCCAGGACCCTTCTTCAGAAATGGGGAAGGGAAAGAGAGCTGGGAAATAAATGGAGAGAGGAGGGTGGGTCTGGCAAAGTTAGGTGGGATGGTGATAGGTGAGTGCAGGTAGGGAGTGGAGGGGATTGGTCAGTGGGATAGGAGGGGTGGATAGGTGGGAGAGAAGATGGATAGGTTGTGTCAGGTCAAGGAGACAGGAATGAGAGGGAGGCTTGGACATGCAATGAGGCCAGGGGTGGGGAGATTTCAAAACAGGTGAATTCCATGTTTAAGCCATTGGGCTGTAGGCTGCCAAGGTGGAATATGAGGTATTGTTCATCCAGTTTGTGGCTGGTGTCATTGTGACACTGGAGGAGGCCCAGGATGGACATTTCACCCAGGGAGTGGGAGCGGCAATTAAAATGGGTGGCGACAGAAGGCACTGTTGTTTGTCATGTACAGAGTGTAGCTAGTCTACAAAATAGTCTCTAATTGTATGCTTAGTCTCACCAATGTCGAGGAGGCCACATCGGGTGTAGCAGATGCAGTAAACCAAGTCACCATATGTGCAGGTGAATCCCTGTCTGATGTGGATGGTTTGTTTTGGACCTTGAATGGGGGGAGGTGTAGCTGCAGCTGTAGCACATCCTGCAATTGCAGGGAAAGATGCTGGAGGTGGGGTTGGTGGGGAGTGTGGAGCAGATGAGGGAATCGCAGAGAGAGTGGTCCCTGTGAAAGGCAGATAAGGGTGGGAAGGGAAATATCTCTTTGGTTGTAGATGGTCGAAGTGGCGGAAAATGACACATTGGATGCGGAGGCTACTGGGTGATATGTAAATACAAGAGAAACATGTAAAATGTGGGAGTCTTTGGATCCACAAGACACCTAGGGTGGTCACATCTGCACAAAGTGCCAGAGGTTAGCAGTCTTTGAAAGACATGGAGCTGATTTGGAGCAGTGACTCTCCTCACTGTGCACCACACAAGAGGATTGAGTTTTCTTGATCAATTGTATAAGAGAGTGGTCATTACAAATCAAGACAGGAAGGTCTGAAGAAGAGTGTGGAGAAAATGTTGGTCAGTGAGTGGGTGACCATTCATTGAAAGGAAAGGAAGTGGGATGTCCAGGGACCCAGGACTCCTCGACGCTGACTTACTGGTATGAAATTCCAGATGCCTATTTGGTGAGCAACTCAACTGAGTTGGTGGTGCTTGATTTGAGGCAAAATCTCTGGCCACTCTTGGAAAAGAGAAAGAGGCCCCTACCCCTCCCCCCGAACCCCCACCCCCATCCCAGGCCCCAAGAAGACTTTCCACATCAAGCAGATGTTCACCTGCATCTGCAGTTCCCGGTGTGGCGTCTTCTACATTGGGGAAACCAAGTGGCTTGGGGACCGCTTTGCAGAACACCTTCGCTCCGTTCGCACTAAACAACTGCACCTCCCTTTAGTGAACCATTTCAACTCCCCCTCCCATTCCTCAGACGATGTCCATCCTGGGCCTCCTGCAGTGCCACAACAATGCTACCCAAAGGTTGCAGGAACAGCAACTCATATTCCACTTGGGAACCTTGCAGCCCAGTGGTATCAATGTAGACTTCAGAAGCTTCAAAATCTCCTTTTCCCCCTACCGCATTCTAAAACCAGCCCAGCTCGTCCCGCCTCCCTAACCTGTCCTTCCTCCCACTTATCCCCTCCTTCCACCTGAAGACCCACCTCCATCTCCTACCTACTAACCTCAACCCGCACCCTTGACCTGTCCGTCCTCCCTGGACTGACCTATCTCCTCCCTACCTCCCCACCTACATTCACCTTTACTTGCTCCATCCCCGCCTCTTTGCCCGGTCTGTCTCCTCTCCACCTATCTTCTCCTCTATCCATCTTCTATATACCTCCCCCTCTCTCCCTATTTATTTCAGAACCCCTTTCCCCTCCCTCATTTCTGACGAGGGGTCCAGGCCCGAAACATCAGCCTTCCTGCTCGGCCTGCTGTTTGCATCCAGCTCTACGCCTTGTTATCTCTTGAAAGAATAGCAGTTTATTTTACACTTCCTCACATTACACCCTTCAGGCCTCAATACTGAAAAGAACAACTTCAAACCAAGAAACAGTGATCTGCTGGAATTTACAACATTTTTCTCCAAACGTTTCACCCACGTAAAGGACAGAGGACGCGATAATAACAAAAAAACAATTCGTTAACGAGCGAATGTAGATCATCTTGTCAGACTCCCTTCAGCACATCTTTTCGTTAACCTCCAATTCCAATTCCAGGCTAAATCACAGTGATTGGACATGTAGCTGTATGTGTTCAAGAGATTAAGTTAAATGAATTAATCTATTATGGGTTTATCATTCGGATGTTGTCACCTTTTGTAACCCGGTCGTCAAAAACAAAAGCTTTCTCAGATATTGAAAGTGTTGTAGGGCGTTGATAAGCCAGTCTGAGCTGGTGTTGCGATCAGTCACGACACAAAAGAAAAAAACACGCCTGTTATGAGCTTCCATGCCGGTGCAATGTTGAGAATTCGTTATTTTCTGCGTTCGAATAATTTCAAGTGTTTTTTTTATCAGTGGACATTTCGTAATATTCATCATTTCCCCTCTGAGTTTGGGCTGCGTCAGTGCATAAATACACCTTAGTGCAGGTGCTCAAAAGCAGGAGCATAAATCTGGTGTGATCTGCGACTTGGAAAGGGTCATTCCAGCCTGTTGAATAATAATGGCTTGTAATTTGAACTAATAAGGTAACTGCAACATACGTCATCCACAACAGGGTGAAGTTTCCCGATATAGCGAAGAGTAAGTTAATGGACTTTCTTTGTTTCTCCATTTCTGGATCGTTCTGCCCATATTACTCTTGCTCCCTCTAAGGATCCTGCGCATTCTATTGGCCTCGAACACAAGTCCTACAGTCAAGCCATTCAGCATCAATATCAGGAATTTTGGAATCAATGGGGTGAGGGAACGGTCAATCCATCGAAATGCCATCCATGTAGAAACCGTGTAAATTTCTAATTTCCCATTGCAGAACCAGGCTACATTGTCGATTGTAATGATCAGCTCAAATGCAAAGTAGAAAGGAATGTTTTTGAAACAAAACAGCTCCTATCATCAAAATCGCCGTTTTCTTAGAGCAATATTTGACTGCTAGCCTCTGGAAACAAATGGCGATAAAATGACAGAAAGTAAAATTATTGTTTGCCGGACAGATATATCAGTGGCTGCACGGACTAGCATGAAGTTAAAGCAACACACAGAGGTGCGGGGCAGGAAGGTAGTCGGAAAATAAGAATCGTTAATCCTCCAAAATATCACGTCAGTGACCAGGACCATTAGATCCGTTATTGTCATTGCTATCAGGTAGCGAGGGATACTTCTGCAGAGGCCACATTTTGCTTGAAGCAGAATTACAATAGTCATTACGTTAGCTATAAATGGAGAACAAATGGAAATTAAGAATCAGCTTATTGAAAACGAATGAGTTTCACAGTATTTTTGAGTGCATCTAAAATTATAGTCATCAGAAAGTGCAATGTGCAATATTAGAATAATAAATCAAGTGGTTTCTTTCATTTTTGAAAAATATGCTCCGCGTTCCCTGTAACCAGAAATCGTCATATAAACCGTGGTAAACTGTCAGGAATATGCAGGCCACATAACTGTTTTTTCAGTGAATGGACAGCATGACAAGGTACTGAGAAACCTCCCCTGGGAGAAAATTCAAATCAGGGAAAGAAATTGCATTTCTGTGGGTGGAACGTACTGAGAAGGAAGCTTGAAAATGATTGGACAATTGCAATATGTGAGGATTTTCGGTTTTTACCCTCTTGCCCCTTTACTTGTGTACACAGAATCACATCCTCCTTTTCCTGGCCAGTACCAAATTAAAAGATTGTATCTTTGGGGATGTTTCTGTGTGAATAATTCTCTCCATTCTTTTACTGCTAAATTGCTGACTTCTAATGTTTACGGTGAAATCACCATGCTATTGAATACATAATTTCATGAACACGTTTCTTCATGTTTGCAACGTTCAGAAATTACTTATTCATTATATCAACCACAGCGTTCTGAACACACAATAACAATTGAAAATCTATTGTAACCTAACCCGTTATACGTATATTTGTTTTATTTAATCCCACGCATCAATCTTGTAATTTGCGTGAACATCTCCACACACATCATTTCCACTACCACCATCGAACGTGACGCCCATCAAGCCTTGACAAGCAAATTGCAATTCTGCACTGTCACATTCGTGCCACAATCTGAGTGCGGAACTTTAATTAAAGGGAGGAGAGAAACATTGCAAAGCGACTTGAAAATTTGCAATTGAGATCTTGTCACATTGTTTTCTCAACTTTTGTCAACTTATACCTGATCAGAGGGTACTGCACGCAATTTTCAATTCATGAGTGTGCTCAAGAGATTATTGTCGAATTACGATACATATTAAACATGACACAGAGCAGGTGACGCGAGGTTGTGTGCTGTAGAGCAGGTGATTGTGAGGAGAGGTGAGTGTGTTGCACAGCTTGATAATCTGCCATTAAGTTAGTACCAACAAAGTAAATGATTCAGAAACAATTGAACAATTGTCAGACGCGAAAACGGTGACCAACGATTGTAAAGGTTTGAGATCACAGCATCCAATTTATCACTAATACGATGCTATGGCTAAAATCGGGTGAAGAAAGTAGAACTAGTTTTAACACCTGGAAACAAGGCCTACGATGTTTTCCAGAACGATGCAGCATTGTTTAAACGGTAATCTCGGGGTCTGGAAATGCATCTTTCCCTGGTCTGGCTACAGGGAGGGAGGCGGGGAACTGAAACTCAGTCTGACACAGTTTGTGAGTGAAGGGGTGACTGAGAGCAGATTGATGCCAGAAATGATTTAAATTATTTGATCGCAACAGCCTGAGGCCGGACTCCCCACTAAAACGGAACCAGTTTGACGGAGCAGGAAAGCTAGTGAAGGAACTGCAGTCTTTCCTCGCGAGGTAAAAGAATCTTCAAAAAGCAACTCACAAATCAGTCAATGATGGGGAAGAGCAAGGGAGACAATTCATTTTTCTGCTTTTGGACTGGTGTGAGATAAACACACGTTAAAACAGAGAGTGTCCGACCTAAGAGCAAGAGCATAGTTATACAACATAGAGTTGTGCAGGCCCTTCGGCCCACGATGTTGTACCGAATTTATACCCTAATCCTAATGTCTAACCTCCACCGCTACCTTATGCTATCACCCACATGTGTATCTAACAGCCGCTTAAATGTCCCTAATGAAGCCGACTCCATTACACTTTCGGCAATGCATTCCACGCCCCGACCACTCTGAGTAAAGAAACTACCTCTAACATCTCCCCTATATCTACCTCCATTCACTTTAAAACTATGCCCCCTCCTACTAGCTACCTCTATCCGACGGGAAAGTCTCTGGTTGTCCACTCTATCTGTACCTCTGATCATTTTGTACACCTCTATCAAGTCACCTCGCATTCTTCATTGCTCTAAAGAAAAAAAGCCCGAGCTCTCTCAACCTTTCCTGGTAAGACCTTCCCTCCATTCCAGGCAACATCCTGGTAAATCTCCACTTCACCTTTTCCAAAGACTCCACATCTTTGCATGTAATGAGGCGACCAGAACTGGACACAATACTCCAGATGTGGCTGAACCAGGGTTTTGTATAGCTGGAGCATAACTTCACTGCTCTTGAATGCAATCCCTCTATTAATGAAAACTAATACACAATATGCCTTCTTAACAACTCTATCCATCTGGGTGGCAGGTTTTGGAGAATTGTGAAAATGAACTCCAAGATTCCTCTGTTCCTCCACACTGCTTTCCGTTAATCTTTCCGAATCTTTCCGTTAAGCCTGCTTTCAAGTTTGTCCTTCCAAAATGAATCACCTCACACTTTTCAGGGTTGAACTCCATCTGCCACTCCTCAGCCCAGCTCTGCATCCTATCAATGTTCCGTTGTAACCTAGAGCAGCCATCTGCACTGTCCACAACACAACCCACCTTTCCATCATCTGCAAACTTGCTAAACCACCCTTCCACTCCTTCATCCAATCATTTCCAAATAGTAGAGGACACAGGACAGATTTTGCGGTACACCACTCGTAACTGAGCAACATGTTGCATATTTTCCATCCACTACCACCCTTTGTCTTCTAAGGGTCAGCCAATTCTGAATCCAATCTGCCACATTTCCCCCTATACCGTGCCTCAGTCTCTTTTGGATGAGCCTACCATGGGGAACCTTATCAAATGCCTTGCTTAAATCCATGTATTCCACATCCACTGCTCTACGTTCATTCATGTGTTTGGCCATGTCTTCAAAGAATCCAATAAGGTTTGTGAGGCATGATCTACCCCTCAAATCCATGCTGACCATCTCGAATCAAACTGTGTCTTTCCAAGTGATCGTAAATCTGAACTCTCAGAGTCCTTTCCTATATTTTTCCCACCACTGAAGTAAGACTAACTGCCCTGTAATTTCCGGGATTATTGCTATTCCTTTTTTTGAACACAGGAATGATGTTTGCCTCTCTCCACTCTTCCAACACTATACCTGTGGACTGTGAGGAAAAAAAGATCATTGCCAAAGGCCCTGCGATCTCTTCCCTTGCTTTCCAAAGAATCCTTGGATAAATCCCATCAGGCCTGGGGGACTTACCTGTCTTCAACTTCCTCAAAATTCCTAGCACATCTTCTTTACTAAAATCAACATCCTTTAGCCTGTTTCACACTGTCCTCCTCTACAACTGGGTCCCTCCAAGTTGTGAATACCGAAGAAAAGCATTCATTAAGGACCTCTACTATCTCTTTCAGATCTGTGCATGAATTTCCTTTACAATCCTTGATCAGCCCTACCCTTTCTCTGGTCATTCTCTTATTCCTCTCGTACATGTAAAAATCCTTGGAGTTTTCCTTGATCCTATCTGCCAAGGTTTTCTCATGCCCCCTTATAGCTCTCCTCAGTCCTTTATTCAGCTCCTTCCTGGATAACTTGTATACCTCTGGAGCCTTTTCAGTTTCTTGTTTCCTAAACCTTACAGCAACCTCCTTCTTCTTCTTAACCAATCGTTCCATCTCTGTTGAGAGCCAATGTTCCCTCACTCGACCGCATCTTCCCTGCTTTCTAGGTGCAAACATATTGAGCACATGCAGTACGCATTCCTGAAACAATCTCCACATTTCAATAGTGCTCTTCCCTGACAGCAACTGTTCCCAATTTGTGTTACCCAGTTCTTGCCAAACGGAATTGTAATTACCCTTTCCCCAATTATAAACCTTATCCTGCTGTATGTACCTATCCTTTTCCAAGATTATTGTAAAAGTTACAGAGGTATGATTGGTATGGCCAAAATGCTCTCTCTCCAACCGGTCTAACACTTGGGCCGGTTCATTGCCAAGCACCAAATCCAAAGAGGCCTCTCCTCGTATTGGTCTGTATACATACTGTGTCAGGAATCCTTCCTGAATGCATCAGACAAAATCCGCTCCATCTGAACTATTACTACTAAAATATTTCCAATCAATCAATGTTTGGAAAGTTGAAGTCACCCATGACTGCAACCCTGTGATTTCTGCACCTTTCCCGTATCTGCCTCCCAATCCGCTCCTCCACTTGTCTGCAACTATTAGGGGGTCAGATTTAAAAAAAACCCAAAAAATGACTGCTCCTTTCCTGCTCTGGACCTCAACCCAAGCTGACTCTGTAGACAGTGAAGATGGGAACTGCAGATGCTGGAGAATCCAAGATAACAAAGTGTGAAGCTGGATGAAAACACCAGGCCAAGCAGCATCTTAGGAGCACAAAAGCTGACATTTCAGGCCTAGACCCTTCACCTTCCTCAGCATGTGACTCTGTCGACATATCATTCTCGAACTGCCTTTCAGTCATGCCTATACTTGCCTTGACTAGCAATGCCACTCCTGCCTCTTTTCCCACTCTCCCTATTTCCTTTAAAACATCTAAATCTTGGAACTTCCAACAACCATTCCTCTCCCTGAGCTACCCAAGTTTCTGCAATGGCCACAACACCGTAGTTCCAAGTACCGATCCATGCTCTAAGTTCATCCGCCTTATTTCTGATAACTAGCATTGAAGTATACGCACCTCAAACCACCTCTGTGTCCACATTGTGCTCCATCGACCACATTTCTTTATAACAACCTCACTCCCTATTGTATCTGTTGGAAGGCTGAATACCTCATCCTCTGGGTACAAATATGGTTCCTCACCCCCTGCCAATCTAGTTTAAACCATCCTGCATAGCTCAAGCAAACCTCCCTCCCAGGATATTTATGCCCTTCTGGCTCAGGTACAACCCATCCTTACTATACAGGTCCCACCTTCCCCATAATGTGCTCCAATTATCCACATAATGGAAGCCCTCCCTCCAACAGCAGCCCTATAACCATGTGTTTCATTGTACTTTCTCCCTATTTCTTACCTCGTTATCACTTGGCACTGGGAGTAGTCCAGAGGTAACTACCCTGTTTGTCCTGGACGTCAGCTTCCAACCTCACTCTCTGTTCTCATTTTTCGACCTATGTCATTGGTACGGATGTGTACCATGGCTGCTGGTTGCTCACCCTCTCCCTTTAGGAGCTTGAAGCCACGATCTGGCACATCATGGACCCTGGCACCCGGGAGGCAACGTATCATCTGTTCATCTTGTTCACATCCACAGAACCGCCTGCCTGTGCCTCGAACTATTGAATCCCCCACTACAATTGCTCTGTTATTCTCCCCCCATCCCTTCTGTGCCACAGGGCCAGGCTCAGTGCCAGCGACCTGTCCGCAATGGCCTTCTCCTGGTAGTTTGTCCCCCCAACAGTATCCAAAACAGTACACTTATTATTGAGGAGACTGGCCACAGGAGATCCCTGCAATGTCTCCCTTTCCCCTTCCTGACAGTCACCCAGCTACATTTTGCCTGTACCTTGGGTGTGACCACCTCGCTGTAACTCCTCTCGATCACCCCCTCAGCCTCCCGAATGATTCGGAGTGCATCCAGCTCCGGCTCCAGTTCCCGAACATAGTTTTTGAAGAGCTGGAGTTGGGGGTGCATATCTCACAGGTGAAGTCAGAGGGGACACCAGCATTCACAAGGCAGGTAATTTCGGAACCCCTACTGTGCATCATTAAGTTGAACATGTATAAGGAGTGGTTGCCTGAAGATTCAGCAGCTCTCTGAATGGCATCCAATTGCTCTCTTAATGTTTATAATAATTTCTTACTTTTAGGTACCTTGACAATGCCCTGTAAACTGTAACACATGTATAATCAACCTGCAGCTGATGAAGTAATGTACATGCTTGTATCATGCTTTGATCATCTATTTTGAAGACATTGAAAAGTGATGGGTATTTTTGGACTTAAAAATGATATCTCCAAACCAGACTATTAAGAGTTAATCACTAATCTTCAACTGGATGTAATTGACTGAATTGTATCCCGAGTGCAGAAGTAGCCTCTTTTAACTGAGAGCAAACAACATGACCTTGGACATTCTATTGTGCAGTTAAAACAGATTCATTCGGAGGTGTTTTTCAAATCTGTTTTCTGCAAAATGGAAATTCTCGGAAAGTACTGAAAGCAGTACAAAATGGTGATACAGCACATAACACTGGGTTCAGAATAGTGTCAATATGAGGGGCTTGGTTCCACTCATTAGACTTTCACTATCACGCTGAGTTTCAAGAGACGAGCGCTGTGGAATCTGAGAGAGAGCTCCAAGTGCCACCGTCAACATTATCGTGGATGGGCAGAAAGGCAGTGAAAGATTTATTTGCTTAATTTATATCTCTGTATATTAACTGAACAATTTAACTTTATATGTACATATCAATAGTTAAAACTGATATATTTGTAGTAAGTATTTGAACCCAATAAGTTAGCTACATATTGAAGTGCATGTGTCTTCTAGTAATCATTTTGATCAGAACTCAACGAATCTGTTGGACACTTTCAGCGTAATAAAACAGTCAGCTTTTGGACCCTTGCCTTTCCTCTGGATCTTCGTGTGCATGGGATAATTTCAATGTTTGCAGCCAACACAAAACTTTGAAGAATTGTGAGCAGCAAGAAAGACAGGGAGAAACTCCAAAAGGATATTGAGAAATTGGCGGACTGGTGTATAGGTAGCTGATGAGATTCGATGCAGAGAAGTGTGAAGTGATACGCTTGTGCGAGGAATATCATGTCTCAGAAACTTGATTGAGTTTTTTGAGTAAGTTACTGAAAAATTTGCAAGAGACATTTACTTATTTTGATTTTATTAAAGCCTTTGACAAGTTTCCACATTGTACACCAGTGATTAAAGTTGTCACATGGGATTCAGGGTGACCTTGCAACCTGGATACATAATTGACTTAACAACAGGAGACAAACAATAATGTGTGCAGAGTTGCTTTCCGGACTGGATGCCTGTAACCAGCGGTGTTCCAGTGACACTCGTAGATACAGCAATTATTTAAGCGGATAGCGTCCTTGACTTTATTAATAAGTGCAGAGAGTACAAGAAGGAAGTGATTATGACTTGTATGAAACATTAGTGACCTCAGTTGGAGCACAGCGTATAGTTTTGGGGGCGAAATTATAGGAAAGTTGTGAATGTATTAGAACTGATTAACACGAATGTTTGCAAGAATGAGGAACTTTGGCAATGAGGAAGATTGATGGAGTTGGAATTTCCCTCCTTGGAGAGAAGAACACTGATAGGAGGTTTCATCCAAGTTCTCAAAATCGTGAGTGGGTGGGATCAGGTAGACAGGGAGAAGCTGTTTTTGCTCAACAAAGGCATAAAAACAAGAAGGCATAGATTTAAAGTGATGTGCAGAGTGATGCAAGGGTAAATCAAGGGTGGTGTGGGAAAGAAAACTTTTCCCTCACAGAATAGTTAGGATCTCGAATGCACTCCAGAAATGTGGTGGGGACAGGTTCAATTGCAGTATTGAATGGGGCATTCACTGGTCATTTGGATTGAAATTTCATGCATGGTCATGAGGAACAGAAAGAATCAGTGCAGGCAAGATGGGCTGAATGAACTCCTTCTGTACCATCATTATTCTGTGATTCTGTAAGTAACCTTGTTCAACTCATTTCATTCTTATCTGTCTTATGTTTCCTCTGTCTTCCAGTTTTACATACAAGCATTTTAACTTCAAATTCCATCTAGCTTCTGTTGCCCTGAACTATCTTCAGGATCCCATCCTCTCCATGTGCCCCTGACCTATCACACCTCAATGTAATCACAGATGATTTGTTCACCTTATACTCTTCCAAGATTCACTTCATGTCTGGGAAAATCTTGAGCCATTTTCAAATGCTTTGTTATTTAGGCTGATTCAGTATTTGTTGTCAACTGAACATTGTTGCTGAATGCTTTGTAAATCTTCTATTTAGATGGATAGCTCAAGTTAAATTCATTTTTAACTGAATCAGACTCTCCAATTTGTCAGCATCGTGTGTTTCTATTCACTGAAATAGTCCGAATCTACAGAAAGAGCCCTATACATAATCTATTGGTCAATGTCACTTTGACTGGGATACTTTCTCAATCAATAAGTTTCTCTGTCAATAATTTACAGTTCACACGATGTAGAATGTTTCCCAAGGAAGAAAACAAAATGTTTTTTCTATAACCTTTCACAAACTCAGGCAAATATACAGCTGATGAAATTTTTTTTGAAATGTTCTCATTTCTTAACAATGTAAGAAACAAAGCATGCAATTTATGCACTGCAGGATCCCACAAACTGCACCATGACACTGACTAGATGATCCATTCTTTTTTGTCTGCTTTCTATGTTGTCAAATATATCAAAAGTAGCTCCCCTATTCTTCACAACATAATGTCATGGGATCTTCTCATTCAGTTGAGAAGGCACTTGGAATCTTGGACAAACTCCTCTGAAAGATGGTCCCTCTGACAGCATAGCACTCCCCTCAGTACTGCACTGGAGTGCCATGTTCAGTACTGCAGCTTCTCAAATAAGACTTTAAACCACATCCTTCTGTCTCAGAGGTGCAAGCACGAACCATACCATTGCTGACAATAATTTTTCCTGTATTTATATTCTACTAGATTCAGTTTCTTACTAATTAAGTCACAAGGCTGTGTACAGAACACTTCCCGCCCTGTAAATGGGCAGCTTGAAAGTTTGAGAGCGATAACAGGAACTACAGATGCTGGAGAATCCGAGATAACAAAGTGTAGAGCTGGATGAACACTACAGGCCAAGCAGCATCTTAGTGGCAGAAAAGCTGGAGATCCCTGAGGTTTGTCTGGAGGGAGGAGGATAACGTCTTCAGTTCAAGCATCCTAGAAGAGGCTTCGCAGTCTGATCCTAAGATGCTGCTTGGCCTGTTGTGTTCATTCAGTTCCACACTTTGTTGTCTTCTCTTGAAAGTTTGATTTGGGTGAAAATGGTAACCGGTTAGCGCTATAGGTTTCAGTGCAGTCTTTGCATCTGGGGTCCTGAAGATGTCAATGTTGGCACAGTTCCCGATGTCAGGAGAATTGAAACTGAGAGAAAAAAGTGTTCAGACTCCAGGAGTGAGGAACAATCTACAAACTAGATACTGATTAGAGTACACCCACAACAAGTAAAACCTGAAACATTCTAAATCACAGTGGGATATGGACAGCTACATTCCAGAATAATCATCTCCTACCTGAAAATCCCTGGTGTTCCTCAGTAACAGTAAACCTCAGTTTGCTCTCCAAGCACAGGATGCACTGTGCCTGGGGACTCTCAGTTTGCTTGGGTCCTCCTCTTGAATGCAACATCCAATGACATTAAAGTCAGAGGTTTAGGGGAATTTGACTGACTGAAGTAGGAAAGTCTTGATCCTAACCTGGACGCGAGTCACCCAGGTACTGTTTAGAAGCAGCAAAAGCAGAAATTTTGCAAAATGTCAGCAGACCTGGTCGCATCTGTGGAAAGAAATCAGAGTTAATGTTTTGGGTTCAGTGACCCTCTTCATAACTGGTTCAGAAGCAGCTTGACGTGATGTACCTTCTCTATGAGCAATGGGACTGTCGACATTCCTTTTGGATTTGATTGGATTTATTGTCACAGTAACAAGATACAATGAAAAGTGTTGCACTGCATACTAACCAGACAAACCACCACTTGCATAAATACATCAGGGTCAAAGAACAGAACAGAGTGTATAATGTTATAGTGCAGAGAAGTTGCAGAGAGAAATAAAGCTAATATATGAGAGGTCTGTTCAAAAGTTTGATAACAGCAGAGAAGAAGCTGCTCTATTTTAAAACTTCTGTATGTTCTGCCTGATGCAAGAGGTAGGAGGGATATTTATGTTGGCTGCTTTCTCAAGGCACAGGAAGTGTAGAGTGAGTCAATGGAAAGAAAGCTTGCATTCATGATAAAATGGACTGTGTTCACAACTCCCTGGAAATCCTTGTGGTTCTGGGTACAGCAGTTGCCATTCCAAGCTGTGTTGTATCCAAATGGGATGCTTTCTATGGTGCATCTACAAAAATTGGTAAGAATCTTTGAGGACATACTGTATTTCCCGAGCCTTCTAAGGAAGTAGAAGTGTTGGTGTGCATTCTTGGCTGTAGTGTCGATGTGAACAGAGCAGGATAGATCGTTAGTGATATTTACTCCTATGAACGTGAAGTTCCCGATCACCTACCCCTCGACACCATTCATACAGACAGAGGCATGCCCTCCAATTCGCTTCCAGAATTTAATGATCAGCTCCTTCATTTTCAGGAGATTGAGGGAGAAATTGTCTTTACACGAGGCTACCAGGCTCGCTTTGCCCATCATGTTCTCATCATTATTTGAAATCTAACCCACTATGGTGATGTCAACAAATTTGTAAATGGAGTTAGAGCTGAATTTGGAGTGTGTTAAGATGCAGAGTACACAGCCATATGGGCAATCAATGCTGAGGATTATTGTGGTAGAGGGGTTGTTGCCTATCCTTACTGATTGCAGTCTGTGGGTCAGGAAGTCGAGGATCCACTTGCTGGGGTATTTTGGTGGGGGCGTGGTGTTGGGTGAGGGGGTATGGAGCAGAGTCCTGGGTAAGTTTGATGGAATTATGGTGCTAAAAGTGGAGCTGAAGTGAATAAACAAGTGTATGATGGAGGTGGCAAACAACAAAGAACAGAGAAAATTACACCTCAGGAACAGGCCCTTCAGCCCTCCAAGCCTGCGCCTATCCAGATCCTCTATCTAAACCTGGTGCCTATTTTCGAAGAATCTGTATCCCTCTGCTCCCGGCTCATTCATGCATCTCCCTAGATACAGCTTAAATCACGGTATTGTGCCCACCTCTACCACCTTTGCTGGCAATGCGTTCCAGACACGCACCATTCTCTGTGTAAAGACCATAAGACCATAAGACTTAGGAGTGGAAGCAAGGCCATTCGGCCCATCGTGTCCACTCCGCCATTTAATCATGGCTGATGGGCATTTCAACTCCACTTATCCGCACTCTCCCCATAGCCCTTGATTCCTTGCGAGATCAAGAACTTATCAATCTCTGCCTTGAAGACATTTAACAGCTCGGCCTCCACTGCACTCCATGGCAATGAATTCCACAGGCCCACCACTCTCTGGCTAAAGAAATGTCTCCTCATTTCTATTCTAAATTTACCCCCTCTAATTCTAAGGCTAAGCCCATGGGTCCTAGTCTCCCTGCCTAACAGAAACAACTTCCCAGTGTCCACCCTTTCTAAACCATACATTATCTTGTAAGCTTCTATGAGATCCCCCCGCAAACTTCTAAACTCCAATGAATACAATCCCAGGATCCTCAGCCATTCATCGCATGTTAAACCTACCATTCCAGGGATCATCCGTGTGACTCTCTGCTGGACATGCTCATTACCCCATCCAATGAATGAAAGCATGCCATATGCCTTCTTGACCACTCTATCCACCTGTGTTGCCCCCTTCAGGGCACAATGGACCTGAACACCCAGAACTCTCTGAGCATCAATTTTCCCCCCTCCTTATGCCAACTTGACCTGGAGTAACCAAACAACAATCCCTAAACTCAACATCTGAGATCTCCTTCTCCTCAGTGAATACTGATGCAAAGTACTCATTAAGAATCTCATTCATTTTCTCTGGCGCCTCGCACAACTTCCATCCTTTGTCTTGAGTGGGCCAACCCTTTCTCTAGTTACCCTCTTGTTCCTTGCGCTTGAATAAAAAGCTTTGGGATTTTCCTTAACCCTGTTTGCCAAAGATATTTCATGACCCCTTTTAGGCCTCTTAATTCCTCATTTCAGCTTGGTCCCAGGTTCCCAATATTCTTCCAAAGCTTCATCCGTTTTCAGTCACCTGGACTTTATGTATGCTTCCTTTGTCCTCTTTGCTAGTATCACAATTTCACCTGCTATCCATGGTTCCCTAATCTTGCCCTTTCTATCCCTCATTTTCACAGGGACATGTCCATCCTGCACTCTGATCAACCTCTCTCTAAATGCCTCCCACATATCAAATGTGGATTTATCCACAAACAACTGCTCCCAATCCACATTCCCCAGCTCCTGCCAAATTTTTCTATCGTTGGCCTTCTCCCAAATCAATGCTCTTCCTTTAGGACGAGTCTCGACTTTGTCCATCAGTGTTCTAAAACTTATAGCATTGTGATCACTATTCCCAAAGTAATCCTCTACTGAAACTTCAACTTCAACCAAATGGCTGGGCTCATTCCCCAACAACAGGTCCAGTATGCCCCCATCCTGAGTTGGACTATTTACATACTGCTCTAGAAAACCCTCTTGGATGCTCCTTACAAATTCTGTCCATCTAAACTCCTGAGATGAAGTGAATTCCAGTCAATGTTGGGAAAATTAAAATCTCCCATCACCACCACCCTGTTGCTCCGACATCTTCCCATAATCTGTCGATATATTTGTACCTCTGTCTCACGCTTGCTGTTGGGAGACCTGTAGTACAGCCCCAACATTGTTACCACACCCTTCCTATTTCTGAGTTCTGCCCATATTGCCTCACTGCCCTCAGTGCCCTCCTTCAGCACAGCTGTGATATCCTCTTTGACCAGTAATGCAACTCCTCCACCCCTTTTACCTCCCTCTCCATCCTGCCTGAAGCATGTATGTCCTGGGCTATTTAGTTGCCAATCTTGCTCTTCCCTCAACCAAGTCTCAGTAATAGCAGTAACATCATAATTCCAGGTACTAATCCAAGCCCTAAGTTCATCTGACTTACTTACTACACTTCTCGCATTAAAACAAATGGACCTCAGACCACCTCTCCCTTTGCATTCATCACCTGCTCACTGCCTACTCCTCCCCTTAGTCACAATGACTTCATTATCTAGTTCCATACAGGCTTCAATTACTACCTTCTTACTGTCCTCTAACCTCCTCATTTGGTTCCCAACACCCTGCTGCATTAGTTTAAACCCTCTCCAACAGCATGAGCAAATGCAGCCCCTTGGACATTGGTTCCAGTCCGGGCCCAGGTGTAGATTGTCCAATTCGTAACAGACCCACCTCCCCCACAACTGGCCCCATAGTCCCAAAAATCTGAAACCTTCCTCCAGCACCATCTCTCAAGCCATACGTTTATCTTTCTGATTCTTTCATTTTGACTCTGACCAGCACGTGGAACTGGTAGCAATCCTGAGATTACTACCTCTGAGGTCCTACTTTTTAACTCAGTTCCTAACTCCCTAATTTCTGCTTGTAGGCCCTCATCCTGTTTTTTTACCGATATCATTGGTGCGTATATGCACCATGACAGATGGTTGCTCACCCTCCCCCTTCAGAATGTCCTGCAGTCAATCGAAGACTTCCCTGACCTGGGAGGCAACATACCATTTGGAAGTCTCGGTTTCAACCACAGAAGCATCGATCTACTCCCCTTACAATCGAATCCCCAATGACTATAGCTCTTCCACTCTTTTTCCCACCCTTCTGTACAAGAGAGCCAGCCATGGTGCCATGAACCTGGTGAGCCATCTCCCCTGACAATATCGTTTTCTGATGAAGGGTCTAGGCCCAAAACGTCAGTCTTTGTGCTCCTAAGATTCTGCTTGGCCTGCTGTGTTCATTCAGCTCCACACTTTGTTATGTCCAAAATGGTATACCTGTTTTGGAGGGAGATGACCGCAGTGAACACCTGTAATTCCTTCCTGCTTTTTTTCTGCCTTTCGGTCACCCATTCCCTGTCTTCCTCAGCAATCCCAATTTGTGGTGTCACCAATTGGCGAGACGTGGTACCCATGACTTCCTCAGCATCGCGGATGCCCCAAAGTGAGTGCATTTGCAGCTCCAGAGCTGCCATAAGTCTAACAAGAGGTGCAACTGGACACATTTCCTGCACGTGTAGGAGTCAGGAACATTAGCCTGAGCTCCCACACTGAGCAAGAGAAGCATAACACGGGTCTGGGATCTCTGCCATTTTCATTCTTAAGATTACTTCAGTCCTACTATAACATCAAATAATAGATAAAGGAAATGAAAAAATTGTTACTCTGCTTACCAGCACATGATAAAAAAGATAAACCGTACCTTCTCAACACACTCCAGGGTCTTTTTTTTCAATTGGAGGAGGAGGGCGGGTGGGAGACACTACACATGCAGTGCCTCGGGTTTAGCCACTGGCCAACTATATCAGTTAAATCACCTTCTCAGAGCGCAATTCTCCCGCTCCCACTCAGCTCTGCTGCTGAAATGAAGAACTTAGCGCCCCGGCAGGCCCCTGGTCCCGGCTCTCACTGCCCCCACTGCTGCTGCTGCAAAAATGGAGCAGTGTCTTTGTACTAGCTTCCTAGTTACCCAGATGTTCCAGGGATGAGTGAAGGCCAGGAAGATGGCATGTGTCATGGAGCTACAGTGGCGCCCACTGCTGACACCGACGGAACCCTCTCATTAAAACAAATGCACCTCAGACCACCTCTACCTTTGCATTCATCATCTACTCGCCGACACAACCCTGCCCACAGCTGACGGCGACATAGTTCCGCCCACAGCCTGCATAGCCAGCAGAGGAGACAGCTACACTGAGCCCTGCCATATCTTCACCATCCCCCCCAGACCTCGCCCTGACTGAGGATAAACGGTCAGCCCACAGTGAAGGGCTCACCTTTGTCTCCCTCCATCCACACATCAATGATTACCAGTCACATTTGGAAATTGAGCAGTTTTCCTGCCGCCTCCGCCTCCACGCTTACTTCTTTAACTGGGAGCCTACCCCTCCCTCCACTGATCCCTTCTCCTACCTCTAACGCAAGTCCTCCTCCTGGACACTACCCCAAGGCTTCCAACCCTCCCTTGACCTCTTCATCTCCAACTGCCTGTGAGACATCAATCGCCTCAACCTCTCCACCCCCCTCACCCCTCCAACTTGCCCTCTGCTCCCTCCGCTCCCCTCCCAATCACACCATAAAATCCGCAGACAAGGGCGGCGCAGTGGCAGTATGGCGCACTGACCTCTACATCGCTAAGGCCAGATGCCAACTCTCCGACACTGCCTCCTATCGCCCCCTGGATCATGACCCCACCCCTGAGCACCAAACCATCATCTCCCAAACGATTCACAAACGCATCACCTCAGGTGATCTCCCAACTCAGCCTCCAACCTCATTGTTCCCCAAACCCGCACCGCCCGCTTCTATCTCCTTCCCAAAATCCACAAACCCGCCTTCCCTGGTCGACCCATTGTCTCTGCCTGCTCCTGCTCCACCAAACTTATCTCCACCTACCTGGACTCTGTTTTCTCCTTGGTCCAGGAACTCCCGACCTACGTTTGTGATACCACCCATGCCCTCTACCTCCTCCAGAACTTCCACATCCCCAGACCGCAACAGCTTATTTTTACTATGGATGTCCAGTCCCGATACACCTGCTTCTTCCTGTTGTGGAGGCCTGACCAGTCTCCCTCCACCGACACCCTCACCCTCAACAACTTCTCTTTTGATTCCTCCCACTTCCTACAGACAAAGGCGGTGGCCATGGGCACCCGCATGGGCCCCAGCTATGCCTGCCTCTTTGTAGGTTACTTGGAACAGTCCCTCTTCCGCACCTACACAGGCCCTAAACCCCACCTCTTCCTCCGTTACATTGATGACTGTATCGGCGCCACCTCGTGCTCCCAGGAGGAGCTCGAACAGTTTGTCCGCTTCACCAACACCTTTCACCTCAACCTCAAGTTTACCCGGACTATCTCCCTCACCTTCTTGGACAACTCTGTCTCCATGTCAGGCGACCACCCAGAAACCGATATCCATTTCAAGACCACCAACTCCCACAGCTACCTGGAATACACCTCTTCCCTCCCTCCCACTTTCCTGCAAAAATGCCATCCCCTACTCCCAATTCCTTTGCGTACGCTGCATCTGCTCCCTGGATGAGGCATTCCACTCCGGCACATCTCAGGTGTCCTCATTTTTCAAGGACTGCAACTCCCCCCCCGACCCCCGTAGTGGTCGAGAACACCCTCAAACGTGTCTCCTGCTTTTCCTGCAACTCATCCTTCACACCCCGTCCCCGCCACAACCACCTAAAGAGAATCCCTCTCGTCCTCACGTAACATCCCACCAACCTCCGGACCCAATGCATCATCCTCCGACACTTCCGCCATCTGCAATCTGACCCTACCACCCAAGACACTTTTCCCTCCGCCCCTTATCTTCTTTCCAGAGGGGCCACACTCTTTATGACACCCTTATCCGCTCCACGCTCTCCTCCAACCCCACAACACACAGTACCTTCCCCTGCAACCGCAGGAAGTGTTACACTTGCCCCCACAACTCACTGCCATCCCAGGCCCCAAGGTGACTTTCCACATTAAGCAGATGCTCACCTGCACATCTGCCAATGTAGTATACTGTATCCACTGTACCTGTTGTGGCCTCCACTACATTGGGGAAACCAAGCAGAGGCTTGGGGACCACTTTGTAGAACACCTATGCTCGGTTCGCAATAAACAACTGCACCTCCCAGTCGCAAACCATTTCAACTCCCCCTCCCATTCCTTAGACAACATGTCAATCCTGGGCCTCCTGCAGTGCCACAATGATGCAACCCGAAGGTTGCAGGAACGGCAACTCATATTCTGCTTGGGAACCCTGCAGCCCAATGGTGTCAATGTGGATTTCACAAGCTTCAAAATATCCCCTCCCACTACTGCATCCCAAAACCAGCCCAGCTCATCACCACCTCCCTAACCTGTTCTTCCTCTCACCTATCCCCTCCTCCCACCTCAAGCCACACCTCCATTTCCTTCCTACTAACATCATCCTGCCCGCTTGACCTGTCCATCCTCCCCGGAGTGACCTACACTCACCCCTCCTGGCTCCATTCCCACCTCTTTAACTTGTCTGCCTCCTCTCCACCTATCTTCTTCTCTCTCCATCTTCGATCCACCGACCCTTCTCTCCCTATTTATTTCAGAACCCTCTCACTCTCCCCCTTTTCTGATGAAGTGTCTGGACACGAAACGTCAGCTTTTGTGCCCCTAAGGTGCTGCTTGGCCTGTTGAGTTCATCCAGCTCTACACTTTGTTGTCTCAGATTCTCCAGCATCTGCAGTTCCAATGATCTCTGTAACCATTCACATGCCTGGTGTGTGACTAATCAATCTCTGATTCAGCAATACGTCTCAGGCACCAACATACTCATACCAGGGGGAATCCATTCAAGTGTGAGGTCTGTGAAAAGGCTTTCACACTGTCATACAACCTCATGGCCCATCAGACAACGCCACAGATGAGAAACTCTTCAGATATGAGATTTGTAACATACCATTCTTGTGGTTATCGCAGGAGAGAAGCCATTAAATTGCAAAGCGTGTAACAGATCATTCTCACAGTCATCGTACCTCTGCAAATGCCAACAGATTCACATGACAGAAACTATTTAATTGACAGATCATTTGTGCTGTTAACACACCTCTATGTGCTCTAGTATATTCACACACTGGCAAGACCCTTGACATGCTCAAATTGAGATAAAGCCTTGCATCATCTTCAAGACTCCTGAGTATTCAGAGCATTCTCCAAGCAAAGAAAACCATCAAATATGAACAGAATCCATCATCAAATCCTCCAAACTCCTGACAAACCATACGATTCAGATAAGGGGATAATTACGAGGTGAATAGCAAATCTTTCTCACAATCATTGAACTTCTACACACACCAACACAATCACAAGACACAGAAGTCATTCAAGCATGAGCTGTGAGATATACCATGTTTTCAGTCATGGAACATCTTGCTGTTGAGAGGATTTCCCGAGGACACAAACTCTTCAAGTGTGATGTTTCTTACAAACCTTTCAGTTCCTCTTCTGACCTTCGGAAGCAGCAGTAGATCTAGATTGATGACAAACGATTCAGGTGTGAGGTCCAGGATTGGGCTTTCACACAGTCAGCATGTCTCCTAGTCTATCATTACACACAGCGGGGTGTGAGTTCTGTAGTAAAGCCTTCACAAAGTTAATGGATCCCTGGAATATCAGCAAACCCACACAGGTGACAAACCCTTCCAGTTTGAATCATGTCAGGATTGTTTCATTTCCTCCTCTGTCATGATGCATCAACGTCTCCATGTGGATTTGGAGGTGACCTGCTTCCATTGAAATGAAAACTGTCTGTGTTGTTCACACAGAGAAGCTGTCATTCCTAAGCACTGTCTGTCTCAGCAGTGTCTGTCTCAAACCTCGCCCTCCAGCAGCCCAATCATGTCAAAAAGACCTATTTAATCTTTCGCCAGAGTGCCAAATATAACATTCACAGAACAGAGATATAGGAACCGAGAGACAGTCAGGCCAAAGACCTTCAAACTTTTATTAAAGCAAGACTGCTCCAAAGGAGAAAGAGAACACAGATCGGGATTGAGAAATTGGATATTTAATAGTTGCATGAGTGTAGCAATCCCTGGGACAGAAGCAGCAACAGATAAATATGACAAATGGGTACCTTGATCAATGATGACTCTATTGTATAGAAATGCACGAAACCAGAAATGAAGAAGAACTATCTTGAATCGAAATGTCAAACTTTCCTGCTCCTCTGATGCCACTTGGCCAACTGTGTTCATCCAGCTTCACAGCGTGTTATCTCATGAATTCAGAATGTTTATTTCAGAAGAAAGACCCTGATCTTGATGATGAAATTGAATCTGAACAGAAACATCTTCAGGTGACGAGATATGGACTGTAAAAGCTTGTCACGAAAGGTCACGACAACATCAGATCATAAAACTACAGCTGGGGTTGCCACAATCAAAGGAAACTTTACAAATAGAGTTGGTTTTCAGACATGAAATCTAGTTTTAAAGAATCCCTGCCTGAATAATGCATGTGTTGAAGTGAGAGTCATAGAATGGGCAATATTCTAAGCCTCAGAACAACTGACTCTGAGCTGTGCAGATGAGCATAATTGTGTGAGAGGCTACGATCAAGATAGCCCCTTCCAGAAAGCAATCAATTCAAGGGAACAATTCTCCTGCTGTAAAAACAAACTCACCAATAATATTTTTAAGAAAACCTGACTGACATTCAACAAGATACTATTGGGTCCTGTTGCACCATTAAAGCAATAAGTAAAGATGTTGGCAAACTGAACACATTCCTGGAATGATTTAAAATCTCTCCAATTTGAGGTTTAGGCCTAACATTGAGTTGAACTGGATCAGTTTATCTTGTAAGGGAGAAAAGATGGGAAAACATGAACAATATTGTTCTCGATTCAAAGAGGAGGTTGGACAGGGAGGTGGAATTTGAAGGAAGGTGTAAAATGAGAATAGAAAGATTCAGAGAGGTTTGAGGAGGGAATTTATAAGCACGGAACCTGGATGGTTGAAGACACAGCTGTCGATGGTGAAATGAAGAAAGTGAGGTGGATGTAGTAAAGGTTAACATTGATCTGAAAGGGACACTGGGCATCAATCTGAAAGACTGTACCTCTGGCAAAAATCATCACCACCATCAACCCATCGGCTCCCACCTCCCTCTCGTTGTTGAGGGACTATGATACCAATTGTTACAGACATTTAAGAGTTTTAAAACAAATCTCTCCTTATTTATTTCACACACTCTTGGGCATTTAGGAATTCTTTACAATGTATGTTGCTGACAAACATACCGAGAGATATAGAAATGTGACATGCCAAGACCCTGGGGAGAATGGTTCACTGAAAAGTGAGCCTCACTGTACAAGTTGTCACAAGTGTGAGATATGACCAGTTGAATCTTTGAGATTGTTGAGGCTTCAATGCATAAACACACAATCTAAGCAACAATGTATCAACTGTATTTGCACCAATATGTGTATTAAGAAAGAATTTAACGAAATTTTCTTGAAATCTGAACATGTACACACACAGGATGAACAAGACAGAGTCATTTATGGAGTAATGTTGGTGGAAAATAGGTAGGTTTGTGGATCAGAGTCCAATCTAAATGGGGAAATTAGGTGACTCTCATGGTTTGTTTGTAGCTTTATTGCTGGCATCGTATTGTTGCTGACTGCAGAGATCCTAAGTTCAGAAGCTGCTGAGTTACAACTAGATCTTGGTTCTCAATTCAAAGTTTTCCTTCTTTCAGTGTTTTGTTTTTCCACATGACAAGAGAGACATGGATTTCACTTGCTAGCTGGCTTGAAGGTCTGAGATCCAAATTTCCTCCCAGTTCAATGACAAACCGTCCCTTATCAACCAATCCTAAATCTTTTTAAATGCAAGGACAATGGTGCTGGTGTATCCCATAACAGTATCAGAATCAGCTTCCAGGAAATATATCTGCTCTTGTGGAACCTCAAAGTAACCACACAGTTCTATTTTTCCTTTTGAGTTGTGAACATAACTAATAATTCAGAAGACTATTTTTCTGTTTCTATTTCCATATCAAATATGTGTCATTCTTAACAAACGAATAAATAGAGTAACCTTTTCAGTGTAACATAATAAATTTAGTAACTTCTTTGGGATAAAATAAAATGAAGATTTACCAGGTTATGAGATAGTAGGAACTGCAGATGCTGGAGAATCTGAGATGACAAGGTGTGGAGCTGGATGAACACAGCAGGTGAACAGCATCAGAGGAGCAGGAAAGCTGACGTTTTGGGCTTTGACAAAGGTCTAGGCCTGAACAGTCAGCCTTCCTGCTCCTGTGATGCTGCTTGGCCTGCTGTGTTCATTCAGCTCTACACCTTGTTATCTCAGTTTTACCAGTTTATAAGTGTTTTTGATTTGACAACTGGAGTTAAAATTCCAAATTTGGAGTTAGCAATCTGGAATTTCCTTGTATGATGGGTTGATAAGCTAGTTTTATGTTTAATAATCCCTTCAAATGTTTTCTGATGGCATTTTCCCAAGATGAGATTTCTGCCTCATTGTTTTGCTGAAAGTGGCTTTACTTACAGATTGCACAAATACACTTTACTGGCTGCATTTTACAGGCCAGAGGCTTCTCCTTTGTCACCTGGATATAAAAGCGTTGATTTTATCAATATGTGTGGAACTGAGCAGGACTGTCCCCTTATCTATCTGCTGTTTCAGAATAGTTTCATGAAAAATGTGTTCAATACTGTGGAAGTCACATGACCAAAGCTCCTGGTAGAGGAGAAGCAGTTACCACTGAAATAAAGGCTGCCACAGCAGAATGTCCATTGAGTTTATGATGCACTGGCAAGGGTTAAGTGAAAAGTTATTCGTACATCTTATTGGATGGATGTAACTTATAATTCTGTTGTGACAGGGGTTTTCTTTGAGACAGTTGCCCCTGTACTAGATTAAAACTCAATCATTAGTCATCCAGCCCTATCAAGAGGTACCTGGTGCTGAATGTCTGGCTGATGGTGACTCTGGAGAAGTGTGCATGAGATTATTTCTAATTCCAGTTAAATGACTATATCATCAATCTTTGCTAATTTGTTCACTCAGTTTTTAACACTCTGGAAACATGTGCTGATATGTATTTCCGGTTCTTATGACTTCATTTGTGATGTGACAATAAAATGTCAGTGAAACCAGAATGTGGATGAACCCCCATGTAATGAGAACAAGCCGTCATGCTTCTATCCAGAGTATTAACATAAACTGTACAACACTGTACACAGATTGGGAAAGACAGCCCGGTTGCAGCTCCTTCCATTCACTCGGCTGGCCACAAGCTATTCCAAACAATTTCCGCAGCATCAACTGCAACGTGACATTTGTAAACCCAAGTGATTGGTTATCAGGAAACAAATGTTGATCATCAGAAGAACTGCCAAGAAATGACTTTCAAAAAATGTTCCACGAGCCTTTCATTGAGCTCTTTGAAATATTCCAGATATCCCCAATCCCAGATATAAGACGGCAGCAGAGAAGGACACTCCTGCCAGAGCTCCTCTGCTCAGTCTGTTCTCTTTCCTCCTTTTACCTTTTCTTCTCCTTTATTTCCTTCTCTCCCCTCAGCACCAGCGGCAGATGCCAGTAGCAAGTCCTCAGAGCAGCGAGGCCTCGAGCGGTGTGTGGGCTGCAAGCCCCGGACCAGCGCAGGGAAGAGCCCTGCAGCATCGGGTCGAGATGGCGAGAGCGAGAACAGGTAGCACCAGGGGCCAGTGGTGAGAGTGGGGAGCAGGCAGCCTGGGGTGGCCAGGCCAGGAATGGGCAGCCCGAGGCAGTGAGAGTGGGGAGCAGGCAGCCTGGGGTGGCCAGGCCAGGAATGGGCAGCCCGAGGCAGTGAGAGTGGGGAGCAGGCAGCCTGGGGTGGCCAGGCCAGGAATGGGCAGCCCGAGGCAGTGAGAGTGGGGAGCAGGCAGCCTGGGGTGGCCAGGCCAGGAATGGGCAGCCCGAGGCAGTGAGAGTGGGGAGCAGGCAGCCTGGGGTGGCCAGGCCAGGAATGGGCAGCCCGAGGCAGTGAGAGTGGGGAGCAGGCAGCCTGGGGTGGCCAGGCCAGGAATGGGCAGCCCGAGGCAGTGAGAGTGGGGAGCAGGCAGCCTGGGGTGGCCAGGCCAGGAATGGGCAGCCCGAGGCAGTGAGAGTGGGGAGCAGGCAGCCTGGGGTGGCCAGGCCAGGAATGGGCAGCCCGAGGCAGTGAGAGTGGGGAGCAGGCAGCCTGGGGTGGCCAGGCCAGGAACGGGCAGCCCGAGGCAGTGAGAGTGGGGAGCAGGCGGCCTGGGGTGGCCAGGGCAGGAACGGGCAGCCCGAGTCAGTGAGAGTGGGGAGCAGGCGGCCTGAGGCAGCGAGAGCAGGAGCGGGCAGCCCGGGAGGCCGGTGGTGAGAGCGAAAGCAAGCAGCCCCATGGAGCTGCGGGAAGAACGGGAGCAGGCAGGCGGCAGCGAAACAACGTCAGCCCAAAGCAGCGATAGCAGGAATAGACAGCCCCAGGGGTAGGCGGAGAGAGCGGGAGCAGGCAGCCATGGACAGTAATGTTGAACTATTTACTGTTTCGATGCTTTAACAAGAAGGACTGCAATGTTTAACTTAGTATAAAGCAGAAAAATAAAGAAAGCAAGTTACTAAGCTTCTGTACCTAAGATGGCGTTGTCAGCTGCAGCTTGTAAACTTTTCATTGTGCTCATGCAAGTGAGTACAAGTGACAATAAAAGCTAAATCTAATTCATTGAAGCTCAAATCCACAAAGTTGATTAAACATAAAATAGACATTACAATAGGAAGAGTTTCCTTGTTGCTGTGACTATGGTATGAATGAAATTGCACGAAGCGGAATACGCATAATCAGGAACAGGAATTTAATACAGTGCTGTTCACTCCATAATGGACCTGCATCTTAACAATGTTTGAGACAAAAAAGACTAGATGCTGGAATCGAAGGGAGACAAACAGGAGCCTGAAAGAACACAGCAGGACAGGCAGTATCTGAGGAAAGGGAAAGTTAATGTTCTGGGTATTACCCTTTTTCAAGATTGGATTTGGCTCTTCTTCTGAACCAGTCCAGACTCAAAATGTTCACTCCATGCCAGTGCTGAAGAAGCATTGTAAACTGACGTTTTCCCAGCCACCATCAGTTCTGAGGAAGGGTCATCGGACCCGTAACGTTAACTCTGTTTTCTCCTCCATAGATGCTGCCGGACCTGCTGAGCTTTTCCAGCAACATTGTTTTTGTTCCTGATTTTCAGATGACAGATGGTTGTTCTGGACTGATGCTGTGCCTCGGTCAGTGAGATTTAGGATCGTTTGATTTTGCTCGTAATGGGGATTCTCTACCTGTACCTCATCTGTAGAAAGTTCCTCATTTCTGGAATCTACTTCTTTCTCCATTAATTTCCTTTCTCCTGACCCCAGGGGCTTTACCACTTTTCACAGCTTCAGAAATTCAGACATAAATACAACACTGACATCTAACTCGTTATCACTTCGATCTGTCAGGCTTGAACAGATTGAACAGCCACAGTGACATTGACCAACAGATTGTGTTGGAAGACTCTTACTGTAAGATCTTGAGTATTTCAGTGAAGAGCAACACACCATGCTGACAAATTAGATCGCTTGGCTTTAGCAAAACAGTGAATTTATTATGAGTTCTAAATCTACACAGAATGATTAAACAAACAACAATACAATATCCTGCTTATATCAAAACGTGAATGAACCAAATTAGAAAGTATTTGAAAGTGACTCAAGTTCCTGCACGAAACATGAATTTAGTTTTGAAATAATTTTAATTGCACCACTATTACATCAAGGTATGATGGACTGAGGAGGCTCAGGTCTGTACAGACTCACCCCAACTCCCTCCCCATACCCGGAATAGTAGTCCTCCCAGAGATAATGGGAACTGCAGATGCTGGAGAATTCCAATAAAATAAAATGTGAGGCTGGATGAACACAGCAGGCCAAGCAGCATCTCAGGAGCACAAAAGCTGACGTTTCGGGCCTAGACCCGAAACGCAGGGCGAGTCTTGGAACTCATGATGCCCAAATCTGCTGTTTGAAAGATACATATAATTAATCGCTCTTTCCGTACAGTGCGCTATTTGTCCGATAAATATTGTAGTTTAAAATGTTAATATAACCCGATCGAAAATCGTTGTTGAATTCATTCTTCACTCTTTCTGGGATAATGGGAACTGCAAACGCTGGAGAATCCAAGGTAACAAAGTATGGTGCTGGATGAACACAGCAGGCCAAGCAGCATCTCAGGAGCACAAAAGCTGACGTTTCGGGCCTAGACCCTTCATCAGAAAAGCGTTTTCTGGCCTTCTGTGTTCATCCAGCCTCCTTCACTCTTTCCGGTACTGTATTGCAGATTTTGACAATGGGCGCCAGAATTCTGGTAACACATACACATGGCTGATGAACTCTGAGCTGGATCAATGTCCGACTGTGGGCATTCCGTTTTATGACGGTTAAGAAGGCGTTGGAGAGGATGCACAAGAGTTTCCCCAGAACAAGAACGAGCAGAGGAGAATCCGATCTATTTCCAAGAGAATTCTATCGCGTGAACACGTGACCCGAAGGGTCTAGGCCCGAAACGTCAGCTTTTGTGCTCCTGAGATGCTGCTTGGCCTGCTGTGTTCATCCAGCCTCACATTTTATTATAGTAGTCCTCCCAGGCAGGAGTGTACAATCATTCGTCATGGTAACAGCTATCACATGAAGAGGGTCTGTCTATATTTCACATCACCAACTAAAGCCGGATCTGATTCTAACCCAACGCACATCTGAGAGCTGGCTCATGTTACAAACACAGGGGCAACACCATTATAATCACAGCTAGAGTGGAATGGAACGCTTTCCATCTCCCTAAGCCGGTGTATCTCCTATCGCACGTCACCAATCAGAAGAAAGCAACCCGCTTTTTAGAAATCCCACCTACGAGCTGAAACATTGATTTATCGATGTCCCGTTGCATCAGCGTGTACCACATACAAGGTGCGTTCAAGCAGCTCATAAACAAGGGCCTTTCAAACCATCCGTATTACCATCTAGAACGATAAGGACAGTATATGCATGGGAATGCTATCAACTGTAAATTCTCTCTTAGCCGCATAGCAACATTGAGGTGGAGTGGTATACCGCATTCCTTCACTGTTGCTGGGTAAATATCCAGAATCTTAATTCCTGACATCACTGAGTGTCCCTACAACACACTGAGTGCAATAAGGCAAGATGAGGGCTTGACATCGCTCCTCTTGACTTTCTAAAGTGTCGTGAAGTTATCAGCCGCCACCTGTCATCCTGCACTGGTTACTCAGAAATTTCCTTCAACTCTTTATTGTGAAGCCTAAAACCACGGCGCCCAGTCTCCACTGCAAACCAATTCCCTCTCATGTTCATACTGAATGATTCATCCTTCTCCCAGGCAAACTGACAGAAACTAATGTGGCCCCAAAACTGTTCCTAAAATTGCGTTCAAGGTGAGTTTTTAACCTCACATTCATGTCATTAACGAAATCGCTCATTCTATGCTTTGTCACATTGGGTGACATCCACATTATCTCAACACTTATTACTAAACCCCTTCTTCAAGTCTCATTCTCTCTGGACAGGACAATTTCCATATATTCATAACTGAACCCCACCTTCGGCCCGATATATTTTTGAAGTGATCTTCAACTCTAATCACCCTGTCTTTTTTCCCCACAAGTCTAGTTCCATTTTTCCATTAGCCCGATAATTTTGAGACATTGTCACTCCTCTAAGCCTGGCCTCTTATTATGCCCAGTTATAATGGTTACACCATTGTTGGCTGTGCTTTCAGCTGTCCATCCCCCAATGTCTGGAATTCCCTGAGTAAATCAGCACTCGTTTTTATATTTTTGAACAATGAAAATCTGTCGATTCTGAGAGTTTGGCCGAAATGCCGCGCACTGATCCTATCAAAATCTCTAAGCGCATCTAACGTCCTCTTAATATTCACCACGCGATAGAGCGCAACCCGAGCTTCATCGCTCTGTTCACGCGATAGAATTATCTTGGAAATAGATCGGATTCTCCTCTGCTCGTTCTTGTTCTGGGGAAACTCTTGTGCATCCTCTCCAACGCCTTCTTAACCGTCATAAAACGGAATGCCCACAGTCGGACATTGATCCAGCTCAGAGTTCATCAGCCATGTGTATGTGTTACCAGAATTCTGGCGCCCATTGTCAAAATCTGCAATACAGTACCGGAAAGAGTGAAGGAGGCTGGATGAACACAGAAGGCCAGAAAACGCTTTTCTGATGAAGGGTCTAGGCCCGAAACGTCAGCTTTTGTGCTCCTGAGATGCTGCTTGGCCTGCTGTGTTCATCCAGCCCCATACTTTGTTACCTTGGATTCTCCAGCGTTTGCAGTTCCCATTATCCCAGAAAGAGTGAAGAATGAATTCAACAACGATTTTCGGTCGGGTTATATTAACATTTTAAACTACAATATTTATCGGACAAATAGCGCACTGTACGGAAAGAGCGATTAATTATATGTATCTTTCAAACAGCAGATTTGGGCATCATGAGTTCCAAGACTCGCCCTGCGTTAACCGGCTCGATAATTCTAGTGGTTTGGGTGTTTAAAATTCAAGGAAAGTGAGCACGTCTCAGTGCTACTCCACTGCGCATTGCGACCAGCAAATCAGTTTTTCGTTCTTTTCACCTCGGAGATGTGTCCAGGCAATCGATGCGCTCAGTGTAATCAGTGTCAACTTCATCTCACTGCGCTCTTTCATGGTCCAGTGTAGTGTGAAACCAAAACATTTCCTCTGACCAACAGCTGATTCAAACCTCAGGGAACACTTAAATACTTTGCATCTTCCAATCAGACAGTTACACGGCCCTCGCCGTGGCAACTAGATTGTACACCCACTCAAATTTCAGGGAATTAACTACCGTGCACAAGTAGAGTGGGGGAAAAAATGGATTTATCCGGTGTGAATTAAACGGAGTCGTGGGGCCGGACTGAAGCAGGTGCAAGAGTTTCTATCTCACATTGCAGTTCCGATCCATGTTTGCATTGATTGATTACAAGAATTGATCACAGTGCAACCATTACTGAGAGCACAAAATCTGTTCTCTATTGGTTCTGCATTCAGATCAACAAATGAAACCGTTATAAAGGCAAATGTTCCTCCGATAAACTTCAGCATCATTGTAAACATCACTCGATCCAGCTCAGCACCAACATCAATGGAACTGATGCTGCTGATCATTTTTTGACACCAGAGGCTTGGCGCATGTTGAAGGAATTTAAAGTAAATATAAAATAATTCTGCTTTGCATCGTCTTATTTTAACACGTTAATTTGACTATACCTTGGGAGAAAAAATGCTTCATTAAGGAAAAGAAGGATTCACGTTCCCTTGATGCCTGTCTCTGTAGACACTTTTCCAAAACATTTATAAGGAATCCTGGATAAACATTCACAGTCATACGGTCAGCACTCTGTGGCTGGTAGATCAGAAATTGGTGCTTCTAAAAAGAAATGGAATACCCTGTAATTTATCAGATAGACCTAATTTTCCACCCGGTACTTGCAGCCATCGGTATTCCCGGTAAGACAATGAAACAGGGTAGTAATTATTGAGTATTGATGTGCAACTTTTCATGTTGTTGTTTGCCAGTTAGTTAATTACAGTTCAGTGTCCAATCCTTGATTTGAGAACTTGTTTTGTTCACTCGTGGAGGTAGGTGTCGTTGGCTGGGCCAGCATTAAATGCCCTTGAGAACGTTGTGGTGAGCATATGATGTCGGGAGGGAAATCCAGGATTTTTGACACAGCGACTCTGAAGAAACTGCGGTAAATTTCCAAATCAGCCTGGTGACTGGCTTGGAAGACATCCCACATATCTGCAGCCGTGGCACTTCTAAATAGAAGTAGACTTCTGGTTTGTAAGGATGTGTCATAACACGCCTGTAAAAGGTTGAATGAAATTACCAGCAATCCTTGTCTTGATAGCCACTGTAATTCTTATCTGAAACCATAATTTTCAGTGCTCACCAAATGGTTAAAATGACATTAGATTAGCACAAAAATATAGAGGCATATTTCAAAATGTGCCAATGAAGTAAGTCCTGAAAATAAATTAGCGCCTACTTTTCGAAAAAAAGTTGTACCTTGGATTTGAATATGAAATGTGAATATTGAATAATTCAGCAGTCATAATATTACTGCATGTTTTCCGTTGTTTCATTGAAAACACTTCTGTCGTTACCTGATTCCAAACTTGATTTCATTATATTTGTGGATGGTTTAAATGGAAACGAAGCTCTGATTATTTATCTTGGAATTCTCCAGCATCTGCAGTTCCCATTATCTCTGATTATTTCTGCTGTTTGCCTGAATTTCTCTCGCCAGATTTTCCATTTTGTATTGTGTTCAGGTTTTAATTTACTGTGCAGGTTTCCTGAGGTAAACTGCGGTCGTCATCAACAATCTGGGAATCTGTATGAACTGACACGAATCTGGAACAGTTTTGACAAAACCCACGAGCCAGCTGTTGGCTAGGAATAGATTGAAATTTAAAGAGGGATCTTTCGACTTGGAATGAATGACTGAAATTAGTATTTGCAGTGAGGGCTGGTTTCACAATATTCCTGATTCATACTGCCATAAAATATTATAATCTGACACCAATTTTCTCAATATGTATAGATAATTACACAACAAAGTCGTTATGCTGACTATACTCAAGAAGACAATTCCAATATGTTGTGAGTGTACTTCCCATCAACATGGCTAGTGCGCACTCATACTTCTATAAACAATAACCCAACGATTTGAAGGTTTGCAGACAATAAAACAACAGGGAATATTTGAAGCCTGGATATTACATTTCTGGGAAAATGTAAAATGCCAAATGGGCATCTGTGTGCTTCATGCTGGAAATTGTTTAGAAACATTATATTTACTTTTACTTTGGTAACTTTGTCCCTGTCAGATATGAAACTCATTCCGAACAGTTGTTGTTCTGAACAATTCGTAGCTCTAAGGAAGGGTCTCTGGACCTGAAATGTTAACTCTGTTTTTCCCTTCACAGATGCTGTCAGACGTGTTGAGCTTTTCCAGCAATTTGGCTTTTGTTCCTAATTTATAGCATCCACAGTTCTTTAGGGTTTTATGAAACTCAATCTTTTTATTTAAAGTAAGTGTGTTTGTTGCTTTTCACACGTTTACAATAGATTTGTGTACCCCCTGAGCATGGCTACTTAATTTAGAACTATTTAATCAACACTTCAAGACTTTGCAAACAAGGGAAAGATTTTGAGACAGCATAGAACTAAATTTCAGATTTCATGGTCGTTACAGTTAACTTGGTTGCTATTGTGATACTAGCTCGAGGAAAGTGTGGTCTCTCCAAAAGCATCACTCGATACCTGGTGTTTATGGCAGCAGCAGATCTAACAGTGGTTTTCATTGATGTTCTATTACACCGGATCAATAACATGTATTTTCCGATTAGTTTCCTATATATGACTCCTGTTTGCATTGTAAACTTTGTCATGTATATTATAGCTGTGGACTGCTCTGTCTGGTTCACTGTTGCCTTCACTTTTGATCGATTTGTAACAATTTGCTATCAGAAGTTACAACCAATGTATTGTACTGATAAAACAGCCAAAATAGTCATCAGCGCTGTGTTTGTGGTGAGCTGTCTGAGGAGCATTCCATTTTACTTCGCAGATGAGCCTGCCTTTATCATTGACAGCACGCCATGGCATTGTGTTCCTACAGCTACCTATCTGAATTCTCCCTTGTGGAAGGTATACGAATGGCTTGACAGCATCATGACTCCTCTTTTGCCATTTTTGTTCATTCTGACATTCAATGCTTTAACTGTCAAACATATTGTTTCAGTAAATAAAGTCCGTATGCGCCTCCAGAGTAAAAGTGAGAATCAGAATGATCCAGAGATAAAGAATCGGAGAAAATCCATGATTTTGCTTTTCACTATTTCAGCCAATTTCATCCTGTTGTGGCTGACATATGTTGTGCATTCGCTAAACTGGCCAGTGATGAACATTAATTACACTGACAAATATTACAGTAACTCGGTATATATTACCCAGCAAGTTGAGTTTATGCTGCAGCTGCTCAGTTCCAGCAGCAACACTTGCATCTACGGACTAACGCAGAGGAAGTTCAGGGAGGAGCTGAAGAAGGGGGTGAAATATTTGTTCACACTGAATGGAAAATTATGCAAACTACGAGTAACTGGCATTGACCCGGAGCAGGGTGTTTAATTTTCAATGTTACTCTCTTTTGTATTCCATCAAGTTTACAAAGCACTTGAGAGACAAATATCAGAATCAATAGCATTTTCCATCATAATATTCAATGACCAAAACGTTTAGCGTGCATGTCATCATGTTTAAACAAGCAGTAGGCAGAAGAAAAATAATATTCATAGACCAGGGTTTGATCGGATCTCAGTTTACTTACTGGCTTGTTTTGGTTTCCAAGACTATTACTTTGGGGGAAAATTGATATTAAACAACAGGAACCACATTCCTGGAGCATCCATATCTTCTAATTCGCATTCATGTTTGGATCAATTCATGTAATAAGTTATTTCTTGAGCAAACTGATTGAAATGTGAAACTTGCAGGAACAGATTTCTCACAGAGGCCAAAGTAGCATGAAATGTTCTCGAAATCTCTTTTCGTCGTTGATACCATAATTCCCCATTCCCTGAGGAAACATGGAGAGCCCTCAGATGCTCCAGCCCCACCTCCAAATGGCCGATGCTGCAGCGCATCTGCAACACAAAGGAATCATGCTACACCACCTGGGGTGAGCATCATTTTCTCCTAAAACTCTCAACTATCGAATATTCGTCTTGAAGTACACAGCTAACCAAATGGCTTCAAAACCGAAAGTATTTTGAAATCTCTTTCCCATGTTTCCCTGACCCACTTTCAACAATTGTATCAATCTCAGAGACTTCTTCACTGCAAACACCAAGACCATCTGTTCCCCCAATTTCGATTAAACCCTGCTTTATTTTGGCCTCGAAATCAGAAATATCTCAGGCCTCAATAATTATCCCGAGCAGGAATGTTCTGCAAAATGTGTCTTTTGTCTCCCACCAATCTGTCTGTTCATGAATTCCACATCCTGTTACATTGACCTTATTTCCATTCCGCTATGAACCACTCACCTTCACTTCAGCGCCATGCAAAATGGGTGATATTTCACACGTGATCCCGTTACTTTTGGCGCATTCCACTTTTGGTGAAGCGAAATACATGTCGCATTGTTCAAGAAAGATGAGAGTAGTGAGAGGTCAGTGGCCCCAGTTTGGTTGGTTTCGAAGCAGAGCTATGACAAAAGCACGGATTTAATTTGCACACCGGTGAGGTTATCATGAAGTCCACCTTCTCAACCTCGCTCCTCAGCTGTGGCATCGTGATCCTCAGGTTAAAACCACCACGTGTCGCCTCTCTCGAATGAGAGAACAGCCTCTGGGGCTATGACAACTTTGTTAAAGTAAAAGTAATTTGGATTTTGATTTTAGTGAAGTTCAGATGACCTATATTGTTAAAACGTCATGAAGTATATATTCACGAACGAATTCAACACCTACAGGGAAAAAGAACAGTCAATTTTTCGAATTCAGTATGATTCTTCCTCAGCAATTTGGAACTTTTTCAGATTTCCAGCATTCATGGTGTTTTGCACTAATGTGAGGAGTTAAGCTGCATGGAGCGTTGATTGCCGAAATCTACTAATTTGAGTTTTCTGGCAAGCAGATAAACTGTTGACCGGCGGAAGAATCTGAAGAAGAAAAGATTCATACCAACAGAATTGATGGCAGTTTCCAAGCTTGTCGAAGTTTGGGTGGCACGGTGGCTCAGTGGTTGGTAATCCTGCTTCACACGGTCAGGGACGCGGGTTCGACCGCATGTAACTATTTGCGCAGAGTTTGCACGTTCGCCCGGTATCTGCGTGGGTTTCTTCCACTTGTCTAAAGATGCGCACGTTGTGTGGTTTGGGTTTGCGAAATTGCCCATAGTTTCGAGGATTGGAAATGCAGAGATAGCGCCAGGAATGGGACGCTCTTTGGAGGGTCAGTGTGGACTCGATTAGCCTGCTTCCCCACTGTGGAGATTCTATGTGAACTGGAAAGAAACCTTGAGCCATTTTAGCTGTTCAGTTGGACAGGGAATTTCTTTAAAGTCGTCCAGGAGGAAAAAAACGAGTCAGTTGCTTCCTGTGCACATTGGCACTTTTAGCATGAGCAAGGATGAAAATCAGATCTAATGAAAATGCAGAAAGCCTGAAAGACGTTTTTTCAACCTTGTGAGTTGAGTAACAGATTACAGTTAAGGCAGGAGTGATACTTCACTGGAATTTACTGACTGCAGAACATATCGCTGTGGAAAGCAGTCAATTATCATTTTTCTTCTTTCTGTTTCAGCAAATATCTTTATGGTTCGTCCTATTATGTCGATATTTTTTGGTCGTTTTAGAGATGTTTATTTTGTTAAAGACATTGACATTGGAATTCCTGTGCAAATACAATTCTTGATCGATCAATACATTTTATGCTCTGGGATCAGGTTTTCCCAGTTTTGCAGTCAGCGGGCTCCACCCTTTCGAAATTCCCGATATGATCTTTTTCTTAATATTGAACACAACTTTTCTGGGAAGACAAATTACGATATACACCAAAGTCTTACATCTTACTCGTCTGCTCTCAGTTATCCCCCAATCCCTTGAGCATGTGGCTTTTGCAGGTCCACGTGCGTCATTCAGTTTATCAATCGCGACCGGAAAGCTACTATTCCATCCCACGAGGTCACGATTTTTAAAGTATCCACTACGTACAACTGCTACTATGGCTCACAGTTCTTCCGCTAGACCTCTGCAGATTCTGCCCTCATTTTACTCTGATCTCTACTCAGGCAATACCCCCTGCTTTCCGTTGATCATTGTTATCTTGAGGGCCAACTCTTCAGCCTGACGCTGTGCTCTGTGTCCCACGGGCAAGCTGCATGGACACAGGAGGATGGCACAAGACAGACTTACATAACACCACGACACCACGACATTTCTGCTTGTGGAAACATGTTCTCCATGTCCACTCAATCCAGATCTCTCAGTATCCTAAAAGTTTCTGTCAAATGTTCCCCCGTCCTCCAATATTCCATCGAGTACAGACCCGGTCTTTATATGACAAGCCTTTCATCTCTGGCATCATTCTCGTAAACAACTTCTGGATGATTTTAAACTCCAGGGCATCCGTCCGAAAGCTGCTCACAATATTCCGAATGCAATCTGACCAGAGCCGATATAGTCGCAGCAGTACATTTCTGCAGGTGTATTCTAGCATTCTCGAAATTATTGTGAACTCTGTATTTGCCTTCCAAACTGCCAACTGAACATGCATGCTAGCCTGAACAGAATCCTGAACAAAGACTCCCAAATTCTTTGTGCTTCAGATCTACGAAACATTTCTTCAATCTAAAAAAAATTCTTCCCACCAAAGTGCATTACCTCAGACTTTCCCACATTGTATCCCATCTGCCCTTTATTTGCCTACTCTCTCAGCCCACCCAAGTCCTTCTGTAGCCTCTCTTCTTCAATCGTACCTGTCCCTCCTATTTGAAGCTGCAAAGTCAGGAATAATGCCCTCTGATCCTTCATCCATGCCGTTAATATATGGGCTGAATGGGTGTGATGCCCACGCAGAGTCCTGTGAAACTCTACTTATCACTGTCCCTATTCTCTACCTTCTGCCAGTCAGAGAATCTTTATCCATGCCACTACCTTTCCTCCAACACCATGGGCCCTTGCCTTATTTAGTAGCCTACTCCACAGCCCTTGTTAAAGGCCTTCTGGAAATCCAAATAGATCACCTCCACTGGCTTTCCTTTGAACAACTTGCATGTTCCCTCCTCAAAGATTTCTAACAGACTTGGCAGGCATCTCCCCTTATCAAAGCTGCACAGATTCACCCCTATTGTACCATTGACTAATAAGTGTTCCACAATCTCATCCATACAAATAGAACATAGAACATTACAGCGCAGTACAGGCCCTTCGGCCCTCGATGTTGCGCCAACCTGTGAAACCAACCTGAAGCCCATCTGACCTACACTATTCCATTATCATTTTTGTACTTACTGTAGATAACGGGAACAGCTCTTGTTTGACTGCCTTGTCTAAACTGATCATAAAATGGTTGGTTTGAATGGAAATTTGATAAGAAATATAAACTGCTTGAGCCTCAGCATAACAAACCCAACTTTGCAGCAGAAGTCCCTCAACCATGGAACCATTCTGGATGTAATACATGTTAGTCTATCCAGAACATCATGAAAATTCAGTGGAACCCCCCTGCTTTTTGTAGGCAACATTCTTAATTATGAAGCTCAAGATCCCATGTGCTTACTATTCTCTCAGTAGGCCCGATGCCTCTTAAAATCATTCTTATAACACGCTTCCTAGGATTTATTAATTGTGGATTAGATCTCCTGATTCATTCTGCCAAAATGCATAGCCCACGTTGTGTATTAAAATTGATTCTTTTCACCTACTCCGCTAGCCTGATGCTCTGCTGCAGTCAAATGGAATCATATTCGGTGGATATAAATGGAATCAAACGTCAGCTTTCCTGCTCCTCTGATGCTGCCTGGCCTGCTGTGTTCCACACTGTGTCATCTCCAACTCCAGCATCGGCAGTTCTTACTATCTCTGAATCATACTGCTTGTCACTGCTCTGAGCTGGACAGCATTGACAATTTTTTTTAAAAATGTTGGTCTCTATTCCACTTTTAGATACTAAAAATAGCAGTCATTCTACCACCAACCCTTGAGGAACTCCACGATCTAGCTTTCTCCAGTTATGAAAGATAACTATTTAGCAGAACTTATGGTCTTTGGTCCTTAAATTAATATTTTCCGTCAGCTGACATTCGTATTCTTAGTCACAATTTTATTAATCAGCTTTTACTGTATCCAACACTATCTTAAAATTTATCTGGACATTACCCATTGTTTTCCCTTCAGTTACTTCAAGATATTCAATTAGTTTATTCATGTACAAAAAAAGCCTGATAAATTTATGCTGGATGTCCTTGATTAACTAGTCCTCTCAAAATGGATACTGATATTTTCCCCTTGATTATTGTTCACAAAATCTTGTCCACCACTAACAATATCATGGACACCCTTTAGTTATTAGGAATGTCCTTGAACAAGGGTTCAATATTTGTCACTTCCTAGTCTTCTGACATCTCCCCCACAAGCTAGCCCAATCTGAATGTAGGAAAGTAATGGTGAGCTGTTTTGCTGTCTCGGTTTCCATAGGAAACTTGAGGCATAAACCATCCGGCACAGTTGAGTTATCCACTTCTAAATAGAACTATCCTCTCTAGAAAATCCTTACCGACAGCTTACCTCAACTTCTCTTTTACTGATATTGTGTCAGTGCCCGCTTTCTTTGTAAACAAAGACACTGAGAAATCTAGCCTTGCCCTGTATCTCGAAGTATAAATCACCTTTTTGTCTCTAATTAGTCCAAACAACCTCTTGCCACATGTTTAGTAATTAATTGACTACATGAATCGCAGAGTCAGATCCTCCATTCAATTTGATCAAGGCTGACATTTGGCTTCAACTTCACTTTCCATCTGCTCCCTAAATCCCATGGTTCCCAAGAAACCAAAAATCTGCCTTTAAAATACATACAATGATAATGCTTCTACAACCCTCTGGGGTTAGTGTATTGTCAAGATTCACAATCCTTTGTGAGAAGATTTTTTTTGCATCCCAGCCACAAAAATTTGACCCCTTATTTTCTCACTCGATTGCTCTAAATTTTCTAATTATTTAATTCTGTTTTAGATTCTCCAGCCAGGGGAGACAACCTCTCTAAGACTTCTAATTTCCTTAAATTACATGTTAAAACAGCATTTGTTTTCGTGATTGCTTGCACGCTAATCTCTTCCATCCTGTGTAGGAATACACTGAATTATCTCTCAACATCAACATTTATAAGTTTTGTATCATTTAAGATAGATTCTGCTTTTTTTTATTTCTACAAATCAAAATGAATAAATCAACTCTGAAATCTTACCAAAGATTGAGGTCAGACGAACTAGCCTATAGTTTCCTGCCTTCTGACTCCCTTCCTTCTTAAACAGGGGCGTCACATGAACGTCCCAATTCTCTGGGACTCCTCCTGACTCCAGTGATCAATGGAAGACTCCTCAACTAGCTTCTTCAAAACTCCAGGATGTATTTCACCTGGTTCAGATGCATTATCCACCTTCAGATCTTTCTGATTTCCCTGCATCATTTGGAGATGGCCAGTACACTCAGCTCTGCTCCTTGACTCTTTTGAAGTTCAATTAAGCTGCCATATGAAAGCTATGAAAACTAATGCAAAATTCAGTTCTTCAACTGTTTTCTTATTCCCCATTATTGATTTTCCAGTTTCATTTTCCAAAGCCAATGTCCAGACTTGCCTCTGTCTTACAGTTTAGATATCAAAAAATCTCGAAGTCTTTTTTTGATATTACAGGCCTTCCTTTCATGGCATCAGCAGATTAGTTCTCATTTGGCTAAATTGCACCATGGCTTCTCATGACGAGAAATTGCCGTGACTCACAGCAAAAAGAACATGCAATTGCCCTAACTTCCATTCCATCCACTCTAGAGTCTCAGCAGAATAAAAAAAACCTTACCAACCCTCCACACAGTCTTTTTTTCTTTGGTTAGAGGAGGAGGAGGATGGGTGAGGGACACTACACGGGTAGTTCCGGGTTTCGCCAATGCCAGGATGTATCAGTTCCTTCCGGGCTCGCGCTGCTGCCGCTGAAAACGAGACAGAAGCAAGAGGGAGCTTTTCATGATTTCTAGAGTGTAATCACTTACTGGATATTCCAAGTGCTGCTATAATCAGATAATAAATCATTCCAGCCTGCAAAATCGGCGGTAACAAGAAACATGTATAAAAACTGTATGGAACTCTTGTTGTGTTCGAGAAGTGATGGTGTCATTGAAAACAAATACGAAAAGTGTAGCTATTCGTTTGCAAAATCGACTTTTTCTATTAAATTGGCATTCTTTTCCAAACTTGTTCAAGGCAACTTCTTTCAGGAACGAGGTCTTGATTCTGTGCGGTATTGAAAAAGTGTTTGATGAATTCGAAACCAATCTTTGGAGATTTACATTGCCTATGATCTTCTACTCAACCGTAGAGATTCCAGTTTCTGCTGAGTTTATTAGTTCCTATCAGTTCGTTTCATTCTGATCTCGTCAGTAAAACAACAGAAAGTGAGGATCGGGAACATTAACACAATGAATCCAAGATTTGGCCTTTGGGTCCCTTGTCTTTTTTCGCCATTCATTTATTTCTCCGCGATATGCATGTGGTCCATTTACCCCTTCACGATCCTTATTCGCTAATGTATTCGACTGGCAAAATGTTTAATTCACAATCCTAAAAACGACCAAATGAGCTCAAGCATGTCCAAAGTTATCGTTTGAGAGCATTGTCAATGCCTATGACGCCAAAAGAAAAGCTTGTCAATTTCTTTCATCGTCTCACAGAGATCGAAATCATAGAAAGAGGCAACCAGTCCATGGCCACTCACTCAACAGTGGTTCTCTGAATGAGCAACTCACCGGGTGCCATTCTCTCACATGCTCCCTACAATCCTGCTCGTTACTCCTGTTTAGAAAATTGTCCAACCCGTTTTCACTGGCCCAATCAACTGCCTCCAGTACGTCTCCAAAGTAATGCAGGCCTTAAACTTTACACCTGTCGAATTGCTCTCATTCTTGTTTCTTTTTCTATACTTGTATATCTGTGTCCCCTTCTACTCGATCCTACTCGAAAACTTTCTTCATATCCCTTCCTTACAGGCCTCTCGGCATAATAAGTACTGAGTCACAGACATTTTTCTTTTCTCGAATGAAAGATAACCCTTGGCAATTTATTTTCTTAACAAGTTCATTATCCTTCAATTATTTTCATTTAACTCTTCGGCAGTCTTTCCAAATCCATGATTATATTCCAAAAAAATGTGGCTCCCAGAACTGGATGTAGCACTCCAACTGAGACCAAATTCTCGAATTGCAGATGTTCCTTTTGTGTTCGACGCCTCTGTTAATAACGTCTGGACATTTGTGTATTTTATTAACCACACGTCAACCTGTCTTGCCACATACAATGACCTATACACGTGCCAACCCAATCCCCTCTGCTCCTGGGTACTTTCAGTTCATTTGTAAATTTTGGAATTGTGCCGTCGAAATGAAAGTCGGATATGTTCTTACAAAACAAAAACAAATTGGCGACACTAAACTGCTGGAGAATTCCTCTACAATATTTACTTCAGCTTATAAGGCATCCAGTGGTCACTGTTTTTGTATTCTGTCTCACAGCCAGTTCAGTATCCATGTTGCTTGCTGCTGCCCTTCCTGCTTCTTGAAGAATATATTTGCTCACCAATCTGTTGTGCACCGTTTTATGAAATGTCTTTTGGATGTCCATGTTCACTACATCAACAGTATTATCCTTATTCATCTCCTCTGTTACCACTTCAAAAGGTTTCAGCAAATCAGTTTGAATCAAATCCATGCTTCCTGATTTAATTAACGCATATTTGTCGCTGAAGCTATCGATTGCGGCATCAGAGATTTTGATACTGTTTAGAATTTTAAAAAAAGTCAATTTACTTTGATATGCCTTCTGGGGTGAGCCTTTCTATTCGAGGCCTGCTGTTATGGAGCTGCAGGCGAACCCACCTTCTAGCGAACAGAATCAGCAAGGAAACCGGCATCCCTTTTGCAGCAGTCGGTGTTCTGTTTCTGTGGTCTCATGTCCAACAGCGCAGCCAACCAATTTGACAGCTCCTGTCAAAGGGTTAGATAGGTATTTCAGCGTGGGGTTAGTGCATCACGTCTTTAGAAGTGAGAAAGATGATTGTGAAGGTAAGGGGCAATGGGTATGATTGGCGAAGTGTGGTTGTGGAGATGGTGTGCCCGGTGGGTCCAACTGAGAAAGGGTGACAGGTGAGAGAAAGATATTGCGTCATGTGGGTGAATGGCATCGATGTTTGGGCGAAATAAATCGCCTTCACTAACCTGAGCTATGGCGTAATAAGGCACAAAGCCTATTGCGTCCCTGGTAGAAACCGAATGAATGGTAGATGCTACAAATCAGAAACAAAAACAGAAATTGCTGGGAAATCTCAGCAGGACTGACACATCTTCGGAGGGAAATCTGAGTTTACGTATGACATTGAGTGACCCTTTCTCAGAACTGGTGACGCCAGACCAGCCAAGCTCTTCCAGCAAATTCTGTTTTTGTTTCTGGTTGTGCGTGGCAGCTGGATGTGGTGCTAGTTGTGAAAAAGGTGCGTTGAACGGATACGTTTGGTGGAATCGTGGAGCCCTTCAATCGTTGCCCAGAAATTCGCTACGTTTTGATGCTCTAACGTTGTCGGGATATCTTTTAAGCTTTGTGTGTCCGACTTTCCAAATTCCCCAACTTTACTAGACACTGTCAGGAAGTTCCAGACACAAGGGAAGACCTCACCGGAAAATTCAATTTCTGTGCAATTCCTTCATTTCAGGTTCTACGTCCCAATATGGAACTGCAGTCTGCGCCATGGTAATAAACAGTTGGTCATCTGAATACCTGGAACTATATTGACCCGACATTCGGAACGATCACAGTCACAGGAAGATTTCCACTCCACTTCTATTTCTTTGTGTTATGGCCACGCTCTGCATTTCTGGTCTGGAATTCCGATTGTGTCCTCAACAGAAATGCGCATCATTCCTAAAATCCAAAAGCTCCCCAGTGTGCGACGTAACTCCATGCGATTGAAACCAATCTCCCCCTTTTAAACTGGATTATAGGAGCTGTATTGTGGAATTTAAAAGTGTAACAGAAAAATCAACAGACCTTTTGTGCGTGCGCGTGTACGTGTTTGGAGGAGTGGGCGCAGAATATGCGTTCCATGATGATCTGAATCCGGGATGATGTTTCAGTACCATCTAGTGGTTACAAGAATCCCCGGGCTTTGTTGTTTGATGTGTGATGTGTGAAGAGAGGCGTCAGTTTATAGTTATTCAGGAATGAGAAGTGATCTTTTAATTCCCTGACTTCTCCACAGATTGCTTTAGTTTAACTGAATCAGAATCACGTTGATTGTTGAAAAGTAATAGTTTTTTTTCCCGAAAGGTTTGTGATTTGGGAATTCGATGACAGGAATCTTGAATGTCCTGTCACTTCCTATAAAGTTTGCCATGTCTGGAACTTTTCATCGTCCACAGTTCCAGTCTGCACTGCTCCATCGATTCTTTGCACATCAAAATACTAGGAGTATTCTTGGCACAGATATTTTGATGTGTAGCGATCATAGTCAGATTGTCACACCACTCCTAGTCGGCTTCAGCTCCGCTTCTCTGGCTGACAATTCCAGTTCTGGGTCCTCCAGATTTGTAGGGAGCACCCGAAACTCAAGTTTCCTTCTCAAGCAGGATATTTCAAAGAAGTGAAATTATGTCCCCCTTTTCAAAAAAATCAATTCTGCGATTTAAATGTGTACTGCATCTACTCACTATTACAGCTCCTGAGGAAGGCTAAGTGGGTACGTTAGAGAGTACTTGTGTTGGCAGTTGGTTGCCCAGTTACAGAACTAAGTGATTAGGCTGCCAGATGTTTGCAGTGGCACTGTAGGTAGGGTGCCCATTACGCACTGTGCCAGGTAAGCTGCGATCTGCGAAGGGAATGCATCTTCTGCAGTGATAGTGTGAGAAACAGTACCCGCTCACAAACTCAGCCTGAGACAAAGCCTTGGAAACAAGAACAATTTTATTCTGTACGATCTTGCAAGAAAGGGTGTCTGCTAGACAGGCACACCCTACAAAGCATGTTCAGCATTCTTATTCGGTTTACAAGTTGTGGAATCACGCCTCCCTGGTCCCATTGGTTCCTCTCTTATCCTATCATTCCCCATCCTATCGGGCCGCCCTTGTTTATTGTTCCCTTTATTGCCGGCCGAACACCCCATCCCCCTGTTTATTCTTTCCTTATTTGGTTAGACTGGAAAGGAGAAGTTATGCAGGTGGTCGTGCTAACTGCCACCTTTGCAGAATCTAATCTCTGGTTAATAATAAACTTCTGCTACAAAATCTTGTGACTATTTATGTAATGGTCCTCTTTTGCAACACCCACCATTCATCATTATCTGCAGAAACAACATTTCTAATCTCTCACAATAGGGTATATGTCTTGTGAGGGCATGGATGTTGGAACTGGCATGGAGAGGCACTGTCAAAGTGGCAGGCACAGAAAGTATTGGGATAGAGTGTAATGGAAGTTGTGTGCTGTGTATGGTGGAGGGGTTGGGAGGCAGCTGTTGCATCTGGCGAGCTGTGAGTTGGCCCCGGTGGCAGGAGCCTGGGTACGTCTCTTTGGGGCATCAAATTGGTGTTGCCGGTGTTTTAGGTAGCAACAGGCGAATGTCAGATAGGGTGTGTTCATGGGATGGGTGAGAGTGAATGCCTGATCACAGGAGTATAATCAGCATTTCCGGACGTGTAAGCACCAGTGGATGTATTGTTGACAATTGGCTAATAACTTTGCTGTCTCAGGTTTATAGTTAGTAGTTACGGTTCAAATTATTATCTTTAGCTTCTACCTTTTAATGAACGATCAGTTAAGAGAAAAGAGGGCACTACTGAGAAGTGACTGAGGAGGATTGTGGGAGAGATTGGTTCAGTCACAACATGTAAGACAGTGACTGAGAAAAACCTGGTGCCAAAGAACTGCATCATCCCAAAATATTGCATTCTTGGACTGGGTCCTTCCCTCCCTTTTTTTCCACCTTCCGCGCGTCCCCCACCCCGCACAAAAAAAGGCAAGAGGGAGGCTTTTAGAAAATTACTTGCAGTTCAAAGACAACAGAGCTTCAGCAACATGCAACATCTTGACCAGTAAAGATGGCAAAAGCTTTTGGAAATCTCGTAATGGGAAGCATGTGCAATGTGTGGAGCTATGGATCCGCAAGACTTCCAAGACAGTCACATCTGCGTGAAATGCCAGAGGTTAGCAGCCCTTGAACGGCAGGTAGTTGATTTGGAGCAGGAACTGTCCTCAGTAAGCACCACTTTAGAAAGATCGAAGTTTCTGGAGCAGTAGTATGAAAGCATGGTCACTTCATATCATTATAGGACGGGGTGGAAGAATGTGGAGAATTCGACAGCAGGTGGGTGGGCAACAATTCACTGAAAGGGACAACAGATAGCAGTTACAGAAAACCCAGGACTCCTTGGGGCTGACTGACAGGTATGAAATTCTTGATGCATGCTTAGTGAACAGCTCGACTGGTCAGTGCTGCAAGATTTGAAGGAAGATCATAGTACCACAGAGCATCAGAGCATTCTGAGAAAAGAGAGAAAAGCTTCTGGAAGATTAGTAAGGCAGTACTAATGGGTGACTTATTTGTTCGAGGGATAGACAGTATAGTTTTTCGCTGGATTTGTGAGTCCTGTATGGCTTGTTGCCTCCCGGGTGCAGCGGTTGAGGACATAACAGAACGACTGGCTAAACCTCTGGAAAGGGAGGGTGAAAAACCAGTGGCGGTGTTTCAAGTGTGCACCAACAAAATAACCTTGCAGGGAGCAGATTGAAATGCAAGGCCTCCGGGGCAGTAATCTCAGAAATACTATCTACAGGACAAGCTTCACCTTTTCGGCAAAAGGAGATGAGGGTGCGGCTTGAAACGTTGTGTAGGAGAAGTGGTTTATATTTTACTGACATTGGGATCAATCTTGCGAAAGGAAAATGCTGTTCAGGAGAGATAGGCTTCACCTGGACAGAAAAGGGAACACCTTTTCTGGATGAGAGAGGAAATGGCATGGATTATACTTGTACAGTGTGGGTTGGTTGAAAATTAGACATCGCTTTGGAGGTATCAGAGAGGGAAAAGCAGAGAAGATGATGAATGTGGAAAAGGAAGAGAGGGAAGGTTCAGTGTTGATTATGAACAAAGAAAAGATCATCTTCCAAAAAGTCAGGTAAAGACAACGGCAGAGCCTATTTGAATGTGTGTAAATGATCGGAGTATGGTGAACACAATTGGGGAAATTGGAGGTAGAAATTGCTCTTAGGCGATATAGCATAGTAACATTGACAGAAACATGACTCAAGCCAGAACGGCACTGACAGATAACATCTCAGAATGTAATGCTTTTAATAAGAACAGTGCGTGTAAAAAGGGAGGAGGTGTATCAGTGTTCATTAAAGAGACCTCCATTGCCCATTTAAGACTGAGACAGATAAGTTCTTAATTCTGAAGGGGATCAAGGGTTACAGGGAAAAAGTGGGAGAATGGGGTTGAGGAACTTATCAGCGATGATTGAATGGTGAAGCAGACTCGATGGGCTGAATGGCTCAATTTCTGCTCCTATGTCTTATGCTCTTACGATTTTATGGCCCTTGAACGAGATGCAGTTCCTGAATTCGAACCTCTATGATTGGACGTGAGAAACAAGAAGTGACATTGGTGAGTATGTATAGTAGACCTTGAAATCGTGGGGAGAAAGTAGAAGACAGCATTGATAAACAGATTATGGAAACTATGCAGCACAATTAGCGTGGTGATAGTAGGTGATTTCAATTACTCAAAGGTAAAATTGGAAATAGGTGGACTACTACGATGGAGGGGGTTGTGCTTTAGCTGGTCCACGGAATGAGACAGTCAAACTGTAGAATATCAGTGTGGGGGTGCATTTGAGATATAACGATCGTCACATAATAAGCTTCTAAATTATCAGCCAGTCAGTGACTGGAAAAGGACGAAATTTCGTGGTCTGACAGTGAACTGGAGCACTTTGATTAGAAACGCATTTCGGTGGATAAAATGTTGGATCAAAATTGGAAGAATTTCAGAAGGGAGGTGAATAATGTGCAATCTCTGTATGTATCCATGTGAAATGAATACGGGGTATCCAAGCCAGAGAATGGCTTGGCTAGGAGTACTGATAAGAAGATAAGGATGACAAAGGCGGTATTTGAAACATTCTGGAGTAATAATAGCAATAGCAATCAGGAAGAGTATCTCAAATTCAGGAGAGAGGCTAAGCCTGGAATTAGTAAGTGTGGAGAAAGTGTGGCAGGTTGCACATAAACACATTGTACAGTGAAAGCAATTTAAGCATTTTACAATGTGAAGGATCTGTGAAGGATAGATTGGGGCTTGTAAATTGCCCACTAAAGCCAAGGATATGGTAGAGATGTTGCATTAATATTTTGCTTCCGTCTTTACCAAATTGTAAGATGGTGACAATGGTATAATTGAAAATGTGGCTGTTGAGCCACGGAAGAGTATAGTAATGGAGAAGTAAGGGGTACTAAAATGTCTAAGAAGAGGAGAAAGAATAATTCCGGAAACAACAGAACTGTCAGCTTGATGACAATAATTTTAAAACTGATGGAAGCAATAATACACGCTCACGTACACACACACAGACACACACACACACACACACACACACACACACACACACACACACAAAAGAACACATATATATGAGAGAGAGAGAAAAACAAAATTAGTACCAGGCAGTCAGCGTCGCATTGTCAGGAACAAATATTATCTAACAAGCTTAACTAAGTATTTGATGAAGTGACAGAAGCAGTCGATGAGAGTTGCATGTGGACATTGAGAGTTTGGACTTTTAGAAAGCGACAGCGAGCACGAGGGGGCATAGCTTTAAATTGAGGGGTGAAAGATATGGGACAGATGTCAGAGGTGGTTTCTTTACTCAGAGAGTAGTAAGGGAATGGAACGCTTTGCCTGCAACGGTAGTAGATTCGCCAACTTTAAGTATATTTAAGTCGTCATTGGATAAGCATATGGACGTACATGGAATAGTGTAGGTTAGATGGGCTTCAGATTGGTATGACAGGTCGGCACAACATCGAGGGCCGAAGGGCCTGTACTGTGCTGTAATGTTCTATGTTCTAAAGCATTTGATACAACTGATGTGACCCGACAGGATGGTTAGTAATTATAAATGTTGGGGCTGATGAGTCTTTGGCAGCATTAATTAGATATTGGCTAAAAGATCGGAAAGGTAGAGATGAGCATTTCTCATATTGGAGAAGAACTGAATGTGACGATCGGGACCGTTGATTACTATTTTATAGAAACGATTGGAGTTGTGTGTAAAGGGAAAATTTTGAATGTGTAGATGTTACTAAGCTAGGGAGAGTAGTAAGTTGTGGTGTGGAACGACATCAGAGGGACATTGACAACTTGGCCAAATGAACAGGCACCTGTAAAAGGAATTTCAATGCTGAGAAATGTAAGGTAATGCATTTTGGTATAAGAAGCAAGGAAGGAAAATACAGACATCATGGCCCAGGTTTGAGGGGAGTACATGATTAGATTACACTCGGGGTTCATGTGCACGATTCTGTGAGGGTGGCCAGACCAGTTGGAAGAGTCGTTAAGAAGGTAATGGGGTTGTTCACGCATAGTGTCGAAAAAACAAGGAAGTGATCCTGAACCTCGCCAAATCATTGTCTCAGCACATCTAGAATATTGTGTTCGGTTCTGGTCACCTCATTTGAGGAAAGAAGTTAAAGCACTGGAGGGCATGCAAAGATGATTTACGAGAATAATATCACAAGTTAAGGATGTTACAATGATTGGAGAGTTTGTCTGATTCTCAATAGAACAGAAAAGACTGAGGTGGCCATGGCGAGGAGTTCAAACTTATGAACAATTTCAACACGGCAAAGAAGGATATTCTGTTTCTATTCGCTGGTATGTCAGTAACTCGGGATCACAATTTCGAGGATATCATCAAGACAGCTGGCAGAGAGATGAGGAGAAACTTCTTCATTTAAAGATATGTTGGGATTTGGAATGTGTTGCCTGGCGGAGGCAGATTTCCATGAGAAGTTTCAAAGGCGATCAGGATGTATGTTTATGAGCGATGAAGTTGAGAGCTACGGAGATAGGGCTGAAGAGCAGGAAAAGTTGGTTCGTTGATTCAGAATTTCGCGCAGACGCGAAGCGCCGAACGGCTTTGTTCTGTACTGGAGCAATAAGAGAGCAGTACTGAGTGTAGAGGCTGAAGGATGAGGCAGTGGTACCACTCAGTATTAAACAAACTTTAATAAAACCACATTATGATTTGGCTTAAATTGGACGGTATAAAATGCAATACCAGACGACTCGTTGTTGGTGGTGACATGGAATGTGGGGAGATGCAACAAAATTCTACTAGGAATATCGAGCTTATGTACAATACGAGACAGGGAAAGCAATCAAACAATATTGAGTCACCAGCCGAGAACCACGCATCCCACGGAAACAACTGCAGGTGAAATTTATGGGCCAGTCCCAGAGAAAGAAACACAACTAGGTCGTAACAGACAGATTTATTCGCTGGGTGGAAGAATTCCCCTGCAGGGATTGCTCAGCAGGAACATTTGCAAGAATCCTGGCGGAAGAGATTTTTCTGAACTGTGGGATACCCTTGTGGATAAGTTCTGACCGAGGGACACATTGTGGAGTGAAAGTAATTTAAGCGCATCGGTAGCTAGTCTGATTGAGGCCCTGACAGAGACAGGGCTAAGATGTCTTCGAGCACGCCCTGATATTCTAATGAACTGAGGCCAAAGCCAGTAAAGAGAATCGGGTTGCCACCGCGCCCACCACCAGCAGCCCCCCCCCCCACCTTAAATTCTTAACGCAACGAAGTCTGCAGTTACCAGAGGATGGTAGTGGGAGTATCAGAGATGTGCAATGCGAAAGATAGGGTTGAACAATTTGTGACACCACTGACAAAGCAGCTGGACCAGTTCAGAGGAAAAATTGCAGACCGATAGGAGATGAGAGATTGGGAAAAGGACCACGAAAACATCCTAGGTGACATTTCAAACGCAGGAGATTAAGTCTTGGTGAAAGTATTAACAGATCACGCAAGACTGTGTAAGTACAACCAACTCACTGGCCCCTGCCACCCACAAGAGGATTCCTGCGCCTCCCAAATCGCGACTCTGTCCCTGCCCCTCCCCCAACATGCACCCGCCGCCATTGACCATGAGGACACGGAGACCCCACCGATGACGTCACATCCGCCTCCGCCGGCCACACCACTTCCGGAACCGCTGCTGCAGTCACCACCTCCACTTCCAGGTACAACACCTCACACACCACCCTCACCGCAGCTGCTGCCGCCCACCCCGCTCCTCCAACCGCCGACGGAACCCCGCCCACGGCCGACGCCGATGGAACCCCGCCCACAGCCGACGCCGGCGGAACCCCGCCCACGGCCGACGACATCATCGCTCCGCCCACAACCTCCACAGCCTGCAACCCCAGAGGGCACAGCCACACTGAACCCTGCCGCATCTTCACCATCCCCCCAGACCTTCCACTGACTGAGGACGAACGGTCAGTCCTGAGCAAGGGGCTCACCTTTGTCCCCCTACAACCACACATCAACGAATACCAGTCACGATTGGACATAGAGCAGTTTTTCCGCCGTCTTCGCCTCCATGCTTACTTCTTCAACCGGGAACCCAACCCTCCTTCCACTGACCCCTTCACCCGCTTCCAACACAAGTCCTCCTCCTGGACACCACCCCCAGGCCTCCTACCCTCCCTCGACCTCTTCATCTCCAACTGCCGTCGAGACATTAACCGCCTCAACCTCTCCACCCCTCTCACCCACTCCAACGTCTCCCCTGCAGAACGGGCAGCCCTCCGCTCCCTCCGCTCCAACCCCAACCTCACCATCAAACCCGCAGACAAGGGTAGCGCAGTGGTAGTATGGCACACTGACCTCTACATCGCCGAGGCCAGACGCCAACTCTCCGACACCACCTCCTACCGCCCCCTCGAACATGACCCCACCCCCGAGCACCAAACCATCATCTCCAACACCATTCACGACCTCATCACCTCAGGGGACCTCCCACCCACTGCCTCCAACCTCATTGTTCCCCAACCCCGCACGGCCCGTTTCTATCTCCTTCCCAAAATCCACAAACCTGCCTGCCCTGGTCGACCCATCGTCTCAGCCTGCTCCTGCCCCACCGAACTCATCTCCACCTATCTGGACTCCATTTTCTCCCCTTTGGTCCAGGAACTCCCCACCTACGTCCGTGACACCACCCACGCCCTCCACCTCCTCCAGGACTTCCAGATCCCTGGCCCCCAACACCTCATTCACGAGACGTCCAGTCCCTATACACCTGCATTCCGCATGCAGATGGCCTCAAGGCCCTCCGGTTCTTCCTGTCCCGCAGACCCGACCAGTCCCCCTCCACCGACACCATCATCCGCCTAGCCGAACTCGTCCTCACCCTCAACAACTTCTCTTTTGACTCCTCCCACTTCCTACAGACTAAGGGGGTGGCCATGGGCACCCGCATGGGCCCCAGCTATGCCTGCCTCTTTGTAGGTTACGTGGAACAGTCCCTCTTCCGCACCTACACAGGCCCCAAACCCCACCTCTTCCTCCGGTACCTTGATGACTGTATCGGCGCCGCCTCTTGCTCCCCAGAGGAGCTCGAACAGTTCATCCACTTCACCAACACCTTCCACCCCAACCTTCAGTTCACCTGGGCCATCTCCAGCACATCCCTCACCTTCCTGGACCTCTCAGTCTCCATCTCAGGCAACCAGCTTGTAACTGATGTCCATTTCAAGCCCACCGACTCCCACAGCTACCTAGAATACACCTCCTCCCACCCACCCTCCTGCAAAAATTCCATCCCCTATTCCCAATTCCTCCGCCTCCGCCGTATATGCTCCCACTTTGAGACATTCCACTCCCGCACATCCCAGATGTCCAAGTTCTTTAAGGACCGCAACTTTCCCCCCACAGTGATCGAGAACGCCCTTGACCGCGTCTCCCGTATTTCCCGCATCACATCCCTCACACCCCGCCCCCGCCACAACCGCCCTAAGAGGATCCCCCTCGTTCTCACACACCACCCCACCAACCTCCGGATACAACGCATCATCCTCCGACACTTCCGCCATCTACAATCCGACCCCACCACCCAAGACATTTTTCCATCCCCACCCCTGTCTGCTTTCTGGAGAGACCACTCTCTCCGTGACTCCCTTGTTCGCTCCACACTGCCCTCCAACCCCACCACACCCGGCACCTTCCCCTGCAACCGCAGGAAATGCTACACTTGCCCCTACACCTTCTCCCTCACCCCTATCCCAGGCCCCAAGATGACATTCCACATTAAGCAGAGGTTCACCTGCACATCTGCCAATGTGGTATACTGCATCCACTGTACCCGGTGCGGCTTCCTCTACATTGGGGAAACCAAGCGGAGGCTTGGAGACCGCTTTGCAGAACACCTCCGCTCAGTTCGCAACAAACAACTGCACCTCCCAGTCGCAAACCATTTCCACTCCCCCTCCCATTCTCTAGATGACATGTCCATCATGGGCCTCCTGCAGTGCCACAATGATGCCACCCGAAGGTTGCAGGAACAGCAACTCATATTCCGCCTGGGAACCCTGCAGCCTAATGGTATCAATGTGGACTTCACCAGTTTCAAGATCTCCCCTTCCCCTACTGCATCCCTAAACCAGCCCACTTCGTCCCCTCCCCCCGCTGCACCACACAACCAGCCCAGCTCTTCCCCCCCACCCACTGCATCCCAAAACCAGTCCAACCTGTCTCTGCCTCCCTAACCGGTTCTTCCTCTCACCCATCCCTTCCTCCCACCCCAAGCCGCACCCCCAGCTACCTACTAACCTCATCCCACCTCCTTGACCTGTCCGTCTTCCCTGGACTGACCTATCCCATCCCTACCTCCCCACCTATACTCTCTCCATCTATCTTCTTTACTCTCCATCTTCGGTCCGCCTCCCCCTCTCTCCCTATTTATTCCAGTTCCCTCTCCCCATCCCCCTCTCTGATGAAGGGTCCAGGCCCGAAACGTCAGCTTTTGTGCTCCTGAGGTGCTGCTTGGCCTGCTGTGTTCATCCAGCCTCACATTTTATTATCTTGGATTCTCCAGCATCTGCAGTTCCCATTATCTCTGAGACTGTGACCATGATTTGTTGAACCCCACGAGGTCATTATAGCTGGTACATGCGTTCTAACAGGTAGGAAAGGCTGGGGGCGGGGGTGGGGGGGAGGGAGAGAAGCTGGTGGAGGGTCACTGTAAAAATACTTCTCCCAACTTAACTTATATGAAGCTTAAACATGGTCAGAAACCCTTCGGGAAGTTGTGTCGGATTCTTGTTCTTTACAGGCCAGAGGCCGCTGCTGCCATCTACTTCAGGAATAGGCAAAATAGACTCCGACACCAGTAGAACCAGAAGAAGGGAATCTGGTGGAATATATCACATTGTTACAGAAAAATTAAATTTTGATTTGTGAGTCGGCCATGACTCGTGGCATGGGGGTAATAACAATTTATATTGTGTCTGTATGGAATGGGAAGGAGGGATGCTGGCTCTGGCAGCCCCACCCTGTCCAGCTGGACGGAAATTTCAAGTCAGAAAGAAAACTGGTCGATTAACATAGATCCTCAACAAATATTGCGTGTAATCAAGTCAACATTCCGAGTTGAGGGTAAAGGTCAGTGAAGTTAATGTGTGGAGAACGTGTGGTCGCAGTACGCTTTACATGCCTCATGTATTCTATGTTACCCTCACGTTCTATGTGTCAGTATGGACTTAGTGTAGGTATGAGCCTGAAAAGAAAATAAAAATGACAAGGTTAATTAATTGTTCAAGGCGGCTGCATGGTGGTCTCCTTTACATTGGGTGTGAGGATTCTCCTGAGTTAACTTATGTTACCAATGTCACTATTAGGTGCGAAAATATCATGATGACCCTGAGCGTAGAGAGTGTAACTATGACCCCTGCACAGAAATGTAGTGAAGGCCAGCAGGATCTCTGGGGTGGGTTAGGAGCGAAAAGAAAGGAGAAGGTGTGACTTTTGTGCTAGGATATGAAAATGCCCAGGTAGTATTTGACTTGGCAGAAGTACATGTGCCAGAATGGTGTTCCACGACCATGGTACAATTGTTCGTCCACCTCTTCGATTGCAATTGGGCAGAAGGTGGTTTAGGTTGGAGACGGTTCCCCTGAGCAAAAAGAGGGTATCATTAGAAATGCCAGGAGCAAGTTATGCCTTGCGAATAGCCACAGTAAATACTTTAGGTATAGCCACAGTAGATGAATAACTGCAGAGTCCGCAGAATAAGGTGCACAGAATTGTATATAGGAGCGATAAAGGCCAGATTAAATGAGTCAGTTCGGTAGAGATGCCTCCTAGGTTTTATTAGACGCCATTGAATTTCTGAGGCATCTGCAAAATATGGCCAATTGGAATAATGACCGAATGAAAAATACATCTAAGGAAGAAGATGTCGCAGAAATATGTACAATCTATGTCAGGTGACTTTTGACAGCGTTCAGCAGTAATCTGTTGAAATTGGACGTGCTGTGCACCAAATCCTCGATTGGGTGACTGATAAGTGGTTGAGAAAATGCATAGTTTGTCGCTCGCAAGTAGAGCAATGAGCACTGACAAAGTTGATGAGAATGGACGTGGTCTAGGAGTAGTCGTACACATGTCCAAATACGGGAATAGTAACAGGCACCCCTTCTTCTAAATTCCAGAGCGTTTGGACTGGAAGATTTCAATCTCTCTTCATACAACAAACCCCTCATCTCTGGTAACAAAGTGTGGAGCTGCATGAACACAGCAGGCCAAGCAGCATCTCAGGAGCACAAAAGCTGACATTTCGGGCCTAGACCCTTCATCAGAGAGCTCTCTGATGAAGGGTCTAAGCCCAAAACGTCAGCTTTTGTGCTCCTGAGATGCTGCTTGGCCTGCTGTGTTCATCCAACTCCACACTTTGTTATCTTGGATTCTCTAGCATCTGCAGTTCCCATTATCCCTCACCTCTGGGATTATTCTCGTGAACCACCTGTGACCTACCTCAAATGCCACTGCATCTTTCTTCAAATAAGGCAACCAAAACTGTGCCCAATACTGCAGGTGTTGTTTCAGCAATGCCTTGTATAGTTACAACAATACTTCCTTTCCATTACATTCCACTCCTTTAGCCATAAAAGTCAACATTCCATTCATTTGCTTTATTATCTGCTGTACCTGCTAGTTTTCTGTGACTCATGAACGTGGACACCCAGATCCCTCTGCACCACAATGCCCCAAAGTCTCTCCCCATTTAGATTAATATGTCACCTTCACATTTTTCTGACCTAAATGCGTGACTTCACACTTATCCATGTTAAACTTCATCTGCTACATTTTGGCCCACTCTCCTAACCTATCATATCCATTTGTATGGTTCTTCTTTCCTCATTGCAATTTACTGTCATGCCTATTTTTGCATTGTCCTCAAATTTGGCTACAGAGTCTTTTATCCCTGTATCCAAGTCATTAACGTAGATTGCAAATAGCTGGGGTCTAAGGACCAAACTCTGTTGCACCCCATTAGTTATTTATTGCCATCCAGGAAAAAAAAATATCCTGACACTCTGCCTTCTGTCCATCAGTCAGTCACTTATTCAAGGTAATAAATTACCCTGAATCCCATATGATCCAAATTTGTGAATTAAATTTTCATGCGACACCTTACAGTGCCTTCCAGAAGTTCAGGTATATTACACCTACAGAATCTCCAATATCCACTTTGCTTGTTACATCTTGAAATAACTCTATCAAATTAGTCAAACATTATTTGCCCTTCATGAAACCATGCCAACTCTGATAAACAATCTGCAATATACTTTTATTGTCACTTGTGCCCCTTTGTAGAAGTAGAGTGAAAAACCTTCACAGTGTCCACCTTCTTATGGCGACACCTTAGCTGAAAATACCAAGGTGCAATTCTTGGATACAGCAGAGGGATAAAAATAATTACTTAATTACATGCAACAAAAACAAAAGTTGCTGGAAGAGCTCAGCATGTCTGGCAGCATCTGTGAAGGAAAAAATAGAGTTAACTTTTCAGATCTGGTGACTCTTCCTTAGAACTAATGGTGGCTGGAAAACGTCAGTTTATATGCAGAAAAAAAGAGAAGGGGATGGGATAGCGAGTAAACAATAAAATAGAGCCTAAAAAGAGAGAAGAACACTTGGACAGACAAATAGTTGATAACAATCAGACTGATGTGGGGGTTGGGGGTGATATAGTTGTTAATGTGGGCTATTGGTGTCTAATAACAGGTAGTGTGTCATGGCAGGCTATGTGGTAGCACATTTTCAACATCATCTGCATTTGTAGACAGATTATGAAAATTATGCAGGGCAGTTAATGTTGTGATCGTTGGTGTTTTCAAATAACCAAGGTTAAAACTGGAAAAAGTTAGAATCCAACCAGGGAGGGGTTCTGCTGGACTTGGTCCTAGGAAATGAGACAGTCCAAGTGGAGAACATCTGGGTGGCCGAGTATTTGGGAAATAGTGATCATCGCACAATAAGTTTCAATATTATGTTGGAAAGCGTAATAATCAGTCAATGATTAAGTTTCCTTATAGAGAAAGGACAAAATTTAAAGGTCTCACAGTTGGACAAAATGAGAGAATTTCAAAACAGAGATGAATAGAGTGCTATCTCTGTGTATACCCCTGAGAAATAAATATGGGATATCTAAAGCTATAGTACCATGGATGGTAAAGGGTACTGATATGAAAATAGAGAGTGAAATGGCGGTGCATAAGGCGTACTGGAATAATAACAGAAACAGCAATCAGGAAAAGTACCTGACATGCATTAGAGGGCCTAAGTCTAGAAGCATGAGGGAAGTATGGCAGGCTGCTCTTAAACAAATAGTAAAATGTTTTCAAGCAGATTAACAGTAAAGGACTTGTGATGGATGGGTTGTTGTGAGTAAGGATGAAGCAGGGTAAGGTTCTCACTGAAGCAAAGATGGTGCCAGAGGTATTAAAAGAGCATTTTGCGTCCATCTTTACCAAATTAGAAGCTAGTGACAATGGCTGTTGTGTAACCAAACAGTGCAGTGAAAAATAAAGATGAGCTACTAAAAAAGGCTGGCCATACTCCAGGTACAGAAGTCGCAAGGCCCAAATTGGATGCATCTTAGATTGCTAAGAGAATTAAGAGAGCAAATTTTAGATTACATATTGACAGATAAATTACACACCTTTCGCAACATTAGATAAGTCCCAGGGAATAGAGTATGCAGATGTGACACAGCTGTTCAAGAAATGGAGAAAGAATAACCCTGGAAATTACAGGTATGTTAGCTTGACAACAATAACTTGAAAACTGATGGAGGCCACAATACGTGATAATGTGAATATGTATGTTGTGTGTATGAGAGAGAGAGAGAGGGAGCAGTCAATACCGTACAGTCGACATGGCATTATCAAGGAGATCGTGAGAACTGCGGATGCTGGAATCAAGAGATAACACAGTGTGGAGCAGGAGGAACACAGCAGGCCAGGCAGCTTCACAGGAGCAGAAAAGTTGACATTTCAGTTCAGGACCCTCCTTAATAAATCAAGGGCAAATTGTGTCTGGCAAATTTAATTAGGTCCTTGATGAGTTGACAGAAGCAGCGGATGAGAGTGGTACTGTAGACATTGTATATTAGGATTTTCAGAAAACATTTCTTGCAAATGGTGCTATTTGACAGGTTGGTTAGCAAATTGGGAATGTTTAAGTTTGATAGATCCTTGACAACATGGGTTAGATGTTGGCGAAAAGATAGAAATACAGCTAGGCAGCGATGGACATTTCTCAGGTTAGAGATGAGTTGAAAGTAATGATTCCCAGCGATTGGCTTTGGGACCCTTGCTTTATCTGATAAAAAGGAACAATTTGGAGTCGGGTAGAGAGAACAAAATCTTGAAATGCCCAGGTGATACTAAGCTAAGAAGAATAATGAAAGGTGATGCTGAGCGACATCAGAGGGGCATTGGCTAGTTGACTAAAGGGGCAGACACCTATGAGAGGAATTTTAATGCAGGGGAATGTAAAATGATGTATTTTGGTAGGACAAACATGGTGGGACAATACAGGCACAGTAGTACAGCTCTCGGGAAGTACAGGAGCAAATGGATTTTGGGGTTTATGTGCATGATTCTCTGAAAGTGGCCAGCAAAGTTTAAGCAGTTAGAAAAAAAAGGTAATGGGGTCCTTGATGCATACTGCATAAAAGCAAGGAAGTGATGCTACGCCTCTGCAAATCATTGTCAGACCACATCTGGAGTACTGTGTTCAGTTCTGGGCACCTTAGTATGAAAAGTTTAGTTGCATTCCCTGAATAAATATTTAGAGGCAAAAAAGAGACCCAGGGCACTATTATGGAACATGAACTAATAAATGTTGTGAACAGGACCTCCAAAACATATTCGGACAGGAATGGGCATAAAGGTTGTTAAAAGAAATGTCACAACTTGGGAGAGATAAACAACTGAAACTTAAATGCAGATGTAGTTGATTGGAACAAATTCTTAACATCCGAAGATCGACAGAAGATGACAAAAGCAGATTCCGAAGTATACAGTGAACATGTGGTTATGTCCTCTCATTTTGTATAGCATGTAAAAGTTTTGATGAAAGACTTGGTAAAGTTGTAAAATGATTGAATTTCCCCTTGAAGTCTATATCAAGAAGAGATGACTAGCAATTGCAAGTATCTTGTGTAGAAAGAGTAAACATTTACTTAAAAGTTGTACAGTACTGTGTATATTACATTGCCAGTAAACACATTGCTAACATGCCAGCCCATCGACAGTAACCTGGTCTGTCCAGAGCATGACTGTTATCCTTGACCAGAAACTGAACTGGACTCACCGGATAACAGCAGCTACAACAGCTGTTCAGAGGATAGGAACACAGAAGCAAGAACTCACCCCATGACTCCCCAAATCCTGAGTATCATTTGAAGGCTCATCTCTCCATGGTGTCAGATGTTAGAAGATGAGGGCATATGTACAATTTATCCTTAATCCACATTAATTTCTGTAGTACAGTGCAAATGTTTCCTGTAAAATCCGATCCTTAACAATCTCCCTAGTTCAGCACAATGGCTTGTTTCTAACAGCTAGTGCTGGCCTACATGTGGCTTCAGTCCCACAGAAACGTGACCAACTCCAACTGCCATCTGAGGTCATTGAAGACAATTAAGATGGATAACAAATATTGCATTTTCCAGGGACATACAGGTTCCATGAAGAGGAAACATAAGATTTTTTCTTGGCTGTAATATCAACAGTGACTTCACTTCAAAAGTACATAATTGGCTGGAAGACACTTCAAAAGATGCAGTCATCATGAAAAGCACAAGATAAATAAACAAATAAAGTCTTTCTATGCAGAGAGAAATGTCCTCCCAACACATTAATGTGGAATAATATTTTATTTGTAAAGGCCCCTTACAGACAATGCAAATTGGACATGATTTAGTGCCATAGAGTCATACAGCATGGATACAGATCCTTCAGTCCAATTCTTCCTGCCGAACAAGTTTCCCAAATCAAATTTGTACTGCATTTGGCCCATATCGCTCTAAATATTTCCTCTTCATGTACTTACCAAATGTCTTTTAAATGTTCTAATTGTACTTGCATCTACTACTTCCCCTGGTAGTTTATTCTACATACAAACCACCCTGGCAAAAATGTTGGCCCCATAGTCCCTTTTAAGTCTTTCTTACCTCACATGAAAAATATGCTACCTGGTTTTGAAATCCTTCACTTTAGTGAAAAAACCTTTGCTATTCACCTTTCCTGTGTACCTCATTATTTTAATATCCTTACTTTTTCCACTAAATTTGTCTAAATGTGCTTGTTCACAACTTAAATAAATTCTAAGGCTTTCGCTATTCTCTATCCCTCATCTAACTTTCTTTGCTGGCCCTTCCAGTACTCATTGCAGCTGCACCTCATGGAGGTAGGCACGTGGGAATAGAGCTATTGCAGACATGAGGGCCCACAGGTCTCCTTTTACACTATAACAGAGACCCCACAATGGAAATGCAAACAGAGAGCGAGGAGAAAGCTTCAGGAATTGGTTGCATCAATATCTATCTCTCTCCCTGTCCCTTACCCTGTAAAATTGTTGTTGCCGATGCTCTTTTGAAAGAGCAGGAAAGAGACATTCAGAGGCACTAAAAGAAATGATTCTAAAATCCAAAGGAAAAGGAACACCCAATGTTTAAACAATGAACTAAAGAATTGTTAGCCAGGGACTGCAGAGAAAAAGAGAGAGAAGGGAGTGGGGTGCAACCAGACAAGCTGCTAACATTGCTGCTGGGGAGATGCTGACCAGAGACTGCAGATAGAAAGATAGAGATGGGGGTGCCAGTCGCTGATAATGCCAACAAAAGATACCAGATGTTAAAAAAAACACTGACAAAAACAAAGAAGCAGCTTGTGAACTGAGGATAACCTAGACGTAGGAGCTGGCCTACGCCAGACAGAACCATTTGGTGCAAACCAAGCTCTGCAACATAAAGCATGAAAGATGAAGTAATGCAAAAGCCTTAATTGGGCACGGGGCAATGAGGTAAGGCTGCCTAAGTCTCTTGTCCATGGCCAATAAGATAAAGACATGTGATAATTGAATTAGCCTGAGCCAACAGGAAAAAGACAACATGACTTGAGAAAGATACGGAAAAAAGATAGAAGGAGACCCTTTGGGCATGCAGGCAGCGAAAACTCCGGAGATTAACTTTCACAGAAGTGCACCTCTCATCAGGGATGTGGTGATGGTACTGGGTGCTGCATCTGGCCAATGCCAGTCCTCGTTCACACATTTTACAGTTGAATAACTCACTGAATAAAGAGATCTCTTCTGAGTTCTCTGTTAAGGTTATTCATAATTATATTACCTTTGTCATCACTGGTTTTGATCTTCCACGCAATTGGAAATATCGTCTCTGCAACTCATTGCCAAACCTGAACGACCTAGCAGGTTGCTACCCAGCCATTCTCTGTCTTCGGTTTTTGTTTTAAGAGATATCTTTTTCCGAAATGTAGAACTCCTCAGTTCTGGTGAGATCCTCACAACTCTTTCGTGCACCTCCTCTGACACTCGAGATCCTTTTATAATAGGGGCCAGAACCTGAAGTGCCATCTAACTAAGATTCTAACTAACTATGCTTGATATAAATTCTAAATGTGACCCCGTAGTAGATGTGAAAGTGTTTAAACCTTTGTACGTTGGTGCTAAAAATAGCAACCACAGTTTTCCCAGGATTGTTGAATTCACCTTGCAATACAGAAGAATGAATCCCTACACCCCGCAACACACTCACTTAGTAATGTGTCAAATTGCTGCCTCTTCATAAATGAATGACAAGAAATTAATTGTAATGATTTGATGGTTTGTTCAGTCACTAAAACAAAACAAAGGATGGTGGATGCTGGATATCTGAAATAAAACCAGAAATTGTTGGAGAAACTCAGCAGGTTGTGACTGCATCTGTGAAGATAGCAAGCATAATTAATTATTCCAGTGACTGTTCTTCAAACTTTCAGGTCACGTGTACTTTATATCACCAGCATGTGAAAATACTGCAATGCACAACTTTAGCAAAGCAAGATTCTTTAAACAGTCATAGAATCATAGAATCCCTACAGTGTGGAAGCAGGCCATTCAGCCCACACTGAACCTCCGAACACCATCCCACTTAGACCCAGCCACCTACCCTATCGCTGTAACCCTGCATTTACCATCGCTATTCCACTTAACTTGCACATGTCTAGACACTACAATCAATTTATCACAGCAACCCACTTAACCACCCAAGCCTTGGGCTGTGTAATGAAGCCAGAGCACCTGGAGGAAACCCATGGCACGGAAAAAATTTGAAAACTCCACTCAAACATTGGCCCAAGGCTGGAATCAAACCTGGTCCCTGGTACTCTGAGGCAGCACTGCTAGCCATTGAGCCACTGTGCTGCCCCCTGCCTTGCTGGAGATTCTGTCCATCACAGCTTGTTGTAGATATATAACTTGCAAGTTATATCACTTTCCCAAAAACAAACTTAAAATTCACCTCTTTGACCACCCGCCGTAACTTTTGTACATTTTCTGTTCAGGTACGTGAAATAACCGCACACAGGCTGGTATCCCATCACCAAGCCATCCTTTACTTACACATGCTCAGTACATGGACTCTGACTAACTGGTTCAGAGCAAGTCCCTCGAGTGAGCAGACTCTGAGACACTCCCTGATTAGCTTAGGTTAACTGCGCTAATCAGGAATCACTTACTCAACGAGATCCACTTGACCAACTTTGTTCCAATTACTACAGTCGGTTAGTGTTGATTTTGAATGCACTGCCAGATTAAAATCTTAATAAAATTTAAGTTGTTCTTGAGGAGTTTAAGTTGTCTTGACCAGAGATAATGAACTGAATGAGCTTCATTTCAGAGCTGCATATCACTTACTAGAGAAGAAAAAAATACAAGTTGAGAAAGCACAGAGCCCAGGCAGACTCCTTCGTATAGCAGTGCTTATGAGTTTCCTACACTTTCAGCAAAAAAATCAACAACAAAACAAATATGCCGTCTCATTATTATTCACGGTAAAGTTCTAGATAGTCATCATCATATTGTCACTTGCTACAAGTTATGATGAAGGATACTGTTCGCCAAAATAAACTTTCCAATTCAGTCATACAGTCTGCAACTCATGCAGAAATGTTTTGTTAACAGACAACAGATTGAAGGCAAATGGTGATGACAGACACAATGCTGTAAATGTAGAAAGCGTTTGCTTAATTACAATTTTTTAACTTTGAAACCTTTCATTTAGGAAGAGAATTCAGAATGCTTTTAAATGCTATCTCTTGACTTTATGGGTTTCCTCTATGAATAGGAACAAGATGTAAAGTTCACCATTCCATACAATGCTGTACTGCAAACTTTTTACTGAATGTATTGTCTATGGCCCAGTCTCCCAGCAGCTGGTGATGGTGTCTTGGCATAGTTTCTCGGCATTTCTCAGCCTGGTCTCTTGGCAGCTCTTGTCCTCATCTCTCAGTGGCTCATGGAAAGTCTTGGCCTGGTCTCTCGGTGGCTCATGGTGGTGACTCAGCTTGGTGTGCAAGTGGGTATTGCCTGAAATACTTAATTACTTAGCTAAATTAAGAAAGACTTTAATGTTAACTATTACCTTATTTCTTTATTTTTCTACTTATTCTATGAAGTAATGCAGTTCCTACTATCTCTTAACTGGACAGCTTTCAGAGGTGTGTCAAGTAAGTTAAGTAATTTAAGTAAACTTTTCAGTATCTATAAGAATTTCTCAGGAACAATATCTTCAAGATACTATAATGTTGATTCCCTTTTGGTCCAGAAACATCTGTCTTACTCTATGCATGCAGCTGTTTGCTTTGTAGATGATGTCCAGAGTGCACCCAAGAAGAATGTCTATTGATGGAATCTAGGGTCAAATCTCCCCTTAATTAAGAAAATGAGATGCCAACACTTTCACAAAATCTTTTCAGGATGCTCTTTTATTGCCAGAGGATAGATGTATGATCATTCCCACACAACTGCTGATTGCCAAGGCTGAAAACTTCTTTTGTCAAGTCAAAGTCAGAACAAAACCAGTTTTCTGTTTTGACCAGGTAAACTACTGCTCAATGTATTCTGCTTGACACATTTAGAAAGCAAGCGTTCATTTATAATTCTACACCACTGGGTCAACAGATACTGCAGCTGTCAGAATCAAATGCAACACATTTATTTTTGAGTGAGTGATAATGGGAACTGCAGATGCTGGAGAATCCAAGATAACGAAATGTGAGGCTGGATGAACACAGCAGGCCAAGCAGCATCTCAGGAGCACAAAAGCTGGCGTTTCGGGCCTAGACGTTTCTTGGCCCGAAACGTCAGCTTTTGTGCTCCTGAGATGCTGCTGGGCCTGCTGTGTTCATCCAGCTTCACATTTATTTTTGGTTCAGTTGTCTGTGATTATTGCACACTTTCTAGTGTCATTATAATTAATTCCTTGCAAATAAAGGAAGTGGTGCAGTCCTGGCAGCAACAAGGGAAGCAATCTGAAATGATCTGAAGCAGGCTACTCTTTTATCCTTGACATTTTGTCTTTGGTGAGCCCTGTCTAATTAAAGAGAGAATAGACTTTAACCCATTGATTATTCCAAATACCCATTGCTTAATGTTCACTAGCTTCAAAGAAAACTGTCAATTTGTCTGACTTGTACCTCGTGTGTGTGTAATCCAACAAATCCCAGTGCACTTTTTATCTGAATTTGGAATCAGCTCCCAGTGCACGGGCCAGGGAAATCAGTCCTACAGCACCATTATGTTATGATATTTTCACATCACCCACGCCCCTTTCCTTCTTGAGCCCAGGTTGCAGAATGCCACATTTGCAATGTGTTTTATGGTTGCGGCATGAAGTAGTTCAGTTTTTGGGATCTGGAGTGCCCCCACAACTGCAGGGTAATACCTTGTGAGATCATTGTTATTTCCATCCCAACTACTGTTCCCAATGCTAATGTCTGGATGCATCTTTAAAAATAACACACTGCCTAATGAGCTTTCTGGAGTGCAGATAAGGAAATAAAGTTCAAGGCCTCCATTTACATCTTAGATAATGCACAGCATGAAAGACTCAGAATAAAATGAGAAAGCTGAGTAGGCATACAGTTATTGTTAACTTTTGTCTTGGTCAGTACTATTCAATTTTATAAAATTAGATGTCACTTAAAATTTGGTTCTCTGTTTGAAGTTTAAGCTTATCTGACGTTCATCACTTGAACACAGAAATCATTTACACTTGTCCACAATCCCTTCCCAAGCATGTTGACAAAAATTAGATACAGGGAAAAAAAAATGCATTTAAATACAGTAGCACCTTTCTCAACCACAGGAAACCCCAAGGATTTTACAGCAAATGGCATACTTTTGAAATGTAGTCAACAATATATAGGAATCATGGCAGCCAATTTGTGCACAAACAGTAATGTGACAATGGCCAGATAATCATCTTCTCGTGTGAACTGAGGGATAAATTTTGGCCAACGCATCAAAGATATCTCCCTTTTTCTCGATTGAAATATTACTGTGCAATCTTTTACATTCACCCAACAGTGCAGATGAGCCCTTGCTTTGAAAACTTATCCAAAAACGAGCATCCCTAACAGTGCAGCACTCTCCCAGTAATGCACAGGAATTCTTGATATTTTGGCTCAAACCTTGAGTGGGTCTTGTTCCCAATCCCTAGACTCAAAAGAAAAGCAAGAGTGCTATCAACTCAGCCAAAGTTGACACGATTCTTGAAAGAAGTAAACTGGTGATGTTCGAAATGGAGTTTGTGTGTAATGGTGGGTGACAGAAAAATTAGATGATGGATTTCCGTGGACCCAATAATCTTGTCAGCATCTTAACTTTTTTTATGATTTATGCTTTACTTGTGTTTAAAAACCTAATGTCCCATTTTTCTCCTTGGTTTCTTAGCAAATATTATTCTCATCTCTTCTCTTTTACAACTGCATTCTTTGTCTTGAAGTTTGTTGAGAGATATCAAGTGTTTAGTCTGTTGCTCAGTATGAACAATGGTCTTAAATAGAAACTTGTGGGTTTATAGCATTTCTTCCAACTGTTTACGGCACCTTTCATCGTTTAACCTGGATATTAATATATATTATTCCATATCTCTAATAGCAAAACCCAATTAAATAGTACATATCTTAGCTTAGATGATGGTAGAAGTAACTAATACGGGAAAAAAAAACAGATCGCCAGGCAACTGCATTGATGTCAAAAATATGATCATCACATTGACAATAAAAATGTGCAGCCCTCTCGGTTATAATGTTCCCAGACATAGAGCAGACGACCCTCCAATCATGGACACAGGGCACCAGTTATCTTAAAGTTGATGAGTTCAGTGACAATGTGGTATTTAATGAAAAACCTTGAATTAAAAGCCCATGATTCCTTTCATGAAGTTTTGGGCAGCATACCTGCTGTACTGTTGTGAGCCAAGCCATTATGCAAATATACATCAATTGTTCTACAGTGAAATGGGCTTGTACTACCTCTCTGTTAATTTGATGTTTGTATGTGGACCCACAGCTGTGCTGTTTACATGTTACTGGCCTTTGACCAACTGTAGACCAGACACAACAGCAATTTCCCCTTATAAGATAACAAAGTGTGGAGCTGGATGAACACAGCAGGCCAAGCAGCATCTCAGGAGCACAAAAGCTGACGTTTCGGGCCTAGACCCTTCATCAGAGAGGGGGATGGGGTGAGGGTTCTGGAATAAATAGGGAGAAAGGGGGAGGCGGACCGAAGATGGAGAGAAAAGAAGATAGGTGGAGAGGAGAGTATAGGTAGGGAGGTAGGGAGGGGATAGGTCAGTCCAGGGAAGACAGACAGGTCAAGGAGGTGGGATGAGGTTAGGAGGTAGGAAATGGAGGTGCGGCTTGAGGTGGGAGGAAGGGATGGGTGAGAGGAAGAACAGGTTAGGGAGGCAGAGACAGGCTGGGCTGGCTTTGGGATGCAGTGGGGGGAGGGGATGAGCAGGGCTGGTTGTGTGATGCAGTGGGGGGAGGGGATGAACTGGGCTGGTTTTGGGATGCGGTGGGGGAAGGGGAGATTTTGAAGCTGGTGAAGTCCACATTGACACCATTGGACTGCAGGGTTCCCAAGCGGAATATGAGTTGCTGTTCCTGCAACCTTCGGGTGGCATCATTGTGGCACTGCAGGAGGCCCACGATGTATAAAAATGGATCAGGTCTCATGTACAAAGGAGCAATATCACTCTAGCCAGTGTTATGGGGTAGGTTGATTTGTTCAGGGATAAAGCACTATTGGATGTAATTATTTTCAAATGTTTGGCATCTGAGGACCTCATTGGGATTGGCTGGCTGATGAGAAAACTTAGAGGCATTTTGTAGAAAACAGTTCACAACAGAAAACATTTTATCAAAGTGCCTACTTTGCAGAAGCGATTCTTCCTGTCAACAATGCTGCACTCAGCACTAATCTTCCTCTCATTCAATTCCAATTAGTACTACGGGGCCATGGAAGAAAGACACTATTCATGTTAAAGTATCTAAAACAAAATTGATTTGCTATTTGCCAAAAGGGAAAGAAAGCAGTATATGTTGCCACACAGCTGGGACATGTTCAAGAAACCATAATGTCTGTACCTGTGGTTAACAACAAATATAGCACAAGATACTTTTTCCAGTGATATTGACACCTCTATTGAAAGTTCTGCATCAGTTCTACCAGTGTAAAAGCCAGTGATTGCCACATAAAACAGCCTTTTTTACTAAATTTTCATCACTAAGGATACCAGCAAGTATAGCTTTTCCTCTTCAAATACCAGGTTAGCAGAAAGAAAAACATTATTGAATATTAATGTTGATCCAGTGACCAATCTTGAATTTCAGGCGTTAAGATGATACAGCTACTACAGAACATTGTAGAATCAGCAACCCAGGGTGCTATTCATTAAGTTCTGTCATTTTTAGATCAGGTATGGCAGCATGTATTTGCAGTGTCCATATATCCTGACTTGGAAGTATATTACCATTCCTTCAGCACCATTAGTCAACTTCCTGTCCCTGCACAAAAAGGACAACAAGAAGACGGTTCACTATCACCTTCTCAAGGGTAGTTAGGGACTGACCCAACCAGTGATGTCCACATGCCATGAATTAATAGAAATAAACTCCAACACTGATTTTTGTGACCTCCCATCTTCCAACCTCTGGAAATGTTAACCTGACCTAAACTACTATGTTCATGCCCTGTCCTGCACTAAGCCCCTTTTCACCCGTTATTCTTGACAAAGACCGTTGAATTTTCAGCCTTCAAAGTACTAAGTTGAACATTCTCACCACCTTCCAGAAATCTGCTCACTGCCATGCCTTGTTTCACCTGATTGGCAATGACTGACATTTAACTGAAAGACCATAATTTTGTTGCTGTAGTGCCACAATGATACAGGCACCACAGCGCGTTGAAGAATCAGCAAACCATGGTCTCATTCATCATGTTCTGTCATTTTCAAATCAGGTATGGCTGCATGTATTTGCAAGTATCAGACATCAAAATGGGATAATTAACTGATCGCTTAAAGTCAGCAAAGTTTATTAAGTTCTCGACAAGTTCAGTAGACCCCATAGGATCTTGGTAAATTGGCTTTGTGTTGGTTGCAATTAACGATTACAAGATTCATAGCAGAAATTCACTAAGTCTCCTTCAACAGCATCTTTCAGACCCATGACTATTTCTATCTAGAAGGACAAGGGCAGCAGATACAAGGGAACATGACGACCAGCAAGTTCCTCTCTAAGCTGGTCAGAGAGTCATACAGCATGGAAACAGACCCTTTACTCCAACTCATCCATGCTGACCAAGTTTCCCAAACTAAATTTATAGTGACAGTGTCCCTACCCCTGAGCCAGGGGTTGAAGTCTTGTCTGTACCAGAGGTGTGCAGTAACACCTCTGAAAAGGTTGATTTAAAAATAGCTATAAATATACTAAGGTCATCAAACCTTAATGTAACTTGTTTATTGAGCAAAGGTAAATATTATTCAATTGAAAGAACAACTTAATCTCTTCCTGTATATCTATCACAGCCATTTAATACAAAGTAAAGTCTGGTACAACACCTATGATTTGTACAAGATGTTGCTGCTGTAAAGATTCAAAGTACGATCAGGAAAACATCAACAGAGTACTATGATTTTACAGTGATGCTGCCATCTCTACCAACCAAGGAAAACAAAACATAAAATTTCAAAAGCTTAACCAAGTCCAAAAGAGAAATCCCTAACCTCGTCTGTCCTGATTAATTTAGTTGTAAAATATAACAGAGCCAACACAAATCTCCTTGTAGCTGGCAAATGTCAAGCCATAAATTAAATCTTACATTTTGTGGAAAATATTGCTAACTTAGCCCGAGGTCCAACATATTGCTTTTACAAAGTGGTCAAATAAAAAAAATCCTTCAAGCTGTAAATCTGGAAATGTAAATTGATGTAATAACAATGATTTATCCAACTGCAAGACCATACCTGTTGTAAAACACATAGTCCAACTTCAGCTCCAAGTGCAATATTGTCACTATCTAACTTCCAACTTACTGTGAAAGTCAGAGTGTTGTATTCATCAGTTGATGAAGGATGTTGTATAATGACAAAGTCAGAAGGGTAGACCCCAAAAAGTACAATCCTGGGAAGAGATTCAATTGACTTCCCCACATTTATGGGCTGGCTCATGGGAAATGTAAAGTATTACTGAGCAACCTGAAGGGGTGAAACTGTACTGTTGGCTCACAATGAATACAACCAGGACAGTGTTGACCCACTTCCCATCAATTAAAAGTTCCTTCAGAAAACTATCTAGAATTCTGCAAAAGTGCTTTCAAGTGATACAAGTTGTCCTTTGGGAAAGTGGGAAATTCAGAGGTGTAATTTTCAGCCCCGATGCACATCTGCATTGTGTTGCAGGCTTTTAAGATATTGAACACTGAATTTTTCCAATTCTGTTCACTTTAACAATTACTGATTGTTCCTAGCACAGGCTGCATAGCACAGGAACATGTATTGTCACAGCATTTAAAGAGCTGCTACTGCAGTGTGCTAAATAGCAATCAAGTTTTTGTTATTTTGTTAGATAGTTGGATAGATCACTGAAGATAGTGCAGGGACCCAAGGAGTTGGCAAGAGAGAGATCACATTGAAGTGACATTGAGGGGAATGCAGCAGAGGAGAGGTGTCAGCCTAGGGTTAGAGGCACCCACCCTCATCTCAGAAGGCAACTGTAGGTGTTATGTGGGAAAAGGTGGCAGCAAAGATGAATTCTATTGCACAGATCCAGAGTGTTTTCACAGAAGGCTTTGGTTATGCGATGCTTCCAAGGTGTAGAAGGAAAATTTACTCTGGTGCCACTCTCCATGTCTCATACAAATGGGAAAATGTTAGCACATTGTGGGAACATTTACTTAAGGTGAATGCACTTGCTTCCAGGTGTGATGCTTTGGCATAGCAGGATCTCATGTTCTCACACCAACAAGTCACATTATGACATGTGTAGGATGATAACTTGGGGGCCACTCTAAACTTTTTTGCTAGAACCTGTGCTTGGAGCAATGAATTGTTCTGAAACTGACTGGATCTTTGGACATGTTGTTGCATTTGCCTTGCGTGAGCTATGTAATACAAACTGTGCTACTGAACTTCCAGCTACGTCATCATGGTGTCCTGGAGCCACGAACTGTGCTACCATATGTGAAGGGAGGTTCAAAAATTTCACATGTAAATGAACCGCAAAGTCTTCCGAATGGAAAATACACACCACTTCTACTCCTAGAAATGAAATCCAGAACTGGGTGTATTGTGTCTCATAGTTCATAAAATTATAATAAATTAATAAAAATATATGACATTGGATTAAGTAGCTTTGTAATAAACCTCCAAGACACTCTCCAATTCCAAGTTTGGCACTCAAAATAATCTAGCATTTAAATTCTTAGAATTTTAAAAGGAGAAGAAAAGAGACAATAAAAACTCTGATATTGTAGAAATGTGATCAAAAGGTATTTTGTAGAAATCTGAAAATGTAATTGAACACAAACAAATCCTCGCAAATTTGAAGCTTTGTGGTCCACCATTATCTCAGCAATGTCCTTCCTTTGAATGTCATCTGAAAGTGTTGGATATGATTCTAGAAAACTTCTGGCCTGTGAAATCCAAATCTTTAAAAGGTTGTTGAGCAGGAATTCCAAATGGTAATTTAATCCAGTTGCTGGTGTAACCTAAACAATAAGACAGGTCAGATTCTTTCAACACAACAAAACTGGAATCAATGGGTATCAGCGGGTAAACACTCTACTGGTTGAAGTGATACCTGGCACATACATAGAACATTACAGCACAGTACAGGCCCTTCGGCCCTCAATGTTGTGCCAACCTGTCATAATGATCTCAAGCCCATCTAACCTACGCTATTCCATGTACATCCATATGCTTGTCCAATGACAACTTAAATGTACTTAAAGTTGGCGAATCTACTACCGTTGCAGGCAAAGCGTTCCATTCCCTTACTACTCTCTGAGTAAAGAAACTACCTCTGACATCTGTTCTATATCCTTCACCCCTCAATTTAAAGCTATGCCCCCTCATGCTCACTGTCACCATCCTAGGAAAAAGGCTCTCCCTATCCACCCTATCTAACCCTCTTATTATTTTATATGTCTCAATTAAGTAACCTTTCAACCTTCTTCTCTCTAATGAAAACAGCCTCAAGTCCCTCAGCCTTTCCTCGTAAGACCTTCCGTCCATACCAGGCAACATCCTAGTAAATCTCCTCTGCACCCTTTCCAAAGCTTCCACATCCTTCTTATAACGCGGTGACCAGAACTGTACACAATACTCCAAGTGCGGCCGTACCAGAGTTTTGTACAGCTGCAGCATAACCTGTTGGTTCTGGAACTCAATCCCTCTATTAATAAAATCTAAAACACTGTATGCCTTTTTAACAGCCCTGTCAACCTGGGTGGCAACTTTCAAGGATCTGTGTACATGGACACCGAGATCTCTCTGCTCATCTACACTACTAAGAATCTTACCATTAGCCCAGTACTTTGCGTTCTGGTTACTCCTACCAAAGTGCATCACCTCACACTTGTCTGCATTAAACTCCATTTACCACCTCCCAGCCCAGCTCTGCAGCTTATCTATGTCTCTCTGCAACCTACAGCATCCTTCATCACTATCCACAACTCCACCGACCTTAGTGTCGTCTACAAATTTACTAACCCATCCTTCTACGCCCTCATCCAGGTCATTTATAAAAACAACAAACAGCAGTGGACCCAACACTGACCCTTGCGGTACACCACTAGTAACTGGTCTCCAGGATGAACATTTCCGATCAACTACCACCCTCTGTCTTCTTTCAGCAGGCCAATTTCCAATCCAACCTGCTATATCTCCCACAATCCCATTCCTCTGCATTTTGTACAATAGCCTACTGTGGGGAAACTTATCGAACGCCTTGCTGAAAGATGGCTGCGGGTGACAGAAGTTAGTCACCACTGCTCCAGTCATCTCTTCAGTATTTCCTCAGGGTAGTGTCCTAGGCCCAACCATCTTCACCAGCTTCAATGACCTTTCTCCATCATAAGGTCAGAAGTGGGGATGTTTGCTGATGTTTGCACAATGTCTAGTATGATTCATGCCTCTTCAGACACTGCAGCAGTTCACGTTCAAATACAACAATATCTGGACAATATAATAAAATGTGAGGCTGGATGAACACAGCAGGCCAAGCAGCATCTCAGGAGCACAAAAGCTGACGTTTCGGGCCTAGACCCTTCATCAGAGAGGGGGATGGGGGGAGGGAACTGGAATAAATAGGGAGAGAGGGGGAGGCGGACCGAAGATGGAGAGTAAAGAAGATAGGTGGAGAGGGTGTAGGTGGGGAGGTAGGGAGGGGATAGGTCAGTCCAGGGAAGACGGACAGGTCAAGGAGGTGGGATGAGGTTAGTAGGTAGCTGGGGGTGCGGCTTGGGGTGGGAGGAAGGGATGGGTGAGAGGAAGAACCGGTTAGGGAGGCAGAGACAGGTTGGACTGGTTTTGGGATGCAGTGGGTGGGGGGGAAGAGCTGGGCTGGTTGTGTGGTGCAGTGGGGGGAGGGGATGAACTGGGCTGGAATCTCAGGCAACCAGCTTGTAACTGATGTCCATTACAAGCCCACCGACTCCCACAGCTACCTAGAATACACCTCCTCCCACCCACCCTCCTGCAAAAATTCCATCCCCTATTCCCAATTCCTCCGCCTCCGCCGCATCTGCTCCCACGATAAGACATTCCACTCCCGCACATCCCAGATGTCCAAGTTCTTTAAGGACCGCAACTTCCCCCCCACGGTGATTGAGAACGCCCTTGACCGCGTCTCCCGCATTTCCCGCGACATATCCCTCACACCCCGCCCCCGCCACAACCGCCCCAAGAGGATCCCCCTCGTTCTCACACACCACCCTACCAACCTCCGGATACAACGCATTATCCTCCGACACTTCCGCCATTTACAATCCGACCCCACCACCCAAGACATTTTTCCATCCCCACCCCTGTCTGCTTTCCGGAGAGACCACTCTCTCCGTGACTCCCTTGTTCGCTCCACACTGCCCTCCAACCCCACCACACCCGGCACCTTCCCCTGCAACCGCAGGAAATGCTACACTTGTCCCCACACCTCCTCCCTCACCCCCATCCCAGGCCCCAAGATGACATTCCACATTAAGCAGAGGTTCACCTGCACATCTGCCAATGTGGTATACTGCATCCACTGTACCCGGTGCGGCTTTCTCTACATTGGGGAAACCAAGCGGAGGCTTGGGGACCGCTTTGCAGAACACCTCCGCTCAGTTCGCAACAAACAACTGCACCTCCCAGTCGCAAACCATTTCCACTCCCCCTCCCATTCTCTTGATGACATGTCCATCATGGGCCTCCTGCACTGCCACCATGATGCCACCCGAAGGTTGCAGGAACAGCAACTCATATTCCGCCTGGGAACCCTGCAGCCATATGGTATCAATGTGGACTTCACCAGTTTCAAAATCTCCCCTTCCCCCACTGCATCCCTCAACCAGCCCAGTTCATCCCCTCCCCCCACTGCACCACACAACCAGCCCAGCTCTTCCCCCCCACCCACTGCATCCCAAAACCAGTCCAACCTGTCTCTGCCTCCCTAACCGGTTCTTCCTCTCACCCATCCCTTCCTCCCACCCCAAGCCGCACCCCCAGCTACCTACTAACCTCATCCCACCTCCTTGACCTGTCCGTCTTCCCTGGACTGACCTATCCCCTCCCTACCTCCCCACCTACACCCTCTCCACCTATCTTCTTTACTCTCCATCTTCGGTCCGCCTCCCCCTCTCTCCCTATTTATTCCAGTTCCCTCCCCCCATCCCCCTCTCTGATGAAGGGTCTAGGCCCGAAACGTCAGCTTTTGTGCTCCTGAGATGCTGCTTGGCCTGCTGTGTTCATCCAGCCTCACATTTTATTATCTTGGAATCTCCAGCATCTGCAGTTCCCATTATATCTGGACAATATTCAGGCTTTGGCTGACAACCGACATCCACGCCACACAAATGCAGTGAAATCACCATTTCCAATAAAAGATCCTTGATATTCAATGGTGTTACCATCACTGAGTGCCCCACTATAAACTCCTTGGGTGTCATTTACCAGAAACTCAACTGAAAATGCCACATTAAAAAAAAGGAGCCACAGAGCTGGTCAGAGGGTAGAATATTAAAGCGAGGAATTCGCCTAATGACTTCCCAAATCCTACTCATCATCTACAAGGCACAATATCTCTCAGCTGGATCTTCTCACTCAGCTTTCTCATCTCTTTGCCAGCCGACAGTCAAACTGCCTGAAGATTGGATAGGATATGATGGATAAAATTTGTATAAAAACTACCCCTTCACACACCACCTCATCACTTGGATTTTCATTTCCTATTCCAGTTCTGGAAAGGAAAAGGAGAGAATGTGTTCTCCGACTGATGTCCCTTACAGTCAATCCAAATATTTCTGGAACACAAAGTTTCCTGTAACTTGGAAACTGACTGGAAAAATGTGGCATCATTTCATTCCATTCAAGAAGGGGGCAAGGAATCGACCAGGAAACTACAGGCCAGGCAGTCTATTCTTAGCAGTGGAGAAATTATTGAAAGTAATTCGAAGGGACAGAGTTAATCTGCACTTGGAGAAGCAGGGATTAATTATGAACAGTCAGCATGATTTAGTTAAGGTGAAGTCATCTCTGACCAAATTGATGGAATTTTTCAAAGTGACCAGGTGTGCATTTGACGTTAATACTTTTGATGTCATCTCCTTGGACTTCAGCAAGGCTTTTGATAACGTTTTGCATGAAAGGCTGATAGCAAAGATAAGGGTCCACTGGCTCCAAGAAAACTTGAAAAATTTGATCCAAATTGACTGAGTGACAGCAAGCTGAGAATGATGATTGAGGCTTGTTTTTCTGACTGGTAGTCTGTCCAGTGGGGTCTCACAAGATTCAGTTGTGGGGACCTTACTGTTTGTGGTTTTTGCAAATGATGTAGACTTGAATGTAGGAAATTTGATCAGTAAATTTGCAGACTATACTAAAATTAGTGAGGTGGTAAATCGTAAGGAGGTTATATAGCCTTAGATTACAGGAGGATATAGATAGACTGTTCCGACGGTCTGACAATTGGGAAAGGAAATGTAATCCAGATAAATGTGAAACGATGTACTTGACAAGATGAACAAGGCACTTTGAATGGTGGGACCCTGGAAAGCACTGAGGATCATGGGGATCTAGATGTGCACGTACAGTGGTTGCTTAAGGTATCAAGACAGGAAGATAAAGTGGTTAAAAAGACATATAGTGTACCTGCCCCTGTTAGCAAAGCCAAGAGTTTAAGAGCAGGGAAATGATGCTAAATTCTACAAAACATTGGTTTGGCCATAGCCACAGTATTGTGTGCAGTTCCGGGATCCATATTATGTGGCAGCACAAAGGATTTTTACCTGAATATTGCCTAGGCTGAGGAGGTACAGCTATGAAGAGAAATTAACAGGGTGAGTTATTTGAAAAAAATATTTCACCTTGTGTGTGGTGGGAATCTAGAACTCACTGCCTGTAAAAGTGATAGAGGCAGAAATTCTTTTAATAATCAAGAAGTATTTAAATGTGCACTTGTGATGGGACAGCATATAAGGTGGTGGGCCAAGCAATGGAGAATGGGATTAGAACAAATAGGTCAGAGGTAGCAAGAACTGCAGATGCTGGGGTCATAGATAACATAGTGTGGAGCTGGAGGAACACAGCAGGCCAGGCAGCATCACAGGAGCAGGAAAGTTGACAGACCTTCTTCAAACTTACATTTAGTGGGAAAAGGTAGGAGAGATTTTCTCTGGAAGTGCCTTCCTGTGTTTGATGGAGTGAGGGACAGACCACCTCCTGAAACATGACTGAGTGAATTGCAGACCCTTCTGAAGAAGGGTCCTGACTCAAAATGTCAACTTTCCTCCTCCTGTGATGATGTGTCCAGCTCCTCACTGTGTTATTAGAACATATAGGTGGTTGATATTGACCAGCACAGGCCATGGGTCTATTTTTTGTGCACTTAGATCTCCATGGCCATAGTGTTAAATTCTGAGTACTTCTCCACTCTGTATCTGGTCTCAGGAGAGACCAGTTTCTCTCAGGAGAGCTGACATACTTAATGTTGTTAACCCACACCAAACACTGACTTTTCATCAATGTCACTTCTCTATTACCATGGCATTCCCTTTGCCTTTTGCTCTCGGACACCTTAACCATTTGTTCTTACAGAATCTGAAAAATACACATCAATAGTTCTCCATGAGCTGAGTAAGAGTGTGTGTGCCCTCCAGAACTCTGAGATATAAAATCCAGGATTGTGTTGCACTCCTTCCTGCCATGCTCTGTACCTGGAGACCAAACCAACCAGGGATTCAGCTCGGAGACCGCAGCTCAAACCCCTCACCTTTCTTCTGCAGTGTCCGCAAAAGTCAAAAGGACACTTTGACAATAAAAACTCAACAGCAGATTGTTAGTTTTTAACGAGCCACTAACATGGGGATGTAATTTATCTGGTGGGACAACAACGAACGTTGAACACTGACTATATCTCTACAAAAGCTGTGACCACAACTTCCACATCACACTGACCATTAGAGTGGGTTTCACACAAAATAATCCAAAATTTCAACTCCTTCCTCACAGAATGTTCCTGTAATTAGTGTTATAATGTTTTATAGTGAGACATTAATAGCTCCAATAGGAGAACAGATGTCAACATTTATCAGATCTGTCCCAAAATCTTGTGAAAACCCAACATCTTCAGAAATATCTAGAACATTTCAGCAAAAACTTACATTTAGTGGGAACATGGAGAGGTCTTCTCTGGAAGGTTTGATGGAGTGAGGGACAGGCCATTTCCTCAAAAGGTTAGTATGACTCGCTGTCAAATGGCAAGAATTTCTCTTTTTGCTGAACTTGCAGATAATTTCCCAGTATTTCTGATTTTAACTATGCTCTTCAATGAGAAACAGTGATGTACTTTGGGAAGAAAAATCTCTTGCCAATTATAACTGACCCTTTTGGCAGTATTCATCTGAAGCTAAAGGTTTCTAATTGGCTATCCCTAGAAAAGGCACACCATAATAACATTATAATCCACTTCAGATATTAATACGAGGTACTTGTGATATAATTTGTAGCATGCTTAAATGCAATTAGGCTCACAAGGTGGATGTGCAGCAGCTGAGTGAAAACTAGTTATAAAGCTAAGCATAACATAGTTCTAAGAAAGGAACATTTAAATATAAAACCTTGGTTGTGACAGATGCTGCCTATTTTCAGAACAGGTAATGGGCTGTGAGTAAAATTAGTTTTTTATGAAGATAGGAGAGGGAAGTGGTTGCACATTGTGTGAAACCAAGTTGAATATTTTATAAAGCAGTTAGTATTTTAATAAGTCACCGTTTGAGATAGTAGTGTGAATTAATGGTTAAAATTGTGTATTGACATTTATACCCTTAGTTCTTTCTAGGACTTTGCAACACTTCTGCATTCTATCATTTTAATGATTTTTAATGTTCATACTGAGTCTTTCTGCACTAGTTTTAAACCTGTGTCTGGACCATCCAACCAACATAGGCTACGCTATGGTGCTAAAGAATATCCTTGGATTTTACGATGAGCATTGCTGGTACAAATTGATGCTCCAGTTCAAGCCAAGGAATAGTTTAAGTATTAGGTCCATTCTCTTATATCTACAAATCGTATATTCGTATCTTTATACTAGTGAGGTCTCTTGTTATGTGTTCTCTATTTTTCATCAGTGTTTAAGTAATTTCCGGATTATTTTAAAGACACCTGATACACCCTTTAGCACTCAAAACTCAGCTACACAATGTGCTGCAGGGAGAGTCATGCATCTTACCAATTATTTGCAGTGGAGGGTTGAATAGTCCCTAACCTAGATCAGAGCCAGATTCAAAAGTACTCACTTTTATTGGCTAGTACTAGCTTTATATCAGTATCTTCAACTGACTCACAAGACATAGTTATTGCAATCAGATATAAGTTCCTTGCCTTATCCAGTGCAAATACAGCAAGCTTGTCAATGGCCTCCAAAACTTGAGCAAGGAAGCAAGACAGTTCAAAGCAGAGACTTGTCATATGGTTTGTTCAATTACATGCATGATTTCGGTCACTTTTTAGATTCCTTCATGAGTTGTACAGATCTATGAAGCCCCGCTGATACTTTCAGGGCAGTTAATGATGGATTGCTGAATTAGTTGGAGTGGTCTTTTCATAATTATTAAAACAGATTTTAAAAACATTTTTATAGTTGATAACAAAGCTAATTGTGTTTGTTCACATTTGGGAGCTGCTTATTCTGATGTAAATAAGTACCATTAAATGTTCAGTTAATTCAGTGGAATATTGGGCCTTATGTCAAGGGGGTCGGATGACAGTGGAAGTCTTGCTGCAGTTGTACAAGGTGTGGTGAGACAGTGTCTTAAGTACTGTGAGCAGGTATAGTTTCCATAATTTGAGTAAAGATATCATTTCATTAAAGCCAATACGGAGAAGGTTCACTCGGAGATCCCTGCTCTGGAGAGATTGTCTTATGAGCAAAGGCTAAACCATTTGACTTTCTAATCACTGGAGTTTAGAAGAATGAGAAGTGATCTCATTGAAACATATAAGATTCTTTAGGGCTGGACATGGTACATGCTGAGAATAGAGTTTCTTTGTGACAAAGCCCAGGACCAAAGGGTGTAACCTCAGAATAAAAAGGTGCTGATGATGAATTTCTTCTCAGAGTTGAGCCTTCGGAACTGCTTGTGCAGAGACCTGTGGTGGCAGAGTATATTGAAGGTTGAGATAGATCCTTGGTTAGTAGGGGAATCAAAGGTTATGGAATGACCTACTCTTCCTATTTTTTTATGGTCCAAATCTGACACAGTGATGTGTCTGCTTTTGGAGAATGAGAGTTGTAAGGGCGTGAAACGCCCAGCCTGCCAACGTAGTTAATGCAGCCACATTAGGGGAATTTAAACAGTCTTTGGATAAGCAGAGGGATGATGATGGGATAGTGTAGTGGGATGGGCTTAGATTAGTTCACAGGTCGGCGCAACATCGAGGGCTGAAGGGCCTGTTCTGCACTGTATTGTTCTATGTTCCAAAAATGACTGAATTGCAGCCCCAGGCCCAGAAAGCTCCCCCTTCACTGAGGTTGTTTAAAACCTCCACAGGGACTCAGTTCAATCCATTCAAACCCCTCATAATCCTGCTGCGAACAACTTTACCCATGCTGCATACGGGCTCCATGCCTGAGTAGGGAGGGGTGACAACAAGAAATTGGAGCCAGACTGCACGCTGGGCCTGATGCAAGTTGTAGTTCTAACCTGCTCCGTTCGCGTGTTCCAATCTGAGCGTGCGCACCAGCCCAAGTGACTGTCACGTGGGCAGTGCATGAATTGGAGGTGTGCGTCTATAAATGGCGGCATAACAAGGTGTAGAGATGGATGAACACAGCAGGTCCTACTCCTAAGATGCTGCTTGGCCTGCTGTGTTCATCCATCTCCACACCTTGTTATCTCTGATTCTCCAGCATCTGCAGTTCCTACTGTCTCTGATATAAATGGCTTCCTATTCTTTCAAAGGCCTCTTTCTCGCATATACACTGCCATTTCCCCCATCCCTGCTTCGACCTCACCATTCCTTCAGCACCTATCGGCCCAGAATCAGAAATCACCCGGTCTCAGCTGGGCACTGCTCACAGCCCGCGTATATGCTGAAAAAGATTCTGTTGCAGATGGTCTGCAAAACTGCGAGTGTACAAAATCTTTATTTACGTAAAATCACAGAGGCCTGATAAGGCACAGTGCAAATGGATTAGTCAAATCATTCTCCCTTTTCAGAGGAAAAATAAATTGGATGCACCATCACCAGTTACTCCACATCCAGATTCCGTCAAGAAAATTATTACACACAAACAAAGTCCGTTGTTTCACATCTGTCCCAACTTCTTCTGTTTCTCCAACAGGATTGCACACGTTGTCCTTTAAGCTGGCAGGTCTTTTAATATTGCACCTCTGAGGTGATGTTGGCTGCTCATTTGTTGTTGCTGGCTCAGGTGGTATTGACCCTCTGGAAAATGTTGTTGCTAATGGAGAGTGCAATTCCCGTGGTAAGTGTTGCTGCTGATCTGAGATTTTGGCTAAACACTGGGCCTGACATTCACTCAGTTCCTCATGCAGTTGGTTGTTAAAAGGTCTGTCTTATGAGCTATATGCTATGAGTTAGCAACTTCTCCAGCTACAGGTAGAAATCTACAGGTTCAAAGATGGTCCTATCATTCACTTTCACTGTCAACAATCGAGGTGGCAACCTCTGCATAAGGTTACCTAGTTGACAGCATGGTCATTTCTGAAGAAGGGTCGAGGCCTGAAACATCAGCCTTCCTGCTCCTCTGATGCTGCTTGGCCTGCTGTGTCCATCCAGCTTTATACCTTGTTATCTCAGATTCTCCAGCATCTGCAGTTCCTACTATCTCTACCAGCATGATCACTTTTGTTGAGTGTGTTAAGTGTTTTCATTCTGACCAGCTCTTCAAATCTAGGTTCAGACAACAATCTGGAATTGTTATCAAACTGAACTTTGGCTTTCTGTCTTTGATCTGGTCACTCACTGCTGTTACCACTTATAATCTCAATTGTTTTGTTTTATCTGTTTTCAAAGTAATTTGGGTGCAGCATAATATTACTTGCCGGACTGCTTTCCATTTCTTCAGTAGGTGTTTCTCTACGCTAAGACTGTGTTGTATACATGTCAGCCAGATATAGTTGACCTTTTTCTTTTTTGGCATGTTTCACCGCTGCCTCGATCTTCCCATTTGACCGACGACAGAGTGGAAAGGATGTGTGGTGCTGAATTGCTCAATCCATTCATGAAGTGCCTGAATTCTTCACTCATAAATTGATGTCATTATCACTGATCACAGTGTCAGGAATGTCATGAAGACTGAAGTGTGCTTTCAGATATTCTACAATCTCACTGGGAGTGACTGACCTCAGCTGCTGTAATTCCCTGCTTCCTGAGTAGTAGTCAGCTGTGACAAGATAATCAATTCTAGTGAGAGTGAACAGCTCTACGCACGGGCTGTCTGGGATGTCATGAGTCACAAGCAGCTCTTATCTTGTTTAGTTTGATGTTCATTACAAGCCCTGTACTGGCTGATTGCACCTCATTGCTCAAGTTTGACCAGTATAGCACTTCTCTCACCTTCCTCAGACTAGATTCAATTCCCTGGTGTACGTGTGAGATGTTTTTCAGCCTCTCTCTTCTCATGTCTTCAGGGATAATGACACTGCTCCCTTTGTCAAGGTGCAATTTTCAGTGATCACTTCATTTCTGTTTGTGCAATAGTCTCACAGTAACAGGGCTGGCCTTGATGATGTCAGACCATCCCAACACCTCAAATACCTGTTGAATTTGAACAATTTTTGAACAGATATACCACGTTGTTTGGGTTTGCTTAATCCGATCAGAACACTTGCCTGTGAGATTCAGTGTCTCTGCTCAATTGATGACTTCCAGTGCTGCTGTTTCTTTTTGAATCTGGAAAATTTCATGCTCCGTACCAGCATCAACATCCTTCAAAGAGGGTGCAGCTCTCCACCGCATGTTAGTGGCGTTCATCTGCTTCCCTAGCTTGTGGGTCGTGTGTGTATGTGTTTGTGTCTGTGGAGGTTTGATGATGTTGAGAATGTTTTTTCACACACTTCGCACCTGAATGGTTTCTCCCCTGTGTGAATCCTCTGGTGGAGCAAAAGTCTGGAGGAGTCAGGGAATGATTTGTTACATGCCTCACATTTGAACAGTTTCTCCCCTGTGTGAATGCGTTGGTGTGTCCGGAGGTTCGCTGACCGTGAAAATGATTTGTCACAAGTCTCACAACTGAATGGTTTCTCACCTGTGTGAATACGTTGGTGCTCGCGGAGGCTTGACGATTGTACAAAGGATTTGTTACAAACCTTACACAAGAATGGTTTCTCCCCTGTGTGAATGCGTTGGTGTCGGCGGAGAGCAAATAACAATGAGAATGATATCTCGCAAAATTTGCACCTGAATGGTTTTGCCCCTGTGTGACTCCGTTGGTGCCTGCAGAGGTCTGATGACTGTGAGAAAGATTTGTCACACACATCGCACATGTATGGCTTCTCTCCTGTGTGAAATCGCTGGTGTGTCTGGAGATTGGAGAATTGGGTGAATGCTGCCTGACACACTGTACACCTGAAGGGTTTCTCCCCCGTGTGAATCCCCTGGTGTATCAGGAGGTGTGTAGACTTTACAAAAGCTTTGTCACAAACATCACACTTGAACCGTTTCTCTTTCATGAAGGTGTCCTTGAGTAAACAATTCTACATCAGGATGTAGTTGAAATGTAAGTTGATCCGATAAGTCTGTGGAGTCCTCCTCACACTTGAACAGTCTCTCACATGTAGGAATGAGTCAGTCGTTTATGAGGCTCGATGAATAACTGAAGCTCTCACCCCACCTTGAGTCACTCACACTTCTTCCCAGCCTCACCCTGATTGATCATCCACAGCCGAACCTTCAGAAAGTTTGGTTCTGATGGAAGGCTTCATACTACCGACCAGTTTCAGATCTGATGATATCTCAAAGCTCACCTGAACCGACCAACTTCCAGATGATGTTTTCACTGCCCAACCTTCTCTGTGTTGAACAATGCAGCGAAAGGCCTGATTATCTTGCAAAGTTGTGCAGTTGTTCCTTGGGCAATGGTCAGGATCTATCTGTATTGTCTATGCTCTGTATTCTCTCGTGTAGTATGGTACAATCCTTCTGTAAAACAAGAAAAGGAAACATGATTTTCTCCAACTTCCTCTCCTCCTTTGCTGAAGGAGCTAACTCCTCAGTTAGAGACTGTTCCACAGCGAGTGTCAGTCTGCTATTCCCCCGCTCTTTTTTCTCACTTGACTCACAAACCCTCTGTTTCCAGCAGCGACACTGTCTGCTCCTGGTTAATATCCAATGTGGTTATTTCTTTTCATGTACCCAGATCCCCAATTCCCCACGAACTGTGAAGTCAATGGAAAATTCAGTCAGGTGGCATGTTAAACAAGCTGGCTAAGCTTTCGTCATGCTGACAAAAACAAGTTTTTCCCTTATATGTATCTACGTAATACTTTAAAAACACTAAGGAGAAATATTAATTGAATGCAGATTTTGAAATTTTAATTTATTTTTCAATATTATTTGAAGAATACACACTCAACTATCAGTCTTAGCACTGAGCAAATCCAAGCCTAGGGTTTGGGGTAAGTCTGAGGCCTCCAGATAAATCTATCATGAAGGTGTGACAGCACATTTTTAACGAACGTGTTTCCAGGTATGACAGCTGAATTGCTATGGTGCTGGATTGACAATCCAGAGACTGAGAGCTCAAATCTAACCGCTGAAAGTTGCACTGAATTACAGCAATTCAGCCCAACTGGTCCACGCTGATGTTTATAGTTCACATTAGACTCCACTTGCCTCTCTTCATCTCAATTGTATCAGCAGATCCTTCTGTTCCTTTTCCCCTCATGTGTGTATCTAGTTTCCCTTAAAGGGATCTCTGCCCTTCACCTCCGGCACTCCATGTGGGGGTGAATTCAATAAGTGCAGCTATTTGCTGAACAGAATTCTAACGCGCATGTGGAAACATTCACACTGCCTCAAAAGCCCAAACATTGTCCTTCAAGGATGGGAACTTGCTACAAATGTCTGGGCTGGTCTACACAAGGAATGGCAGATGGAGTTTAATTTACAGAGATTTGAAGTGCTACATTTTGGAAAAGCAAATCAGGGCAGGACATATACAATTAATATTAACATCCTGGAGAGTGTTGCTAACAAAGAGACCTTGGAGTGTGGGTTCATAGTTCCTTGGAAGTGGAGTTGCAGGTCAACAAGATAGCGAAAAAGGTGTTTGGTATGCTTGCCTTTATTGGCCAGTGCATTGAGTTTAGATTTTGGGAGGTCAGATTGCGGCGGTGCAGGACATTGGTTAGGCCACTTTTGGAATACTGCATTCAATACAGTGAGAGACTGAATAGGCTGGGGTTATTTTCCCTGGAGCATTAGAGGCTGAGGTGTGTCCTGAGAGAGGTTTATAATTTCATCAGGGGCATGGATAGGGTGAATAGCTGAGGTCTTTTCCCCAGGGTGGGGGAGTCCAAAACTAGAGGGCATAGGTTTAAGGTGAGAGGAGAAAAATTTAAAAGGGACCTAATAGGCAACCTGTTCATGCAGAGGGTAGTGCTGGTATGGAAATGAGCTTCCAGAGCAAGCAGGTGTAGGTGGTACAACAACATTTAAAAGGCATCTAGATGTGTAAGAGAATAAGAAGGGTTTAGAGGGATATGGGCCAAATGCTGGCAAATGGGGCTAGATTAATTTAAGATATCTGGTCAGTATGGTTGAGTTGTACCAACGAGTCTGTTTCTGTGCTTTAAAACTCTATGACTCCACGTCCAATAAGAGGAGGATAAGTCTTATGGAGGGAGTGCAGTAATAGATTTAGTGGACTAATCCCTGGACTACAAGGGCTAGTTTAGGAAGAGAGATCAAACAAACTTGGGTTATGTTCCTCATTAGAAATTTATGATTGATCTGTTTGCAGCATTAAAGTTAATGAATTGTTTACATGGTTGGGGAGTGTAAAACAAGGGCATTGCGTATAAATTAGAGGAAGATGTTTCATAAATGAACTTTGTACCTTAAAGAGTTGTAAAAGATTGGGCTGATTATCACAAACTACAATCACTTGGAGAATAATTGTTGGTACTCACTCTGAGACTTTTGTTCCCTAAAGGTTTAAAGGGACATCAGAAAAAGGACAGGATGATGAAGATCAATCAGAGACGTGTCGTGAGCTTGCTGCGTGATGGAATATACTTGAGGGTATAGATCTGCTGTGGACTCCCTGCCTCTGTGTATTGCCACCCAACAAGGCAATACTCCCTCAGTACTGCTGTTCCAATGTGAAAACAGTTCCTCAGTTTGTAAAAATTGCTGTCCCAAAGATATTAGTCAAGTCCCAAAACTCACACAGAACACATCAATAGGAAATCAGGAGGAATCCTCAGAGACTCTGCACCTCCAGATAATTACATCTCACCTTCTCATATGCAGGAATGAGCCATCAATAAAACTCAGGCTGGAAATCAGAAGGGAAATGCTTCCAATAAAAACTCTCAATATCCAACACACAGCTCCAGTCTAACAGTTCAGTACAAAGCACTGAGTAAACAGCTCTCTCAGCATAAGGGACATTTCCACCCCTGATTACCCACAGGACAGTCAGACTGCCTGAAGATTGGTGTGGATATTATGGGATACAATTTGTATAAAAGCTGCTCCTTCACTCACCATCTCCTCACTTGGTTTTCAGTCCCTATTGGATGTGAACCAGCTCTGGAAGAGGAAGAGGAGAGAATGGGCAGAGTGGGTGGGCTCTCAGATTGACGTCTCTCACAGCCAATCCAAATATTTCTGCAGCAACATGAGTTTCCCGAAGCTTGGGAAACTGACCAGTGAAATGGAGGTGACTTTGAGCAGCAGATCAGGTGGGGATTTAAACTTGTCATTGTCCTCATTCGAATAAAACCTCACTTATTGTAGCTGCTGTCTCAGTTCCCCTGGTAAATGTTTGACAGAGATTTCTAATGTGGGAACAGCATTCTTCACCCTTAAGAGGGTTTCCAAGTGATAGCATCAATGTGGGATGTATATCTTCGGATCAGAAGAGGAACACTTGCAGCACCCAAGACAGTGATAATGTGCAGTGGTGGGATCAGTACATGCACAGGAGGGAGTGGGCACTGAAAATAACACAGAGGTGCGATGAGGCGGGAAGTGGCATTGTGACTTGGCCAGTGAGATGTGGCTCATCTACCCTATGAGTTGATAACCAATAAGGGTCACTTCCACTTGAAGTTCACTTTGTTCATGTACAATTTCAAACATTCAACTGACCCAGTTCTTCTCCCACGGTGTATCCATCTATTCACCTTTCCCAAGATATCACAGTCCATGCACCTCTTCAATTATACCACAGTCCATTCACCCAGGATGTCATAATCCATTCACCGCTGCCAGGGTATCACTGAATTCAGTAATTCTAAGATATCATAGTCCGATCACAGCTCCTATCATATCTCAATCCATTCAACACTCCAAGGATATCACAGTGCATTGAATTTTTTTAAATTCATTTGTCGGATGTGGGCATCACTGGTTGAACCACCATTTATTGCCTGTCTCTAACTGCCCTTGAGAAGGTGGTGGTGAGCTGCCTTTTGGAACTGCTGCAGTCGACGTGCTGTGCGTTCACTCACAATGCCATGAGGAAAGAAATTCAAGGTGACGGTGTTCCCATGTACCTGTTGCCAATGTCCTTCTAGATGGAAATGATCGTTGGTTTGGAAAGTGCTGTCTGAGGATCTTTTGTATATTTCTGCAGTGCAGTTCATTAAAGTTCGATCACAGCCTGGAGACTGAAGTCCATTCAACACAGTGGGAAATACAGTTCAATCACAGCTCCCAGGATATTACATTCCAATAGCCACTCCTGGGATATCACAGTGCATTCACCATTTCCCGGATATCATGTTCCATTAACATCTCCTGGTTTCTCTGTTTGTCCGGCCTTTGCTTTCATTCATTGCTCAGATGTGGCAAAGATAGCATTGATCAGCCATCCGTCAGTGTCCTTGAGAAGGTGGTGATTAGGTGTCTTGTTGAACTACTACTGCTGATGGATTGCAGGAAACCCAACAGCACTGTTCTGAGGGAATTCCAGTATTTTGACTCTTCAAGTGAAGAATGTGCGATAAAGTCCCAATTCAGGACGGTGAGTGGCTTGGAGTGAAACTTGCAGGTGGTAGTATTCCTATGTATATGCTTGTGCTCCTAAGATGCTGCTTGGCCTGCTATATTCATCCAGCTCCATACTTTGTTAGCTCAGATTCTCCAGCATCTGCAGTTCCCAATATCTCTATGTATGTGCTGCTTTTGTCTCACTAGGTGGCAGTATTTGTGGATTTGGAAGATGCTAACAATGCAGCCTTGATCAAATGGTACACACTGCTGCTACTGAGTGTCAAAGGTCAAGGAAAGCAATTCTGGAAGTCTAAGATGGAATACCAGACAAGAGAGTTGCCTTGCCCTGGACGATGTTGAGTACTGCTAAAGCTGCACTCATCTAGGCAAGTGAAGAGTGTTCCATCACTTTCCTGAGTGATACCACCATTTCTTCACTGTCAGTGGGCCAAATTCCTGTAATTTCCTCCTGAACAACATTGTGGTTTGTACTTACACCCCACAGACTACAATGGTTCATAAAGGCAGCTGACCAGCACCTTTTCCAGGATGATCAGGGGACAGCAATAAACTTTGATGGAGTCTGTGAATGAATTAAAACTTGATGGTTTTGCAACTATTTTACATTTTTGTCTCAAATAAAAGGTGAAGGTGGCGTCCATTATTTGTGTGACCCCAGCAACAACTTTAATGCACGTGGAATAATCCATCCAGCGTTGGATTTGAACCCACAACCTTGCTTTCTACGTCAGAGGGCTGTGTGTTCAAATCCCAATCCAGGACTTGAACATCAAAATTCTTGGATGATACTCCAGTGCAGTACGAAGGGATGGATGAGACCACAGAGACAGAGAGGAGTGAGACCCATGAGTGATTTGAAAACAAGTTGAAAGACTAACACTGGGCCATCAAAACTGAGCCAAATAGAACCAGCCTGTTATAACTTGTTATCAGTCATGGCATAGCTTTCTCATCTTAGAGTGAGAAGGTCCTGTGTTTAAGTTTCTCATCCACAGACCTGAGCACTGAGGCTTCACTGCAATTGGAAGGTGTCGGTAACCTATGCATTTATGGATTTTACATGAATGGAGACAAATTGCTTTGGGACCTCTTATTATCACTCATCAGGAGATGAGCAGAGGTTCTTACTGATTGAGAGGAAGTTAATACAACCTGCTTGCAGTTTACCTCTGCGACTCAGCCACTTCCGGTTGTCAGTAAGATCTGTCTTCCTGAAAAGAATTTGGTGCCTAACTGTTTAGGAATGCTCAGAGCATCCTTAGCTTTAACACTGCAATCAAACTGTTGGAAGAGATGCTCACAGCCAGCTAGGAAGTTTATAGGTAGATTTGCTGCTGGCTCCCATTCATGTAATTTTCATCTACAGTGCATCCTGGTGTTAAATGGTGAAGGTTGAAGCACAAATATGTCTTTGACAGTAAATGTACCTACTTGAGGAACAGAAAGTAGTTTGTTACGCAACAGTAACAGAGCAGATTTGTGAAGATCATTCCATTTCATTTTTCTGTAGCTTTGATCACAAACTGAAGTGGAAGGGTTGTTTTAAAAACCAGGGACCATGGAGGGATCATTGCATTTCTTAAAAGTAAGCAACCCATGGTAGTTATTTCAAGTACTGTTTTCATTGCTGTTTGTTCAGCCAGCATGGGAAGTTTAGTTATGACAAACTGGAACCGGACTGTGAAACTGGGCCAGCAACAGGCAGCTGATTGGTCTTGGAGTTACGGCTGGCTGTCAATAACAAAAGCCTTCAGCTTTCTAACAAATGTGTGATTAGTCCTTGGAGAGCTAAACAGCTTGTGGATGTGATCAATATAGACAGAAGCCTCAAACCTCCAGGACAAGCAGTGTTGTCTTTAAAAAAAAACCTCAAGCCTGAAGAAAGCCAGTTTGTTTTTCGTCATCAGTTGCTATTAACTGTTAAGTCTGTAACTATCTAGTTGTGAACCAGTCACTCTGTGCATCCTGTGTGCATGTGAAAGACCCTGGTGAAGAGAAATTGAGGAGCAGCAAGTCTTAGAGTCATACAGCATGGCAGCAACCCTTTGATCCAAGTCATCCACGCCAACCAGACATCCCAATCTGACCTGGTTCTATTTGCCAGCATCCAATATCCTACTGAATCCTTCTGATTCATATACCCATCAAGATGCCTTTTAAGTATTGTAATTGTGCCTGCCTCCACCATTTCCTCTTGCAGCTTGTTCCCTACACGCACCGCATTCTGCGTGAAAAATGTTACTCCCTCAGGTCCTTTTTAAATCTCTCCCCTCTCACCTTAAACTTATGCCCTCTAGTTTTGGACCCCTCACCATAGAATTAAGACCTTTCTGACATACCAAAGGATCATCTCAGCAATTCAATGGAAAGAGGCCATTGCACTCTCCTACCAGTTTTTTCTTCATCCATAACATCTAATTTTCTTTTCTTTTGACGGTCTGCATGCAGATTGGAGACTTTTATAAGGCAGATAGAGTTTTAGTCAGTTATGTGATTGGCTGACAGTTTGTACTTGTGTACCTCAAATGAGAACCCTTCCACAGTCCTTGTTTTTTAAAACAATCCTTCCATTTTAGTTCATGATCAAAACTGCAAGAAAATAAAATGGTATTGCCTTTACAAATCTGATATCTTATATTGTGTAACAAACTACTTTCTGTTTTTTAAGTAGGAGCATCTAATTGCTTTATAACGAACAGTAATTCTTGTTAAGCAGAGAAGGTAAATTGATGCAGATCATAGAGCTGACAAATACCTGAAAAACTGACCAGCTCCTCCCAGAAACGATCAATTATGTACCAGTGGGTAAAATTATTCCAAAGTTTTTGAGTTTTCAGGCCAACAGTCAATAATACAGGTGATTTAATTAAAAAGTTTGACATGCAGAAGAAATCTCTCATTACAGAATCATAGACAAAAGGAGGCCATCTAGTCCATTACATCCTTACTGGATCCTGAAAGAACTATCCATTTTCCAGATTTACCTTCACAGCCCTCTTAAATTCATGACTTCCAAATATATTTCCAGCTCTCTTTTGAAAGTTCCTATTGAATCTGCCTTTGCTCCTCTTCCAGGCAGCATTTTCCAAATTTTTCAAACAACTCTCTGAGTAAACAAGCTTCTCATCACATTCCTAGCCCTCTTACTGACAGTCTTGCAATTGTAACACCCTAGTTACTGACATATTTCCTGGTGAAAAAAGATTATCCGTCACCCTGTCAAAATTGCTCGATAACGTGATCTCTTAATCTTCTCTGCTCCAAAAAGAATAAACTCAATTTGTCTAATTTTTCCTTGTACCTAAAATCCCTCATCCCTTATGTCATTTTAGTAATTCTCCTTTACACTCTCTCCAGGGCTTTAACATCCTTTCTTAAATAAGGTGCAGAGAACTGAGCACCTTACTGTCGAGGTGGTCTGACCAATGATTTGTAAAGGTGCAGCATCACTTCCTTGCTTTTATACTCTATGCCTGTTTACTAACCCAAGTAGTATAAGCCTTCTGAACAACTGTTTCACATTGTCCAGCCACCTTCAGAGGATCATGCAAGTGAACTCTGAGGTCCCTCTGCTCCTATACTCCCCTCAAAATTCTATTGTGCCTCTATTGACTCTTCATGTTTCTTTTACTAAAATGCATTACCTCACATTTCTCTGCATTGAAATTCATCTGCCAGGTATTTGCCCATTTGGCCAACTGTCAATGTTCCTCTGAAGTCACATGGTAATTTCCTCATAACTCGTTATTCTCCATTGCTTAGTATCATCGGCAAATTTAGAGATGTTGCCCTCAACACCCATCTCCAAATAATTTATATGATTCAGATTTGGCAAGAATCTCTGCTAAACACCCTTTCAACTCATCTCGCATCTGAGAAATGCTAATCTATTCCTATCCTCTGTTTCCAAACTTTGGCATGGTGAGTCAGTGGTTTGCACTGCAGCCTCACACGCCAGGGACCTGGGTTCGATTCCAGACTCAGGCGACTGTCTGTGTGGAGTTTCCACATTCTTCCCGTGTCTGCGTGGGTTTCCTCCGGGTGCTCCAGTTTCCTCCCACAGTCCAAAGATGTGCAGCTTAGGTGGATTGGCCGTGCTAAATAGTGTTCAGGGGTGTGTGGATTATAGGTGAATGGGTCTGGGTAGGATGCTTCAAGGTGGGGTGTGGACTTGTAGGGCCGAATGGTCTGTTTTCACACTGTAGGGAATCTAGTCTAATCTTAACTTATTTTTCTCGAAGTGTATATTTACCATTTGCTATAATTAGATATATTGGTAGCAGTTGTACACAGTGAAGAAGATTATCTAAGATTACAAAGACATCTTGATCAATTGGGTCAATGGGCTGAAGTGTGGCAGATGGACTTTAATTTGGATAAATGCGAGCATTGCATTTTGGTAAAACAACAAAGGCAAGACTTATACAATCAAAAATGGGGTATTTTGGGTAGTGTTGTGCAACAGAAACCTGGGGTTCGGGTACGTAATTCTTTGAAGTTTGCATCACATATAGAGTAGTTAAGAAGGCATTTATTGTGTTTGCCTACATTGCTCCAACCTTTGAGAACAGGAGTTGGGAACTGTATTGAGGTTCAATGGGATGTTGGTGAAGCCTCTTCTGGAGTACTGTGTCCAGTTCTGGTCTCCCTGTTATCGGAAGGATAGTATCAAGCTGTAGAGGATTATGAGGAGATTTACCAGGAAGTTGCGGGAATGGAGGGTTTAAGGCATAAAGTGAGACTGGATAGGCTGTTTATTTTACACAGGTCAAGAGGTGACCTTATGGAGGTTTATAAAATCGTGAGGGGTATACATAAGTTGAATGGCAGGAGGCTTTTCCCAAAATCAAGGGGGAATATTTTAAAATGAAAGGAGACAGAGTTAATAAAGACATGAGGGGCAATTTTTTTTACACAGAGTGGAATGAACTTGCACAGGAAGTGGTGGATGTGCATACAGTTACAAGTAAGTACATGCATAACAAATGATTAGAGGGATATGGGCCAAGCACAGGTGGATGGGATGAATTTATTTTGGGGGTGTGGTCAGCAGGGACTGGTTAGACTGAAGAGTCTATTTCTATGCTGTCTGACTCTATATGGCCTTCTTCAGTTTTCCCATCAAGTTGATAGGTCTGTAGTTTCCTGGGCTATCCTTTCTCCTTTTCTGAAAGAATGGTGTCACATTTGCAATCCTCCATTCCTCTATGACTACTCCTGTGTTCGGAGAGGCCCGGAATATTTCTGTCAATGACTTCATAATTTGCTCCCATTTCTCTCAGCAATTTCGGATGCATCCCAACCAGGTCTGGACTTCAACTGGCCTCTTTAGCACCTCTTCTTCATCTATGACTATACTGCTCAAGTTGCTCAACACCCACATTTTCAACTGGACCGTTGCCACTATCTTCTAATAGAAACAAAGAACTAATTTAGTACTTCTGCCATATTCTTTGCTTCAGTGAGCAGTCTACTCTTCTTGTTCCTTATGGGCTCCAGTCATAGCGACAAATGATAAAGCATGTATTGTTTAAGTCGAATGGTCTTCAAATATATTGATCATTTCAATGTAACAATAGTGCCAGTCTTTTGAGAATCCTCTTTGCTCATCTTCCTCTGTTACGGAGAGAGACACCGCTTCCCACTCAGTATTCATGTCTTTCTGGACGAGAGATCCATTCTATCGTATGAGTGAAAACAAGTCGAGGAAGCCAAACGGTCAGATATTGTGATAAAGAAGCAACAGGATTGCTGGGAATGCCATTCGTATATTTATTCATGCAACATGTGGAGATAGTATTGAGAAGGAGCAATGAACATCTGTTTTCAGATAGTGGCTATGAGCCCTGAGTCCTCGTGTGTGGGATAAAGACAACCATCTTACTTTTAACCAACAAAAATGGTTAACACAAGCCACATCCAAATATGACACAGAGACACTCTGAATTAATGATCAATGTTGAACATTCACAAGATTGTGGGCACGCTCATTATCATCATTTCTGGGATGACAACTCACCCAAGACACTTCAAATGAGGGAAAGAAGAAACACTGGCTGTGTTGTCAGCTCAGAGGACCTGTGGTCACTGTGGGTTAATTCCTTTGTGAGTGTATATTACCATCCTTTCAGAATAAATTCTACTTTCCAGCACTCTTCCTGATAGTCTCCATCACTTCATTCCATGTGATCGGTTAGCTCAGTGAGAACTGTCACGATTGTAAATCGTGGATACAAGTTAAATTGATTACAGATACCAGTAATGTAAAATCTCAATCAGCTCCAAATTCTTACAGATTGCTGAGGGAATGCTGCCCTGTTAGAAAATACCATCTTTCAGGAGGGTTAAACTATAGCCCCATCTGCTCTCTCAGGAGAATATAAAAATAATCCCATGATACAAAAGCAGGGGTGTTATCCCTGACATCTCGGACGACATGAATCCCTTGATCAATGTCCTCAAACGAATTATCTGGAAATTATTGCATTAATGTGTGTGAGAGTGTGCTGTAAATAGGCTGTTGCCGAAATTACAACAGGAATTACAGTTTCAAAAGCATTTTGTTGGGTGTGAGTGCTTTTTGATGTATTAAGATTGTGAAAATAGATATATAAACGTAAGTTTTTTCCTTTCTGACTGAAATGTTCTGCTTCTTGTGAACTGGAAAATATAAATCCATTGCTGCAGCAAGATTCCCAGGATGGTGTTTCTGCTCTTCAGGAGGACAATGACATTCATGAACGCTGGAGAGAACATTTTGAACAACTCCTCAACCATAAATTCACAGGGACAACTGAGACCCTCCAATCTATTCCCCAGTGCCTTCTGGTAAAGTCCAGGGGTGAGTCACCATCAATGGGAGAGCTGCAACAAGCCATCAACAGATGAGAAACAACAGAACCTGCAACCCAATAGAATTCCAGCTGACGGCTACAAAGTTGGTGGAACTTTGCTCACATCAGGAATGCATGAACTCATTCTAAGCATTTGGGAATAGAAGTAACTCCACAGACTTCAAGAGTGTGACAGCTGTAGCTGTCTTAGGGCAAGAAGATAAATCAAGCTGCAAAAACTATTGAGATATTCCCTTTTGTCCAGAGTGAGAAATTCCTAACACACATCCTCCTGAATGATCTACTTCTTGTGGCTGATGAATTCCTCCAAAGGTACAGTGGCATTCATGCAGGAGATCCTGTACGTATCGGTGTATTCATTTAGTGATGGTTTGATGATCTGAGCAAAGGTTAAATTGATCTGCTGGAACCTGTTGGACTGACGGTGAGAGAGGTTTGAGGCAGACGCTGCTGAGAGACACAGTACTTGAGAATGAACAACGCAGACAGCTCTCAGTGCAATGCAAGTAGGTGACCGTCTCAAAGACAATGTGGAGATATCAGTGTCTGGTGAGAGAGGAGGAGGAGGTGAATCGTGTCTCACTAGAGAGGTTTGTTTCCTGTGTGAGTTCATTGATGTTCTAGGAGCACCAAAATGTGTGGAGACTTTATTACGTAACTCAAAGTTTTTCCGGCGTATGAGCACCTTGATGAGCCAGGAGAAATGCCGACTATGTGAGAACCTTGTCACACAGCTCACACCTGAACAGTTTCTCCAGCATGTCTGCGTTGGTGCACACGGAGAGTCGAAGACCGCGAAAAAGATTTGCTGCACACTTCGCAGGTGAATGGTTTCTCCCCAGTATGAGTGCGTTGGTGAACACGGAAGTGAGATGCGTGTGAGAACAATTTGTCACACACCTCACACTTGAACGGCTTCTCTCCAGTGTGAATGCGTGCGTGTTCGCGCAGGATGGATGACCGAGAAAACGACTTGTCACACACATTGCACGTGAACGGCTTCTCCCCCGTGTGGGTGCGCCGGTGACTCACGAGCCGTGATAACTGGGCAAAGCACTCGTTGCACACCTCACATGCGAACGGCCTCTCCCCGGTGTGGGTGCGCCGGTGGTTCGCAAGCGTTGACGAGTGCGCAAAGGCTTGGGTGCAGACCTCGCACTTGAACGGTTTCTCGCCAGTGTGCACCCGTTTGTGTGTCAGGAGAGCAGAGGTGTGGCTAAACGCTTTGTCACACACATTGCACCTGAAGGGCTTCTCCCCTGTGTGAACGCGTTGGTGCATCAGGAGCATGGACGAATTTGTGAAGCTTCTGTCACACACCTCGCAACTGAACGGCTTGTCCTCAGCGTGAACACGCTGGTGCACGCGGAAGTGAGACGGGTGCGAGAAGGATTTGTCACACACCTCACAGGTGAATGGTTTCTCCCCTGTGTGAAGGCGCTGGTGTGCCCGGAGGGATGACAACTGTGAGAATGACTTTGTACACACCTCACACATGAATGGTTTCTCCCCTGTGTGAAGGCGCCGGTGATCTGCCAGGGCTGAGGACTGGGCGAAGGTTTTACCACACACCTCACACTCAAAGGGCTTCTCCCCGCTGTGAATGCGTCGGTGCTGCGTGAGATTTGTTGGCCATGTGAATGCTTGGTCGCACACTTCGCACTGGAATGGCTTCTCCCCTGTGTGAATGCGCTGGTGATTCATGAGCGTCGAAAACCGTGTGAAGGCTCTGTCACACACCTCACACTTGAATGACTTCCCTTCCATGGAGGTGCCCTTGTGCAAATAGCTCTACACCAGATAGACTTTGTGTATTAGGAGAAGCTATGAACCTGGGGAGACCTTGTCACACATTTGAACAGCCTTTCGTCTGCAGGAATGAGTCAGTGGTTCATGATGCTTGATGGATGATTGAAGCATTCAACACACTTCTTCACAGCCTCACCCTGACCAATCACCCACAGCCGAACCTTCAGAAACGTTGGTTCTGACGGAAGGCTCCACACCACTGACCAGTTTCAGATCTGATGATATCTCTAAGCTCCCCTGAGCTGACTGATTTCCAGATTATGGTTTCACTACCCAACTTTCTCTGTGGTAAGCAAGCTGCAAAGGGATTGAATGTCTTTCCAAAGTTGTTCACTTGTTCCTTGCGTGATGGTCAGGATCCATCTGCAGTGTCTATCCTCTCTGTAATTTCTGGTCTGGTACGGTCCAATTCTTCTGTAAAACAGGAAAAGGAAACATGATTTCTTCCAACTCTCTCTCTCCTCCTTTGCTGAAGGAACTGACTCCTCAGTTATGGACTGTTCACAGTGGGTGCCAGCCTGCTAATCCGCTGTCTGTGTAGGGGCGAAACCAGATATAATTCCTTCCTTTTCCCTCACTTGACTGTCACACATCTGTTTCCAGCAGGGACACTGGATGGTGACAAGGAGCAGACAATGAGGATTTTTTTCCTTCACCCAGGCCCCATCTTCACAAACATGAGGACAATTGGAAAGACAGTTGCGTAGTGAGTAAAATAGACTCCTCATTTCTTATAAGCTTGTATCATGTTGGTGTGGACCACTTTTAGAATATGTTTACTGCGTCAAAGACATTCAAAGCAAATAGAAATTTTGAAACATCTCCCCTTGTTTTCTAAAATGATTTGAAGAAAATGCACTGAGCAGGAAGTGCCAGAAGTTGAGGTAAGTAATGCTTCAGTGCAGCTGATTGCAGGATTCTCGTTTATCCTGGGAAATTAGAAACTCTGCACTCACTCAGACTGTATGTCCCAAATTCAGCTTTTACTCACAACACTGGGCAAAACTATCAAGTCCAAGTACTTGGGAAAGGTCAACACCTTCAGGTTAAGTCTTTAAAAATAAACATTTCAATGCCTGTGACTGTAGGCATGGCAACTGAATTGCTGTGGGGGGCAAGCAAATGCAGAGATTTGAAAACCAGATGAGAATTTTCAATTCAAGCTGTAGCTTCAATGTGAATGGGAACAGGGATGATTGACATAATGTAGAAATATAGCAAACAGGATCAGGAGGAGGTGAATTTAACCCTTTGAGCCTGCAACACCATTCAATATGGAAACGGGTGATCATTCAACTCAGCACCCTGTTCCCACTTTCTCCCCACACCTTTGATTGCTTCAGCCCTGCAAACTATATCTAACTTCTTCTTGAAAATGGATCTTGGGATCAGATAGAAATTGGGCAACAGAGTGGCTCAGTGGTTAGCACTGCTGCCTCACAGGGACCCAGGTTCAATTCTACCCTCAGGTGACTGTCTGTGTTGAGTTTGCACATTCTTCCCGTGTCTGTGTGGGTTTCCTCCAGGTGCTCCGGTTTCCTCCCACAATCCAAAGATGTGCAGGCTAGGTAGGTCGGCAATATTAAATTATCCAAAGTGTCCAGGGATGTTTAGGTCAGGTGGGTTAGACATGGGGAAATGCAGGGGCAGGGGATGAGTCTTCGGAGGGGTGGTATAGACTTGCTGGGCTGATTGCCCTGTTTCCACACTGTAGAGCTTCTATTCTAAGATTCTAAGAGTGTTGCAGGAGCTCAGGTTTCAAGCACAAGTTTCGGTTGGAAAAATTATGAACTGTGGAAGAAGATTTCCATGGATGGGAAATATCAGTTATTAGGAAAGATTGAAGAAGCTGGATTCTTCTCCTTGGAAAAGGGAAGGTTGAGACGAGCTATTTAAAATCACGAGGGATACTGAGAAAGTGGACAGGGAGAAATTGGTGAAACAGTTGAAAAACAGGGAAATAAACAGAATTTGCTGGAAAACCTCAGCAGATCTGGCAGCATCTGTGAAGAAAAGTCAGAGTTAACATTTCAGCTCTGGTGATCCATCCTCAGAATGGGCCTGAAAGGATGGTGGAAGTTGATTTCACTCAAGGCTTCAAAAGGACAAATGTAGAACAACGTGAAGTGAAAAAATAAGCAGAGCCACAGGGGAAAGGGAAGTGAGTGTTAATGGGGTGAGTAGTTTCTGCAGAGAGTCAGCATTGTACACTGGCTGAATACCTCCTGTTCAGAAACCATTCTATGGTTCTATGTGAGAATCAGGACAGCGCTGGAATGGTTGGGTCTTGAGCTTACAAAAATATGGATGAAGACTTTACTAACAGATGAGCTGTGACACAATTCATACAGCAGAGGCCCTTCAGTCCATTGAATGTGCACGGACAAAACTCCCACTAAAAATGTGCTAATCCCAATTTCTGCACTCGTCCCATATTCTTGAATTATATGATGCTTAAAGAGCTCATCCAAGTAAGTTTTAAAAGTGCTAAGATTTCCAGACTCCACTACCTTCCCAGACACTGCATTCCAGAATCTCACCACTCTCTGAGTGAAAAAGGTTTTCTTCCCAAATCCCCTGTGAATCTCTTGTTGCTTACCCTTCAAGTATGCACTCTTGTGATTGACTCCTCAATGAAGGGGAACAACTGCTCTCTATTCATCTTGTCCATACTCCTCATAGCTCTGTACATCTCAATCATGTAACCCCTCTGTCTTCACTCTCTAAAGAAAACAATCCAAGCTATGAAATCTCTCCTGATAGCTCTACTTTTCCATCCCAGGCAATATCCTGGTGAACCTCCTCTGTATCCCTCCTGTGCTACTCCAGTTGTGGCTTGACCAATGCTCTGTCCAACTCCAACATTATCTCCTTCCTTTTTATACTCTATGCCATGACTGATGAAAACAAATCTCTCATTTGCTTTTTCACCTGTCCTATTCACGTGCTCTGCTGACTTCAGAGAATCTGTGAATAATTATCCCAAGATCCCCCTATTCCTTGAAGTGTTCTGCCATTCTTGAAATGGTCATCTTGTTTCTTCTTCCAAAGTCCATTGTCTTGTACTTTTCAGGGTTAAATTCCACCTGCCATTGGTCTGACCACCTGACCAACCCATGTCTATCTCCTCGTAACCGATAGCTATTTTCTTCGCTATTAACCACTCTGCTGATCTTGGTGTCATCTGCAAATCTGCTTAACACTCCTCCGACATTTTCAACTGGATCATTTATGTATATAACAAACAATAAGGGTACCAGTACTGATCCCTGTGGTACACTGCTGGATATCTGCCTCCAGTCATTCAAACAGCCTTCTACCACTACCCCTTGTGTCCTATTACCAAGCCAGTTTATTAAACATCTCACCACATTTCCCTCAATTCCATGTGCTTTAACCTTCTCAATCAGTCTCCCATGTGGGACCTTGCCAGAAGCTTTGCTAAAATTCATTTAAATCACGTCAACTGAACATCCCTAATCCACACACTTGATCATGTTTTTAAAATTTTCAAACAAATTTGTTTAGGCATAACCTCCTTCTGACAAAGCCATGCTGACCATCTAATTAATCCATTCCTTTCCATGCCATTCATTGCTTCACAATTTTCTGCAACAGTTTCCCAATCACTGATGTGAGACTCACTGGTCTGTAATTTCTTGATTCATCTGTATCACCTCTCTTAATAAATGGAATGACATTTGCCTTCCTCCAGTCCTGTGGCACCTCCTTTGTGGCCAGAGAGGAATTAGAAATGTGTGTCAGGGCCCCTGCAATTTCCTGCCTCACCTCCCAGAGTAGCCTGGGATGCAATTCATGTGAGGCAGGGGAGTATTCTGATTTCAGGCCCAAAAGAGCTTCCAATACTTTTTGATTTACATGTCAAACTGAGCAAGTTCCTGACAGAACCTTTTCCTGAATTCCATACCTATTTTCTCCTTCTCCATCGTGAAGACCGAAGAGAAGCATTCATTCAACCCCTTTCCAATATACTACGGCTTCGCACAAGGGTTTCTCCCTTGATCTCTAATGGGTCCTACACTTTCCCTGGTTAACCTCTTCCTTTAATGTATTTATGAAATATCGTAGGATGAGCCCTAATCCTGTTCACAAGTTTTCATGTCTCCTTTTTGCTCTTCTAATGCTTCCTTAGCTCTCTCCTACACTTCCTCTATTCCTCAAGAGCCACAGCTGAATTGCTCCCTTCAGACTTGCTAAAAACCCTACTCTTCTTCCTTATCCAGTCTTGAATTGTCAGACATCCTGGTTTCTCTGAGCTTATTGGTCCTATATTTCACTCTAAAGGGCACATGTTGAATCTGTACTGTCTCCAGCTCATGTCTGAATTGCCCCACCCTCTGCTCTGCTGTACACTTCCCCACAAGAAGCTGCTCTAAGTCAAATGTTGGACCAGTACTCTCAACTCCTTCTTGAATGCCAACCCCCCCACCCTCACTCCCCATTGCTCTACTATAGACTTCCCTGCCAACTGTGGCTAGATTCTGTTTTATTTTAATAATATCTGCCTTCCCAATCCAAAGCTAACTTTTGCAAGCCATCTTTTTTCTTGTCCAGAACAAATATGAACCATACAACATTGCGGTTGCTACTGCCTAAATATTCCCCACTGCCACATCAAACGTTTGTCTGGCTTCTTTGCCCGGAACCAAATTCAGCCCCTTGTTGGGCCTTCTGTGTACTGATACAAAATGCTCCCCTGCATACGTCTCAGCATATGTGCCGCTTACCAAACATTTAACACAATGACTATTCCAATTTATGTTGGGAAAGTTTAAATCCCCTTGTATAAGTAAACAATTATTAATTTTACACACCTCTGTGAACTGTCTATGTATTTGCTCCTCTATTTCCTACTGTCTCTTTGGGGGTCTATAATACACTCCCAGCAAAGTAGCCGCCCCCTTAACATTCCTAAATTCTAACTTCAAAGCCTCGTTTGAGGATCCTTCCAAAACATCATCTCTCCTTATTGCAGTAATTGACTGCGTAATTAATAGTGCTACAGCACCACCCTTTTTAAACCCTCCTCTGTTTCGCTTAAAGATCCTGTACCCTGGAATGCTGAGTTCCCAGTCTAACCCTTCCCTCAAACTTCTGGCTGTGATGGCAGCAATATCATACTTCCATATGTCAATGCCATTAACTCATCAGTCTTATGTATTACACTCATAGCATTAAAGTAAAGACCATCTAGCCTGTAGCATGATGTTTCATCAATATTCTGTGTCCCCTCACCCTGCCTGACTAGCTTATACTCCTCCCAATAGCATGAGCAAATCTACCTGCAAGGATGTTGGTCGCTGTGTGGTTCAGGTGCAGACTGTGCCGTTTGTACATGTTCCACCTTCCCCAAAAATGGTCACAGTGATCAGGAAATCTAAAACTCTCCCTCTTGCACCAACTCTTGAGTCATGCATTCATCTGTCCTACTTCTAAACTCACTGGCATGTGGAGTAATCCAGAGATTAGAACCTGTGAGGTTAAACAGAGCTTCCCTCAGAGGTTGACTATCCCTAATTAATCCATGCCTTTCCAAGTGGATATTAATTTGTTCCTTCAGAATTTTCTCTAATAATTTCACTACCACTAATGTGAGATTCATCAATGTGTAATTTCCTTGTTCATCTTGACAACCCTTCTTAAAAAGTGGAATGTGGACGTTACTAGTCTTTCCTGTGAATGGACTGACACCACTTTAAAAGTGGATCTATGCCTGGCTCAATGACACCACCAGAAAAAAGACATGATCTGATATGTCACATTGCTGACTGTGGCAGCTTGATGTGAATATACCATCTGCCATGTTTCCTACAACAGTTCCACACTTCAAAAGTATTTCATTGACTGGAAAACCTTCAGGGCATCTGTATTTGTGAAAGCATCTCTATAAAACCAAGACTTCGTTTTATTTCATTTTCCGAATGGTCACAGAGGTAGAACTTGGAACGATTTGAAAACACCTTTCGATCCCAAAACACAGAGAGAACTGACCGTACTGATTCCAGCTGACCGCAGGATAATACTAACACACACATACATGCACACACACACATATGCACAGACACAGGCATACACATAGACACACAGGCACAGACACAGACACACACAGAAAACTCAATAGGAAATCAGAAAGAATCCTCAGACACTCTGTGCTTCCCACATAATTACACCTCACCTTCTTATATTCAGGAATAAACCATCAACAAAACTCAGGCTGGAAATCAGGAGGGAAATGCTTCCAAGAAACACACTCAATATCCAACACACAGCTCCAGTCAAACAGTTCAGCACAAAGCACTGAGTAAACAGCTCTCTCAGCTGGATCTTCTCACACAGCATAAGGGACATTTCCACCCCTGATTACCCACAGGACAGTCAGACTGCCTGAAGACTGATGTGGATATTATGGGATACAATTTGTATAAAAGCTGCTCCTTCACTCACCATCTCCTCACTTGGTTTTCAGTCCCTACAGGAAGTGAACCAGCTCTGGAAGAGGAAGAGGAGAGAATGGGCAGAGTGGGTGGGCTCTCTGATTGACGTCTCTCACAGCCAATCCAAATATTTCTGCAGCAACATGAGTTTCCTGAAGCTTGGGAAACTGACCAGTGAAATGGAGGTGATTTTGAGCAGCAGATCAGGTGGGGATTTAAACTTGTCCCAGCTGAATAAAACCTCACTTATTGCAGCTGCTGTCTCAGTTCCCCTGGTAAATGTTTGACAGATTTATAGTGTGGGAATAGCATTCTTCATCTTCAGAGTCTTTCAAACTGACACAATCAGTGTGGGGTGTGCAGCTTCGGATGCGTTTAACATGAGATCAGAAGAAGACCCACAGTGTCCAAGACAGTGATGATGTGCAGTGGTGGGATCAGCACATGCAGAAGAGGGAGTGCGCAGCACACAGGGGCCACGAGTGATTCGACGGGAAGTTACCCTGCTCAGAGCATCCTCTGTGTTTGGGAAGTCATTGCGACTCAGGGATTCAGTCTGTGGATGCAGGGCGAGGAGTAACCTGGGGAGTGATCACTTACTACTCACCAGATTTCTCTGCTGGTCTCTGGCCCCTCATCCGACCCTGGACGCTGTGTCTGACAGAAGCAAGGGAACTTGGCGATGGAATGGTAATTTGCAACGAATGAAGGGTCAGGGGTTACATTTTAAAAGAGGACAATGAGAACTGCAGATTTAAGGAAGCGGGACAACATTTGAAGAAAAAATTACTGTGAACAGTCTCGCTGAACATGAGGACCATGAGGGAAATGGGACCGGCACTTTAGTAAGAATGGTCGAAGGAACAGAGGTGGGACACATCAACAAGATGAGTTCAGAGAGCGCATGAGGCGAGAAAGGAGAAAGATAAGAGTTCAGGGCTAGAGGCAGGGACCTATTCATGGAGTTTTGTCCATGCAAGCTAATGAGAGGGAGGGAAATGGCAGAGACAGCCGATGGGATGAGTTTAATCTTATTTCCTCACACAGAGAGATCAATAAGCTGGGGCAAGAGATTTAAGTCATTGGTGGAAGGATTCGAGCACAGTTGAGGATACACACTGAAGGATTTTCTGAAAGTAGAGAGCTTTTCTAGAGTACAGATGCAGGAGCAGAATAAGTTCAGTGGGTGAAGGTCTGGTTGCAAGAGACGACCATGTTCCAAGCTCCTAGTTGAAGAATGGCAGCTCCTGGAAATTGTTTGCGAAACTCACCGGTGCAGCATTTCACTGTCGAGACTGTTCATCTGGAGGAAGGAAGATGTCAATAGGTACTAGCATTGGGCAGCAAGTTCGATGGAAATGGGGTTCACACAGGGGAAGCTTTTGCTGAAGGCTCGCCCAGTCCGGATTTCCCTCCCTGCGTTGATGACTCAGAACTTCTGCCAAGACCCAATGCAGCATTCTGTCCCTCATGTGAGGGACAAAATTCCTCTGGATCTCTGTAAAAAACTCTGGAGGAGAGATCAAAGTGACCAGCCAGGACCACTTGATCATGGAGAGCACTAGGTTTCTGAGCAGTTCTCCAGGCTGTGGGATTGCATCAGGAGAGATCCTGTCCAGCCACTTCACCAACTGGGCACCTTTTCCTCCAGCTCCTGCCAGTTTGCCAGCCAGGGTATCTCACCAGTCTTGAATCAGACTCCGAGATAATGGGAACTGCAGATGCTGGAGAATCCGAGATAACAAAGTGTGGAGCTGGATGAACACAGCAGGCCAAGCAGCATCTTAGGAACACAAAAGCTGATGTTTCGGGCCCAGACCCTTCATCAGAAAAGGGGGCCAAATTGGGAAGGGTTGAATGGACTGTAGTCCATTGGGGATGATCTGGTTCCGTAAGCAGGTGCTGAGGAAGGTGATGTGGCTGTGGTACCTGGTTTGCTTCAGGACATGATCGAAACGTTTCAAGGCCAATGAGATTACAAGAGAATTGCAGTGGGAGAGATCCCTGGAAGAGGCTTCACAGTGAGGTTAAAATTGTATCAGAGATGATGGGAGCTGCAGATGCTGGAGAATCCAAGATAACAAAGTGTGGAGCTGGATGAACACAGCAGGTCAAGCAGCATCTTAAGAACACAAATGCTGACGTTTCGGGCCTCGACCGCTCATCAGAAAAGGTCGAGGCCCGAAACGTCAGCTATTGTGCTCCTAAGATGCTGCTTGGCCTGCTGTGTTCATCCAGCTCCACACTTTATTATCTTGAATCAGACTCCACAGGTATAGAGATAGTAGGGGCTCCTATACCTACAGTGGCAATGGGTTGCCCTGCCACTGACTGACCAGGAAACCAAAACATTTTCCTCAGTTGGACTTGGTGGATGACTTACAGAGTACACTCCTTGACTCTTGGTGGCTCCACACTAAGGCAATATGAATGGATAACGAAGGGACAGCCATGAAACATTGCAGTCCCAAAGTGAAGGGACAGAACTGACACAGTCCAGTCCCGATAGGAAAGGACAGCACTGACACATTCCAATCCCAATGAGAAAGGGCATCACTGACACACTCCAGTCCCAATAGGAAAGGACAGCACTGACACATTCCAATCCCAATGAGAAAGGGCATCACTGACACACTCCAGTCCCAATAGGAAAGGACAGCACTGACACATTCCAATCCCAATGAGAAAGGGCATCACTGACACACTCCAGTCCCAATAGGAAAGGACAGCACTGACACATTCCAGTCCCAGGTACAGCATTCGGGCCCATTCAGTTATAAAACCCTCTCAGTATCTCAAAATGAATGTAATTAGTTTCCTGCATCAATCGAAAATGTTTTGGTCTTTTATGTGCAACTGTAGATAAGCTCCAAGAGATGTTAAAATTCCAATATTTTGTTTGTTTGCTTTTTATCTGCACAACATTTAAATGATTTAGAACATTTATTGATGATTTGATCATTTGTCCCTTTTGATGGCTTTTATGAATAAAGTTTCCAAATACATTTGTAAGTAGGTTCCTTTCATGATTAGAAAATGTCATTGTTGATTCGATTGAACTGTAACAAGGAATGTCAAAGTTTCCGCTATATTTTCTATAGTCTGTATGGATCTGCGGTGTACTTATGTTGTATTTACAGATAATTTATGAATAAAGTACATTTTTGAGATTAAAAATATACATAAGTACCTTAATGGAAGCCCATTTCTTATTTGATTATTAATTTTTTGATGTCTTTCATTGCAATTCGACCAATTATCATCCATTACTTATACAGTCATCTGTTTTATGTCTGTCCACTATTTAATGCAGTAAGTTGCTAACTTCATGCCATTAACACAGAATCCAAAACGGCTTCTTCAGCCACATCATGTTAAAATACCTCCCTTAATATTGTTAGTTATTAATGTGATTGCAATGTCAAAATGATTAACTTGAAAAAAACATAACTACGCCAGGTCCTCCTATGTGTCACACCAGAAGGTTGGGTTTATCTGACATTCCAGAAGTTTGATTGACTGCAAGAGGAGTTTATTACAGAAATCACACCAGTATAGTTTCACCCGTGTGAGTATGTTGATGGACCAGGAGAATGGTGAATTGTGTAAAAGTCGAGTCACATGTACCTCCCCACCGAAGAGTTTCTTCCCTATGTAAATCCTCTGGTGTTCCAAGAGGATCAATGGCATCACAAAACTTTTATCAGAAACTTCGTCCCTGAACAGTTACTTCCAAATGTAGGTCCTCTGATGGAGCAAGAAGTACAAAGGTCTACAGAGTGATTTGTTATAAGCCTTACATGTGATCAGGAGCGTGAGCAGTTCTGGTCGCACTATGGAAGAAATTAAATAATTTCATTGGAGTTCAGAGAAGGTTCACTTGGGTGATCCCTGGTATGGTGGGATTGTCTTATGAGCAAAGGCTAAACAGATAGGGACTCTGCTCAATGGAGTTTAGACTAATGAGGGGTGATCTCACTGAAACGTATAAGATTCTCAAGGGGCTTGACAGGGTAAATGTTCAGAGGATGTTTCCCCCCATGGGAGGATTGAGGACCAGAGTGCATAGCCTCAGAATTAATGGGTGCCAATTTAAGGGTGAGATGAGGAGGAATTTCTTTTCTCAGAGGGTTGCGAGTATTTGGAACTCCTTGCCACAGAGAACTGCAGGGGCACAGTGTCCTTGTGTATATTTAAGGCTGAGAGAAATAGATTCTTTAATAGTCGAGAAATCAAGAATTGGGGAAAAATACAGGGAAGTGGATGTGGGAATTGTCAGATCAACCACAATCCTACTGAATAGCCTACACATATTCATATTTCTTGAGCCCTGTGTGAACCTGACAGTGCAGATTTAAAAATGATTTCTTGCTCACACCACACTCACCTGTTTGAATGCATGGACCTGTTTGAATGCATGGAAATGGTTTCACGGTTTCATTGGTGTGAATCCGCGGATGTACATGGAGAATCAATGACTGTGAGAATGATTGATCGCACAGCTCACAAGTGTGTAGCCTGTCCCTGTGTGAACACATTGGTGTGTCCGGAAGTCTGACGACCATGAAAATGATTTGTTACACACCTTACATGTGAACGGTTTGTCCCCAGTGAAAACACTCCAGTGTGTCAGCATTCTGTGCTACTCTGCAAATCGCTTGGTGTACACTTTACAGTTCTCCCCACAGTAAAATTCCCAATGTCGATGACCCCGTTAACAGTTGATCACACACCTCAACATTGAATACTCTGTCTGTTGCTGTGCTCGTATTACAGATGGAACAGGAGATGCACTTTTTGAATGGTTTAGGGATTTAAAAAGACTCTGGTGCCCTCCACACACACCTCACACTTGAACAACCTCTCCCCTGTGGGAATGAGTCAGTAGTTCATAAGGTCTGATGAATGACTGAAGTTCTCACCACACTTGGAGCCCACTCACACTTCTTCCCAACCTCACCCAGACTGATCACACACAGCCAGTCATTTATAAAGAGATAACAAGGTATGGAGCTGGATGAACACAGCAGGCCAAGCAGCACCACAGGAGCAGGAAGGCTGACGTTTCGGGCCGAGACCCATTTACAAATGTTGGTTCTGATGGAAGACTCTACACCACTGACCAGTTTCAGATCTGACAATATGTCAAAGCTTCCCTGACCTGACCAATTTCCAGATGATTGTTTCACTGCCTGACTTTCTCTGTCTGCAGTGTCTGTCCAGTTTGTATTCTCAGTGTGAAAGGCTCTGAAGATGAAGAATGCTATTCCTGCATTGGAAATCTCTGTCAAACCAGGGGAATTGAGACAGCAGCTGCAATAAGTGAGGTTTTATTTAGATGGGGACAATGGCAAATTTAAATTCCCACCTGATCTGCCGCTGAAAGTCACCTCCATTTCACTGGTCAGTTTCAAAAGTTTCGGAAAACTCACTGTTGCTGCAGAAATATTTGGATTGACTGTGAGAGACGTCAATCAGAGAGCCCACCCACTCTGCCCATTCTCTCCTCTTCCTCTTCCAGAGCTGGTTCACTTCCTATAGGGACTGAAAACCAAGTGAGGAGATGGTGAGTGAAGGAGCAGCTTTTATACAAATTGTATCCCATAATATCCACATCAGTCTTCAGGCAGTCTGACTGTCCTGTGGGTAATCACGGGTGGAAATGTCCCTTATGCTGTGTGAGAAGATCCAGCTGAGAGAGCGGTTTACTCGGTGCTTTGTGCTGAACTGTTTGACTGGAGCTGTGTGTTGGATATTGAGTGTGTTTATTGGAAACATTTCCCTCCTGATTTCCAGCCTGAGGTTTGTTGATGGCTCATTCCTGACTATGAGAAGGTGAGGTGTAACTATCTGGGAGGTGCAAGACTGTCTGAGGATTCTTAGTGATTTCCTAATATTGACGTGTGTGTGTGTGTTGGGAGCTGGTTATTATTCTGGGGTCAGTTGGGATTGGAATGGTCAGTTCCCTGTGTTTTGGGATCTGAATGTTCCATGTATTCCCAAACAAAGATTTGCATTGATGCAAAGCCTTTCACGTTCTCAAATTTCCTATTTCGGAGAAAACAAACGGAGTGTTGTTTGAAAGACGCTCTTGTGACATCAAGTGGAAACCGAAAGAACTGCAGATGCTGTAAATCAGGAACAAAAACAGAAGTATCGGGTCCGATGACTCTTCCTCAGAAGGGTCACTGGACCCGAAAGGTTAACTCTGGTTTCTTTTCACAGATCCTGCCAGACCTGCTGAGCTTTTCTAGCAAAAATTCTGGTTTCGCAGTCGTGACATAGCTGCTCTCTCTCACTGTTGCCGGGCTAGTCCGTGATAACGTTTGATTCTATGAAGGGTTCTCCATTATTAACCCTGGCTCTCGCTGTCATTTCCTGATATTGGCCAGTATCAGGCACACCGTGTGCAGGAAATGGTGCAAAATCCAATTACTGTACAGGAGAGACGAGCAATGCCTTGCTTCAGTTTACCTGGTGCTGAACTCCTCATACCTACTTTTATAGGCTTGACTCAGCTATTCCAATGCATTCCTGGCAGTTGTCACATTTTGCACGCTAAACTCAGCTGCCCGGGTGCTAACTGACACCAAGCCCCATTGCCAACCACCCCTGTGCTTGTTGATCTACACTGGCTCCTGGTCAAGCAGTACCTTGATTTTAAAATCCTCATCCTATTTTGTGAATCCCTTCATGGCCTCGACTCTCTTTGTAATGTTTGAAGCAATTCAGCTACTGTATCTGGAGACTCATTTGTTCAAATTTCTTTTAATACCAGTTTTAAAGATCCTAACCTGTAAGCTTCAGCCTTGCCCAAAAGCATGGATTTAGATTCGGTAGTTTTGCCCAGTGCTGTGGCTGATATCTGAACTTGGGATGTGCTCTTTTGTCAATCTTCCATTCTGGATGTTGCCTGTGTTTTCAAATTTCCTTCCAAGTCCTCCCACTATCTCCACATTCCCCTTCCTACGTATATCTCTGTAACATTTTCAATTAATTAAAAGACCAACTTGCATTTTGGTCAAGACCTTGACAACTGGAGGATTTCCCAAACCATTTTATAGCTAATGAAGTTTTTTGAAGTGGGCTCGCTGTTGTAATAGAGAAAATTTGGCAGGCAATGTGTGCATGACAAGATCCCACAACAGCACTGTGATTGTGACCAGATAATATGTTTTTATTGATATTAATTGAAGAACTATTATGGATTGCATACAGATCGATAAAATTTAAATGAGGTTTCAATTCCCATTGACCAACTTAAAGAAATTGCAGAGATTTCAATGTTTAAGACCTTTATTTAAATAAACAAATACAAAACAATATATAAACCATAAGAACTTCAGATGCTGGTTATCAGAAACAAAAACAGAATTTGCTGTAAAAAATCTCAGCATGCCTGGCAGCATCTGTGGAGGGAAAGCAGAGTTTCAGGTCCAAAGACCTTTTCTTCAGAATGATGGCAGCTTGGAAAATGTTGATGTTTGTGCAGAAGATGGGGTGGGGGAGGAAGAACAATAAATAATGGGTAGAGATAGAGCCATTGACGAAGGAGTACCTAGTTGGCAACTGTTCCGTTGCACTCCAGAAAGGTTACAGCCCTTTAGCTTCTGACATGACTGAACACTCCACATTGTTGTGTTACTTTATGATACATGATCTGTAGAATCAGTTTTTATAATAATCATTCAAACATCACCCTTAGCTTCTAATGGGGTCACTTCTTTCTGTTCCACTGGATCATAAATGTCCAGTCACCATAAGAATCCATTTCTTTAAGTTTTCCAAGAGTTTGTGAGGTGAGGTGAGATGACATCCATCCAGTGATTCCACAAATCTTCCAGATGTTTGAACAGAATGTCTTTCCACACTGTGCCTGGCAGCCTATAGAAAGGACACCCTCTCTTCTCCAGTGACCACACTGGCTATGATCATTGGTCTGTCGCTCTCTCTTACCTGTCTCTCTTTGCCCAGGGAAATTTGGCTGTCTGGATACAAAACTGGGTGTCCAATGGAAGACAGAGGGTGGTAGTAGATGGAAAGTATTCAGCCCGGAACTCAGTGACCAGTGGTGTTCTGCAGGGATCTGTTCTGGGACCTCTGCTCTTTGGGATTTTCATAAATGACTTGGATGAGGAAGTGGAAGGGTGAGTTAGTAAGTTTGCCGATTACACAAAGGTTGGTGGAGTTGTCGACAGTGTGGAGGGCTGTTGAAGGTTGCAAAGGGACATTGACAGGATACAGAGCTGGAAAAAGAAGTGGCAGATGGAATTCAACCCGAAAAGTGCGAAGTGATCAGTACTTAGTCAATGGCAGGGTTCTTGGCAGTGTGGAGGAACAGAGGGATCTTGGGGTCCACGTCGATTGATCCCTCAAAGTTGCTACCCAAGTTGATAGGGTTATAAAGAAGGCATATGGTGTGTTTGCTTTCAATGGCAGGGGAATTGAGTTTAAGAGCTGTGAGGTTATGCTGCAGCTCAGACACACTCTGGTTCAACAACACTTGGAATATTGTGTTCAGTTCTGGTCACCTCATAATAAGAAATATGTGGAAGCTTTAGAGACGTTGCAGAGGAGATTGACCCGGATACTGGTGAGTGATAATGGGAACTGCAGATGCTGGAGAATCCAAGATAACAAAGTGTGGAGCTGGATGAACACAGCAGGCCAAGCAGCATCTCAGGAGCACAAAAGCTGACGTTTTGGGCCTAGACCCTTCATCAGAGACTTACCAGGATACTGCAACTACTGGAGGGCAGGTCTTATGAGGAAAGGTTGAGGGATCTAGGGCTTTGTTCATTGGAGCGAAGAAAGATGAGAGGCGACTTGATAAAGGTGTATAAGATGATGAGAGACGTAGAGTGAATGGTCAGAGAATTTTTCCCAGGGTGGAAATGACTGTTACAAGGGGGCATAATTTTAAGGTGACAGGACCAAGGTATTAGGGAGATGTCAGAGGTAGACTGTTTACACAGAGAGTGGTGAGTGTGTGGAATGCGCTGCCGGCAGTGGTAATGGAGTCAGATACTTTAGAGACTTTTAAGTGACTCTTGAATAGGTACGTGGAGGAAAGTAAAATGTAGGATATGCAGGGTTGATTGGCCTGTACTGTTCTATGTTCTATGTTCTGCTTCCCCAGTGATGGTTATGTACCCATTCGTCAGTTGGGAGGGGAGTAGTAGTTTTTTCATAAAGCCCTGACACTCCATAAGACATAGGAGTGGAAGTAAGGCCATTCAGCCCATCAAGTACACTCCACCATTTAAATCATGGCTGATGGGCATTTCAACACCACTTCCCTGCACTCTCCCCGTAGCCCTTGATTCCTTTTGAGATCAAGAATTTGTCGATCTCTGCCTTGAAGGCATCCAACGTCCCGGCCTCCACTGCACTCTGCGGCAATGAATTCCACAAGCCCACCACTCTCTGGCTGAAGAAATGTCGTCTCATTTCAGTTTTAAATTTACCCCCTCTAATTTTAAGGCTGTGCCCATGGGTCCTAGACTCCCTGCCTAACGGAAACAACTTCCTAGCGTCTACCCCTTCTAAACCATACATTATCTTGTAAGTTTCTATTAGATCTCCCCTCAACCTTCTAAGCTCTAATGAGTACAATCCCAGGATCCTTAGTTGTTCATCATATGTTAAGCCTACCATTCCAGGGATAATCCGTGTGAATCTCTGCTGGACACGCTCCAGGGCTAGTATGTCCTTCCTGAGGTGTGGGGCCCATGGAGTCATGTTAATGATTTCCCACCAGCCAGTAGGATTAGACATTCCCAGAGATGTTGATGGAGGAGTCAGGGATCTTTCCAGCTTGACATGATTCAGTGAGTATCACTGCTACCTGACCAATCTGTGGGAAGCTCTCCTTCGCTTGGGAACTTGTCCTTAGACCTTGGAAGACAGTTTTCACTGGACTAAGATCAGCTTCATCTCGTTCTTACAGAATGCCGGATTGTTCAGATCTGTCTAATTTTCCTCTTATTTTGGACTGTGTAGTTATTGTTTATCATCATGTGCACAATCACTTCAGAGGCTGCTTCAGGGTCAGCCATGTTGTGTGGACAGGAGTCACCTGAAGATTAGACAAGGCAGTTGTAGCAGGTTCCTTTCCCTGAAGGACAATACCTGGGTTTTAAGGATCACCAATAAGTTTTCGTCTTTTTAGTTTGATCCAATTGAATAAATTCAGTACATTTTATTAAATTCCAGGATTTATTAAATTCGCCTTCACAGCTTGGAGTGGTTCAGATGAAGAGAAGAGATGCCTTTAAGGGGAAACTAGATAAATATATGAAGGAGAATGGAACAGAACAATCTGCTGATATAATGAAATGAAGAGGGATGAGAGGAAGCATGTACACTAGTATGCATCAATTGGGCCACATTGTCTGTGACTTTGTGTAATTCAATATACATAATTTTCTGTGGTTGGATTTGAATTCTCGACCTCTGGATTCCTAATTCAGGGCCACAACTATTCAGCTGCCACACCTGAAGACACATTTATTGAATTGCCTTCTTTAAATATTTTGCGTGAAGGCCTTTGTCTTTGCCAAAAGCCTGGGCTTGGATTTGTTAGTTCTGTCCGTTGCTGTAGCTGATAGTTGAATTTGGGATGTGCCTTCTGAGTGAGTGCAGTGTATCTAATTTCCAAGGATAAACCAGAACCCTTTGATCGGCTATGTTGAAGCAATATTTTCCTCAGCGTTCCCACTGTGTTTTTAGAATATAGAATACAGAATATAGAACAGAACAGCACAGGAACAGGGCCTTCGGCCCACCTTGTGTGCACCTACCATTGATGGCGTTCTATTCTTTAAACTTTTTTTTACAAATCCCATCTGCCTGCAAATGGTCTGTATCCCTCTATTCTCTGCTTGTTTGTGTCTATCTAAATACCACTTAAATGTTGCTATTGTATCTGCTTCTACAGTTTCCCTTGGTAGCATATTCCAGGCTTTTCTGAAATAATCTTGGAAAAGAAGGAAATGTCTTCTAAATCTCCATTGAATTCATATTTCTCCTGAATTTCTTTTTGTGATAAATACCTACACTAAGGGTAAAAATACTCCTGACCAGCATGACTTGAGCTCATAGTGAATTGATAGCCTATTTTTCACTCTGTCCAACTTTCTTTTCCATTGATGTCATGGTGCCTGGGAAGATATGGGTCTTGCTGGTGGAAGGAAGTAGCCACATTGTCTGCTCCTGGTCAATGTCCAGTGTCCTCGCAGGAAACAGAGGAGGTGTGACAGTCAAATGAGGAAAAGATAAGGACTCATGTCTGATTGCCTATAGCCCCTTCAGCAAAGGAGGAGAGGAAGTTGAAGGAAATCATTTTACCTTTTCCTGTTTTACAGAAGGATTACTCCATACTATGCCAAAGAATACACGGAGGATAGACACTGCAGGTAGATCCTGACCATTACCCAAGGAACAACTACATAATTGTGAGAAGACATCCAGATACTTCACAGCGCTGCTCAGCACTGAGAAGGTAGCACAGTGAAACCATTATCTCGAAACTGGTCAGGTCAGGGGTGCTTTGTCATATCACCAGATCGGATACTGGTCAATGTTGTGGGGTGTTACATCAGAAGCAGCCTTTCTGAACGATTGGCTGCGGATGATCGGTCAAGATGAGGTTGAGAAGAAGTGTGACTGTCTCCAAGTGTGGTGAGAGCTTCAACCATTCATTGAGCCTCATGAACACTGATTCATTCCTATAGGAGAGGGTCTGTTCAAGTGTGAGGTATGTGAAGAGGGTTCCACAGTCTTTGTGGATACAAGTTCATAAGTGTGAACACAAAATGAGCATCATGGAAGAGAAAACCTTCAAGTGTGAGGTGTGTAGCCGAGCCTTTGCACACTCATCAACGCTGGTGAATCACAGACGCATTCACACTGGTGAGAGGCCATTCATGTGTGAGGTGTGTAACCACGGATTTGCACAGTCCTCAGGCCTGGTGAAACATCGGCGCATTCATACAGGGGAGAAACCATTCACGTGCAACGTGTGTGACAAATCATTCTCGCAGTCATCGAATCTTCGTGTGCACCAACACATTCACAGTGGGGAGAAACCGTTCATGTGTGAGGTGTGTAACAAGTCATTCTCTCGGTCATCGCCCTTCCTCCTACACCAGTACATTCACACTGGAGAGAAACCATTCGTGTGCAAAGTGTGTGACAAATCATTCTTGTCATCCTCTGATCTCCGCATACATCGACGCAGTCACACGGGAGAGAAGCCGTTCACATGCGAGGTGTGTGAGAAAGCATTCTCATCATCATCAGATCTCCGTAAGCACCAACGGGTTCACACTGGACTGAAAACTTTTACCTGTGAGGTGTGTGACAAATCCTTCTTGGAGTCATCGAACCTCCGCAAACATCAACGAATCCACAGAGGGGAGAAACCATTCAAGTGTAAGGTTTGTGACAAGTCATTCTCTCAATCATCGAATCTCCTAGTCCATCAGAGGATTCACACAGGTCTGTAATACTTCACGTGGACTAATACTTCACAGGGAGTAACCTTTTCAGTATGTGATTTGTCAGTGCAATCCCTGGTCTACCAGCGCACTGAGGGAAGAGAGAAACTCTGTTTGTATTGAAGTTCCTGGACCTCCTGGAACATTTGTGAATGCGCTCTAGGATCTACCTAACCAACTTGTCCGTGGTGTGTGAACCATGTACACAGTCTCACATTGCAGGGTGTTCAGTGGGACTGGGACACAACAAGAAGCAGCTTTCACTCCCATCAAACACCTAGTGATGACATCACCAGTGCTGAGGGATTATGATGTCAACAATGGAGCCACCCTGCAGTGTGATGTCAGTGACACAGGACTTGGAGCAATCCCCGTGCAGTGAGGGCAACCCGTTGGGTTTGTATCCAGTTAACACAGACTGAACAATACAGTATCCAAGACTGAAAAAGACAGTCTGACTGTTATCTTTGTGTGTGAGCATATTAACAAGTACCTGTTTGGGAGAGGGCTCATGATTGTGCAATCTGAATACAAGCCATTTCAAAGCATTTTTTTCAAACCACTTCTACCTCTTTCAAAGCATTTGCACAGGACATTAATTTGTTTGAAGAAATTTCACTTGATAGTCAACTCCAAGCAAATAAAGTGGGCATTCCTGCTGAGATGTTGTCGCCTCAGTTGTACTCAATTAAAGCAATTGAACAAATCTACTCCGTAATCTCAGATGTCTAGTTGTAACCCAAGAAGGGGGTGTATGTCCAGCATTCACTGCAGCAGATCAGCTGACTACACAGATATCAGGGAATACTGGGCCCTTACATGGGAAATCAGCAAGGACTTTAGATTGATAATGATAAGCTTGTGGTTCAGTAGTATCAGCTACTTACCCCCCACTGGTCATGTTACAGTCTGACCCCTACAGAATAAACCCCACAGCCTAGGTTTAGCAGACAATTCTGGTCCCATTACCACGAGACTCAGTGATACATACTAATGTTTTCTGGTTTATCATCCAAACTGATCTATGTTTGCGGTAGATTCTGTCTTCCTGACAGTGGGGAAAGAGCCCTTTCAAAGTGTGGAAATTTCCCAGCTGTGAGTACAACAGAATATTTGAGATGAAATGTGAATATCACCACGTCTTGTAGTGATAGAAAATGACCTGCCTTGCTGTTAACATAATGATCAATTTGAACTGTTTTGGAAGGGACCTTTATAAATGTTGTGAACAAAATATACAGTGAGAAGGAAGAGATGTTTCACAGTCATGTGGTGGACAGACACTCTAGGGATAGAAAAGGAAAGTGCCAGACCTTGAGACCATTTGAAATGTAGACAGATGTCTGTAATTCAGCCACTTGAACTGGCTTTGTATTCCTTATGCCCGCTTTCCTGCCCTTCCTCTATAATCCTTAGTTTACCAACTGATCAAGAATCCATTTATCTCAACCTTAAATGTGTACAAGGACTCTGCCCCCACAGCTCCTTGTGGCATGGAAACACAGCCCTCAGAGAAGAAATTCATCCTTACCTCAGTGCATTTAGATAGCACCTTTCATGACCACTGGATCTCTCAAAGTGTCTTCCAGCCAATGGTGTTCTTTGGTGGTTTAGTTGCTGTTGACATTGCTGTCCAGACCAGACTCCTATTTTTCCTTTCCTCATTGTTGTCACTGGGAAAAGAAGTATTCGTTTCCATCCTAGTTTGTCCTCAACCATCTCAGAGGGCAGTTACATGCAACTACATTACTACATGTTGCCTGAACAGGTTAGAATGGCGAATTTCCGTGCCACAAGGGTATCAGTGAACCACGTGCCTTTTCACCATTCTCAGTATTACTGCGACTAGTTTTGTATTCCAGATGTGGTCATTGAATTCTAATTCCACTAGTTGTTGTGGTGTGATTTCAGTCCACATCACTGGAATAGGAGCCTGGCTGTCTGACCCACTGGTGCAGTGATATTATCGCTATACCACGGTCCCATCCTATTTTGGGTTTCCTGCTTTTGCTTTATATGTGATGACTTTACAAGTTCAAACTGTGGGCAGACAGAACTAGTGTCATTACCCATACGGTCAACCAATGCCTTGTGTACCATCACTGGGTTACCATGAAACATAGACTAAACTGGACGCCCCACATAATCGCAGTGGCTATAATAGCAGGCCAGATGTCAGGAATACTACACTGGGTAGTCAATTTCTGACTCCCCAAAGCCTGTCCACCTTTCACAAGCAAGGAATGTGATGCAGTATACCCCATTTGCCTTGATGAGTACAGCTCTAAACTTAACAGCATCCAGAACAAGGCAGCTCACTTGATTGGAACCACATCCACTAACATTCAGTCCTCCAACACTGATGCTTCGTGTGTGTGCACTCTCTACAACATGAATGACAGTAACTTGCCAAATATCCTGAGACAGCACCTTCCAAACCACTTCTATCTGAAAGGACCATAGGAATGCCACCATCTGCAGGTTCCCCCTCAACTGCCGCTGGGTCAAAATCCTGTAATTCCTTTTCCAAATGCATTGTGGATCTACCTCCAGCACATGGACTGCAATGCTTCAAGAAAGCAGCTCACCACCACCTTCTCAAGGGCACTTTGAGATGGGCAATAAACACTGGCCCACATCGCACAAGTGAAACAACCAGCTGCACAATCCTCACCCAATCACTCTGTTCTGATTGTGCTACATCTGCAGAGGAGCCTCAGAAATGTCTACCTTTTCTTCAACCAAGGATAAAATTCCCAGTTATCCTGGTTAACAGGGCTTTTAGCCATGTCCAACCTATTTCCTGCACTTCTGCCCTTGCCTCTTCGCTTCCATCCTACCACACAGACAGAGATCCCCTGATACCCTCTTTCCATCCCACCAACATCTAAAGGATCATTAGTTGCAATTTCAACCACCTCCAGCGAGATGCCACCACTAAGCATAGATTCCCCTTCCCAACCTTGTCAGCCTTCTACAGCTGTTCTTCTCTCTGGGACACACTGATCCACTTCCTCTCAGTCCCAACATCCCCTTACACTCCCAAGGCACCTTCCCGTACATTTACCAATTAATCTTCTTCCTCTTCAGTATTCAAGACTGCAGACACAGGTGAAGCAGCGGTTCACCTGCACTTCACTTAATCTAATCTGCCTTATTCTCTGCTCACAAAGTGGTTTCCCTCTAAACTGGGAAGATTAAGTACAGACTGGTGATGACTTTGCAGAACACCTATACTCTGATGGCAAAATGACCCTGAGCTTCCAGTTGCCTGTCACTTCAACACATAGCGTGTTGCATGGCAACATCTGTCTTGGGTTTTCTGCAGTGCTCCAGCAAAGGCAGCACAGACTGGAAGAATAACGTCTTATTCTCTGTGTGGGGACCTTGCAGCCTTTGGACTCTATCAATTTCAATAATTTTAGTGCCTGAACACCTCTTTCCGTAACCTTTACCCATCCCACATCCCAGGCCCTGTCATTTTATGAGCTGATTTCATCGTAGAAAGCCCACTTTTTCATTTTCATGTAAATTTTCACCTATTAATTGTCCCCATGATCAGCTTTCTCCTTCCCCTGCTTACTGTCAGCCCCCTCTTTATCTGACTAACTCTCTTTCACTCTCCTATCGCTCTGCCCCCACCCCTGTCATTTGCATAGATACCATCTTTTCCTTGCTACTATCAGTTCTGAAGAAGGGCCGCTGGACCTGAAACATTAGCTGTGGCTTTTCTTCACACGCTGGCAAACTAGTAGAGTTTCTCCAGCAATTTGGGTTTTTGTTTTCATTTTGATTTTAAGCTTCAACAGTTTTTTGCTTCATTTTCCCAAAATAATTAGGAGAGATGGATAGGAGTGAGAGGATGCTGGGAAATGAGCTTCCACTTTCTTGGGAAGAGATCAGGAGTCTCCCTCCATCAGTCCAAGGGAAGAGCGAAGACAAAGACACCACTTCAATCCCAGCGTTCCAACTCCTCCATGCGACAGAAACATTCAGGATCAGTGAAGCATTCTCATCTGTCAAAGTTGTATAGTTTCTTTGGCCGAGTAGCTGATAAATCGTATGCAAACTGGTCCTCTTAACAAACTCCATAAACAATCATAGCTTTGCCAGAAATAATCAACTGTGATCGCAAGTTCTCCCCAAAATCAACAAGAGTTCACAATAACCATGTACCAGTTCAATGAGGCCAGTTGACCATGGGACTGAGGTCACAAAGCTTTTGCTGAAGCTAAAACAGTAAACGTAAAATTAATTGCACAGGGCAGGTCTGGTGGGACAGTGCGATAGTGTCACTACCTCTGAGTCAGAAACTCCACATTGCAGTCTCACCCCAGGACTTGTTGGTCACAGAATGTGTTCTTAGTTTTAAAAAAATTCATTTGTGGGATTTGGGTGTTGCTGGCTGGCTGACATTTACTGCACATTCATAGTTGCCCTTGAGAAGGTGGCGCTGAGGTGCCTTGAACTGCTGCAGTCCACTAGCTGTGGATTGACCCACAATGCAACTGGGGAGGGAATTCCAGGATTTTGACCCAGCAACAGTGAATTAATGGCAATATACTTCCAATCAGGAGAGTGAGTGTCTTAGAGACGAACTTGAAGATAGCGGTGTTCCCGTATATCTGCTGCCCTTGTCCTTCTAGGTGGAAGAGTTTATAGGTTTGGAAAGTGCTGTTTGAGGATCTTTGGTGAATTTCTCCAGTGCATCTTGTAGCTAGTAAACACTTCTGCTTGTGCTTCAGCGGAGGAGGGAGTGGATGTTTGTGGATGTAGTGACAATCAGGCAGGTAGCTTTGTCATGGATGGTGTCAAGCTTCTTGACTGTTGTTGGGGCTGCACCCATCCAGGCCAGTGAGGAGTATTCCATAACACTCCTGACTTGTGTTTTGTAGATGGTGGACACACTGCGAGGTCAGGAGGTGAATTACTCGCCGCAGTATTCCTAGCCTGTGACCTACTGTTGCAGTCACTGTGTTTATGTGGTGAGTCCATTTGCGTTTCTGGTCAATGATAACCCCCAGGATGTTGATAGTGGGGAACCCAATGACGGTAATACCATTGATTATCAAGGGGCAGTGGTTAGATTGTTTCTTTTTGGTGATGGTCATAGTATGGCACAAAAACAAAAGTTGCTGGAAAAGCTCAGCAGACCTGGCAGCATCTATGAAGAAAAAAAATCAGTATAAATGTTGCTGGAAAAGCTCTGCAGATCTGGCAGCATCTATGAAGAAAAAATCAGTATAAATTTTTCAGCTCCGGTAACCCTTCCTGAGAACTGATGGTAGCAAGGAAAATGTTGGTTTACATGCAGAAGATAGGGACGGAGATGGAGTAGGAAGTAAATGATAGGATGAAGAATAGAGCCCAAAGAGAGAGAAGAGCAGTTGAATAGACAAACGAGTTGGTAGTGATCTGGCTAGGAGGGTGAATAGCTGTTAATGGGGACTGTTAGTGACTAACAATTGGTAGTGTGTGATGGCAGAATTTGTGATAACAAGGCTTGGTGTGTGGGGCATGGGCTTAGGACATGGGAGTGTTCAGGGCGTAAAATCATTGAACTAAATATTGAGTCCTGAGGGCTGCAGGGTTCCAAAGTGGAAAATGAGGTGTTGTTCCTTCAGCTTGCACTGAGCTTCGGTGGAACACTGCCGCAATCCTGAGACAGAGATGTTGGCGAAGGAACTGGGTGGTGCGTGTTAAAGTGGCAGGCAACTGGAAGTCAGGGTTGTTTTTGCAAGCAGGACGTCGATGTTCTTCAAAGCCATCGTCCAGTGTATGCTTCGTTTCCCCAATGTAGAGGAGACTATAATGTGAGCAGCAAATGCAGTAGACCAGATTCTGGGAAGTGCAGGTGAAGTGTTGCTCCACCTGTAAGGTATGTTTGGGCCCTTGGGTACTGGGGAGGGAGGAGGTTAATCGGTAGGCATGACACGTTCACCTGTTGCAGAGGAAGGTGCCATGGGGCTGAGGTGTCTGAGTGGGGTGTTGCGAGTGAAAAAAACGCAGACCAGGGTGTCCCAGAAGGAATAGTCCCAGTGCAAAATGGACAAGGGAGGGGAGGGGAACATGTGTCTTGTGCTGGCATCTTGCTGGAGATGGCAGAAATGGTGTCTGATGATCTGCTGCATGTGGATGCGAGTGGGATGGTAGGTAAGGACAAAGGATCTCTATCGCTGTTCTGGGAGGGAAGAGAAGGGGTGAGGGCACAAGTATGGTGGGTCAGACCTGGTTGCGGGCCCTGTTGACAACAGTGCTGGGAATCATCGGTTGAGGAAGAAGGTGGAACAAGAGAGGCTTCCTTGTTGAAGGTGGCCTCATCCAAACATACGTATTGGAGATGGAGGAACTGAGAGAGTGGGTTGGAGTCTTACAGGATTCAGGGTGCAGAGATGTCTAGTCCAGGTAGCTGTGAGAGTCATTGGGTTTATAGTGGATATTAGTGGCCAGTCTATGCCCAGAAATTGAAACTGAGAAATGTCGAGGAAGGGGAGGAGTCAGAGATAGACCAGGTGATAGCCTGTCAGTTGTGTGTGATGTGAATGTTACTTGCCACTTGTAGGCCCAAGCCTGGATATTGTCCAGATCTTGTTGCATTTGAAAATGGAGACTGCTTCAGTATCTGAGGAGTCACGAATGGTGTTGAGCATTGTTATCCCCTATATTTGATGAATGCACAAAATGTGGAACTGAATGAACACAGCAGGCCGAGCAGCATCTTAGGAGCACAAAAGCTGACATTTTGGGCCTAGACCCCTCATCAGAAAACCTTTCTGATAAAGGGTCTAGGCCCAAAACGTCAGCTTTTGCGCTCCTAAGATGCTGCTCCGCCTGCTGTGTTCATCCAGCTCCACAGTTTGTTATCTCGGATTCTCCAGCATCTGCAGTTCCCATTATCTCTGTAATCATCAAATATCTCCACTTCTGATCTTACGATGGAGAGACGGTCATTGATGAAGCTGCTGAAGAAGGTTGGGTCTAAGACACTACCCTGAGAAAATCCAGAGATGTCCTGGACCTGAGCATACTGACCTCCCAACAAGCATGACCGTATATGTCAAGTATGATCCCAACCACTGGAGCCTTTTCCCCCGATACCCATTGATTCCCATTTTGCTAGGGCTCCTTGATGCTGCACTCAATCAAATGCTTGATGTCAAGGGCTCACCTCATCTCTGGAATTTGTCACTTTTGTCCATGTTTGAACCAAGGTTGTAATGAGGTCAGGAGCTGAGTGGCACTGGTGGAACCCAAACTGGGTGTCACTGAGCAGGTTATTCCTGAGCAACTGCTGCTTGATAGCACTGCCGATGACACTTTCCATAATTTTACTCATGATTTACTCATGGTGGGGTGGTAATTGGCCGGCTTGGATTTGTCGTTTTTTTTAATGCACTGGACATACTTGGGCAATTTTTCTACATTGTTGAGTAGATGCCTGTGTTGTAACTGTACTGGAAGAGCTTGGCTGGGGAGCAGCATGTTCTGGAGCACAAGTCTTAATGTGGGCAAACAAATGAAGAACCAACCCATAGATTCTTCGAACACACCAATGGTGGGCAGGAAGAGCTGGAGAGATTCCTGCTCACGTGACGGAAAAACACCAGATCCTCTCCCATAACTATCCATCGCTGCAGGCTGTGATATTCAGGTGAAAGTGGATGTTGCAGCAGAAACTCAGACTCTCTAAGTGAACTGTAGCAAGCACTGCGACATACGTAGGATATATCACAGAAACAGGTCATTCAGCCCAACCAGTCCATGCCAGTATGAGGTGAGCTGCTGGTGAACATTGTTCACACAGGGAGGTTGTGGTGGAGGATGAGATTTGACAAGGAAAACTTCTACTGAAGTTAAAAATTTATGGGGAGTCAAGACAAGATACCCTCACTTTCTAACATGTGACATCACAGAGGGAAAGAATAGGAGTCTTTAAACAATACCCAGTGAGTTCTGTATAGACTAGTTCGCTTGATGGGCTGGCATGTTACCAGTGTGTTAACTTAGCAAAATGATCTGTACAGTGTTGTTTGACGACAATAAGCTTGTATCAGGTAGTGACTTCATACTTTCTCCTGGACAGTGATGGGTGAAAGGCAGTTTCTTTGCCTCAGCCAAATCGATGAGCTCCACACGATATCTAGACACAGCTGAAGGCATTGGATCCTGCCAAGACTGTGGGCTCTGTTAACATTCTAGGAATAGTACTGAAGGTATGCTGCAGAACGAGGAATGCTCCTGAGATGCTGCTTGGCCTGCTGTGTTCATCCAGCTCCACACTTTGTTATTTTGGATTCTCCAGCACCTGCAGTTCCCATTATCACCAATGCACCTAGCCAAGCTGCTTCAATACATCTACAACACTGTCATCTACACACCAATGAGTAAAATTGCCTAGATCTGTCCTGTCTATTGTAAGCTGGATAATTACTGTCCCTTCAATTTACCCTTGATCATTAGCTGAGAGGTGCAAAGTTTTGGCGTGATTAAGCAGCCCTGAAATGTGTTTGGTGATGGCCTATTTGGTTACTGTCAGGGCCACTTAGCTCCTGACCTCATTTTGACCTTGATGCAGGCATGGACCAAGAGATGAACTCATGAGATGAACTGAGAGTGACTACTGCTGACATCAGAGCTGCATTGAACTGAGTGTGACATTAACAAGCATTTCCAATGGAATTCTGAGAGAATCGGATGAAAGTTGTCTGTTGGTTAGAGCATCAATTGGAAGATTTGTAAAAAAAATGAAAGTGAAACTTAAAACTTTGAAAAATTACTATAGTAAGTAATTAATTTGAGTCTGATTAAGGATGTGTTCAGCCATAAAATTGCAGAAATTCGCTATCTCTTTGAAAGAATACTGATAAATTCTAGTTAAAGATTCCTTAATTAATCATAGAGGTAGATTTCAACATAATTATAAAACATTAAAGAGATGCCTGCTACAGCTTGTCTGATTAGCTAAAAATGTTATCAATACAAATAATCATAAAAGTTACAATTAGTATTAATATTACAAGTTTTCTTTAAAACAGAATCAACTTTTTATATAAAAGGGGACAATGGGATTTGATAAAAGAGAGACAGTATAATGGACAGTGGATTTGTCAGTCCTTACAGATATGCATGACCGAAAGAGGACAGTCAGTAAATTTGGAATGCAATATAAAAAGATCCCAATGCCTAGAGATTACAGTAATTGTTAAGCATCATTAAAATAAACATAAGAACCTCGGACTCACCATACGAATGCGCATCATTGATTAGATCTGTTACAAGATTGGTCCCACAGAAGGGAAGGGGAGGGTTCTGTAACCATGTGGTGTGTAATCATTGTAGCACAAAATGTATAAAAATACTGCTTTCTACTGTAACATCAGAGTGTGTCATTGATCTGTCTTCCAATCTGAGCCGAAGATTGAGAAAACGATTGTGCTTTCATGCCAAAGCAGGATACGGGGAAGATCTTTTGGCCCTCTCCTTGCACTATCCGGTATTTTCTTTAATAAAAGTCCACTGCTTGCCTGTATTCCATCTGCCACCTGAGCCTTTGTCTCTGCTCGGGGAATCTCACTCTTCCAAACTGGTGAGCCAGCCAGCAGCCTCAGCTTGCAGCCAGAATACCCTGGGCCACGATTTGGGTGAGTATATTTATTTACCACCGTTTGAGATAGCGTGGCACTCGGTGAGTAAGCAGCTTCTATGAATGAGGGCTGAGAAAGCTCTTTTAATTGGAGCGACCAGGAGAAGGCAGAATTACAGTTGTGGTAGCAAGGAGCGCTCGGAGTGGGAGCTCATGGATTGAAGCAAGTCTACAAACCTCAGGCGTAGCAGCGCGAAAGGAAAAGAGAGATTGGCATCTCCGGCGCGGAAGCGCGCCGATTCAGTAAAGAAAAGGATCCAGATCAGTCTATTCTGCCTACTGTTTTCTTTTCAAGGTGCAGAAACGAACTTCCCCCTCCGCAGTGGTGGAGAACGCCCTCGACCGCATCTCCCCGCATTTCCCGCACCTCATCCCTCACACCCGCCCTCGCAATAACCGCCAAAAGAGAAATCCTTCTAGTCCTCGGATACAACGCATCATCCTCCGACACTTCCGCCATCTACAATCCGACCCCACCACGAAAGACATTTTTCTAAACCCATCCTTGTCTGCCTTCGGGAGAGACCACTCTCTCCGGGACTCCCGTGTCTGCTCCACACTCCCCTCCAACCCCACCACACCCGACACCTTCCCCTGCAACCGCAGGAAGTGCTACACTTGCCCCCACACCACCTCCCTCACCCACATCCCAGGCCGCAAGATGATTTTCCACGTCAAGCAGATGTTCACCTGCACATCTGCCAATGTGGTATACTGCATCCGCTGTACATGGTGTGGCCTCCTGTACATTGGGGAAACCAAGCAGAGGCTTGGGGACTGCTTTGCAGAATACTACGCTCAGTTTGCAAGAAACAACTGCACCTCCCAGTCGCGAACTATTTCAACTCCCTCTCGCATTCCTTAGACGACATGTCCATCCTGGGCCTCCTGCGGTGCCACAATGATGGCACCCGTAGGTTGCAGGAACAGCAACTCATATTCCGCTTGGGAACCCTGCAGCCCAATGGTATCAATGTGGATTTCACCAGCTTCAAAATCTTCCCTCTCCCCACTGCATCCCAAAACCAGCCCAGCTCGTCCCCGCCTGCCTAACCTGTTCTTCCTCTCACCTATCCTGTCCTCCCACCTCAAGCCGCACCTCCATTTCCTACTAACCTCATCCCACCCCCTTGACCTGTCCGTCCTCCTATGACTGACCTATCCCCTCCCCACCTGCCCACCCATACTCTCCTCTCCACCTATCTTCTCCTCTATCCATTTTCAGTCCGCCTCCCTCTCTCTCCCTATTTATTTCAGAATCCTCTCCCCATCCCCCTTATTTGACGAAGGGTCTAGTCTCGAAACTTCAGCTTTTGTGCTCCTGAGATGCTGCTTGGCCTGCTGTGTTCATCCGCTTCACACTTTGTTGTCACAAAACAGTTGCAGTGTTTAACAGTAAGAGAAGACTGACTTTCAGCGCAATACTAGTTCATTGATCTTTGCAGGGGGTTTAACTGTTGTTTGGTTTGAATGCATTGTTGTTTGCAAGCGTCATCCTGTGCAACTGGCGTGTTTTTATTCCCTGCAACTCTAAAATCTGCATTTCCCACCCTAGACACTATAGACAATTTAGCATAGCCAATCCACCTCACCTGCGCAACTTTGGACTCTTGGAGGAAACCAGAGCTCCTGGAGGAAACCCACGTAGACTGGGGAGAATTGAAAACTCCATGCAGACAATTGCCTGAGGCTGGGATTGCGACCGGATCCCTGGCGCTGTGAGGCCCTAGTTGCTAACCACTGAACCAGCGTGCTCCGCAAGAAACTGCCAATGCTTGAGCATGCAGAAATCTACAACGACATATTGACTTGAACAATTCGTTTGAAAATCTTGATTTTTAAACAAAAACTTTTAGAATTGGCTCCATGGTGTGTTGGATTTGGGAAATTTTAATTCCAGAAATTACTATATGTGGAATTCCACTTTCTGGCCAGAATGGACTTCCTAACACTGTTCTGATGCGTGAGTGAATACTTAATTCTGGTTGATAAGATTTGCTCATTGTAAAGATACTTTGGTGTGAGAGAATGCAGATGAAAAGAAATTTGGAATCTTGGAAATGCAACTCTCATTGAACAAAATTGATGGTATTTTCTAAAATCTGAGAAAGCTGATAAAGAGATTTGGAAAGGCAAATATAACAAAAAGAGGTGGGCGTTTTCCTAAAGTATAACATTTATTTTCCAGGAGGATGAGCGATGGACGGCATAATTACAGGCAAGAATTAATGCCGCTCTCCCCTTTTCCTGAGAAGAATATGAATTAACCCTTTCTGTTTGATGTTGAATGGATGGATACTTTCTTAGAAATTTTGAATCCATGTATGATGTTACTTTTCTGCTACTGGCTGAAGTCATCTGTGGATAGAGAACTGGAGGATAAAAGGAAACAAACACAAATTAAGAAAACACCTAATTGGGCGATGAAAGCAGAATATAGCCAATGGAATTTTAAGAAGTTAGCAGCAGTTGTTGCTGATGCAGCCAGCGGCCAGTGGAACAGAAATAAAGGGGAGAGTGGTCTGTGTGCAATAATGGCAGATGCTTCGCTAAGAACTGTCCCAATAAGAATTGAGAGCTTTTGGTTACGATACGAAAGCATGCAGACATGATTTAAACAGATGCAGAATAATTTCCAGCTGGTTGTCAATGGCAACAGATAGTAACACAAGGCATACCACTGTAAAAAAGAATGCAATGCTGAACATGAAACAAAAAGTTAGTGTTGAAGGGGTAAGACAAGTTTTGGGACTATTTAATTACTACAGGAACTTTGCATTAAATTGCAGTGAATGAGCCCGGCCTTACAAAACCTTACCAAAGGCGGTGTGACTGGCTGAGAGAAGATTGAATGGAGACCTGAGTAGGAGTCGGCCTTTTTCAAAATCAAACAGACGCTGGCCTACGCATCTGCACTAGGAATTCCTGACCAATAAAAGCCTTTCACCTTTTGTTTTTGCAGTGAAATTATTGATAATCATTCTGCAGTCGAGTTACAAAGACATGGAGACAAGCACCAGACTGTAGGATACTACTCAGGTAAAATGAATCTAGTCTTGATGGGACAACACGCGTGATCGAGCTCCAATGTGCTATCTGGGCCGAACAACATCCGTCCCCTTGACACGACTACGGAAGATGTGGGTTACGTGGAACAGTCCCTCTTCCGCACAGACACACAAACCCCACCTCTTCCTCTGTTACATTGATGACTGTATCGGCGCCGCCTCTTGCTCCCCAGTGGAGCTTGAACAGTTCATCCACTTCACCAACACCTTCCAACCCAACCTTCAGTTCACCTGGGCCATCTGCAGCACATCCCTCACCTTCCTGGACCTCTCAGTCGCCATCTCAGGCAACCAGCTTGTAACTGATGTCCATTTCAAGCACACCGACTCCCACAGCTACCTAGAATACACCTCCTCCCACACACCATCCTGCAAAAATTCCATCCCCATTCCCAATTCCTCCGCCTCCGCCGTATCTGCTCCCACGATAAGGCATTCCACTCCCGCACATCCCAAATGTCCAAGTTCTTCAAGGACGGCAACTTTCCCCCCACAGTGGTCGAGAACGCCCTTGACCACGTCTCCTGCATTTCCCGCAACACATCCCTCACACCCCGCCCCCACCACAACTGCCCAAAGAGGATCCCCCTCATTCTCACACACCACCCCACCAACCTCCGGATACAATGCATCATCCTCCGACACTTCCGCCATCTACAATCCGACCCCACCAACCAAGACATTTTTCCATCCCCACCCTTGTCTGCTTTCTGGAGAGACCACTCTCTCCGTGACTCCCTTGTTCGCTCCACACTGCCCTCCAACCCCACCATACCCGGCACCTTCCCCTGCAACCACAGGAAATGCTACACTTGCCCCCACACCTCCTCCCTCACCCCTATCCCAGGCCCCAAGATGATTTCCATATTAAGCAGAGGTTCACCTGCACATCTGCCAATGTGGTATACTGTATCCATTGTACGGTGCGGCTTCCTCTACATGCGGGAAACCAAGCGGAGGCTTGGGACCGCTTTGCAGAACACCTCCACTCGGTTTGCGATAAACAACTGCACCTCCCAGTCGCAAACCATTTCCACTCCCCCTCCCATTCTTTCGATGACATGTCCATCATGGGCCTCCTGCAGTGCCACAATGATGCCACCTGAAGGTTGCAGGAACAGCAACTCATATTCTGCTTGGGAACCCTGCAGCCCAATGGTATCAATGTGGACTTCACCAGCTTCAAAATCTCCCCTTCCCACACCGCCTCCCAAAACCAGCCCAGTTCGTCCCCTCCCCCCACTGCACCACACAACCAGCCCAACTCTTCCCCTCCACCCACTGCATCCCAAAACCAGTCCAACCTGTCTCTGCCTCCCTAACCTGTTCTTCCTCTCACCCATCCCTTCCTACCACCTCAAGCCGCACCTCCACCTCCTATCTACTAACCTCATCCCACCTCCTTGACCTGTCCGTTTTCCCTGGACTGACCTATCCCCCCCACCCCCATACTCTCCTCTCCACCTATCTTCTTTTCTCTCCATCTTTGGTCCGCCTCCCCCTCTCTCCCTATTTATTCCAGAACCGTCACCCCAGCCCCCTCTCTGATGAAGGGTCTAGGCCCGAAACGTCAGCCTTTGTGCTCCTGAGATGCTGCTGGGCCTGCTGTGTTCATCCAGCCTCACACTTTGTTATCTAGGGAAGATGATATTTCACGCTCCACATAGTAAAGTTCAGCTATTGGAAGCTTGCAGACTGAGAGGTGTTACAGCCGGTGTCGCAAAAGGGAAGCTGTACTTTTGTCATGCGACAAGCACGTGAAATGGTTAAAGATAATGGAGAGAACCCGGCAAAGCTACGTGAATCAGGAAGGAGAGGCACGTGATTGTATTTTCCTCATGGAGCAGAAAGAAGAGATACAGGGTCGAATGAGCCATTAAACGCACCAGATGTGAAATCCATGTTTGTAGATGGAGCATGGAACTATTTTGATGGTGAAGTCTGGACAGGGTGGGTCGTGGTTAAATTGAAAGGGGAGCTTTGCAAGAGAAACGATAGAAGGATTGCATTCTGCACATGTAGCCCAACTAAAAACACTCATTGTCACCCATTAGTTACTTGGAGGACTAAGGGCTAACGTCTACGCTGTAGATAAACCTTCGGTGTATTTCATGATAATGTGATAGCCTGGGCAAGTCGAGGTCCTGTTAAGGATCTCGTGACCGCTGCAAACAAGAACAGCAGTAATTAAAATAAAATCACACAGGAAGATTTAGGCTCCAGAGCGGAGAGGGAACAATTATGCAGATAGTACAGCAAAAGTAATGTTAGAAAATGAACTGATAACGATAGCAGCTATGAGAGGACAAGATGCCAAAGATGATCAATTAGATATCTTAAGTTTACAAGCAGCAACTGGCTCAGAGGTAAAAGCAGAACAGGTTAAGGACAGGGCAGCATTAGGAGCTAATGATATTTGAAGAAGGGAAGGTACTGTGGTAGCTCCCACGTTCTACCAATAGAGTCTCTGCGAAGTTTACTGTGGCTAACACACGTACAGAGGGATAAAATGTTACAGCAGATATCTAATTGCTGCTGGTGGAAATGAATGGGAAGAGACATGGCAAAATTTAGCCTGAGATTCACTGCATGTGCACAGACAGAACCTGGACCAGGAACTAAAATCAAAATGATCTATCAGACCCGTCCAATGGAGACTATGGGAACACACCCAAATGGACTTTACAGGTCAACTCGGTGGCAAAGAATATTGGCAACAGCAATAATACTCAGGTGGTCATTCCTTTACAATTAGACTCAGACCAAGAGACCCACTTCAGAGGCAAATCCCTGAAGGAATCATGTAAACTTTTGGGTTTTACACAAAAGTGTCATTTCCCTAACATCCTCAGGGTTCGGGTATGGTAGAAAGGATGAATAGAACGCTGAAAGAAAATGCTCTGAACAACGCAGTGATGAGAAAAGGGGTTAGATAGACCCTTACCCCATGAAAATGCTAACCCTTAGTGGTTTCCTTTCAATTTTGTTTCCATTAGAGGCTGGCAGGCACGTAGGACAGGAATTTAACATTAATACTTTTTGTATCCATATAAAATGTTTGAGAATTACAATAATATCTCCCATTGTTGGGTTTGCTCATGTATCCCGTACTTTCAAAGGGTGGTGTCCCTCTGATACAAATTCCTTTTTATGTATCTGAAGAGGTAGATGGATCACTCAACAGAACGAATCACTGAAGACTGTTGTTCACATGGCTGATAAAATCTTCAGCAAATAACGGGGCATATTCGATGGACTTGAATAATACCCGAGATAGGTGGAAATCAGCAAGTTTTATGCTTTAAAGGGTTGGTACCAATGCCAATTTGATACAGCCCATGTGTCACAGCTTGTTACCTTTACCTAAATATAAAAAGGTAGAAAAACAGCTGCTCCACGCCTCCACGCCTACTTCTTCAACCGGGAGCCTAACCCTCCCTCCACTGACCCCTTCACCCGCTTCCAACACAAGTCCTCCACCTGGACACCACCCCCAGGCCTCCTACCCTCCCTCGACCTCTTCATCTCTAACTGCCGTCGAGACATTAACCGCCTCAACCTCTCCACCCCTCTCACCCACTCCAACCTCTCCCCCGCAGAATGGGCAGCCCTCCGCTCCAACCCCAACCTCACCATCAAACCCGCAGACAAGGGTGGCGCAGTGGTAGTATGGCGCACTGACCTCTACATCGCCGAGGCCAAATGCCAACTCTCTGACACCACCTCCTACCACCCCCTCGATCATGACCCCAACCACGAGCACCAAAGCATCATCTCCAACACCATCCATGACCTCATCACCTCAGGGGACCTCCCACCTACAGCCTCCAACCTCATTGTTCCCCAACCCCGCACGGCCCGTTTCTATCTCCTTCCCAAAATCCACAAACCTGCCTGCCCTGGTTGACCCATTGTCTCAGTCTGTTCTGCCCCACCGAACTCATCTCCACCTATCTGGACTCCATTTTCTCCCCTTTGGTCCAGGAACTCCCTTCCTACGTCCATGACACCACCCACGCCCTCCACCTCCTCCAGGACTGCCAATTCCCTGGCCCCCAACACCTCATCTTCACCATGGACGTCCAGTCCCTATACACCTGTATTCCGCATGCAGATGGCCTCAAGGCCCTCCACTTCTTCCTGTCCCGCAGGCCCGACCAGTCCCCCTCCACCGACACCCTCGTCCGCCTAGCCGAACTCGCCCTCACCCTCAACAACTTCTCTTTCGATTCCTCCCACTTCCTACAGACTAAGGGGGTGGCCATGGGCACCCGCATGGACCCCAGCTGTGCCTGCCTCTTTGTAGGTTACGTGGAACAGTCCCTCTTCCGCACCTACACAGGCCCTAAACCCCACCTCTTCCTCTGTTACATTGATGACTGTATCGGCGCCGCCTCTTGCTCCCCAGAGGAGCTTGAACAGTTCATCCACTTCACCAACACCTTCCACCCCAACCTTCAGTTCACCCGGTCCATCTCCAGCACATCCCTCACCTTCCTGGACCTCTCAGTCGCCATCTCAGGCAACCAGCTTGTAACTGATGTCCATTTCAAGCCCACCGACTGCCACAGCTCCCTAGAATACACCTCCTCCCACACACCATCCTGCAAAAATTCCATCCCCTATTCCCAATTCCTCCGCCTCCGCCGCATCTGCTCCCACGATGAGGCATTCCACTCCCGTACATCCCAAATGTCCAAGTTCTTCAAGGACCGCAACTTTCCCCCCACAGTGGTCGAGAACGCCCTTGTCCGCATCTCCTGCATTTCCTGCAACACATCCCTCACACCCCGCCCCCGCCACAACTGCCCAAAGAGGATCCCCCTCATTCTCACACACCACCCCACCAACCTCCGGATACGACGCATCATCCTCCGACACTTCCGCCATCTACAATCCGACCCCACCAACCAAGACATTTTTCCATCCCCACCCTTGTCTGCTTTCCGGAGAGACCACTCTCTCCATGACTCCCTTGTTCGCTCCATACTGCCCTCCACCCCCACCACACCCGGCACCTTCCCCTGCCACTGCAGGAAATGCTACACTTGCCCCCACACCTCCTCCCTCACCCCTATCCCAGGCCCAAAGATGAGTTTCCACATTAAGCAGAGGTTCACCTGCACATCTGCCAATGTGGTATACTGCGTCCACTGTACCCGGTGTGGCTTCCTCTACATGGGGGAAACCAAGCAGAGGCTTGGAGACCGCTTTGCAGAACACCTCCACTCGGTTTGCAATAAACAACTGCACCTCCCAGTCGCAAACCATTTCCACTCCCCCTCCCATTCTTTAGATGACATGTCCATCATGGGCCGCCTGCAGTGCCACAATGATGCCACCCAAAGGTTGCAGGAACAGCAACTCATATTCTGCTTGGGAACTCTGCAGCCCAATGGTATCAATGTGGACTTCACCCGCTTCAACATCTCCCCTTCCTTCACCGCATCCCAAAACCAGCCCAGTTCGTCCCCTCCCCCCACTGCATCCCAAACCCAGCCCAGCTCCTCCCTTTCTCCCTAAGTGTTCTTCCTCTCGCCTATCCCCCCCTGCCACCTCAAGCTGCACCTCCATTTCCTTCCTACTAACTTCATCCCGCCCCCTTGACATGTCCGTCCTCCCCGGACTGACCAATCCCCTCCCCACCTACACTCGCCTCTACAGTCTCCATCCCCGCCCCTTTAACTTGTCTGTCTCCTCTCCCCCTACCTTCTTGCCTATCCATCTTTGCTCTGCCTCCCCCTCTCTCCCTATTTATTTCAGAACCCTTTCCCCTCACCCATTTCTGATGAAGGGTCTAGGCCCAAAACGTCAGCTTTTGTGCTGCTAAGATGCTGCTTTGCCTGCTGTGTTCATCCAGCTCCACACTTTGTTAAACTGGACGCCATGTCCAGATAACTAATGACACAGTTAAAGTCACCAAGCTTCCCGATATCTTCAGCACTCCTGCATTTTGGAGCGCAGCCTAGATGCACCTGGTTATGGCCAGCCGGTTATATCCTTTCAAGAATAGATTTCCTGTCTTGAGTCCCGAACGTTCTCGGTCAGTTTCATTGATGTCAAGACAGTGTTCCTCTCTGACCACTGACTCCTGCGGGTTGCCTGTCCCTACAGAACTATTAGAGGGCCGGAAAGGGAACATGGAAGCTAAATGTGAAACTGCTGAACGCAGAAAGCATTGAGGAGCACAAAAGGGATAATGCATGTTGCAGAACTTTCAAGCCCCTCTTTGAATCACCATGGGGCTGGTGGGAAACAGTTGAGGGGAAAATCAAAAGGGTCTTTATCCTCCTGGCCCTCAGAGTTACAACCTACATGCAGGACAGTAGGGTGAACTACTCATTAGTTTGGACCAGGAGAAGGCCTTGACAGTCTATCACACACTTACAATGGGACATGCTCTCCAAAATGAGCTTTGGGAAGGAAATCTGCAATTGGATCTGACTGCTGTACACCAATGCTATTATTACAGTCTTAATTAATGGATGGGAATCAGAAAACATCCCATCAAATGTGGAGTCAGGCACAGCTGCCTAGCCTCTCCTGCCTTGTTTGTGTGTTTTATAGAGGCCTTTGCTTAATGCATCAGGAAGGATTCAAGTTTGAAAGGTGTGACTCTTCCAGGCAGTGGAGGCCTGCAGGTCAAAGGCTCCCTGTAAGTGGATGATGTCACTGTTTTCTGTTTGGATCCACTGTCACTGCGCAGACTCCAGAGCATCTGTGACCAATGTGAGCTGGCCTCGGGAGCCAAGGTAAATTAAGGCAAAAGTGAGGCCATGTTCTTTTGGACCTGGGCAAACAATCCTTTATCCCTTTCATCGTCAGGATAGATTACCTGAGGTGTTGGGAATTTGGGGTGAGGGCATGCCCAAAATCTTGACAGGAGTGCAAAACCAAAGTGAGGTCGAAACTGCACATTTGGGAACATTGTTCCCTCTTCACTGCGAGTAAAAACATGGTCATCAGGTGTGATGCACTCTCTCTATTGTTGTACATGGTGTAGGTCTGGCCCATTTCCTGAATGTGCGATGTTGCAGCCACCTGTGCCACCTTCCCATTCTGCTGGAGGTCAAAAATGTCTGGAGGGATACCATGTACAAAACGCTGGGTGTGACGGGTGAAAACTGTACCCAGTTTTACCTTCATTTTTGTTGGCTCTTTTTTGTGTGGCTGTATCAAAATGTACACAGACCCTTGGTACACAAAAATTAATTCTTACTATGTGCTGAGATTCTACCTCTGTGTTGCAAAGTATGGGACTAGTCCCATTGCAGTGTAACTCTCCAAGTAGGGGACTGTTCTATTGCACCTGTCCTTCATAGAGAAATTGGAACTAAAGCCATCTTTTACTACAAATCCATAAGGAAGTTTCCAGCATGTAGCTACCTTGAGACCCTGTGGAAAAGCAGGGGACAGATCCAGACTGGCTGCTCCTTGAGCAGAATGGCATAATACCTCATCACAAGAACTTTCCAACAAGCACTGTGAAATCCTTTTTGTTCACCCCGTCTGTCTGTCTCACTGCACACTGCGCTAGAATTGGCTGAGGGCGGAGAGACTGTCACACATCTCCTGCTGGAATGTGCTTTGGTAAGGAAGCCTGGAGAAAGATGCATAGGACGTTGTCGAGTTTCATTCTGAGCAGCTCTGTGACTCAGTCCACTACTCCATGGTCAGTTTGCTGGTATGTATACTGAGACAAACATCAACTGCACATGAAGCACTATCAACTTAGTGTAAGGCAGTCTTTGGTTTGCTCAAAGCTTGTTGGTCTTCCAGAGAAATGAATTGACCTGGACCGAGTATTGCGGAGTGGCATATTCCAAGGTCTAGGAGAACTGCTGAAGGACAGACTGAAGCATGAGGTGTGGTGGCGAGGTCCTTCCTAATTCTCTGTTTAAAACACCAGGAGACGTAGAGAATTCCTCAAGCAGTTAAACTTTTATTTGCAAACAAAAGCTGTGACAATCAGAAAAATGGTTTCCCGACTGCCCCTAACTATTTTGGGCTCGCTACTTTTGTACTTTTCTAGTTGCCGCGCTTATCTGGTGTCATTAACGTAACCAATCACATTAGCTTTTATTGTCTTTCTAAACCAATCATCTTCTGCCACAATAGTCTTCTACTCTACACTTAACCTATCACATCATGCCACCATTGTCTTTAACATAATGCTCATGTATCACGTGATTTGATTAATCTATCATATTATGCTACCATTATTTTCAGCCTGCGCTCATCTGTAACATGATTCTATGCATTACTCTATTAATTTAGTTACACACTGTCATATCAATTTCCATATATTCCCCCCTTTGAGACCTACTGGTCTCACTCAGAGAAAGAAGACAACAAGGCTGAACACACAATGGCCAATTAAGAAGCCGCAGGTCCAAAAGTGGGCAAAAATAATTCTGAGGTCCAGGTCTTAAAGGCTTATTCCTCCATCCCTGGAATCACTGGGCCAAAAACCTGCCCTCAAATGGCTGGAACAGGAAAAAAAGACCCAAGGACTCTTACAGTCTAAGCTCACACGCTACCTTTTTCTGGACAAGCCCTCTGCACTTCAGCGGACACCAGATCATGCTAAGAGAGTGTTGGAACCTTATCAGAAGAGGGAGATGGTCCAGAGTTCGCCGGAACAACAAGGAGCTGCCGTGCGGCGAGATGCACTAACAAAGACTTAATAAGAGATAGAGAACAACAGAATACAAATGCAACAATAAGCAGCACGATGCCCGCAACAATCTCAGTCTTGGTGCACCAAGGCCCCATTTTCCCAAAGCGCTATCCAACCGGTCAAAAAAATTGATGGCCAGGCCCTGCATTTTCCTTAAGCTCTTTCGTTCGAATCCTCAGCTTATCCATCACCTTAGTAAATGATCCCTCCGGGCTCGTATGATTGGGTATGAAGGTGCAGCAAAGTTCCCCAAACATTACACAAACCCCTCCTCTTTTGGCTAACAACCAGTCCAGAGCCTGTCTATTTTGCCATGTCATTTTGGCAGTTGCATCCAATTGCTCCCCCAAGGCCGAGAGGACATCAGTGTAATTGATAAATCTGTCGGTTGTAGTAGATGTAATTAATCCATTTGGTATTGCTGCTAATTCCTATAGCTGAGAGAAGAGACTCCCACCCTGCGGCAATTTTGTTTCGGATCGTGAACTCGTTGGGGATGCCTCTTGGCTGACCTATACTATCAATTTGTATCGTTGGATCAGGGACATAATCCCGTCGAGGGAAGTGCAAAGTCGGGTGTGATAGGGCATTAAACTGGGCCCATAGTGACGCAACAATCTCATGGAGGAGCATTACACGGGTGCGGGTTCCATCCCAGCTGGGGGGGAAGCATTGGATGCAGCTCCCCGTCCAGGCCACACAGCCACCAGGTATCTGCTAATGGAATGTGCTGGGAATTCAGAACAGAGTCGCTGTTCGCAGCACCATGAGATGTGTTAGTAGAAATACTAAGCGTCTTCACGCAAAAGCCCTCAAAGTGGGCTACCAGAATAGGCCCATCGCAGGTAGTCCTGGAAGCGTCAATATCTCCGAGAACGTCACACACCAAATGCTCAAAGCCTCGTAAAGGAGTACCGATTTCCGGTGTGTCCTGTTCGTTCCATGCTGCCCCTTGCTCACCCTCACTTTCCTCAGCTCCGGAGTCCCTCCACTTGAACGGCTGTGGGCGTTGCCTTAGTTACTTTCTCTTCGGCTTGTTGCACTTTCTCCGGAAAACCGGCACGTACACCCGATCTCAGGGTTTAATAGGTCCCTCCTCTCTCAGGCACCGGCTCCTTTTGTTTATCCTGTGTGTGGATAGACTCATGTATCATAGTTAGTTGCTGTATATACTGCTTCAATTCCAGCTCCAATTGTTCTAAGCTGGGCCCTTCATACGGACCCCTCCAGTTGGGCATTGGCATGGGTCTACTGGTAAGCATTTAGTGCGGTGTCAAATTTGTCATGTGGTTAGTCTGCATGCGGTAGTTCATTAGTGTCAGTGGCAACGCATCAACCCAATTAAGGTTAGTACTTGCGCAAATTTTATTCAACTTGGCTTTTAAAATCCCATGAATCCTTTCCACCATGCCTTGCGACTGGGGATGATACACACATCCAAATCTCTGCTTGATCCTCAAGGTCAGCGGCACCAATTTAAACACTTTTTGGGTAAAGGCAGACTCTATTGTCCGAGCTGATCTCTGACGGTATACCAAACCGTGGAAGAACTTCATTTGTTAAAAATTTCACTACCATTTTTGCTCCTGAGTCTTTAGATGGAGTTGCCTCCACCCATCTTTTAAACTATCAATCACCACCAACATGTATCTTTTCCCTCTTTCCGACTTTATCATGTCCACACAGTCGATCACCAAATGCTTAAATGGTCCCTCAGGTACTGGTCTGTGTCCTATAGGGGTCGCTATTCCCTTTCTGACATTATTTTGAGCGCACACCTCACATTGTGACAATATGCAATCCACTGAAGCCTGCAAGTATGGTGACCAGAATCCGTCATTTTTTGCCTTCCTCATTACCTCCCCCCTTGCACAGTGATCCAACCCCTGTGCCTGTGAAATGAGAATCGTCAACAAAGGGGTATGTAAGGTAAGGCAACCTTAGCAGAGCAAACAATGTGGAGACAAAGGGGGGCCGGGTGAAACCAAGCTACCCACAAACTTTCATCAATACTCCACAGGCCTTCTTGGTTTCACCCGGCCCCCCTTTGTCTCCACATTGTTTGCTCTGCTAAGGTTGCCTTACCTTACATCCCAATGATGTCTGCTATTATGGGCTCCGGATCTAAGCGCATCTGGGGCACAATGACAGCGGAGGTGCACCCAGAGGCCATTATAGCCACTTCATCTGCTGCCTGATTGCCCTTGACCACCACATCACTTCCTATTTTGTGTGCCTGGCACTTTATAACAGCCAGCGCTTTTGGCTTCATTAACATGGTTGTCAATTCTACAATCTGTGAGTAATGCCGTTTGAGGTCTCTTTTGCCCTCCCTGAAGCCCCTTTGCTTCCAAACAGCCCCTAAGAAATGGCATACCCCATGGGCATAAGCCGAATCAGTACAGATATCCATTTTCTCACCTTCCATCAACTCACATGCTGCTGGTAATGCCTTAAACTCAGCCAGTTGTGCTGAACAGGGTTGTGGACAGGCCTCCAATACGATCGTCCGAAACAGAGAATGCCCTTGTTGCACAACCGAAAATCCCGCATGATAGCCATCATAGTCTCTATAGCATGAGCCATCGACAAATAGAGCCTTTTTATTGTCATCAGACAATGGCTCAGATTGTACATAAGCCCTCAATTTAGCAAATGTAGTCACCTCCCTGACACAATCATGGGGTTCTCCCTCATGTTCCAGTGGAACAGAGTCCGCTATGTTCCTTGTAGCGCATCTCTCTATAGTTATGTCTGGAGATGTCAGTAACATCCAATATGCTATTATCCTGGCAGGTGTCAATACAAATTGTCTTTTTTTCTAATAATTCCGCTACCTTACGGTGTGTGTGCAAGACCATAGGATAACCCACTGTCACGGAGGATACTTACTCATATGCAAAATGCGCTGCCGCTAGCCCCTGATAACAAGGTAGATATCCCTGAACCATTTCATCCAATCTGGTGCTATAATATGCAATAGGTTGCTTAGATCTCCCTACGCCAGTCTCCTGTGTACATACTGCAGCAGCATAACCTTCCTGGCTGTTGGACACGTACAGGTGGAAAGGCTTTTCATAGTTAGGCAAGGCTAATGCCGGAGCCCACTGCAATGCTTGCTTAAGGCTGTTGCAATTTCCTCATTCCACTGCAAAACATTCCTCAAGTTTGAACATCCGGCCTCCTTCATTACTTTCCTCAGGGGATTTCGGCATATCCTTCAACCCAGTCTTAACTAAATCCCGCCATTCCCAGAAACGTCATCATCTGTCCTACTGTCCCAGGTCCAGGGGCTCTAGTAATTGTCTCAATCTGATCTGGTGCAATCAATTTAGTTCCTTTAGAAACTAGTCTGCCCAAATATTCGATGTGCAGTTTGCAAAATTGAAACTTCTTCCTGGACATCTTGTGACCTCCACGTGCCATTTTTTTCTAGAATGAGAATGGTGTCTCACTCGCGTTGTTCTTGATTTTCTGAGCAGACTAACAAATCATCAACATACTAGATTAGCGTACTCTCCAACAGCATACCCTCTAGATCTGACTTCAAAGTTGGATTAAGTACATGTGGCGAATGTTTGAACTCCTGCGGCATTCGAGTTTAAGTGCACTGCTGACCCCTGTATGTAAACACAAACAAGTACTGGCAATGCTCTGCCAGTGGAATGCTGAAGAAAGCAGAACACAAATCAATAACCGAAAACCAAGTTGCCATCGGAGGCACGTTAGTCAATAGTGTATGCGGGTTTGGGACTACCGTCAGCCAACCTTCCGCCACCTCATTTACTGCTCTCAAGTTGTGCACAAGTCTCCATTTGTATCCGTCTGCTTTTAGGCCTGGCAACAACGGAATATTACAGGGGCTGCTCGTTTCCCTAAGCACTTCCGCTTCCAGCAGTCCCTGTATTGTTGCTGCTATTCCCTCCTCTGATTCTGGTTTTACGGGATATTGTGGTCTTCTAGGTGGAATTGCTCCCTGTTTTAATCTTATTTCTACTGGGCTTGCTGATTTCACTCTCCCCACATCAGCATCATGTTGTGACAATAAAATGCATCCAACCGTTTATCCTTTTGGTGGCTCTCCTCTCCCATTACCACCGGAATTCTCCACTGGAGAATCACCTTACCCTCCTTTGGATTTCCCACCATGTCTACACTCACTACAACTCTAACATAGTTACTATCTCCAGACTTCCAGACCCCGGTACCACCTGGTACAGGATTATTAAATTTTCCTGACATGGGAGGGTGGGAGGTGTATTGCGGTTGGAAGCAAATGTATGCGGCTCCAGTGTCTATCATTATTGGCGTCAACTGTCCTTCTAAACTAACCAGTATGATGGGTTCCTGCCCAGCCCCCCGTGTTATCATAGGGTACTGACCGTCCCCATCCAGGTTCTCTGGGTACCCCTAGCACATGCCGTATCGGTTGACCGGCCTGTTGGGCCTGTAGTTGGTTGTGGTGAAACAGCCGATGTGTTTTGTGCATAGGTCCACCCTGGGGCGGGGAGGGCCAGGTCCAATATGGGCAGTCCCTGTTAAAGTGGCCCAGTTGATAACACCCCCAACACACTATTTCTGGCCCTCTCTGAGTCTGGCTACTCGCCATACCCTTTGGCGCCCCCTCCTCCCGCCACCTCTTTGTCCTCGTCCTTGAGAACCCCAGTTCTGTCTAGGTTGTTGTTTAATTTTACTTTGCCCTTGGTATGGTATCTGTGGAAAGGTTCCCCCAAAGACATTTATAATCGGCGTGGGGTTTTCTGGCCCCTGCCAGGCAGTGTGAGGGGGTCCTCCCTGGGCTGGCATTTTGTTTGTGTCAGTGTTGACCATTGAGTCATATTTTCTTTTTCTGTTTCCCTCTCCTTTTGAGCTCTTCAAGCTGCGTTTGTGTCAGCTTTCTTTGCACCTCCTCCTGTTGATCAGACAATTTCTTTTTGTCCCTTCGGTACTTCCCGACTGCATGGTCTCCGAATTCCTGGTGGGTCATTGACGTTAGGCCCACCACCATCTCCAGTCGTGACCTGACTTGAGAGGCCATTTGCATCAATAATAGCAGTCCGGGGCATTGTGGTCAACAGTTGGTTACTCTCCATGTTTTGCTCCATTTCAAGCCTCCATTTTCTTAGTTGGCTTTCTCAACAAGCAGCTGGGTTTTCAGTGTCTCCCAGTGGATCCCCTCTCATAGCTTTGGGATCAATTTTAGGTGGGTAACAGTCTCTAAGGGCCTGCCATACCCTTTGTCTTACTTGATCAAACCTAGCCCCGTCAATCATTGGATTGTCCACCATATTCTTCAAGCCAGCTCGGTCAGTTATTTCTCTTCACTTCGGGAGCCCTATCACCTTTACTAGCAGTGCCTGCAAATCTTCCATAGCCAATAATCATCCCGTGGTTTCATCTTCAACGGCTCTAATCCACTTTCCTGCCCCCTCATGTAAATTGGGCAATGCATTTTTCAGCCCCTCCAGATCCTGAGCTCCCCAAGGAATGTATTGCACCTGTCTTCCCCCTTTTATAAGCAATGGCAGCATCTTCCCTTGCTGAGACTGCCACATTGAGAATCATCATCCAATGAGGAATCAATCTCTAATTCCTCCCATCCTTTTCCAAGATGTCCCGCTCGGGCCCATCTCCTTGCCTGTTCGTCTGCATCCTCTTCACCCTTCATCTTATTACTCCCCTTCTGTCCCCACTTGACATCCCGTTTATGGTGTAGATATTCCTCACAATCTTTTTGTTCTCTTAAAGTGCGTAATGTGTTAATTTCATGCGGCAGGTCCTGTTTTTCACGTTGTATAGCTTCCATTTCTTCCTGGCTCGCCTTATTTTCTGCCTCTCTTCTCTTTTAATGCATTCTTCTCTTTTTCATCTCTCTCTCTCAATCTAATTCTCCCTCTATCTCTACCGTTCCCCTTATTACGGGACACTGTTTCGTGTTCCCTTTGTTTTAATAGGGAGGCGGTTTATCTAGTTCCCTTAGGTCCGGATATATTGAGGTTTTCTCTTTTGACCCTCTGGTTCCAAGGCTGTTTATTTCGTTCCTTCGCACCACCCCCGACCCTTGTCACAACTGGTGCCTGATAGGCTTTCTTCAACTCTTCTCCCCGTCCTAAAAAGTTTTAGTATCTCCACCGCTTGCTCCCTCTTCTGGTTCCTTTTTTAGAGTTATCTCTTGGTTTGTAGTTTTTAATTAACCCTTCCATCTTATCGCACATATTTATATCAAAGGTACCATCTTTTGGCCATTAAGTTAGGAATTTCTTAGTTATTTTTCCCCATTTTTTGGAAATTTTATGATATCATTTCTTGCTACTGGAAATTTCTTCCTTAGTATTCAGCTGCAGTCCCTTTGTTCATGGTTAAAATTATGTCAGTCTAATTATCATACAGTCCTTGTCTTCACACAACTCAACAATCTGGTAGCACTTGTGGCTATTCTCTGTTATTTTTCTTTAGTCGTCTATTACCAATTTGCCAGCTTTCAGTTTTAATCGGGTTTAATATTACTATGGATAAAACAATCTTACCTCACTTGTTCTGCCCGTACAGATCCCTGCTTTCTCCAGGGCGGTATCCACAGAACTTTCTGAACTGCCCATTCAGACCCTCGTTACACAAGAGGCGGTATCCACTGGGATTTACCTACACCACGTGAAATTTTAGCTCAGCCGATCTCTATCTTCTACACTCACTCACCCCACTGCGCAGTTTTTCCTGAACAATCGTCTGCGTCTCCTCAAACTTCAATTTACCTCACGCCTTTTGAATCTTTGGATCAGAGACACCCTTTGGCAGTTTCCCTGCACTTCTGCATCCCTGAGGACCTCCCCCACTTAACAGAATGTAGTCCGAATTAACGGCAAAACGCTTACGTTTTTTGTGGGTGGCCAACCTTTATTCTGTCAGTCTAGGAAGTGTCCCCAGCGGACCGGGAAGTGCCCTGGGGTCCCTGTCTCTTTTTGGGTAGGTCTCTTTCCGATCCTGTTCGTGATGCCAAATCTGTGGTGGAGAGGTCCTTCCCAACTCTCTGTTTAAAACACCAGGAGATGTAGAGAATTTCTCAAGGAGTTAAACTTTTATTTGCAAACAAAAGCTGTGACAATCAGAAAAATGGTTTCCCGACTGCCTCTGACTATTTGGGGTTCGCTACTTTTGTACTTTTCAAGTTGCTGCGCTTATCTGGTGTCATTAGCATAACCAATCACATTAGCTTTTATATAATAAAATGTGAGGCTGGATGAACACAGCAGGCCAAGCAGCATCTCAGGAGCACAAAAGCTGACGTTTCGGGCCTAGACCCTTCATCAGAGAGGCCCGAAACGTCAGCTTTTGTGCTCCTGAGATGCTGCTTGGCCTGCTGTGTTCATCCAGCCTCACATTTTATTATCTTGGAGTCTCCAGCATCTGCAGTTCCCATTATCTCTGACATTAGCTTTTATTGTCTTTCTAGACTAATTATCTTCTGCCTCAATGGTCTTCTACTCTACACTTAACCTATCACATCATGCCACCATTGTCTTTAACATAATGCTCATGTATCACGTGATTTGACTAACCTATCATATTATGCTACCGTTATTTTCAACCTGCGCTCATCTGTAACATGATTCTATGTGTTGCTCCATTAATTTAATTGCACACTGCCCTATCAATTTCCATAGAGGCAGCTGCACCAACGCATAGTGAGGAACCATCACTGCATGAGGTCTTTCAGCAGAATTTAAATAGGATCCGTTCAGTTAACACGTCCTGATAGTACCTGGAGGATATATAAATATAATCTTGCACAAGTAAGAAATGCCTTTGGTTTGTCTGTTGAATGGAGTCAAACTTCAATATTTGTTTGTTTCTTCATTTGCTATTGTAGAGAACGAAACTGCTTTAGAGGCTATATATATGAAGTTTTATTTTTATGACTCAAGCATGTTGTTGAAATTTAAAGAAAACGGTTGTAGGAAGTTCAAATAATTCTCCTGAGAAGGGCACAACTCACTGGATACTTCTAGCAAGCTTAGACAGTCTCTACCATGGCACAACGCATTGTGTTCACTTCATACTCTAGACAGTGCTGGACGCGAAGGATGGTGGCAGGAGTGGTCAGCGGTGAAGGGCCAGTCATGGCCGAAGTCTTGTGAGTGGCAGTGAAGCCTGGTATGGCCAGTGCAGATCAGCAGTGGTTATCGTCGGTGAAAGCAGCTGGAGAATACAGGTGCGCCTTAGCCCAGTATGGGAAAGCATGAAGGGAGAGAGAATCCTGATCGGGTTAACACAGCTTGGATTGTCTGCAGGCCCATGGTTTAAGAAAGGGCTGTAATGTTTTATTTTTAACTTTATATCTTTATTTTTCCCTTTTTATACCAAGAAAACTGCAGCACTGAACTTTTCAATTTACGTCTTTATTTTTATATTTCTGTTACCTTTCGTTGACCTAGGTTTTTGTACTTAAAATGGCACCGTGTGGTCACATTGCGCGCTTTTTAAAACTTCAGTCTAAAAACCTAATGCATTTCGGATGGGTGGTGAAGAGATCATTACCTAACTCATCCTGGAATGTACTTTTGCCACGAAGTTCTGAAGAGAGATGGTCGTCTTCCCAACTTAAGCAAAGTCTGTCCATTAATAGTAATGTTCTGTGTTTAGCTGCTGACAGCGACATTAGGTCGATTCAAGTTGCCCAGCTGTGATCTGTTCTAGCCATAGCTGGTTGCCGTGGCTAAATAATACAGTAATGCAATCAGGATGTACGAAAAGCACGGACAGAGAGAGAGAGAGAGAGAAATCCAGGGGAGAAAATAGGAAGGGATTGAGGGCTGGGGAGAGAGAGACAAACAGAGGTACAGAATTGATAGTGTACAGTTGCCATACGTCGCAAAGCCACAATCTGTAAAACTTTGTGTGTTCATTTCCTCAGAGTATGACCAGTGATCCCCTGCTTGATGACACCTTATTAAGTACCTTTTTGGTAGTATTTATGATAATCATATGAGTCGGAGCATGTTGTAGTGATTCAGATGTCACTTCATGGTATCTCCCGACATTGTAAATTTTTTGCGGGGTGGGATACTTATGATTACCCCGATGTTTGAGAATGTGTTACACGACTTCTTTATCACGTTCCTCTTCATCAACGTTCTCACTATTCAATATTCTACTGGCAAGAATAAAAAAAACCTTAAGTTTCCCAGGGGTGCCTTTTTTCCCTACCGATTCTCTCCATTACTTATCAGACACACGGACGGGAACTTAGTGCCTATCAAATTTCAGTAGATTTGTACTTATCATTGTCAACAGCCAATTGGCCTAGATTGTGCACGATTTCACGACATGTTCATCATCCGATGTATCAGCCAGGTGGTCAATAAGTGAATTGATCATAGTTCGCAGAGGCTTTAAACATTCACTGGTGTCTAACATAACCCGCATCTGCCGTTTCTAATAGTCCACTCTTAGCTCATACAGCTGAGTCCTTTCTGCCAGTCCTTTCAGAAATTGTTGACCCTATCTTTGCCATGTGTCTGTCAGAACCTTAGTCAGATTACCTTTAAGTGTCCAATTTATTAGTTCTGTTAGAGCTGGTACGGTAGGTGGAATTCCTGTTTAATACATAACACGGAACATACTTGTTTAATTATTTTCCTTGTACAAATGTATTTTTTGATCAGTCGAATTGCAGACGTACCCTCCCCCACCACAGTATAATCTCTTCTGCCAGTAATCTTACAAGTGTTTCTGCTGAGCAATCCCTTCAATGAAATGCTTTTACCAACTCCTTAACCTGTTCTTCGCGCTGTCTGTGGCCCCAGATCAACATACAGACATGAGCTATAAGATAGGGGCCCTTGTACTGTCTGTCTATACGTTAACTCTCTGATCCCTGGATAATTTCAGCGCTGCTATCGGAACTTTTAATTCTACCACGAGGGCTGAGTAACACCCAGGAATCTGCACGCTTTCCAGCTAAAATTTCGCCTGCATCTAATGTCGTCCAAGCGCGCAGGGCGTTCCCTCGTAGTATTTCCTTAATCATTCGCAAGTAACTCCAACACTCCATCTCCGAACAGTTCCTCAGCGATCGTGTCACTCTTTCCATCATCAACTTTCCAGCACACTCATACTCATCTCCTTTCACCATCAATTCTGACAGATTTGCTGAACTATCCTTGACGGCTTGAACATGTTTATGTGCATGGAGTAACACAGATTCCCATTTAGCTCTGCGATTATCTGTCTTCATTTATCGAAATCTCAATTACCCTTGTAACTCCTCTCACTTCACTTTTTCCCAATTGTGTTAAAGCAGTTTCTGTAAGGAGTAGGTATGTTTGTCTTATGAATTAAGGTATTTTCTCGGTTTACAAGCCACATTAACCATTTCACGCCATGCTATTTTTCAAATAGGCGCAAATGATTGAAATCCATTCTTCAGTGTACTATTACTCCTCCTTTGTAACAGTCTAACGTGGACTTCTTTGAAGATTCTTGCAGGCTTATCGAGTCTCCCAGTACCACGCCATATATTCTTGATTCTCGTACGAACTTGTCAAAATATCTGAGATTTCACTTAAGTCTCCACATATGGTCTCAATGGTCCAGGTGGACGATCTCTCATCAAATTCAACTCTCATTTTTTTAAAAAAACTCAAGCTTCACGAAGAGATAGCTATCAATTTAATGCTCCCATCCATGATTCCCTTTCACTACAATGTATGATAACTTCAATTGCTGTTACAGCCCATTATTCAAATTAGTTTCTGTTGTATTTACTGTTACCATTTTCCACCCATAATCACGTACTCTTATCTAATTTTGCACTTTAACCATCCTGTCTAATCCCCAGAGAGATTTCCAGTTCAATGAAACATATCCTTGCAATCCCTTAAAACAAAAAAAAATTGAATCTGGGAGAAACATACTTTATTCTTCTTTCTCTGAGTTGACCCCCTTTTTATTTAAATTACTTGACAACCTACTGTAGAGATTTGATATATCCATATCAATACATAAGCTTGTCAAAATTGAATTATTTCATTTACTCTTCAAAAACATGAAATAATTTCCTTCCATGCATTCAAAGCACTGAGATCTTGTTCATGCATTTTATTACTTTCCAGAACCCCTTCACATTTCAGGTAACAGTTACCCTTTAAATGTTTTAGAATGCCAGAGCAGGTGAAACTTAAATATAATTTGGTATTATGATATGCTTGAAAGTGCCCATCTGCAATGATTTTGAAATGCTCAATACTCAATATATTTGATGTTTTCATAGTAGTTCTCCAATAATACGATATAATGTTGAAGAACAGCCTGATGGATTGAGGATGACTCATCCATCACTGTGTTAAAATGTTAAAAGCCTACAGTCAAGTTAAAGAATACGAAGCTGCTGACAAATGTCATATGATTCATCAGTTATCCAAAACAAAACAGTATCCATCCATCTGCTTCAAGCAGAATGGGTTTATTAGTGATAGTTTATGACGCATCGAAAGGGATGCGGCCAAGACTCTTGGACGTAATTATGTTAACAGCCCTTTTCTCCTATACAAAAATAAGAACCATGCATTATAGTCCGTTTCCGAACAAAGGGAGAATTTGTATCCTTCATTAAATTTTGTGTTTCATTCAAACTCTTTGGTGTGCCTCAAGGATCTGTTTCGGGACCACTGCTGTTTGCCATTTTTATAAATGACTTGGATGCTGGCATAGGTGGATGGGTTAGTAAGCTTGCAGATGACACTAAAATCAGTGGAGTGGTGGACAGTGTGGAAGAATGTTGCAGGTTGCAGGGAGACTTGGATAAACTGAAGAATTGGGCTGAAAGGTGGCAAATGGAGTTTAATACGGATAAATGTGAGGTGATTCACTTTGGGGGGGAATAATAGGAAGGCAGAATACCAGGTCAATGGAAAGATTCTTGGTAGTGTAGATGTGCAGAGGGATCTTGGTGTCCATGTACATATACCCCTGAAAGTTGCCACCCAGGTTGATAGTGCTGTTAAGAAGGCTTACGGTGTGTTAGGTTTGATTGGTAGAGGGATTGAGTTCTGGAGCCGTGATGTCATGCTGCAACTGTACAAAACGCTAGTGCAGCCTCATTTGGAATATTGCGTGCTGTTCTGGTCGCCCCATTACAGGAAGGATGTGGAAGCATTGGAAAAGGTGCAGAGGAGATTTACCAGGATGTTGCCTGGTCTGGAGTGCAGGCCCTATAAAGAAAGGCTGAGGGATTTGGGTCTCTTCTCTTTGGGGAGAAGGAAGCTAAGAGGGGATTTAATAGAGACATACAAGCTGATCAGAGGATTAGATAGGGTGGACAGTGAGAGTCTTTTTCCGAGGATGATGACTTCAGCTTGTACAAGGGGGCATAGCTACAAATTGAGGGGTGATAGATTTAACACAGATGTCAGAGGCAGGTTCTTTACTCAGAGTGGTAAGGGCGTGGAACACCCTGCCTGCCAATGTAGTTAACTCAGCCACATTAGGGGCATTTAAACAGTCCTTGGATAAGCATATGGATAATGATGGGGTAGTTTAGGGGGGAGGGGTTTAGATTAGTTCACAGATCGGCGCAACATCGAGGGCTGAAGGACCTGTTCTGCGCTGTATTGTTCTGTGATTTCAATTTTCTCATATTTTAAAACACATCACTAAATAATTTTTTTCAAATTTCAAATTTCCCTATTTCTTCAAACATCATTTCAACTGAGCAACGCTGGAATTAAAGAGTCACCCATGATCATAATAATGTTTGGAAGCTCATTCTTGCTATGAAATGAAATTCCAAACACAATAATTCAATCATAAAGATTCTGACATTGAACGTTTACCCAGGATTAGATTTGATTCTCTGCAATGTGGAAACAGGCCCTTTGGCCGAACAAGAACGCACTGCCCCTTGGAGCATCCCACCCAGACCCATCCCCTATAACTCTCACACCCCTGAACACTACGGGCAATTTAGCATGGCCGATCCACCCAGCCTGCACGTCTTTGGACCGTGGAAGGAAACCCATGCAGACACAGGGAGAATGTGCAAACTCCACACAGACAGTTACCCGAGGCTGGAATCGACCCTGGGTCCCTGGTGCTGTGAGGCTGCAGTGCTAGGCACCGAGCCAGCGTGCCGCCCACACTTTCCTCTGCCAATTCTTTCCCCAAAGTAAACACAATACAAATTATCTACAGGCCCCCAAACAGTAGTCAGGATGGAGGGTGCAAGTTGAATCAAGAGTTGAAATTGGCCTGTCGCAAAGGTATCACTATAGTTGTTATGGGGGATTTCAACATGCAGGTAGACTGGGAGAATCAGGATGGTACTGGACCCCAAGAAAGGGAGTTTGTGGAGTGCATCTGAGATGGATTCTTAGAACAGCTTATACTGGAGATTACCAGGGAGAAGGCAATTTTGGATCTGGTGTTGTGCAACGAACCAGATTTGATCAGGGACCTTGAAGTAAAGGAGCCATTAGGAGGTAGTGGCCATAATATGATAAGTTTTAATCTGCAGTTTGAGAAAGAGAAGGGAGAATCGGGAGTGCCAGTATTGCAGTTGAATAAAGGGAACTATGGAGCTATGAGGGAGGAGCTGGTCAAAGTTCAATGGTATAATACCCTAGCAGGGATGGCAGTGGAACAACAATGGCAGGTATTTCTGGATATAATGCAGAAGGTGCAGGATCAGTTCATTCCAAAGAGAGAGAACGATCCTCAGGGGAGGCAGGGGCGGCCGTGGCTGACGAGGGAAGGTATAAAAATAAAAGAGAAGTATAACATAGCAAAGATGAGCGGGAAGCCAGAGGACTGGGAAGCTTTTAACGAGCAACAGAAGATAACTAAAAAAGGCAATACGTGGACAAAAATTGAGGTATGAAGGCAAACTGGCCAAAAATATAAAGGAGGACAGTAAAAGAAAAAAATTGTTTAAGACTAAAATTGGGCCCTTGTACTCAGAAACGGGTGAATTTATTATGGGGAACAAGGAAATGGCCTGATCTTGTGGTAAAAAATTACTCAGAGACGTGGAGAGTTCCTCAAGAAGATGATCTTTTATTTGCAAATAAAAGCCGTGACAATCCAGAAGTATTTTCCTAGAGTGCCCCCGAGCCTCTTTGGCTTACACTTCTTATAGCCTTTCGTTATCAGTCTCTCTCGCTCAGCTTATCAGCGTGCCCAACTGGGACAGTCCGAGTTATCTTATCTCAAACCAATGAAGTCAGCCTGTCTTGTCTTTCCACTCCCGCCACTATGGTTTTTTTCCCTCCACTACTTAATTCATGATATAATGACTATTCATTTCTTATCCTGCCACAATGTTTCTTCTACTTCTGACTTATCTCTAATTTATTCTAGTATAAATAAGTTTCTACTGCTAGTTCTGCCACAATGGTTTTCCAACCTTAGTGACCCCTACCTTAAAGTGACCTCACTCCCTTATGTTAGTATTTATCTTATCTTGTCACACATCACATCTACCCTACACATGCCAGCACGCATGCTCACACAATTACTCTACTTTATCTATTCTAGTCACTTAGTTGTTATTCCATGTTTATCCATGCTTGCCTGTGTGCCCCATAACAGCTGTGGGCTGAACTGATTTCTTAGCTTTGTTCCTTTGTCAATCTCCCTTTCTTGTCACATCTTGCTTAATGTGTGATTACTTGTTTGAAACAGTCTTTGCCAGACTCCCATTATCCTGGCAGTTTTCAAATTTTATTCTCCATATTCCCCGCTTTGAGACCTATAGGTCTCATCAAGTGAAAGAAACCAACAAGTATGGAGCTCTGGACTCCAATTACAGTTCACTGGGCCTCAAGGTGGACCAGAAAATTTCAGAGTTCTCCACTTGCTGGGTTCCGCCTCTGCCCTGGGGTCCCATGAGCCAAAAACCTGCCCTGTAACAGTCGAGAACAGGGAAAAAGACTCAAGGCCCCTCACAGTCTAATGCCCGCGCATTTCTTCAATTGCAGGAGGTGCAGTTGGATATGTTTCCTGCACTGTCTCGGACGCTGGATTGTAGCAGTAACATGGTGATTCCCAGTCATATGTCAGGGTGTGCCCAGTGACCGATGAGACAGCCATTAGCTGCCGCGTGGTAATACATACTAGAAAAAACTTAATGGGAGGAAAAGCGCAGCAGAAGGCAAAAGCAACAACAAGTAACACAGCACCTATAATAACCCCTGTTCTAAGGAAGCACGGTCCCAACACACTATTCAGCCAGTCAAATGCTTGGTGACCAAACCCTGCATTATCCTTCAGTTCCTGCCTTAAGTTCTTCAGTTTCTCCATTGCCCTAGTGAATGAACCTCCAGGGCTGGTGTTATTTGGTATAATGGTACAACAGTGTTCTCCAAACATCACACAAACTCCGCCTTTCTCAGCCAATATCCAATCCAAGGCCTGCCTATTCTGCCATGTCATCCTAGTTGTGGCGTCTTGCTGCTCTCCTAAGGCTTCAAGGGCATATCAGTGTAGTTAATAAATCTCTGTTGATTGTATTTGATCCATCCAGTGTTCTTACTAATTCCTATCACTGGTACAAGAGCCTCCCAGCCCGCAGCAATCTCATTGCGAGCCTTGAACTCATTAGGGATACCCCTGGGCTGCCCTATGCTATGAATCCTTATTGTTGGGTCAGGGACATACCGCCTTTTGGAGCGGCGCATGACAGACTGTGTTGATGTGCCAAACCGAGCATGCAGGGAGATAACCACCTCATGCAAAAGCATTACACGGGCACAGCTGCCACTCCAATCTATGGGTAGAGTTGGACGCAACCCTCCTCTCTTACCACATAGCCACCATGTGTCTGCCAATGGAATAGGTTGAGAGTTTAAAACAGCCCCAAATGTAGTACCCACCTCAACCTCAATTGTGTTCCCATAGACCCCTCTAAATGGACCCACTGCTCGAGAACCATTGTGCTGGAAGCATTCCAAACTCAGTCCCTCCTGTATTTTAAAAGCTGTCATGGGGAACGTGTGGTTGGTTTCACTCGTGGACCATAGGGTGCTGTAACCACACCATCAACGAAATCGCTGCTTTTCCATTCCAGTTTGTTGGTAAAACGTGGAGGCCTGAAGAGGGAGGCACCAGAAGGGGCAGTGAAACTGAATATAAGTTGATGTATCATTTGGGCTGAGGGGTTGGCTAGAATGTTGCTCCCGACACCGGTCACAAGTGGTTGAGTTGTACGGCATGGGACAGCATAGAATAAAGGAGTTGCCAGGGTGTATAGAAAGCAATCTTGTCTGGTCATCATCACAGCTGTATAGTTTGCACACTGATACCAGTGATTATTGTGTGCTTGCATCCATGTTAGGGATGCTAGGTCAGAAATCCTGCCCTTCCTCTACCCTCCAACTTGGTCCACCTCAGCACTACCAGGCCAGGTCATCCAAGTTGATAGTTCCAAAGTCTGGGTGTCTATGGCTGGCGTTGGAGGGGGTGTCATCAGAGCCTCCCCCATACCTCCTTCATCCCCACTGTCAGGAGAAGGGTCTTCCACATCCTCGGGGATATCATTCTCTAGCTAGTTATTAGTGTCCTCAAAGTCTGTCCCTACACTTTGTTCAGTGTCCTGCTGTGGGGCCTCGTCCCCTTGCACTGACTCAAACTCTTGCTGTGGGGTACTGTCACATTGTCCTGATTCAGACTCTCAGGGTGGAGGACTCTCGCCTTGTACTGGCTCAGGAGTCTGCGGTGTGGGACTGTCTCCTTGTGTTGATTCAGGATCTTTCTCTTGCCCACCTTCCTCAGCCTCACTCTCACTTACCTCCTCCCCTGTGTCTGCATGTGCAGGTGGGACAGCTTTGGTGCAGTGATTAAGGTGGGACCATATATTTCTTCCCTCCACTTGGACAGCCGTGGGCAATGCTTTGGTCACTGTGAAGGGTCCCTCTCTTCTTGGCTCATTCCACTGTCTGCAGAACACTCGTACATGCACTAGGTTCCCGGGCTTAATGGGTCACTCTTCAGTATCGAGCACTGATTCCTTCTTTTTCTCCTGCATGTGGATAGACTCATGTATCATGGTTAGTTGTTGCATGTATCTCCTAAATTCTAGATTTGATTGCTCCAGACTGGGCCCTTCATAGGGGCTTCTCCAATTGGGTACTGGCATTGGTCTTCCTGTTAGCATCTCGTGCGGTGTTAGATTGGTCATGCGGTTAGTCTGCATGCGATAACTCATCAGTGCCAGCGGCAGCGCATCGACCCAATTGAGGTTGGTACTTGCACAGATTTTGTTCAGTTTTGCTTTCAATGTCCCGTTAATCCTTTCCACCGTTCCTTGGGACTGAGGATGATATACACAGCCAAACCTCTGCTTAATCCTCAATGCCTGCCGTACCAATTTCACTACTTTCTGGATGAATGCAGATCCATTATCTGAGCTAATTTCTGAAGGAATACCAAACATTGGGATCACTTCATTTGTCAAAAACTTCACTACTGTTGCTGCTCCTGCATCCTTAGATGGAACTGATTCAACCCACCTGCTAAACCCGTCAATCAACACCAGCATGTATCTCTTTCCTCTTACCCTCTTTATCATGTCCACATAGCCCATCGCCAGATGCTTAAATGGTCCCTCAGGTACAGGTATGTGTCCTGTAGGGGTCATTATGCCCTTCCCGATGTTATACTGTGCACACACCTCACATTGTGACAGTACATAGTTCACTGAGGCCTGTAGATAGGGTGACCAAAAACCATCTTTTTTTTATTTTCCTCATCACCTCTCCTCTTGCACAATGATCCAATCCATGAGCCTCTGAAATAAGGACTGCCAACAAGGGGGTGGGTGCCACCCATAACCCACTCTCAGTAGTCCACAACCCTTTCTGATTGCATTTGGCCCCACTTTGCTTCCACAGTGATTGCTCCGCAAGGGATGCTCTCCCCTGTATGTCTATAAGATCCTCAAATGTTGGCTCTGGGTCTAATTACACCTGGGGAGCAATAATAGCTGAAGAGCATCCTGTAGCTATTTTGGCTGCCTCATCAGCTGCTTGATTTCCCTTTATTATCATATTGTCTCCCTTCTTGTGTGCCTGGCACTTAATAATGGCCAGTGCCCTCGGTTTCATCATGGCTGCTGTCAGCTCTTGTATCTGCTGATAATGCTGCATAAGGTCCCCATTGTTTTTCTTAATACCTCTCTGCTTCCATACTGCCCCAAGTAAGTGGCATACCCCATGTGCATAGGCTGAATCAGTATATATGTCAGCTTCTTTGCCTACCATCATCTCACATGCCACTGTTAGAGCCCTAATTTCTGCCAATTGGGCTGAACACGGTTGCGGACATAACTCTAACCTGATTGTTTTAAACTGAGACAGGTTCTGTCTAACAACTGCATATCCTGCATGATTTCCATTGTCGTCCCTATAACAAGAACCATCCACAAATAGAACTTCTTTATCCTCATCAGGTAGTGGCTCAGACTGCAGGCCAGCCCTTAATTTAGCAAACATAGTCACTTCCCTTTCGCAGTCATGAGTTTCCCCTTCACCCTCCACTGGAACATAGTCTGCTATGTTTTTTGTAGTGCAACAGCATTCGATATGCTAGCACCCTAGCTGGTGTCAATACAAATCTCCCATTCTCTAAGAGTTCTGCTATCTTGTGATGCATGTGTAAAATGCAAGGATATCCCATTGTCACTGAGGATGCTTTTTCATAAGCAAAATAAGCAGCTGCTAGCCCCTGATAGCACAATGGATATTCCTGAGCCACCTCATCTAATCAGGTGCTATAGTAAGCAATTGGCTGCATGGACTTCCCTACACTCACCTCCTGCATAAGTACTGCAGCAGCACATCCTTCCCGTCGATTTGACACATACAAGTGAAACAATTTATCATAGTCCGTTAGGGCTAGTGTTGGAGCTGACATCAAAGCCTGTTTAAGGATGTTGAATGCAGTTGCTGCCTCCTCATTCCACTGCAATCTTCCTTTAAAATATGAATGTCCCACTTCTTTCATCATCTTTCTTAGAGATGCTGCAATCTCAGCATATCCCTCAATCCAATCTGAGCTAAATCCTGTCATACCCAAAAACGTCATCATCTGCCCCACTGTCTCAGGCCTCAGAGTTTTAACGATGGCCTCAATCTGGTCGGGTGCAATTGCTTTAGTACCCCTTGAGATCAGCCTGCCCAAATACTCAAGCTGCTGCTGGTAAAACTGAAGTTTTTTTCCTAGACACCTGATGTCTCCCCTCTGCAGTTTTCTCAGGAGGAGGAGGGTGTCCCTCTCGCACTGTTCCCAACTGTTCGAACAAACAAGTAAATCATCTACATACTGTAGCAGCGTGCCTTCCATTACCAGATCTTCTAATTCCGGCTTCAATATCTAATTAAAGACATGCAGGGAATGCTTAAACCCTTGGGGCATCCTAGTGTATGTATATTGTTGACCTTCATATGTAAATGCAAACAAATATTGACAATGTTCTGCTCGAGGAATGCTGAAAAAGGCAGAACATAGATCAACAACTGAAAACCACTCTGCTTGAGGAGGTACATCTGTTAACAGTGTATGCGGATTCGGGACTTCTGAAGGCCAGTCCTTTACTACCTCATTGACTGCTCTTCGGTCATGTACTAGCCTCCATTTTGTTTCATCTGCTTTCAGAACTGGTAGCAAAAGGGTATTACAGGGGCTACGCTTACTTATAAGAACCCCTGACTCCAGCAGTCCCTATATTGTTGCTGCTATTCCTCTAACGCTTCCTGTTTTAGGGGATACTGTGGTCGCCGAGGCAGAATGGCTCCTGGCTTTAACTTCACTTCCCCGGCCTCACTGATTTTACACTTCCCACATCAGTATCATGACCTGACCATAAAATAGTCGGTAACTTATCCAATTGCTGATCAGTCAGTTGTCTGTACTTTTCTACTATCACTGGCATACTCCTTTGGGGGTTACTGTGATTTCCTTGGGGTTCCCTGTCATGTTGCCACACGCCCTGACCTTAATATAGCTGCCATCCCTAGATTCTCTCATTTCTGATGTCAGTCCGTACCACTCCTGAACTAATTCTGCATACTTAGCCATAACCCCTAAGTCTCTGGACTGATATCCCTCATTCACTAATAATGTCACCTGGCACACTATACCATTCTTCCAAAAACTCGTGTCGCTCTATCAGTAAGACCGCTCCCTGCTGTCCTATTATTATTGCCTCACCACTCAGTTGCTGTGGAACACTAGCTTCCTGATGCCATTTCCTTTCTCTAGATCTTTATCCTGAGCCTCATCAAGTATTACTGTACAGTGCAGCTCGGACCTAGGTGGGTTTGCCCTGGGCATTATTGATAATACTTCTGCCTCCCACTTCTCCGAGATTTTTTGAATATCATCCGTTATATCACCCATCCAGTATACACTAGCCTCTTTCTCCTCCTGCACTACGAGTTGGGTGTTAGCTTTCTCTACACTTAGCCCTTGCTGCGTACGTTCTAATCGCACCTCTGATTTTAGCAAGGCATCTCTGCCTAACAAATTTATTGGTGTTTCTTTTGATACTAATATTGGCAAGACTATTTCCCTGCCCTCCATTTCCAATATTACTGGAGCTGTAAATTGAGTTAACTGTGATTTCCCCGAGAACCCGATTGTCTTAACAAACTTGTTGGACGTGGGAAGTTGAGAGGCAGAACACGGTTGTTACCATGTATATGTAGCTCCGATATCTATCATTACTGGCGTTGGTCGCCCTTCTATATTAACCCGTACAATTGGTTCCTGATTAGCCTCCCACGTTACTACAGCGTAGTGACCCTTCCCATGCAGGTCCTCGGGGCACCCCAGTACCTCACATATGGATTGACAGGTCCTGCTGGCCCTGAAGCTGCCTGGGGTTCCTGATGTTGTGGCCCGATATGGGTACTCCCGGGCACAAACCAATGCAAGGCAGTTTCTTCTGAACTGCCCTGGTTGGTTGCATCCCCAGCACACCACCTCTGACCACCCTTGAGTCTGATTCTTCACCCCATTTCGTGTCCCCACATCCCTGCGCCCTTGCCGCTGAGGAGTCCAGTTCTGTCTGGGCTGCTGTCTCATTCTGCCCTGCCCTTGTTGCGGTGCTTGTGGACGAGCCCCTCCAGAGCCCCCCTATTGCTGGCATAGGACCGTCCGGCCCCAGTCCGACTGACTGATAGAACCCCCCTTTGCAGGCGGCTGAGCACCCATGTCTGTTCTCACGGGCATAACTTTCTTGGCTTTTTCTTTCTCTTTCTTTCTGAGTTCTTCGAGCTGCATTTGTGTGAATTTTCTCTGGACCTCTTCCTGCTGGTCAGTCAGACTTTTTCTATCTTTTCGATACCTTTCAACAGCGTGTGCCACATGATTTTTAAATTGCTGGTGGCTCTTTGTGTCAGTCAGTCCCACCACCTCATCCAGTCTTGCTTTGACCTGTAGGGGCATTGCTTCAATGACTGTACTGCAGAACATACAGTCAATAACTGATTGCGTTCTATGTCTTGCTCTGTTTCCAGCTTCCACTTTCTTAGCTGCTTTTCTATATATTCGGACGGGTTTTCATTGTCACTCAGTGGGCCTCCTTTCAGAGCTTATGTGTCCAGCTTAGGTGGATAGCAATTTCTTAGGGCCTGCCATTCCCTCAGTCTTTCTTGTTCAAACGCAGCTCCATCAATCATTGGGTTTTCTGCTGCATTTCTTAGCCCCGCTTGTTCCATTATTTCCTTCAATTTCGGAAGTCCCACCACCCTCACCAACAGTGCCTTCACATCTCCCATAGCCAGCAACCGGCCCATTGTCTCATCCTCAAAGGCTCTAAACAACTTCCCCGCACCCTCATGTATACTAGGCAGTGCACTTTTCAGCCCTTCTAGATCCTGAATCCCCCAGGGGACATATTGAGGCCGTCTTCCCTCTTTTATAAGTAGTGGCAACATCATCTCCTGCTGGGAACCTTTTCCCTTTCTGTAACTGCGCTTGGGTGATTCCTCCTCTGAATTGGATTCGGATTCTGATTCTGACTCTACTTCTAATTCCTCCCATTCTACTTGAGCCTTTTTCTTTGCTCGTTTCTCCTCTCCCGCTTCTGCCTTTACTCGAACATCCTTCGCCTGTTCTCGCTCAACTTCCCTTTTGGCCACTAAAAATTCCTCCTATGCCTTTCACTCCTTTAATTTGTGTAACACGTCAATTTCATGCCTTAGTTCTTGCTGTTGGCGCTGCACTCTTTCAATTGCCTCCTGCCTTTCTCTCTCTTCCAGCTTCCTCTTCTCCCTCAATTTGTTTCCTTCTCCACGACTCTCATCCCACTCCAAATGTTCCAATGGAACTATTTCCACTGTCCCTTTTATCACAGGACACTGTCCTGTGGACTCATTAGTTGCATAGGGAGAGGGTCTTTCTAATTCTTTCGTGCTGGGTACAGAGGAGGAGGCTCATCCTTCTGTTCTCTCCTGTCCTGCAACTGCCTAGCTTGTTCTCTGGCAGCTTTTCTGGTCACGACTGGTGCCTGATATGCACCTCCTTCCCCCTCTTCTCTAAAATGTCTCAGTATCTCTTTTTCCTGGTCTCTGCTCTGACACCTCTTTTTAGATTTGTCTCCAGGTTTATAGTTGGTAATTAACACTTCCATAGCCTCACACACTTTCACATCAAAGGTACCATCTTTGGCCATTTGGTTACTAGTTTTTCAGTTCTCTTTTTCCATTTTTCTTAGATTTTTATAATATCATCTTTTAATGTGTGGGTATTTCCTACTTAGTGTTTCTACAGCAGTTACTTTTTCCAATAGTCAAGTCTCGTCAGCACAAGGGTTAAACAGTCCTATTAACACACGCAGTCAATGATGTACTGCCCTGTGCTGAGCAGCTCACTCTCTGTCCGCTACTCCGCTGATTTCTGCCGGTTTTTTAATTTAGATGGTTCACTAGCGCTTTCTGCTTGTTTCTCTCACTTTTTAAAATACAAATAACCTCTCATTTTCTGCCCGTACAGACCCCTGTTTCTCTCAGAGCGGTATCTGCAGCACACTCTGCCTTGCCCGTACAGCCCCTCGCCTCTCGCGACGCGGTATCTAAAAGAACTTATACTCGCATAAAAATTCCTTACCCTGTTCCCCGCAGCACAGCCTTCTTGAACAGTCCTCCGCGTCTCCTTTAATTACAATTTACCCCTCCCCGCCTGGATCTTTGGATCGGAGAGACCCTCCGACAGTTTCCCGCACCTCTGAGTCCCCGGGGGCTACCCCAGGCCAACAGAACACAGTCCGAATTTAGCAACAAGAGTGCTTACCTATTTTGGTGGGTACCCTTATTCTATCAGCCTCGGGAGCGTCCCCGGCGGACCGAGAAGTGTCCTGTTGCTGCCACCACCTGTTTCCAGGTAGGTCTCTTTCTGACCGTGCTCGTTGTGCCAATTTCTGTGGTAGAAAATCATTCGGAGACGCGGAGAGTTCCTCAAGAAGATAATCTTTTCTTTGCAAATAAAAGCCGTGACAATCCAGAAGTATTTTCCTAGAGTGCCCCCTGAGCCTCTTTGGCTTACACTTCTTGTAGCCTTTCGTTATCAGTCTCTCGCTTAGCTTATCAGCGTGCCCAACTGGGACAGTCCGAGTTATCTTATCTCAAACCAATGAAATCAGCCTGTCTTATCTTTCCACTCCCGCCACTATGGTTTTTTCCCCTCCACTACTTAAATTCATGATATAATGACTATTCATTTCTTATCCTGCCACATTGTTTCTTCTACTTCTGACTTATCCCGAACTTATTCTATTATAAATAAGTTTATACTGCTAGTTCCGCCACAATGGTTTTCCAACCTTAAAGTGGCCTCACTCCCTTATGTTAGTATTTGTCTTATCTTGTCACACATCACATCTAACCTACACATACCAGCACGAATGCTCACACAATTAGAGATAATGGAACTGCAGATACTGGAGAATCCAAGATAACAAAGTGTGGAGCTGGATGAACACAGCAGGCCAAGCAGCACCTCAGGAGCACAAAAGCTGACGTTTCGGGCCTAGACCCTTCATCAGAGAGGGGGATGGGGAGAGGGTTCTGGAATAAATAGGGAGAGAGAGGGAGGAGGACCGAAGATGGAGAGAAAAGAAGATAGGTGGAGAGGAGAGTATAGGTGTGGAGGTAGGGAGGGGATAGGCCAGTCCAGGGAAGACCAACAGGTCAGGGAGGTGGGATGAGGTGAATAGGTAGGAAATGGAGGTGCGGCTTGAGGTGGGAGGAAGGGATGGGTGAGATGAAGAACAGATTAGGGAGGCAAAGACAAGCAGGGCTGGTTTTGGGATGCAGTGGGGGGAGGGGATGAACTGCGTTGGTTTTCGGATGTGGTGGGGAAAGGGGAGATTTTGAAGCTGGTGAAGTCCACATTGATACCATTGGGCTGCATGGTTCCCAAGCGGAATATGAGTTGCTGTTCCTGCAACCTTCGGGTGGCATCATTGTGGCACTACAGGAGGCCCATGATGGACACGTCATCTGAAGAATGGGAGGGGGAGTGGAAATGGTTCGCGACTGGGAGGTGCAGTTGTTTATTTTGAACCAAGCGGAGGTGTTCTGCAAAGCGGTCCCCAAGCCTCTGCTTGGTTTCCCCAATGTAGAGAAAGCCACACCGGGTACAATGGATACAGTATACCACATTGGCAGATGTGCAGGTGAACCTCTGCTTGATGTGGAAAGTCATCTTGGGGCCTGGGACAACGCATCATCCTCTGACACTTCCGCCATCTACAATCCGGCCCCACCACCCAAGACATGTTTCCATCCCCACCCATGTCTGCCTTCCAGAGAGACCACTCTCTCCGCGACTCCCTTGTTCGCTCCACACCTCCAACCCCACCACATCTGGCACCTTCCCCTGCAACCGCAGAAAGTGCTAAACTTGCCCCCACACCTCCTTCCTCACCCCCATCCCAGGCCCCAAGATGACTTTCCACATTAAGCAGAGGTTCACCTGCACATCTGCCAATGTGGTAGACTGTATCCATTGTACCCAGTGTGGCTTCCTCTACACTGGGGAAACCAAGCGGAGGCTTGGGGACCGCTTTGCAGAACACCTCCACTTGGTTCGCAATAAATAACTGCACCTCCCAGTCGCAAACCATTTTAACTCCCCCCTCCCATTCTTTAGATGACATGTCCATCATGGGCCTCCTGCAGTGCCACAAGGATGCCACCCGAAGGTTGCAGAAACAGCAACTCACATTCCGCTTGGGAGCCCTGCAGCCCAATGGTATCAATGTGGACTTCACCAGCTTCAAAATCTCCCCTTTCCCCACCGCATCCCAAAACCAACGCAGTTTGTCCCCTCCCCCCACTGCATCACACAACCAGCCCAGCTCAACCCCTTCCCCCACTGCATCCCAAAACCAGCCCAGCCTGTCTTTGCCTCCCTAACCTGTTCTTCCTCTCACCCATCCCTTCCTCCCACATCAAGCCACACCTCCATTTCCTACCTCCTAACCTGATTCCACCTCCTTGACCTTTTCGGTCTTCCCTGGACTGACCTCTCCCTTCCCTACCTCCCCGCCTATACTCTCCTTTCCACCTATCTTCTTTTCTCTCCATCTTCGGTCTGCCTCCCCCTCTCACCCTATTTATTCCAGAACCGTCTCCCCATCCCCCTCTCTGATGAAGGGTCTAGGCCCGAAATGTCAGCTTTTGTGCTCCTGAGATGCTGCTTGGCCTGTTGCTCACACAATTACTCTACTTCATCTATTTGAGTCACTTAGTTGTTATTTCATGTTTATCCAGGCTTGTCTGTGTGCCCCATAACTGCCATGGGCTGAACGGATTTCTTAGCTTTGTCCCTTGTTCAATCTCCCTTTCTTGTCACATCTTGCTGAATGTGTGATTACTTGTTTGAAACAGTCTTTGCCAGACTCCCATTATCCTGACAGTTTTCAAATTTTATTCTCCATTATCTAAATGTCAAATTTGATGGCATTTGGGTAGGAACTTTGAAAAAGTTAATTGGAAGAGTCTTTTCTCAGTTAATGGGACATATGGAAAGTAGGAGGCCTTCAAAAATGTGATAATGAGTACAGAGATAGTATGTATGTATGTATGTGTTAGTGCAAAAGGCAAGAGTGGGAGTTGTAGGGAAAGTAGATGACTCGCTCTGGTAAAGAAAAAGAAGGGACCATTTGTTAATTATAGACAGCAGAGATCAAGTGAATCTCACGACGAGTATAAGGGCAGCAGGGGTATACTTTAAGAAGGAAATCCGAAAGGCTAGAGGAGTCATGAGATAGCTTTGGCAAATAGAGTTAAGGAGAATCCAAAGAGATTCTACAAATTCGTTAAACCCACAAGAAATGGTGAAATCCTAAATGAATATTTCACATCAATGTTTTCTGTAGAAAAAAGCATGCAAACTAGGGAACCTTGGGAAATAAACAGTGATATCTCGAAAGCAGTCCATATGACAGAAAGGGAAGTTTTAAAATACAGTAAGGGAGATACATTTCCGAGACTTGGTGAGAAATGTCCCAGAACTTTATGGGGAGCTAGGGAAGAAGTTACTGAGATTATTTTTATCATTGACATGCTTGGGTATGGTGCTGGAAGACTGGAGTTTGGCTACTGCTGTGCCATTATTTAAGAACAGCTGTAAGAAAATGTGAATTATTGACCTGTGAACCTGACGTCAGTAGTAGGTATATAGTTGGGCGGGATTCTGAGGGACAGGATAGTCAAGCACTAGGAAAGGCAAGGGCTGGTTACGGAAAGTGAGCACAAGGTTGTGCATGGAAATTTGTGTCTCACAACTTTGTCTACGATTCTGCCTCCACGAATCTTTCTTCTCACCTCTTCAATCATTGTCCATATGGAGTTCAGCAAGGCATTTGGAATGGTTCTGCATTGTAGACAGGTTCAGGGTGGGATCCAGGGAAACGTAGCAAATTGAATACAAAATTGACTTGATGGAAGCAAACAGAAAGTGGTGGTGGGCTTTTTCTTGTTCAGTTTGGAAGCCTGTGCCCAGCACTGTGCATCAAGAATGGGTGCTGTATCCGGGATAATGGAAACTGCAGATGCTGGAGAATCTGAGATAACAAAGTGAGGAGCTGGATGAACACCACCCCTGTTTTTTTCTCACTTATACATCTGCTTTGTATGTGGATATACTATAGTTATTAAAATTGCAGATGACACCAAACCATGTGATACAGTAGACAGTGAAGAAAGTATTCTATGAGCACAACAGGACCTTTAGCCATTGGGCCAATGGGCCGAGATGTGGCAGATGAAGTTTAATTTAGATAAATGTGATGTGTTGCGTGTTGCTTAGGCAAAACTGGGCATGATTTGTATGAGTAATGATCGTGTCCTGGGTAGTGTTGTCAAACAAGCAATCAAAGAAAAAGCAGTTTTCAAAGACAACAAGGAACTGTCACAACATATTTTAAGAAGGTAGCCTAGACCCTAACCTCTTTCTTATTTTAAAATTAGATGTGAGATACCATATTCCAGATGTGATGCAAATGGCCAAACTACTCGATGTTAAGCAAAACACGATTTGTCTAAATGCTAGTTAAATTACATAAACGAACGAGGAATTAAAAATAATTTAGCTATTAGAAAACTTAACTGAATTCTAGATTCAGTAACTATTGTAATTAATTATTCCAATATAACAACATTCCATAAACACGCCCCTTGGCAAAAAGATAAATTCAGACACGGATTCTCATATGCAGTTCTCCAATCTAGGAGGGAAGAGCATACATCAATTGAAGCTTCAGAGAGAATAGCAGCAAGAGACATTAACTGAAGCTTTAAACTCTTTTAAGATCACAAAACTTTCTGCTGCAAACTATCCTAAAAACTGAAAAAAAACGAGAAAGCCTGGTCTGTGAGAACTGCCCACATCCAGGCTACTTCCATAGTTCCTGCTTTAAGAAAGGCCCAATGCTTTCAAATCATTTATTTTCTCAGAGACAGTTCGGTACATCTGCCTTACAACCTCTTCTCAAAAAAAGGACAAAATGACCTGTTAACGGGACAGCATCGTTACAATGTATGACCGACACACTCCAAGGTCCAGCACTGCACGCTGACGGATGCAGAAAGGTTTGGAGCAGCCATGATGCAGTAGAAAAATCTCAACATCTAAAGTCTTTTCGCTAAATATATGGATGCTTTAAGCTTTGCAATCGCCTCATTGTATTTTTTGGACATGTGACAGTTCCTTGTCTTCTTTGAAAGCTGAAAACTGCTTTTTCTTTGATTGGAGATAGTAGGAACTGCAGATGCTGGAGAATCTGAGTTAACAACGTGTGGAGCTGGATGAACACAGCAGGCCAAGCAGCATCATAGGACCAGGAAAGCTGACGTGTCGGGCCTAGACCCTTCTTCAGAAATGATTTATTATAATTAATAAGGAAAAAGCAAATTACTGAGTGGATTCAAAATTTTCGCATAAATGCATGTTCCAAAAACCAACTCTTCACTAGGCAAGGGGCATTAAACAGAGAGCGAAATGAATTAACCCATAATTTTCCGATGAACCGCCCGTTCCAAGATCAACTTAAACCCGAACATTCACGCTTGCACGTCTTTGGGACCAGGAGTTTGCTTTAATCCAATCTTCAACTAGTTAACCTTCCCCTGAACCTTGATCACCAATCCATACAGAGAGAAAATCGGAGACGTTTTCGGACGTTGTCAGGGTTATAACTTGAGCGGAGTGGGATTGAAATGAATCTGCTAAATTCAGGCCGGACACATAGAGAGCACAGACTGGGGTGAGATTCAATGCAGGTTCATTTCGGAGAATTCCTCTATTTTAAATGAATTTCAATAATTTGAGAATTATTCTGAGTGGATATTTAATGCCATTCTTCAACTCTTCCCTGAATTTGTTCTGGATAACCGCATAAATATACGTATTTGTGCAGCAGCTCAAAAGCAGTAGCATAAAGCTGGTGTAATCTGCGATCAACATTGGGTCATCCCAACCAATTGAATAATAACTGTTTGTAATTCGTACTGTGATGAAACATATTACATACGTCATCCATAGCAGTAGGAAGTTTCCAGAAATAGTGAACAGTAAGATGATGGATTTCCTTCGCTTCTCCATCTCTGCATCAGGCTGATTCACCTCATTCTTGCTCCTTCTCAGCCTCCTTCGGATTCGACTGGCTGTTAAAATGTGTCCCACAGTCACAGTATTGAGCAACAATATCAGGAAAGTTGGGAGCAGTGGGGTCAAACAACGGTCAATCCAGCTAAACGTTATCCATGCAGCTGCAGTGTAATAGTCCACATTCCCGTTGCAGCCCCAGTCTACATTGTCACTTGTCCTGTATGGTTTAAATACAAAGTAGAAGGGAATATTTTTGGAAGAGAAAAACAAACAGACAGTTCCAATAACCACTGCTGCAGTTTTCTTTGTGCAATATTTGACTCTCAGCCTCTGGCAACAGATAGTAATAAAACGATCAAAAGTGAAGGCGACTGTTAACCAGACAGAAATGTCAGTGGATGCACGAATCAGGACGTAGTGAACGGAACATGCAGGGGTGAGGAACAGGAACATATTCGGGAAATAATATTCTTTAATCCTCCAGAAGATCACATCAGTGATAAGAGTAAGTAGATCCGCTGATGCCATTGCTAGCAGGTACCGAGTGATACAACTGGAGAGGCCACATTTTCCCCTGCTCAGGATCACAATAGTCGTCACGTTAGCTGTAGAATAGTTAAAAAGAACAGAAAGTGGGAATCACCTAGCAACATTTGAAGAAAACTGACAATTACACATAATTTTGTTGCGAGATAGAATTTAGTTTTGAATATGGTGATAAAATCTGAATGTTAATGTGGCTATAATTGTATATATGAATGAATATTCATACAAATGTCACAGTATAATGAATATTAAATACAAACGTCTAAAGAAGCAAATTCTATAAAGAAAATGGAGAGATTCGTTAGTTTTATTGAAATGTCCTGCAGGTGCTCTCTTTCTGTTGCATCTGAGGAAAGTGATGTATTCCAGAGGACCTGCCTGGAAAGTACTGACCAGCGTTTTCTGCCATTCAGCAAACATAGAGATATTGACCTAGAAATAATTGTAAAAGAGGAGAAAATCTATGCAAACAAAAGATAATTTTAAAAAAACTGAAAGAACTGAGTCTGAATCCAGTCAGGATGCTTGAACATGCCAGATATGACCAACAATATCCAGAAGAGGCAGTGCTGGGCAAGCTAATGGGGCTAAAGGTAGACAAGTCTCCTGGCCCTAATGAAATACATCCCAGGGTACTAAAAGAGGTGATGGGGGCCATAGCAAATGCACCAGTAATTATTTACCAAAATTCACTGGTCTCTGGGGTGGTTCCCACAGATTGGAAAACAGCACTGTGACGCCACTGTTTAAAAAAGGAAATAGACAAAAAGCAGGTAACTATAGGCCAGTTCGCTTAACTTTGGTAGTAGGGAAAATGCTTGAATTTATCATTAAGAAAGAAATAGCAAGGCATCTGGATATAAATTGGCCCAATGGGAACACCCAACATGGGTTCATGTTCTTGGGAGGAATAACAGCAAAATGGACTATGTTATAAATCGTAAACAAAACAATTGTAGCACGCTGCTGTGCAGAGGAACTTGGGTGTCCTTGTGCATGAATCACTAAAAGTAGGATTGTAGGTGCAACAGGTCATTAAAAAGGCAAATAGAATTTTGTCTGCCATTGCTAGAGAGATGGAGTTTAAAAACAGGGAGGCTATGCTGCAGTTATATAGGGTCCTAGTGAGGCCACACCTGGAGTACTGTGTGCAGTTTAGTCCTTTTACCTGAGAAGGGAGATACTAGCACTGGAGGGGTGCAGAGGAGATTCACTCAGTTGATTCCAGAGTTGAGAGGGTTGGATTATGAGGAGAGACTGAGTAGACTGGGATTATACGCATTGGAATTCAGATGAATGAGGGGAGATCTTATAGAAACATAAAAGATTATGAAGGGAATAGATAAGGTGGAGGCAGGGAGGTTGTTTCCACTAGCAGGTGAAACTAGGACTGGAGGACATCGCCTCAAAAATGAAGGGAAGAAGATGTAGAACTGAGGTCAGGAGGAACTGCTTCACCCAAACGGCTGTGAATCTGTGGAATTCCCTGCGCAGAGAAGCGGTTGAAGCTACCCTGACGAATGTTTTTAAGGCAAGGCTAGATAATTTTTTGAACAGTACAGATATTGAGGGTTATGGTGAGTGGGCGGGTAGGTGGAACTGAGTCTCAAAAAGATCAGCCATGATCTTAATAAATGGTGGGCAGACTCGAGGAACCAGATGGCCTACTCCTGCCCCTTGTTCTTTTGTTCTTATGTTATAAACAGCCGCGTTTAAGCCCACGTGAAGACAATACAACCGTCCATATCCATACATTTTGCATCAGAAAACATTCCCTGTTTCCTTCCTTGTACTGTCCTCTCTGAAAACTGGATTGCTTTTTGCTGCCCACACTTGAATCACTTCTTGCATCACACTATATTAGCCAATTGTCACTTCAATTTTTCAGCCGTTACAACCAGGGGATCAGATATAAATTCTGCAATCCTGTCACATCCGGTCATGAAAGGCGTTGGAGAATAAACCAATTCAGTGAACGAGGACGCTGCTCAGATATCTCGAAGCACAATGATAGGGTATCCCAGCACATTCGCAAATCCCAGATCTGCTGAGCAGATTATTTATTTCGACCTCCTTTAGCCGTCCCCAGCATCTCATCTGCCAGTATTCTGGGAATTCAATCCGTTCCACATTTTATCACTAAATGGTCGAATCCACCACATATTGCAGATGTGATGGGTGATGATTACATTCCTGAAATAACTCTGAAAACTTAGATTCCAAAGCTTGCAGCTCCCTTTGCCGAGCTCCTCCAGTACAGGAGCAGCACTGACATCTCCCCAAAGTGGAAAACTGCCCAGACATTTACTTTACAGGACAAGCAGGACAAATTGAAACTGACTAATTACTGCTCTGTCAGCATGCGCTCAATTAACTGTATGCCTTGTCATCAACAAGCAGCATCTGCTCGGCAAAGTCTGTGCGATAACAACAAGTTTGGATTCTGCCAAGATCACTCAATTTCGGACATTATTACAGTCTCGGTTCAAAAATGGACGGAAGAGCTGAATTATAGAGGTGCTGTGAAAATTAAGCCCTTGATATCATTACCACATTTGACCAAGATATCAAGGAGCTGAAGCAAAACTAGAAATCAAAGGTATTCAGGGGAAAACACTTCACTTATTGGGGTCGTACCTGGCAAAAAGGAAGATGATTGGAGTTGTTTTAGATCGGTCTCTCAGGTCCAGGAATTCCTGAACCTCAGGGTAATGTCCTAGACCCAACTGCCTTCAGCTGCTTCATCAACGATCTTGCCTCCAATATAAGATCAGAAGTGAGGATATTAGCTGTGGGTTGTACAGTTCACAGCCATTCTTGGCTCTTCAGAAGATGAAGCAGTCAATGTGCAAATCCGACAAGAACTGCGCAATTTCAGGCTTGGACTGAAATTGAGGCAAGTAACATTCACGTCAACGGCCCGCTCTACTAAATGACAATCTATCGACATGTGTAGATATTTAAATAGGGTTAACATCACTGCAGCCCCCACTATCAACATACTGGAGGTACCATTGATCACTAACTCAACTAAGCCGCTATAGACATACAGTGGATACAAGATGAGCTCAGAGTTTCAAGATAACTGTGGCAATTAACTCATGACTTGACACCCCAAACCCTGTGTACCATTCACAAGGCAAATCTGGAGTGTGATAGAATGCTCTATATTTGCCCGGACGAGTCCAGCTGCAAGAAGACGATTGATACAATCCAAGGCAAAGCTGCCTACTTGTTTGGCACCACATCCAGAAACATCCATTTCCTCCACCACTGAAGCTCAGTCACAGCATTACGCACTAATTACAAGCTGCACGGCAGAACTTCGCCAAAGATCTTTTGACAACACCTTTTAAACACATGGCTACTTCCATCAAGGAGGAAAAGGGCTACAGATGCACTGAAACAACACCACCTGCAAGTTCCCCTTGAACTACTCTTGACTTGGAAAAATATCCCCATTATTTTCCTGCCACTGAGACAAAATCCTAGGATTCCCTCCATAGCAGCAATGTGGATCTACCTATTGCACGGGACATCAGCAGTTCTCATAGAAGTTGCTCAGCGCAATGTTCTGAAAGAAAACAAGGAAAGGCCATTAAATACTGAAAGGTATCCGCGTAGCCAGTGTCCTAAAGAAGGTAAAAAATAACTCTCTTCCAAACAAATTAAAAGAATCTCAACCCTTTCCACAACTGCAAGGAATAAGGTTCCTGTGCACTTGCCTTCTAGGTGCCCTTACCTACTTTATTCACAGTGACACTCTTCATCCTGCCGGAGATCTAATAAGATGGCATTATTGTGAGGTGTGTTCCTGTTGTGAGAGTTTTTCCTTGTTTTCCCTGTTAAATTGCAGACCACTTATCTTTAGGTCGATCCTCATTGTTCTGAATTACACTCCAGGAGGTTAACATCGTTCAGAAGAAAACAACCCTCTTGATTGGCACCACAACCACCAGCATTCTCTCACTCCACTGCGGACACTCAGTACCAGCGCTGCACAAACTGCATAAAACACACTGTTAAATATCGGTTGGACTCGTTAGACCTTCCACACCTCTGACCTTTGCCAATGAAAATGCTAAGGGCAGCAGATCCCAGTTTCGCTAAAAGTCACTCACAATTCTGTCGTGGAAATATATTCCCAATGCTTTAGCGTCACTGAGCCAAAGTCTTGGAACTTCATTGCTACCAACACTTTGCTTCCCTTACAGGGCATTGACAGCAGCGGTTCAAGGCTGCTGCTCTCCAGTAACTTCTCAAGGGCAACCAGGGATAGTAACCAATTACTGGCGCAGCCAAAAGCAGCACGCCCCGTGAATGAAAGGAAACCACAGCGATAGGAAACAGTTTTCTCGTGAGTACAGTCCAAGCTACTTACGCAATTTAGATCCCTCAATGACATCATGCGCAAAGGTTTAACCACAAGACAGGCGAATGTGACCTAATCTTTATTTAAAACCTTTAAACCGGCCATCATTCTGTGAAGGGGTCCGACGCCGACGGAACCCCGCCCACGGCCGACGGAACCCCGCCCACGGCCGACGACCTCATCGCTCCGCCCACAACCTCCACAGCCAGCAACCCCAGAGAAGACAGCCAAACTGAACCCTGTCGCATGTTCACCATACCCCCAGGCCTCCAACTGACTGAGGACGAACGGTCAGTCCTGAGTAAGGGGCTCACCTTTGTCGCCCTACAACCACACATCAACCAATACCAGTCACGATTGGACATAGAGCAGTTTTTCCGCCGCCTTCGCCTCCATGTCTACTTCTTCAACTGGGAGCCCAACCCTCCCTCCACTGACCCCTTCACCCGCTTCCAACACAAGTCCTCCTCCAGGACACCACCCCCAGGCCTCCTACCCTCCCTCGACCACTTCATCTCCAACTGCCGTCGAGACATTAACCACCTCAACCTCTCCACCCCTCTCACCCACTCCAACCTCTCCCCCGCAGAACGGGCAGCCCTCCGCTCCCTCCGCTCCAACCCCAACCTCACCATCAAACCCGCAGACAAGGGTGGCGCAGTGGTAGTATGGCGCACTGACCTCTACATCACCGAGGCCAGACGCCAACTCTCCGACACCACCTTCTACCGCCCCCTCGATCATGACCCCACACCCGAGCACCAAACCATCATCTCCAACACCATTCATGACCTCATCACCTCAGGGGATCTCCCACCCACAGCCTCCAACCTCATTGATCCCCAACCCCGCATGGCCCGTTTCTATCTCCTTCCCAAAATCCACAAACCTGCCTCCCCTGGTCGACTCATCGTCTCAGCCAGCTCCTGCCCCACCGAACTCATCTCCACCTATCTGGACTCCATTTTCTCCCCTTTGGTCCAGGAACTCCCTACCTACGACCGTGACACCACCCACGCCCTCCACCTCCTCCAGGACTTCCAATTCCCTGGCCCCCAACACCTCATTTTCACCATGGACGTCCAGTCCCTATACACCTGCATTCTGCATGCAGATGGCCTCAAGGCCCTCCACTTCTTCCTGTCCCGCAGACCCGACCAGGCCCCTCCACCGACACCCTCATCCGCCTAGCCGAACTCGTCCTCACCCTCAACAACTTCTCTTTTGACTCCTCCCACTTCCTACAGACTAAGAGGGAGGCCATGGGCACCCGCATGGGCCCCAGCTATGCCTGCCTCTTTGTAGGTTACGTGGAACAGTCCCTCTTCCGCACCTACACAAGCCCCAAACCCCACCTCTTCCTCCGGTACATTGATGACTGTATTGGCACCCTCTCTTGCTCCCCAGAGGAGCTCGAACAGTTCATCCACTTCACCAACACCTTCCACCCCAACCTTCAGTTCACCTGGGCCATCTCCAGCACATCCCTCACCTTCCTGGACCACTCAGTCTCCATCTCAGGCAACCAGCTTGTAACTGATGTCCATTTCAAGCCCACCGACTCCCACAGCTACCTAGAATACACCTCCTCCCACCCACACTCCTGCAAAAATTCCATCCCGTATTCCCAATTCCTCCGCCTCCACCGCATCTGCTCCCACGATAAGACATTCCACTCCCTCACATCCCAGATGCCCAAGTTCTTCAAGGACCGCAACTTCCCCCCACAGTGATCGAGAACGCCCTTGACCGCGTCTCCCGTATTTCCCGCAACAGACCCCTCACACCTCGCCCCCGCCACATCCGCCCAAAGAGGATCCCCCTCGTTCTCACACACCACCCCACCAACCTCCGGATACAACGCATCATCCTCCGACACTTGCGTCATCTACAATCCGACCCCACACAAAAGACATTTTTCCATCCCCACCCCCATCTGCTTTCCGGAGAGACCACTCTCTCCGTGACTCCCTTGTTCGCTCCACACTGCCCTCCAACCCCACCACACCCGGCACCTTCCCCTGCAACCGCAGGAAATGCTACACTTGCCCCCACACCTCCTCCCTCACCCCTATCCCAGGCCCCAAGATGACATTCCACATTAAGCAGAGGTTCACCTGCACATCTGCCAATGTGGTATACTGCATCCACTGTACCCGGTGTGGCTTCCTCTACATTGGGGAAACCAAGCGGAGGCTTGGGGACCGCTTTGCAGAACACCTCCGCTCAGTTCGCAACAAACAACTGCACCTCCCAGTCGCCAACCATTTCCACTCCCCCTCCCGTTCTTTAGATGACATGTCCATCATGGGCCTCCTGCAGTGCCACAATGATGCCACCCGAAGGTTGCAGGAACAGCAACTCATATTCCGCTTGGGAACCCTGCAGCCCAATGGTATCAATGTGGACTTCACCAGCTTCAAAATCTCCCCTTCCCGCACCGCATCCCTAAACCAGCCCAGTTCGTCCCCTCCCCCCACTGCATCACACAACCAGCCCAGCTCTTCCCCTCCACCCACTGCATCCCAAAACCAGTCCAACCTGTCTCTGCCTCCCTAACCTGTTCTTCCTCTCACCCATCCCTTCCTCCCACCCCAAGCCGCACCCCCATCTACCTACTAACGTCATCCCACCTCCTTGACCTGTCCGTCTTCCCTGGACTGACCTATCCCCTCCCTACCTCCCCACCTATAGTCTCTCCACCTATCTTCTTTTCTCTCCATCTTCAGTCCGCCTCCCCCTCTCTCCCTATTTATTCCAGAACCCTCACCCCATCCCCCTCTCTGATGAAGGGTCTAGGCCCGAAACGTCAGCTTTTGTGCTCCTGAGATGCTGCTTGGCCTGCTGTGTTCATCCAGCCTCACATTTTATTACCATCATTCTGTGAAACTGCGATGCAGCCTCCACCAACATCTCCTCCTTCTGCCCACTCCAAACCCAATTCGCTGTTGTCCAAAAATGTCATCCACAATCTCAACAACCTAACAGTTGCAATTCTTTCTTATCTGTAAAAATTTCTGTGTGAGACATTTATCAAAATGCAGACAGTGCAATGTAACTTGACAATAAGGAATCTCCTTTGATAAATGAAAATGATGACGTAAACTTACACCAGGTCTCAGGACGCCTCACCGAGTTAATCAGTTCGGAGCCTCGAGTGATGTTATACACACACACACACACACACACACACACGCACGCACACACGCACACTTACACACACACACACACACATACAGACATACAATCTCACACACACACATACACAATCACACGCGCACACACAGGCACACACACAGATAAACACACACACACACACACACACACATACACACACACAAACAGTGATCCCAAATTGAAAGGGAAATATACACGAGCTGCGAGTAACTGCAATAGTTTATCACGGTTCTACATTGAATACCTTTGAGGAAGGGAGCGGGGAGCAAAGATGAAATTTGGACGTTGAGGGAGAAACAGCAACGTACTTGGTTCAGAAATCTGACAAAAATTGGCGACCATAGAATGCAAAGACATGAGACTTCAGCAGCGAATTGATCAATGAAATAATCTGTGCAAAATCCGGATGATGAAAGCAAAATATAGATTCCTGGACACAAAGGCTGCAGCGTTTTCGAGACTGCTGGTGCATTGTTTAAACGGCAATCTGAGTGTCTGAAACTGCCGCTGTATCCAGTTTGGCTGCAGGGAGGGCAGGGGACAGATGCAAACTGCCTCCCACCGGCTGAAGAGAACAGAATTCCCGCTCAGCAGACGCAGATGATCGAGAGCAGGCTGATGAACGAAATAGTTTGAAATAGTTCATTTTCTCAGACAGAACGCCAACTTTTAAATAAAACTTAAACAGATTCCGTGCTAATTCCCAGTAAAAAAAATCCACAGTCTTTACAAAGGAGTTAAATAAACATTTAAAAGACAGCACATCGACAGCATATCGTGTCAGCACACGAAGTGATGGGGTCGAAGAGGGAGAAACGGATTGTGTTTTTGCCTTGCATGATGTGAGATGAATGCACGTAGAAACACAAATGTACCTGATTTATACAATTAATAATTCTATGTTATCACTTACCAGGGAGTCCAACCACCGCTATAATTGGATAGTAAATCATTGCAACCTGTATTAGTGGCGGTAACAAGGTAAATGGATAAGAACTATATGGAACTCTCATCGTGTCTGAGAAATGACGAAGTTTCTTATTGCTGGGCACCACACTCCAACTGACTGTGAGATGAGAATTGAAGAGAGAATGTTTAGTTACAATTGAAGCTACCTCCCGCGGGATCAGACAACAGCTGCAGCATTGACATTGTTTACAGTCATTTGTACAAGAAGCCAACTCCCATTACTCACTGTAATGTTTGCATCGCGCTCATTAAATCTAAATGGAGTGTGCAAGTGCTGCCATTCTAACGATCCAAAGGTTACAATAACATTTGGCCATATTTGTATCCAGCAATGTACTGAAAGCCAGACTCTGACTCCATCGTCGGGGTTTTACATTGAACTGAAGCAGAATCTGTTTCCCTTGTTCTGTGACATGGTTCATTTCTATCGATCAATCATCTGCAATCCACAAGTTCTGCAACTCCTTTCAAGGGCTTACACGACTGTCAGGAGATTCATACATTTCAAACTTGGTCTTTAAGCATGTTGCCTTGTCATTTAGATGAGATTGGCGGGAAGTTTTAGTTTTAATAACCTCAGTATCCTGGAATAAGATTGCTCAAAATAAAGATCATGTTGAAATATAAAATAATGGAGGCTGTTTTAAAACACCTTCACTTCAACGAAATTGACATTGGAATTTCAATTGTGATCTTAAAAGGGAAGTTTGGAAACACCGGCATGATAAAAACAATCAAGGTTACGAGCAAAACATGGAGGAATGGGGTCAGTTCATCAGTTTTGCACAAAATCGGCATTACTCGGATGACAAAGTGACCTCCTTTAGTGCTGTGTCAATTTTATCATACTGTATTAGCATTCAGAAGTGAATCTTTTTAATATAATTATTAGACGCTGCACGGCATCTAAGAAACCGCATGAAAATTTCGAAGAGCTTCTACCTGATATCAGTGGGAAATGTGCCCAATATCTGTTTCTTTATGTTATGTGAAATAGACGTGTCCTGCGGGATAGGGTTGGATGAGAGGTGGTGGGTGGTCTTGGTGCTCTGTAGGTGGGAGGGGTGTCATGGGAAAACAGGTGCTAAAGGGCATAACTTGTCTGGTTCCTGGAAATGTATATTTTTTAATTCACTGAAAATGGATGCCGCTGCTTGGGCCAGAAGTTAATACTCATCCCATATTGCTGACATGATGAGCCATAGAGTCAAAGCGCAGGGAAACAGGCACTTCGGTTCAACTGGTCCATGTTGACCAAGTTCCCAAACTAATCTAGTCTCATCTGCCTGTGTTTAGTCCATATCTCTCTAAATATTTGCTACTACCCAAATGTCTTTTAAGCGTTGTAACTGTATCTCCTCCATTACTTTCGCTGATAGTACATTCCACAGACAAACCACTTTCTGTGTAAAAAAAAGTAGCCCCTAGTGTTCTTTTAAAATCTTTTTCCTCTCACCTTAAAAATATTCGCTCTCGTTTTGAACTTTCCTAACCTCGAGAAAAGACTTTTCATATTCACCTAATCTATGCCCCTCATGATTTTATCAACTTCTATAATGTAGCAACTTAGCCTCCCACATTCCAATGAAAAAATCCCACTCTCTCCTGCCTTTCCTGATAATTTAAGCACTCAATTTCAGGCAACATCCTCATGAATCTCTTCTGAACCGTCTCCAGTTTAATAATATCTTTCTTATAATTGGGTGACCAGAACTGCACACACTACTTCAGAAGAGACCCTACTAACGACCTGTACAACCTCAAAATGATGCCCAACACCTAGACCCAAAGATCTGGGCAATGAAGGGAAGTTTCTTAGGAACTACCCTGTCTTCTTGTGATGTAAATTACAAATAATTATGCACCTGAACCCTAGGTGCCTTTGTTCTGAAACACTGTATGACAACTCAGGTCCATCACTAATTCTGTAAGCCTTGCCCTTGTTTGTTTTCCCAAAATGCAATACCTCATATGTATCTAAATTAAACTCCATCTGCCAGTCCTCAGTCCATTGACCGAACTGCTCACGAATTCATTTTTAATCTTAGATAACCTTCCTCTGTGTCCACTATAGCACAAATTTTGGTGTCACCCACAAACGGACTAACCATGGCTCCTACATTCTCATCGAAATAATTTACATAAATGACAAACAAAAGTGGATACTAATCCTCAGCGAACACCGCTCATCACAGGCCTCCAGTCCGAATAACTCTCCGTCACCACTTTCTGTCTTCTACTGTCAAGCCCATTCCGTACCCAATTGGCAAACGCGCTCTGAATACCGTGTGATTTAACATGCAGGACTTTGTCAAAGGCTTTATTAAAGTCCATGTAAACAAGGTCTAGTGCTGTGTCTTCCTCCATCTTTTTGGTTACTTCCTCAAAAAAAACTCGATCATGTCTATGGCGCATGATTTCCCTCGCACATCGCCATTCTGACTATCCATAATCATTCCTTTCCTCTGTAATTGCAAGTAAATCCTATCTTTCAGAATCACCTCCAACAATTCATCCACCACGGATGGCGGACTCGCAGGTTTTCCCAGGCTTTCCTTTCAGCCTTTATTGAATAAAGGCATAACGTTAGCCACACTCTAATTCTCTGACACCTTTCCCGTGGTTAGAGATGACATAAATATTTCTGCTAGTGATCCCGCAATTTCTTTCCTAATTCCCCCACAATGTCCTGGGATACAGTTGGTCAGGTCCCAGAGATTTATCCACTTTTATGTTTTGTAAGATCTCTAGCACTTTCTCTTCTGTAATGTGAATTGTTTTGAAAGCATCAATGTTTATTTCCGAGTTCTTTAGCCTCCAATTCTATTTTCCTCTTAGAGACTACCCGCTTCAACAATAGTCAAGCGGATCATCCGTTTGAGAGGAATAGCTACAGAAAATTTCTCAACTACCTTCTTACCTTTCCTTACAGTCACCCATCTATCTGACTGATCCTGCTGCGTAAACACTTCTCTACATATACTAGTCTTCACACCCTGTGCCTCTTGAATGCCCTGCGTGTCATTCAACCTATTAGGAAGAAGGTCTCAATAGCACCTTAATTTAAAATAAACCTACCCATCCTAACCCACAGATTTAATTTTACGCATACAAAATGTCAAAATACTTTTTTTTAAATCAAGTATTGAACTTAAAACTGTCATCAACCGGAAACGCCATCCCCTGAAGCAAAAATCTTATTTCTCAAGTCCTCTATCAGCTTTTGCACTCCGGGCAAACAGAAATAAGAACTGACTCAGAGCCGGCCATGTGAAACTTTCTCCCCAAGTTCCGTTTGCAAAACAATCTCTCACTCACTCTCTCTCCTTCTTTGCATACATTGTTTTCTTCGCTCATTTTTTTCAAAGCGAAAAATAACACCCATTCCAAATCGATACTCAACAAAACCGTGGACACGTCTCCCAGAGAAGCTCCATTTGAAGAAAAAATACTCTCCTTGATTTTTGTTTTCTTCGAGATTTTATTTGCACGACGAAATTTCCAAAAATGTTTTAAAACAATAATTTTCTGCTTCCGCCATGTAGTAACAACAAGGAATCCACAAGCAACACCTGTAACTCAAACGCTGCAGGATTCACGCTACTTTCCATACTAGTACCATTTTATAATACAGATGGGCGTCAGCTGCCTTCTGGAATCGCTACAGTCCACCTATTGTAGATTGGTCTGCAATGTTATTCGGGGAGTTTCCAGGATTTTGTCCAAGGGCTGATGAAGGAACGCCTCGATACATCCAGGGAAGGATTGTGAATGTTTTGGAGAGTGGCTGGGCGGTACAGGTAGATGGGAGCGGGCCATGGAATTCATTTCCTGCAATTGCTGGTGCTCCCAAGCGCCTGCTGCGCTCGCCCTTCTATGTAGAAGTCGTGGTCGATTTAGAAGGTGTTGTCTAATAATCCTTGAACCATGGCGATTTTCTGCATTGCATCTCGTAGATGGCATACACTGGTGCTACTGAATATCAGTGGTGGATGAAGTGGGTATTTGTGGGTGCGGTGCCCATTATGCGGACTGCTTTGCCCCAAACGTCAAGCTTCCTGCGTGCCGTTGAAGTTGCACTCGGTCAGGCAAGCGGGAAGTACTCCTTACTTGTGCATTATCGATGATGGGCAAGCTCTGGTGCGTCAGGAGGTGAGTTAGTAGCTGCAACATTTTTAGCCTCCGACCTGCCGTTGTAGCCACTGCATGTCGGTGGTCAGTTATAATTCTCAAGATGTCGACAGTCTCTTGTTGCAGATGATCCTTGCCTGTGTTATAGATCAGAACAAATATCCATCAAAACAAATCACAGAGATAGTCGAGACCCGAACTTTGAAAAGCAAGTGAACGACGCTTCAATCCAGATGTGATTCGATTGGTCAAACCATTAGGTTTTAAACAAAACACATTTAACACAAATTAAAATGCAAACAAAAGAAAGGCATGAATTGTAACTCTATCGAAATACTTGACAAAATAATACATGCTTTAACTACTACTCATCCACAGTTCCACAAGAGCAGCATCATGCTAACACATCCTTGGCAAAGGAAAATTCGGCAAAACAGTTTTCCTGCACTTGCTATCTCCAGTCTAGAGACAGAACACCAACAGAATGAATCTAACAGTGGTAAAGAGAGACAGCAAGAAAGCTGTATCCAGCATTTTAATTCCAAAAACATCAACAACCGAAATCCAAGTTAAATCCTGGTTTGTGTGACCCTGACTCCAACATTCATGCTTTTTTCTCTTCTTTAAAAATAAAACTAAACTCTTCATTCTGATGTTTTTGGAGAAGACACTTCACTGCTGGGTTTACAACATGCCACTTCAGGACATTCCACATCACCTAAGCAAGCAAACATTCAATGCAACAGTCCATCTCAGTCCATTTCTTCTTCCACCAAACAACTTGGCCTTCCATGAACAAAGCTGAAACAATACACAACCAATTGTAGTCTTGCCACTTGCATAATTTTCAAAATGAATGCTGTAACACAAGGCTCCATCTAAACAGTTTGTTATTTTTCACATTTTATTTGCCCAAACTGTTAAGAGGTTGTGATCAGTATATACAATTGTCTCAGATAGATGACTGGCAAAACAAATGTCAAAATGTTGCAGCCAACATACATGTGGTCTGTTTCTCTTAGCAGAAACGATGGTTGAGTGGTATTATTGCTGGGCTGCTAATCCAGAGACCCACGTAACGCTTTGGGGACCAGGGTTTGAACCCCACCATGGCAGATGTTGGAATTTGAATTCGATAAACATATGGAATTAAGAATGTAATGATGACTGTGAATCCATGTTTGATTGTCAGGGGAAACCCATCTGGTTCACTAATGTCCTTTAGGGAAGGAAAGTATCATCCTTAAATGGCCTGGCCTAAATGTGACTCAAGGCCTACAGCAATGTAGTTGAATTTTAACTGCTCTCTGGGCATTTAGCAAAGGGTAATAAATGCTGCTTAGCCAGCAACATCCTCATCCTCCAAATTAATTTTTAAAATGCAGAAAATTTCTTTTAATTAATATTCAGCCTACCGGAAAAGTTATCCAAAAATGTTTTTCTATCCTCTCATCATCTTCTTGCAAGGGTACAGCACTGACACCAACTTCACTCGCATCACTAGCCACCTTGAATAGCTTTGCATAATTTGGTGTTCCTAGCACTGGAGCAGTGGTGAACACAGTTTTCAGCTGACAAATGCCTTTTGACATTCCTTGGCCCATTGAAACTTTCTGTAATTCTTCAACAGGCCTATCAGTGTTTCAACCATTGAAACTTTCTGTAATTCTTCAACAGGCCTATCAGTGTTTCAACCGTACTACTAAAACTGAGTATGATTTTTCAAAGAAAACCATGCAGTCCCAGGATGGGACTTCTTCATCAATGATATGGGATATTCCCCAATAACCCTTGGTTTTGCTTCTGTGGGACCATCTGTCCATATGGTCGAGTAACACGACTTGGGCATTTGTGAACTCACTCTTAACCAGAGTTATCACCAAACCTGCCTCCTGAAATTGGTCAATTAATTCAGCTAGATGCTCCATATGTTTCCAACACATATGACTAAAAACCACCAGATGATTGATGTACACCACACAATATGGTAATCCCGAAATAACCTGCTTGGTTGGTTTTTGAAATGTGGCTGGCACATTCTTCATACCAAATAGCATGACTTTAAACAGGTAAAATCCATTAGGTGTCACTAAGTGGAAATTTCCTTGGCTATTTCTGTTGAATATCCTGCCTGTATCCTCTGACTAAGTCAGACTTGGAAATATAAGTTGATTGTTCCATCTTCACAAGGACATCTTCCAAATGTGGAATATGAAATGAATCAGATTTCATAACTTCACTGTCAACATACAATAGTTGGGTAACATCTCACTTTGGCACCATCACTGTGCACTCCATTCACTGCAAATCACTTTGAGTATGTTGCCTTTGAGCATGCTTTCATTCTCTCTTTGAACCTATGCCATATTTAAAGTTTCAAGCCTATGAGGATATTGCTTAATTGGACCATCATTTCCTACTTCTGTATCATGCATAATTAGTCTAGTACGGCCAGCTTATTCCCACATATCTCTCCATGTGATTGTAATAACTCCTGTTCTTTTTGATTTTCTTCTGGAAAGTAACTCAATAATCTAACCTAACCTTTCAGAATTTCTTCTTTGTTCAATTTAAGTTGAACAATGTCAACTTCAGAATCATCTGAATTTGGTTCTTAATTCTGAGTTGTAAGCAAGAGCACAATCACATTATTCTTTCCTTCCCCATCAAAATACTTTTTGTGCTTATTCACAAGACATTCATCAGATTACCTTCTATCAGGCATTGTTATCAAATAATTCACCTCACACAATTTGTTTTCCAATTTGATAAGGCCCACTAAACCTAGCCTTTAAAGATACACGAAACACTGGTAGGAACATTAACAATTTATCTCTGCTGGTGAAATTATGATGTTCGATCTCTTGTCTGCATCTTGTTTCATGCTCAGAAAACATTTAAATCCTATCCAGTCAACTCACTCATTCAATTTAATCATGCCCTAAAATTTGACACTTAGTTCAAATATGTGATCTCTTGAACTCTAACCCCCAAGAATTTGTTCCTGAATTAATTTCAGTGGACCTCTCACCTCATGCCTAAAACTAATTCAAATAAACTGAATTTAGTTGATTCATTGGGTGCATTCCTAATTGCAAAAATTACAAATGGAATTCCTTAATCTCAATTGTTTGGGTAGCCTTGGCTATAAGTCATTGACCTGGTCTTAAGTCTTGATATCATTGTTTCTTTGCATCTTTAACCGTTTCCATCAGGAATCTGGAAATGGGGTTCTGTTTACAGTCAGCCCTGAAGCATCCTTCTGGATCAATGATGCAGTTGAAGTCTCTGGTCAGAATGAATGGCCTGGACATCACCGGCAGCAGTGGGAGCACCTGCAGTGGCCACCTGCTCATTCTTTACCATTGTTTCTTACACATTAATTCATCTCAGTGGAATGCTTCTGTATGTAATGTCTGCTATGACAAGATGCCTGCTCACCACCTCCTTAACAATGACCCACCATTGTGTCTCCATGTGATGCAGACTTCAAAGATTTATGTACCTGAACCAGTACGCCACCCTCTTCTACAACACTACCCAAACCGACTGCTTACTCCAGAGTCTCAGGGAACAATATAATGGTGATACAAAACTGTAAAGCCCACATTGAGGGCTTATAGTCAAGTCCAGAGGTTTGGGATAAAGAAATTTGATTTGTTCCTTTTGCAGTTAGTGATGCACCTAATAAATGAACCAACTTCTGTCCATTTGAATTAGCATTCAGGAGTGAAGTGAGAGGACCATATTAATTATTCAGTAAAAATTTGTGGATCAGAATTCAGCGACCACATATTTTGAGTATGTATCAAATCTTGGGAAAAGATTAAATACAGCAGGGGAATTGGCAAGACAGCATTTGAAGGCAGCACAACCTGTGACGAAACAGGAAGCAGACAAGAAATTTAAAATTTGGAAGTTTAGTAGTGAAGATAATTTGTTGATATTATGACAAGAGGTTGGTGAACTTTCAAAGGCAAGGTTTATTGGCCTTGTCAAATCAAAATGAAATTGAGTGAGGTTAATTATTTTATTTTTTTAAAAAGTCAGATAGAAAGAAATCCCACAGAATATCCCACAGATATTTCTCAAATTAAATTGGAGATTAAGGATGCTCTCAAAAATTGAGAAGAAAATCGAACAGGCCTGAAAAAGTTATAACAATCACGCTATGTCGGCATAAGCTGTGAAGTTCCAAACTGATTACTCATGATAGAAACAGAGGAAATGCCATCCCAGTTAAGCAACATCCTTATAAACTTAACCCTGTAAAGTTAGCGCAAGTTCAAAATAGACTGAACACATGCTCAACTGCAAAATAATTGAGGCATGCTGCAGCAAATGAAGGTCACCCATACTTATACTGCCTGGAAGTCAGTGGTGAGTGGGGTTCCACAGGGCTCTGTCCTTGGGCCTCTACTGTTTGTAATTTTTATTAATGACTTGGACGAGGGAATTGAACGATGGGTCAGCAAGTTTGCAGACGACACAAAGGTCGGAGGCGTCGTTGACAGCGTAGAGGGCTGTTGTAGGCTGCAGCGGGACATTGACAGGATGCAGAGATGGGCTGAGAGGTGGCAGATGGAGTTCAACCTGGATAAATGCGAGGTGATGCATTTTGGAAGGTCAAATTTGAAAGCTGAGTACAAGATTAAGGATAGGATTCTTGGCAGCGTGGAGGAACAGAGGGATCTTGGTGTGCACATACATAGATCCCTTAAAATGGCCACCCAAGTGGACAGGGTTGTTAAGAAAGCATATGGTGTTTTGGCTTTCATTAACAGGGGGATTGAGTTTAAGAGTCGTGAGATCTTGTTGCAGCTCTATAAAACTTTGGTTAGACCGCACTTGGAATACTGCGTCCAGTTCTGGGCGCCCTATTATAGGAAAGATGTGGATGCTTTGGAGAGGGTTCAGAGGAGGTTTACCAGGATGCTGCCTGGACTGGAGGGCTTATCTTATGAAGAGAGGTTGACTGAGCTCGGTCTCTTTTCATTGGAGAAAAGGAGGAGGAGAGGGGACCTAATTGAGGTATACAAGATAATGAGAGGCATAGATAGAGTCGATAGCCAGAGACTATTTCCCAGGGCAGAAATGGCTAGCACGAGGGGTCATAGTTTTAAGCTGGTTGGTGGAAAGTATAGAGGGGATGTCAGAGGCAGGTTCTTTATGCAGAGAGTTGTGAGAGCATGGAATGCGTTGCCAGCAGCAGTTGTGGAAGCAAGGTCATTGGGGTCATTTAAGAGACTGCTGGACATGCATATGGTCACAGAAATTTGAGGGTGCATCCATGAGGATCAATGGTCGGCACAACATTGTGGGCTGAAGGGCCTGTTCTGTGCTGTACTGTTCTATGTTCTATGTTCTATGTTCTATGTTCTATGTATCAGGAGAATTTTAATGTTACACAATATTATGTCTGTTGCAAACTCTGGTTTTCTACTGCATTTGAATTCATCATTTGTTCTATGTTCTATGTTCTATGTTCAAATCAGATGATCCCCAATTAAGGTTGAGTGAAAATATGTGTTAATGATTGCAAAGTCAATGCAGTAACAAAATCTGATTTGTGTCCTATTCTGCATTTGGATGACTGTATGAGAAGATTGGACAAGAGACTTGTATTTTTAAGTTGTATGTATTCAGAGTATTGGTAGTCGCCTTTCTCTGAATGAATGAAGGAAATTTCAGATATATTGTCTTTGAGCATGTGTTCAGTCTATTTTTGAACATGAAACCTTATTTTTTTGGGAAAATTTAAGAATAAAAATACCAGATTATTTTGATGGGGCTTATTATTGCAGACATTCAGTTTGAAAATTATACAGTGCAGGATGAGTGAATGTAATTGCTGGCATATTGTCATGACTTTGATGAAAGAAGACAGAGGCATTCCATGGCAGCAAAAAAAGCAATCTGAAATGCAATGTAGCAGTGAATGTTTGCATGCTTGGTATCAATGTAATGCATATGTGCTACAGTGTACTAATAGCTTAAGACTAAAAGTTTTTTTAAAAAAAACCTTATGCTATTTCTGTACATTTATTATTCCTTTTGTTTTCTTGTGTGACAATACTATGGCTTGAAGAGGTGTATTTCATCCTTTTGTAAGAAGAGAGATTGAGGCGGAATTGCTGAGCAGTCTGCTTCAAGCCAATAAAGTAAACAGCTGATTAAGTCTTTTTTTCAGTTGGATCAATAGCAGCAGCCAGAAAGGATGGGTCAAGCACCCATATAATCAGGATTTTTAGTTTAGACTTCAGTAGTTGCTATGATTGTGAAAGCTGTTCCATCTCTCTCTTTTTGATGCAGTTAAAAGCTTGGGGTCTCTTCCAGCTGCTGGAATTCCATGCATTTACTAACTTTCGCTTAGCCAAGAGTGTCCTTATATGATGTTACTATACTGGAACAGTTAATGACTAATTTATTATTTTGTTCAGTATTTCGGAAGAGTTATAGTTGAGCCAATTCTTTCATTTTATTTTGTCTGCATTTAACCACGGTGTATGAATAAATTGTTGTTTGCTTCAAGTCTGGTACTTTGACCAATGAAATTTCTTCTGGATCACCAGACTTGGCACTTACGTTTAAAATAAGAAAAATAAAAATAAGTCTAAACTATGTCCTTGAATTGCTTTGAGGAGGTTTGTTCTCTTCCATAACAGGAGTCATGGTCCAAAGGTGATAGCAAGAAGTGGGTACTTGGACTCAAAAAATTGAAAACAAAAACTTGACTTGACAACAGCTTTGGTCACAATGTCAAAGCAATAACGAAAGAGGGAAAAAGAGAATGTAGCAGTTTTATTTTAAAAGTGTTTTGCAGAATGAGGACGTCCCTGGCTATACCAGCATTTAATTACACATCCCAAGGGGCAGTTAAAATCAATCAATTGCTGGAGGCAACAATCACATGTAGCACAAGGGTGGCGGTTTCCTTCCATAAATTACATTACCGAGCCAGAGTAAAAGATAATCAGAGAGCGACAAGGCTCACTAAGACAGGAACATTGAGGTTGTTGCTCTTTCCCTAGAGACTGAAAGACTCATTTTGAGGCAAATTGATCAAGAACCATATTCTTGTTCACAGAAAGGGGACCTGCTTTACAGGACTGGGTTGACAAAAGTGATCGAGTCAGTTGTAAATGAAAATATATGTATACTTCCTTTTGGGTTATCTTGATAAATTATTCTGAAATATGAACATATTGTGATGAATATCTTCCAATACAGTTACAATCCTTGTGCATTCAAAACTGAAGAAGTTTAATTGTACGAATGTGTGATTCTGGTATATTTTGACTTACATTGCTTCATAGGTTAAAAATTCGACATTTAAAATCCAATTATTCATCTTTGTCTATGAGTACAATTTATATAAATGCACTTTCTGATCAGTGTTGTGTTGCCATATCAAACTCTCCCAGGATATATACAGCACAGGGCCAGATACTGAGTAAAATTCCCTCTGCAGAAGCCTGACCAATGTTCACAAGATAGATAGATCTTGACGTTGAGTACAGCATGAAACTCTCTCGACACCAACCCACCAAAACATTCTGGGACTTGGCCACTACAGGCAAGGTACAGTTGAAATTTCCTTCTACTGTCCCAATTAAATAATGCCAATGAAGACACAAGGTAAAGGTAAAGGTAAAGCTCCATTAACACTATCCCTTCAAGTGTCCTCAGCACGAGAACGTCACAGCTTAGATTAAGAGGAAAAGTTCTTTTGCTCTGTTCCCATCGAATACTTCCTGAAAAGACACAATATGTTTATGATGCTGGTTGAAGCCCAACATACACCAGCCTCAGTGTCTGTCTGATGTGCTTGCATGATTTGGATTGGTTGAGTGCATGAGTAAATACACAGCAAATGTAGTATAATGTGAATAAATGTGAGGTTTTCCACTTTGGTATCAAGACAGGGAGGCAGGTTACTACCCAAATGATAATAGATTCAGCAACGGAAGTGGGTGTCCTCGTGCAGACGACAGTAAGCAAAGAGGCAGTGAGAATGTCAAATGGTATGTTGGTCTTCATTATGAAGGGATTAAAGTACAGGAGCAAGGAGGGCCCGCTGAGTTTTACTGGGCCTCAGTGAGAGAACACATGGGCTATTGTGTGCATATTAACTGGCGAAGCATGTTCTGGTCGTGAAAGAGTATGACAAAGGTTTTACAGAATCATTTCAGGGATGGAAAAGCTGAAGAATGAAGAGAGGTTGGATCAGTTAGGACTATATTTACTGCAGTTTAGAAGAATGGGAGACGGGATTCTCAGGAATTCTATTAGGTTCTAACAGGACTAGACAGAGTAAATTGGAGGAACCACGTTCATGGTGACACAAGAGTCCAAACCAATGGTCAAAGCCTAAAGAGAAGATTAGAGCTGTTTAGGCATGAGACGAGGGGAAATTTCTTTACCCAGAGAGTGGTGATCGTGTGTTTGTAGAATTTTTCACAGCATAGATTGGTTGAGACCAAATCATTGAATAGTTTCAAGATGAAGATATAATTCTTAAAGCAAAAGAATTCTAAAGGCATGAGGAGAAATTGGGAACTGGGTACTCATTTGGATAATCAGCCACTGTTGTATTGAATATTGGAACAGACTTGAAAGGTAGAATACCATACACCTGCTCATATTTTCTGTCTTTCTATGGTATATTTTGGAGACCTTTTATTTATAAGAGGACTTTTAATTTTAAGGTCAACCATACTTATCACTTGTGTCGAATTTGAAGTGGCCAATGTGGGGCAAATGCCTTCTGTTCTCTAGTCCTTGTCAGCTCTCAACATAGAATTACATGCCTCACCAGGTTTCTGATATGGCCAAGGTCATATTTTAACCATAATAATTTGAGAATAAGAAGATACATCAAACAAGTTATTTATTAAATACAAAGGTGCTGATTTATGAAAAACAAATGTGAAGATGATTAACACAGTTTGAAATATGAAAATAGAAATATCTATCACACGCACAGGCACAGACTCACGAAATCCAAATACTCAATTCCAGCCAAAGGATTACTTCTTGAAGGTAAAGACGAGAACATATCTGGAATATTCACACAATTGTCAGTCTGACATCACAGTACTTGTGCGCAGTTGACGAGGTGTAGACAATCATTCAGTTACCCTTGAGGCAAACCCACTCAAAATAACAGCTTCATCAGGGTTTCAGGTATTACATTTGACACCAAACAAGTGCTTTAGCAGAAACTGTGGTGCTGGAAGACTTCCTTTCTTCAATAGGTTGCATACAAGGACAGATAACTGCTCCCAAAAAGCTGTTCAAAAAGGATCTCTCTCTCTCTCTGTCAGGAGGAGAAGAAAGCCAAATGGTTCCAGCAAACCAGTCTGGGAAATTAGCAAAACTGTCCCAATATCTAAAGCAACCTTGCAGTGACCCAAACAAAAATAATTTCAGGTATTTACACAGCTTGAAATATACCAATTTTCTATCATTTTTCAAATCTGAAGTCTCCAAAACAAATAACAGAAGCTTCATAACGCCTACCAGATCTCTGTATGAGTTAATTAAAAGTAAAGAACATAACAAAAAAGCAGAAAACCCAATACAAACACTCCATTACTTAAAATAAAAATGCAGAATGACATTGTGTATATTTATACGTGTGTATATATATATATATATAATATATTATATATCCACACACAGCGAACATGAAACCAGTTTATAAAGAAAATTATTAAAACAAATCACTTGGCCAGACAACTGAACTCACTGCTATTGTTAGCAAAATAGACATATAAGTTGCAGCAGGATGCGTTTACTTGGTACATATGCAGAAACAGAAATGGGAAAAAAAGGCTCTTACGTAATTCGAAGCGACTTCCGCAATTTTCTTAAATCTTGCAAAAGGAAAGTGATAGATAGTGCTCTTATGTTTCCTTTTGAAGTCTGACGTTCGTCAAAAAGAACAGGGGACTCTGTTATATCTTTATTGAGTTCTATGTACCTGAGATCGAAGATCAATTTTAACGGTAAGACAGTTTGTGGTGAAGTCTCCGTTCCTGGAAACAGAGTTTTCAACATTCACTGTGTTCACTGCAATAACTCTGAAACTGAACTGCAGAATCTGATGCTTGCTCCACGGTTTAGACTGTGTGGTATGTTTCACCTATAAATTGGGAATAAAGCGTCATTATCTTGTTGAATGTTGTCATCACATGGGAACATCATGCGAGATTAACTTTAATTAAGAAGAATAGATGCTTAGTTAATAGATCAACAAAGTTCAATTGTTTTATTATTATATGCAAACTAATTATTAAAGATGATTTTTACTCCAAAGTACAGGATGGAAGTCCAGACCAGCCAACTCTATTTTATTGAGCATTTTTCCTCTCTTCAATATGCAATGCTGCAGTAGCATTTTGCAAACTACAGTGCCTCTTTGTACTGAAACTCAAAGATATCGAAACGTCTCGAACATTGCTTTCTTTTTGCTGATGTTTCTTTCTCATTTGAAGGTGCTGACTCTACCTCGATTAAATTTGTCACTGTTATGGCACCAATCACGACCAACCTCCTACCCCCACCAGACTCCCCCACCTCCACCCCCGCCCCTTCCAACATCCTTGAAATTTCGGCAGGCAGTCTGCGTTGAAGTGCGGCTTTGATTTCATTAGCATGCAGCTATGGACTGGTGAAACAAGGAGTTAGGTGAGAGCAGGAACAGATGGCCAGGTCCTCTCTGATTAGTGAATTGGATTAGTGAGTACTTCGGATCTTTAAAATAAATGTAAGGTCTTAGAAAAATTGAAGCATGAGGCAAAATAGGGACTTTAAGTAATTTTTAACAGTACAAATTTCCCGAAGTCAGAGAGTGATTGAATCTGGCGGAGAGCAGCTGACCAGCGCACTGACGAAACTGTTCGTTCATTCCAAAAGTGGAGCGAATGAGACGATGCAAGATGCAAAATTGATGCATGACAAGAGGAAGCTACTGTCTGAGTAAGCGCAGGCGGTAAGTGCTTGTATTACCATTATGGCTTATAGTTTGCAAACGTTTTACTTGGTGGTTTAACGTTTACAAGACCTATATTCTTTATTGATGGGTTCAAGGAAGAACTGTCCGAAAGAAATGGGCATTGTGTATGATTTTAAGAGTTCTTTCAAGGTTTAATCCAAAGAGTAAACCATGGCAAGAGAACCCAAAGCCCTGGTTTGCCCCTCATCCTCTTTCGAGCAGCATGTGTACAGGAAATGCCTCCAACTGCATCTCCTGGCTACTCGGATTCGGGACGAGAGGGGCGGTTAGCGACACGATGCAGATTCTGCAAATTTCAGAGGATCGTAGATAGCACGTGCAGGGTGCTCGTTAGGGAGAAAGGGAATGAGTGACCACCAGAGGGGCGTAAGACGACTTCGCAGGCAGTGCAAGACCCGTCTGGCCATTCCATTCCAAAGCAAAACATTTTAGACACTATTGATCTCTCACGGGAAAGCAGCAAATACCAGAGTCATTGTACCACGGTTGACGCTACTACTCGGAGTGGAGTAGGAAGCGTAGGAATGCAAAAGTCATAGGAGATTAAACGGTAAATGCGGTAGTTTGGCGTTCTTGTCACTACAGCAAGCCTCCAGGATGTTGTGTTGCTTGATGGCGCCAGAAGGATAACTAAGAGCAGTTGCAAGGCATACATTTTGGGCAGACAGTGTTCGTGGTACCCATCGGTACCAATATAGTACGTAATAAAAAGGATGATGCCCTAAACGACGAATGTAGGGAGTTGGAAGTGAGTTGAAAGTAGAACTTCAAATGTAGTGAACTCAGAATTACTAGTAGCTCCGTGTACTACTCAGCTTAGAAGTAGGAAGATATGTGGCTGGAAAGAGGGGCAAGGTTTCAGATTTCGAGGACATTGGAACCGGATCTGGTTGAGGTGAGACCGGTGCAAAATAGATGGATTACACCTGCGCAGGAGAGGAACTATTATCCGAATTTGCCAGTGTGTTTGGGACGAGTTTAAACTGGAATGGCAGGTTGATGGCAACCTGAGCAGTGTGACAAAGGAGATAGAAGCAAAGATGTAATCAAAGAAAAATAGTACAATGAAGAAAACTTTCAACAGTATAAACAAGATCGAGAAGTAAATACAGTTACAGTACAAAGAAAGGTTCGAAATATTAAAAATGGCAAGAAGGAAAGCCATCAGGCTATTTATTTTAATTTACGAAGCATTGAGAATAAGAAAATGATCTGACATTGCAAATCGTGGTATTTTGATCTGATATCATAGCTGTTAAGATAATTTGGTTAAAAAAATCAAGATTGGGAACTTAACATTAAAGAGTATACGACTTTATGGAAAAACAGGAGAGGAGGAAAAAGTAGTAGGGTGGTAGTGTTAGTTAGAGATGATATGTGGACCCTCGTAAGAGTCAATCCGAGTTTGGATAATGTAGGGTCTGCTAGGATCGAGGCAAAAAGAAAGAACAGCGACGGAAAGAAGAAATTAGCACAAGCAATATGAAGACCCCTAAACTGTAGCCTAACTGTCGAAAGTGTAAACTCAACCATAGCCACAAAACAACTTAAGAAAGTGTTAAGTTGAAAGAAAGAAAAACACTTCAGCAGACATAAATCAGTTACAGCGCTGAAGACTGAGTTAAATTCTGATTCTGTGCAAAGCAAGCTAACAAAAGACAAGAAAGGCAGAAAGAAAAGAAAAGTACGGGGGCAAAGTGGCGAGGAACACACAAAAAAACTTCTTAAAACAAAACAAGACACTATGATCTTCTTTAAACATATGACAAGGAAGAAGAAAGTCAAACGGGACGTAAGACTGTTAGAAAATGAACGTTGGGCAATAATTATGAGATTAAAGGAATGGCGGAGGAGTTAAACAATACTATGCATCAGTGTGTACGGTATAAGATCCCAATAATACTAAAGAATACGGAAGGGGAAATAAGTACCATCACCATCACTGTCGGAGTGGCATAAGACAAACTAGCAAAACTAAAGGAAAAGAAGTCCTGATGTCTTGCACCCTGGGATCCTAAAACAAAAGTAACTACAAGGACAGTAGGTTCATTGACTGTAACTTTCCAATAATCTTCGGATACTGGAGAGTACCAGAGGATTGGAAAACTGGCAATGTGATGCCTCAATTCACAAAGGCGAGGAAACAAAAAGCAAGTAGCTCTCGTCCGATTAGCCTCATATCTACTGTGAAAATGTGTTGCAATCGATTATTAAGGAAGTTATGGCAGAACATCTGGAAAATCATATTTTAACCAAACAGAGTATTTGCTGCTTTGTGAAAGGAACATATTTTCTGAGTAATTCACTGCAGACTTTCGAGGGTGTCTCAACCAGAGTGGGTCCAGGGAGCCAGCACAAGTCTTGTGTTTGGACTTTCAGAAGACATTCAACAAGGTGCATCATACAAGATTAAGACATAAGATAAAAGTTAAAGATGTCGAAGGTAGGATATTGGCATGGATAGAGAATTAGCTAATGCACAGAAAGTGTAATTTGGGATTAAGGGATTATTTTTCAGGATCGCGATCGGTTACCAATGGGGTTCTATGCTAAGACTGCAACTGTTAATGATAAATAATAATGAATCAGAAGTAGAATTGAAAGTACTGTAACCAGATGTGCAGACGACAGAAAAGTCAGTAGAAAGGAAAGTTGCAAAAGGGATACAAACACCTCCAGAGCAATATTGATTGGTTAAGTGAGAGGGCAAAAATATTGGCAAGTGCAGTATCATGTAGGAAAATGTCAAGTTGTTTGTTTTGGAAAGGAGAAGGAAGAACACAATACAATTTAAACGGTGTAAAATTAACTGCATAAAACTGCAACACACAGGTTCTTGGGGGTACATGGAAATGGAACGAAGGAAGCTAGCACACGTGTGCAACAGGTAATAGGGAAGGTTAATGGAATGGTAGCCCTTATTTCAAAGGAGTTGGTGTATTAGAGTAGGGAAGCCTTACTGTAACAATATAAGGTACTTATGGGACCACATCTGGAATAGTGTGAGCACTTTTGGCCCCTGATTTCAGCCAATATCTTAATTCATTGGAGATAGTTCAGAGAAAGTTCATGAGCATGATCCCCAGAATGGAGAAACTGAGTGAAGGTTAAACATGTTGTGACTCTACACTTTGGAGTTCTAAAGAACAAGACTTGCTCTCAATGAACTGTATGTGATTCCTATGGGATTTGACAGGGCAAATTCTGAGGGGAAGTTTCTGCTGGTGGGACAGTCAACACCTGAAGGTGTAGTCTCAGGATCAGTGTGTTCCAATTTAAAATGAGATGAGGTAGAATGACTCTGTCAGTTGTGAGCCTTTGGAACTCCTTACAGTAGAAAGCTGTGGCGTGATGTTGTTATTTATTTTTTAAAGGCTGAGATAGATAGATTTACGATTAGCAGGGAAAATCAAGTATTATTGGAAGGGGCAAGAAATTGAAGGAATGTCGGATTAGCCATGTGTTTATCAGGCAGATCAGACAAACCAGATGGATCAGGCTCCAGGGAATGAATAGCCAAGGCATGTTCCTAAATAAAAATTGAACGGACTGTGGATGGTAGAAATCAGGGACCAACAAAAAAAGTTGGTGGAATAGCTCAGCAGGTCTGCCAATATCTGTGGAAAGAAATTAAAGTTAACATTTTTGGATTTGAATTCACTGCACTGGAAAATTTGTTGATTTAGGCAGATAGATCTTTAATCAGAAAAGAAATCAATGGTTATTGGGCGCAGATGGAGGAGCAGAAAAGTGCATTTGATGGTTAACAGATTAACCATGATCTTATTGAATAGGTGAGCACGCCAAAACAGCTGAAAGGACTACATCTGCCTTTCTATCTTGTAGTCCATGTCCCTGGTATGTTAAAGGCTTATCTTCAGAATTGGATCTTTCCAGAGAAACTGCTTCCAATTCTTACTGTACTAAAACCCCTGCCACTTTGTTACTTGTTACCCAGCAATTGCTTTTAGTCACTGTAGACCCTCCCAAGGCTTCTTTTCCTCCGTCCTGGATTGACAAAAAGAATCAATTGTTGATCAGTGCAACTCATGAAACACATAAATTCTTATAAAATTAAAGTCAATATGTGTGGCCCAAAGTTCTGCGATATTCCATGTCCATTCACAGGAATTCTGAATGAAATGCCTTCTAAAGTCTGTACTATTCGGATCTGGTCTCTTGAGTCTTCTGTTCTAACTGAATGATCCTTTTCCGTATGTGCAATTCTCACTATCAGGTTCAACTTAGTAGATATTTCATTCATCTCCTAGGATGGTCAATAAACTTCATGTACAGATATATCTGTAGGACTTCTGCAGTCCTAGAGACAGACTATCCTGCTGTAAACTGTTCAGAAAAAGGTTTCCGAAAGCTCAAAACTGATAACCCCGACTGGAACAAAGAATGAAGAACAACGAAAATTACAGCGCAGGAACAGGCCCTTCAGCCCTCCAAGCCTGCACCAATCCAAAGCCTCTTTCTAAATCTGTAGCCTATTTTCCAAGATCAGTATCCCTCTGCTCCCTGCCCATTCATGTATCTGCCTAGATACATCTTAAATGATGCTATCATGCCCAACTCTATCACTTCCACTGGCAACGTGTTCCAGGCACCCACCACCCTCTGTGTAAAGAACTTTCCACGTATATCTCCCTTAAACATTGCCCCTTTCACCTTGAAATCATGACCTTTAGTAATTGAGTCCCCAGATCCCGTCTTGTCCACCCAATGAATTTTGCTTTCTCACTCCTTCTATTTTAATTTCTAACTCCCATGTTGAGTATAACTCAGAAATTAAATTGATGTTGTGCCTCCAATGAAAAGCCTTGGGCTGACTGTGCAATGAACTGCAAAGAGAACTTTCACTTGAGAGTCCTCGGTTTGAATGTTGGCATTGGTGAGGGGTAATAGTGAGGCCGAAGTCTTTGAATTATTGGACTCAAACTTCAGGACCTGTGGTGAAAATCCTCGAATCCTAGTGACTTCAGAATTTTGGATTGTGCCTCATTTACATTCATAACCCTAAACAAGTTGCTGAACCTGGGATTTAGCAATTCTCAATGCAGCTAAAGAATTCTAAACCAGTTTCCTGTTTCTTGACTTTGCAAAGAACAGCCTCATAGGTGAAAGGATAAAGCATCACAAGCTTGGTGAGTGAAATGAAAAAAAGGAAAGTCTTACAAATGCTCAGCAGCTGTAATAACAAACAGTTTGTGAAGGAGAAATAGTGCAGGTATGCATAGACGCTCAGTGTCAGTGCAGTAATTTATTTTACAGAAGCAAGGAAGACGAGAAGGCTATTAGCCCCTTAGATTGCCCTACAATTTAGTGTAATCATGGGTGATCATCAATTTCAACATCATACTCTGTGCTCTCTCCATAGTCCTTGGTGTATTTCAAGTCTAACAAGAAAAACATATAATTTTCTAGCACATGCAGTAATCTGGCCTACACAGTCTTATATAGAAGTGAATTCCAGTAGTTGGCCTCGCTCTGAGTGAAGAAATTCTTCCTTGCCTCAGTCCTAAAGATCTACTCATTATCTTGAGACAATGACCCCTTGTTTCAAACTCCCCAACCAGGGGAGACTTCATTCTCATTTGTATTTTGTATAATCCTGTCATAATTTGATGTTTCTATCAGATCACACCTGTTGAATGCAGGTACAGTCAAACCAATCTCTCTTCATGTTGTAGTTTTGCTTCACAAGTCTACTCAAACTCGATGATAGAAGTGCCCAGTGCATCAATGAAGATATGATGTTTTTGCAATAATCTTCAGCAAGAAGTGCAGAGCTCATAATCCATGTTCACCTCCTCCAGAGATTTCCGGTATCACAGTTGCATGTCTTCAACCAATTCATGTCACTCCGCATGAAATCAAGAAACAGCTGGAGCCACTACATGCTGCAATTGCAATAGTAATGAAATCTTTTTGACAATAGTACTGTTCTCCATAAATTGCCACACTGTTAGTGAAGCTGCTCTGTAAGATTAACGACAATGACATCTATCGAACATTGTGGAAAATTTTCGGGTATGTTCAGGGCAACAAATCAAACCAGACCAATTACTGCTGCAACAACCGACTCTCCAACATCACTAAAGTGTTGGAAGATGCCATCGCATCAGCAGTGCTACCAAGTAGCATCTCCTAAGCAATAACCTGGTCAGTGATGCCGAGTACATGTTCCATCAGGGCTACTCAGCTCTTAACTTTATTAACACCTCGGTACAAGCATGGTCAAAACAGCTGATTTCCAGAGGTGAAGTAATATTTACAGGCCGTGGTACCAAGGCCACACTTAACCGAATGTAGCATCAAGGGCACATAGAAAAGCTGGAATCAATGATAATTATGAAAAACACTCCACAGTTGGAGTCATATCATTAGGGGAGGAGATGGCCCACGGTCATCAGAGGGCTGTTAATCCAGAGACCCAAATAATGTTCTGGGGACTCGAGTTGGAATCCCACCATGGCAGAGGGTGGAATTTGTATTCAATAAATATTTGGAATTAAGGGTATAATGATAATCATGAATCCATTGTTGATTGTTGGGGGGGGGGGGGGAAACCCGTCTGGCTCATTAATGTCCTTTAGGGAAGGAAACTGCCATTCTCTCCATCCTCTGGATTACATGTGGCTCCTGGCCTGCAGTAGTGTAGCAACTAAGGATTGGCAATAAATGCTGCCTAGCCAGCAATGTCCTCATCCCATGAATGAATAAAATAAAATATACCTATTATCAATCGGTTATCACAGCTCCGGTACACAACTACAGGCAATTCTCAGGGTAATGGTCCAGACCAAACCATCATCACCTGTTTCATATTTAACATTCCGTTGATCATAACATCAGAAGTGATGATGTTTGCCGAGGTGTATGAAACCATTTGTTTACCAGTATTCACGATTCATCAGATACTCTTGAAAGGCAACAGGTTCTGGAACACATCCAGGTTTGAACTGAAAATTGACAATTGGGTCGGTGCTTGGACCTTTGTTATTTGTTATTTATATAAATGATCAGATGTGAATGTACAAGGCATGTACAAGTAAGTTTGCAAATGTTAAAAAAATTAAGACTAATATTTGATAGTGAAGAAGGTTATTAAAAATTACAGAGGGATCTTGATCTGGGGTGGGCTGAGGATTGGTAAATGCAATTCAATGCAGATATGGGTGGGATGTCACACTTTGGAAAGTCAAACTTAGGTAGGACTTCTACAATAAATGATATTGCCCTGAGGAGTGTTGTGGAACAGAGGGACCTAGAAGTCCAAGTGCATAGTTCATTGAAAGCAACATCACAATGGACAAGGTGGTGAAGAAGGCATTTAGCGTGCTGGCCTTCACTAGTTGAGGCATTGAATATAGGCGTTGGAGCTTTATGTTTCAGTTGTATAAGTCATTGGTGAGGCCGCACTTGGAGTATTGTGTACAGTTTTGATCACCCTGTTATAGGAAAACCATAGTTAAACTGGGAAGTGTGCGAAGGAGATTTACAACAGTTTTGCATGGGCTAGTCGGCCTGAGTTTGAGGGAAGTGTTGGCCAGAATAGCATCATATTCCTTGGAACATAAGAGAGTGAAGGATGAACTTATTGAGGTGTATAAAAGCAAGAGTATATAGATAGGATGAATGAATATAGTCTTTTCCTCGGGAATGGGGATTTGAAAAAAAACATCGAGAATACTTTAAAGGTAAGAAGGGAAATATCTAAGACGTGAGGAGCAACTTCTTCACACACAGAGTGGTGTGTATATGGAATAGGCTTCCAGAGAAAATGATTCAGGCAGGTACAATAGCTGCTTCAAAAAATATTGGACAGATACATGGATGAAGGGTTTAGCGGGACATGTGCCAAATGCGGGTAATTGGAACTAGCTGAGTCAGCACCATGGTCAGCATGGACCCGTTTGGGCCGAAGGGCCTATTTCCATGCTGTATTACATTATGACTCTAGCTGAAAGGGGTTTCTGTGAACATTTGCAGCTTTCAAGAATAATCATGGATAACCTCTATTTCTGCTCTTTTCCGGGTCACTCTAATTTTCGGCGTGTGTTTATCCCACACCCATTGAAACGCAGAAATCCAATGTGTTTCTCGTTCTATGTGGTGGACACAAGTGTTTCATGTGTTGCCTTTTGCAAGATCACGGCACTCTCCAGCAAAGGGTGCAGGTCTTGTTTCGTTTGTTTTCGATTTTATCTGATGGTTCAATTTCAATGGAAAGCCCGCCTCTGTCTGATACGACGAGCTGTTTTAAATTACTTCTGTCACCAGCCTGTTCTCAGCAACTCCCACCGCCTTGCTCGCCGAGGGGGAGTTCTGTTCTGTCCAGACAGTTGAGACGATGCGTTTTGGGGGGCGCTGGAGGTTGGTTTCTGCCCCACCCTCTCTCCCTCTCTCACTCCCTGCCGCCGGACCACGGTGACAGACAGTGCCAGATATCGAGACAGCCATTTAAATATGATAAAATGTGAGGCTGGATGAACACAGCAGGCCAAGCAGCATCTCAGGAGCACAAAAGCTGACGTTTCGGGCCTAGACCCTTCATCAGAGAGGGGGCTGGGGAGAGGGAACTGGAATAAATAGGGAGAGAGGGGGAGGCGGACCGAAGATGGAGAGTAAAGAAGATAGGTGGAGAGAGTGTAGGTGGGGAGGTAGGGAGGGGTTAGGTCGGTCCAGGGAAGACGGACAGGTCAAGGAGGTGGGATGAGGTTAGTAGGTAGCTGGGGGTGCGGCTTGGGGTGGGAGGAAGGGATGGGTGAGAGGAAGAACCGGTTAGGGAGGCAGAGACAGGTTGGACTGGTTTTGGGATGCAGTGGGTGGGGGGGAAGAGCTGGGCTGGTTGTGTGGTGCAATTGGGGGTTGGGACGAACTGGGCTGGTTTAGGGATGCAGTGGGGGAAGGGGAGATTTTGAAACTGGTGAAGTCCACATTGATACCATATGGCTGCAGGGTTCCCAGGCGGAATATGAGTTGCTGTTCCTGCAACCTTCGGGTGGCATCATTGTGGCAGTGCAGGAGGCCCATGATGGACATGTCATCTAGAGAATGGGAGGGGGAGTGGAAATGGTTTGCGACTGGGAGGTGCAGTTGTTTGTTGCGAACTGAGCGGAGGTGTTCTGCAAAGCGGTCCCCAAGCCTCCGCTTGGTTTCCCCAATGTAGAGAGAGCCGCACCGGGTACAGTGGATGCAGTATACCACATTGGCAGATGTGCAGGTGAACCTCTGCTTAATGTGGAATGTCATCTTGGGGCCTGGGATGGGGGTGAGGGAGGAGGTGTGGGGACAGGTGTAGCATTTCCTGCGGTTGCAGGGGAAGGTGCCGGGTGTGGTGGGGTTGGAGGGCAGTGTGGAGCGAACAAGGGAGTCACGGAGAGAGTGGTCTCTCCGGAAAGCTGACAGGGGAGGGGATGGAAAAATGTCTTGGGTGGTGGGGTCGGATTGTAAATGGCGGAAGTGTCGGAGGATAATGCGTACCCCACCACACCCGGCACCTTCCCCTGCAACCGCAGGAAATGCTACACCTGTTCCCACACCTCCTCCCTCACCCCCATCCCAGGCCCCAAGATGACATTCCACATTAAGCAGAGGTTCACCTGCACATCTGCCAATGTGGTATACTGCATCCACTGCACCCGGTGTGGTTTCCTCTACATTGGGGAAACCAAGCGGAGGCTTGGGGACCGCTTTGCAGAACACCTCCGCTCAGTTCGCAACAAACAACTGCACCTCCCAGTCGCAAACCATTTCCACTCCCCCTCCCATTCTCTAGATGACATGTCCATCATGGGCCTCCTGCACTGCCACAATGATGCCACCCGAAGGTTGCAGGAACAGCAACTCATATTCCGCCTGGGAACCCTGCAGCCATATGGTATCAATGTGGACTTCACCAGTTTCAAAATCTCCCCTTCCCCCACTGCATCCCTAAACCAGCCCAGTTCGTCCCAACCCCCAATTGCACCACACAACCAGCCCAGCTCTTCCCCCCTACCCACTGCATCCCAAAACCAGTCCAACCTGTCTCTGCCTCCCTAACCGGTTCTTCCTCTCACCCATCCTTTCCTCCCACCCCAAGCCGCACCCCCAGCTACCTACTAACCTCATCTCACCTCCTTGACCTGTCCGTCTTCCCTGGACCGACCTATCCCCTCCCTACTTCCCCACCTACACTCTCTCCACCTATCTTCTTTACTCTCCATCTTCGGTCCGCCTCCCCCTCTCTCCTTATTTATTCCAGTTCCCTCTCCCCATCCCCCTCTCTGATGAAGGGTCTAGGCCCGAAACGTCAGCTTTTGTGCTCCTGAGATGCTGCTTGGCCTGCTGTGTTTATCCAGCCTCACATTTTATCATCTTGGAATTCTCCAGCATCTGCAGTTCCCATTATCTCTGATGCCATTTAAATAAGACTGTTTCGGTTTGGAAAACGCTCTAGACTTCCGCTCCAGGTGGGAATTGCAGTTCTTGCTTTCACCTTCGGGATTTTACACGAAACATAATCTCATTGAACAGTTAGGTGCCGCGTTTTCCCTTTGCACTCAGCGGTCACGATTTCTGAACTATCCCCTTTGCTGCTTCTCCCCCAACATCAGAATTTTATCTTCTGAGATATATTCCATTTCCACCAGCTTCAACCACCGTCCCACACCCTCCCGGCCCAACATCGTCCTCAGTTTTGGATCATGATACAGTATTACATACCTCCATAGCTCCCACGTTTCCGATTGTACAGTGAGCTGTTCCATTCGGGATCACAGTGCGTTTATAACGTCTCATGAAAGTTCCAGATTGGTCATTTTGGTGAATGTCCAGGGATCCAGTTTGTGTTTGCGTTATATTTTTCTCGAAAAAATGTAGTGAGGGGTCAAATTGCATACTGCTAAGTTTCAGTTTCTCTGCGCCTTTTTATCAAAGTTTCACACAGATTATTTTAAAGATGAAGGACGACAGAATTGCATACATTAAGCGATGGACGGCAATGTTTCAGTACTACCAAAGTGAGTTTGGATAGAGTGGAAGTAGACAGAGCGAGGGTAATCGGTGGAAGTTTCAGTGCAGACTCAGGAAATAATGGCTGGGCTTGGAAAGTTGAATTATGAGCTCGGTTACATACACCTGCCTTGCGCATCATTGTGTTCAGATACTTATAAGTGGCATAATGCATTTACATAAATTGCAAAAGTGACGGGTTTGTAAACAGCAGGGCAAAAAATTATAGAAGGACGTATATGACAGTTACCAAGGGCTAAACACAACAGAAATCCTAGAGGTGGTTAAAATGTGTCAGGTGAAACTTTAAGGGAGATAATTACAACTAAATGTGAATGTGAAAAGATTCTGTCAGGTAAAATATAGCAAAATGCTAAAAAGAACAACGGCAGGAAAATAATCCTAAGATCTTTTAAGGTACATTAAGGGTAAACGGTTAATGAAGGAAAAAATAAGCCGTGTGTTGAGCCAGAGGATGCATGTGGAGTTCTGAACGGAATAGAATTCAGTGAGAAAGTTGGCAATACAATTAAAGAAATTAGTTGTGACAGAGAAGAGGTTTTGAGTAGTCCGGCAAGGCCTTGGACGACTGTTTGAGTGGAGTTTGCCAATTTTCCCGTGTCCGCTTGGCTTTCCTCCCGTTGCTCTGGTTTCCTTCTACGGTTCAAAGATGTGCGGGTTAGGTGGATTGGCCGTGCTAAATTGCTCATGGTATCCAGGCCTGTATAAATTAGGTGGTTTCGCCATGGGAAATGCAGGATTACAGGGATAGGTTGGGGGAGGAATCACTCTGGTGGGATGGTCTTCAGAGATTTGGCGTGGATTTGTTGGACGAAATGGCCTGTTTCCACACTGTAGGGATTCTATTCTTTATTCAAGAAGGCAGCAAGAGATAAATTCGGAAACGACAGGCCAAACAATGGTAGGGACCCTACTGGAAACAATCCTGACTGTCATAATTAATATTATCATTTAATTTCAACTTGGTGGTGTTTGGATTCATCAAGAACAGTCAACATTGGTTTGCAAAGGGGATGCTATGTTTCAACAATTTGAATTTTTCAAACACGTAACCAGGTGGGTTGATGAGAAAAACGTTTTTGATGTTGACTGCTTGGACATCACCAAGCCTTATCATAAGGTCCGAAATGTGAGACTGACAGAATCCATAGGATCCAAAGAACTTTGGCAAAATAGAACCACAATTGGATAAGTGTCAGGAAGCAGAAAGTGGTGGTTTCCTGACGTGAAGCCTGTGTCCAGGATAGGCAGACCGGCGTCGGTATAGGGGCTATTGCTGCTTGTTTTATATATGTGTATAGAAGTGCTTTCGACTTGAATGCAGGAAGGTTGATCTGTAAGTTTGCAGATGAAACCAAAATTGCTGAGTTGGTGAATAATAAGGAGTATAGCCTTAAATTATGGGAGAATGTAGATGGGCTAGGCAGATGGGCTGATTCGTGGCAAATGAAATTCAGTCTAGTCAATGTGAGGTGATGCACTTTGGCAGGCAAACTAGGCGAGGGAATACAAGTAATAAGGATCGGATAGATCCTGGCATTCATGTCAAGGAATTAGGATAGATGGATAAAGTGTTAAAAATTCATGCGGTAAATCCACCTTTAGTAGCAGAAGTTATGTTGAGCCTTAAAATTTGTTGAAACGACCACAACCAGGCAATTGTGTACAGATTCTAGTGTCCACATTATGGGTGGGGGGGGGGGGGGGGAGTGGTGATGATGACGGGGGTAGGCGGGGGGGCGTCTGTGATTGCTCCGGAGATGGTGCTAAGTAGATTTACCAAGATTATGTCTCTGCAGGAAATTTTCAGTTGTAATGACAGATTGCGCAGACTGGAGTTGCTTGCCTCAGAACAGATAATATTGAGAGGAGCCATGTTTAAGATATATCAAATTATGAGGGATTGGTTAGATAAGAAGAGACTTTTCTACTGGTTGGAGGGATCATAGTTTATAGCTAAGGGGCAGAGTGATTAGGGAGAATGTGAGGAAAAAGACCTTTGTCATGTAGAGGGTCGGAAAAATCCATAACTCAGTCCTTGTAATTGTGGTAGAGCTAGAAACCTTCATAACAATTAAGAAACATTTAGGTGTAACGTTTAGAGGCCAAGGCATCCAAGGCTTTGAGTCAAAAGGTAAAAAATAGTTATAGAATTGTTTAATAATTTTCTTTGTCCAGTGCAGATGCAAGGGGCTGAAGGGCCATTTCCTGTGCTGCAAATCTCTATTGACTCTAAAGGAGACCCACTGATTTCATTCTCAGTACTTTTAGTCAATAAAGTTATGCTTACTTTCTTAGTTTTTATTGGCTTTCCTACAATTATTTTAACCCATTATTTTGATGTTCATTCCTCACATACATATTTTAAAAAATACTGGCTAGTAATTTCCTTTGAGTTTACACCACATTTGATTTGCCGCGGAAAGTTTCCAGCTGAAGGAAATTTATGTTTTTATAAGAAGCTGTTTGGATCTTTCCACGTCCTTTTCTGAAATGATTATTTTGAAACATTTCATTCATATTTATTAGATTGCAATTTTATATTACTACCGCTTCGCATGTGCAATTCCAGCCACAGTAATTTTCAGAAAATATATCAACATATCCGGAACTAAATTACAATTTACACCAAAATACTGCAAAACTGACTCGTTTCATCGTGAATCTTGTTTGCGATTCATGGTTTCTCTTTTTATGAATAATTATATAATTATTGTGATCTTATCCCAGGGAAAATGTATCACTCACTGCTTGCGAGCAATGGTATGGGCGGATCTCTTCCGTCTTATCACTGACGTGGTATTTTGGAGAATCAATGATCTTCATTTACCCGAATATCATTGGGCTAAAATTTATTGAATGAGCTAAGAGGATTTGGGGAGTAATAGGTGATTTCTTGACAGTAAACACGTGCCATATTATTCTACTGTCAATGATTTCTGCAAATCGCCAACTTGAATACATTGTTATTAAATATATTGGATTGACAAATAGCTCTTTTAAAATAAAACAAAAAAAAACCCGCCAAAGTTGTGGGTCCAGTGATTCTGAACTCCACTTTCTCTACACAGTTGCCCCCGAGTTTCTTCAGCAATATGTGTTTATGTTTCAGCTGTTTTAAAAAGTTTGGTTAAAACTCGTTTTTACTTTTACACGATTAAATCACACACATTTTGAAAATAAAACTGAACTTCTGTTAACTCCATCAATTACGTGTACTAAAAAGTTACATTCTTCAGAATAGTTTACATTTGTGTTAGTAACTGTGGTTGCATACTAGTTCAGAAGGCAGATTTTTCGCAACATTTAAAAATTTCAGTGATATAATCTGCAAATGATGAATAATACTTGTTAATTGTATTATGAGAATGATCTTTAAACTCAAACAGACTGTAAGGTATTTATTTTGCAAATAACTTTCAAAGAAAAAAGGCCTTCTTACAAAGAGAATTTACAGGTTAGAATTTGAGGCACAATTCGGTTCGAAGTCATTTAAATCTAATTGTGGTAAATCATAAACAAAACTTTGTTCCATTTGCATTGAGATGTGTTTTCAAAATCAAAGTAAGAAACACGCTGATCAGTTTATTGTTCCTTAATCTAAATGAATTAGGCAGAAATGGCAAGGCTAATTGTGTTAAATTACAGAGTATATTGGCCACTCATATCGTGACAAGGTGCATTACGAACTGGAGAGTAAGAGTCGAGAAATTTCCCTCATGATTGAAAAGTCCATCTCCAGACACACCGTTAGAAAACATTGTCCTGGGCGGAAAAGCTGTGTATCTGTTCTGAAGAAGAAGATTTATTTGCGTGGATTTGGTTGGCAAAAAAGTGGTGAAAATCCATTGGAAATTGTGTCCCTGCACGTTTCATTTGTGTTATTTTGTTAGCCTGATCTATGAAGAAGACACTGAATAACTTACATCAGTTATATTTTTTGTGAGACTTAAACTGAGGAAAATTGATTGCTCAAATATAGGAAACTGATTTAATTGAACTTAATTAGCCATATAATTTCAAACTTCCATCTTAAAACACTGTACTCATTCATCTTTCGATTTAAATAAAATGTTTGCAGACTTGCGTTCTGAAAAGAACTGGCTGAATAGTCTTGTTTACTGATCCATTTTAAAACCTGAGAATGTGCCAGTGAATGGGAAGGATTCCAACTGAGCAAACGCACTCACCCAAAAATTGTTCAGATAGCTGAGGCCCCTCTTAACTGAGGTGTAAAAAGGTCATACGGCCAGGTTTTAGCATCATTCGACAATCAGTCTTCCTGACCAAGCAAATCTGTCCCTGGCTTCACTCCCACCAACTGAAAATTCTGAGAGCGCAGTCTCCCAAAATTACCCTCATAAACCTGATCTCTGATGCTGCAAACATTATGTACCATCATTTATAAGACACACGTCCAGCTCTCACTTTATCCACGGCATAGTCTTCCAGGAAATGTGTCGCCGTCTACTTGAACATTGAGAAGCTCTTTTCTGCGTTGTGTGTTATGTCACAATGTAACCTGAATGATACGCAAATGTGTTTAAAGGCTGCTCCACAGAACAGGTTCTCTGCAGATACATAAAATTGCAAATACTGTCAGCTGCAAGTTGAATGTGCCTGGGAGAGATGTAAATTGGGTAAAATTTGGTCGAGAGATTAATGGTCCAAGAATGTTAATCCCCTGTGAGGTGGAGGCAGCTAGGAGCAGTGGTGACTCTCTGAGAATTTGGGCTTGTTTTTTTTTAGTACAAAAGGACAGAGATCTCTACAAGATCCCAGAGTATTTGCAGTCGCCATTTTTCACACTGAGAACCTGGGATTAGGGGGGAAAGGAGGTGAAAGAGAGGGAGAAGCTGCTATTATGGAGACTACATTGAAATTCCTATTCCCCACCTGGCTCACTTTCGATCTAAAAGAGAAGGTGGGACTGAGTGTCTATCCACAAAGGACTGGCCTGAGAATAGGTCAGAGTGGCTGAGCTGGGCTCTGGGATCTTCCTACAGCTGAATGCTCCTCAGGAAAGGCTGGTGAAGGGCTCCATTCCAGAGGGGACCCACACTGAGAGATAACCGATCCACAAAGTGAGGAGTCTGAGCCCAAGGGTGAGGGAGAGAGAGAACAGGGTGACTGGTGAAGGTGGTGGGGCTGTCAACAAGGGAATGCGTAAGGGAGAGCCAAAGGGGAGTGAGAGAAGAGCATGAGTTGGAAGGAGGTGATGGGGACTGGATGAGGCCGATGGGAGGTGATGGAAGGGCACGAAGGTTAAAGAAGGAAGTGAGAGGACCTTTCTGAAGGACAGTCACTGGACCCGAAACGTTAAACTCTGCTTTCTCTACACTGATGATGCCAGATTCAGGGTGGCACGGTGGTTCAGTGGTTAACACTGCTGCCTCACAGCACCAGGGACCCAGGTTCGATTCCAGCCTCGGGCTACTGTCTGTGTGGAGTTTGCGCATTCTCCCCATGTCTGCGTGGGTTTCCTCCAGGTGCTCCAGTTTCCTCCCACAGTCCAAAGATGTGCAGGCTAGGTGGATTGTCCATGCTAAATTGCCCGTAGTGTTCAGGGGTGTGTGGTTATGGGAGGATGGGTCTGGGTGGGATGCTTCAAGGGGCAGTTTGGACTTGTAGGGCCGAAGGGCCTGTTTCCACACTGTAGGGAATCTAATCTAATCCTGCTGCATTTTCCCAGTAATTCTCTGCTTTTGTTTCTGATTTCCAGCATCCGTAGTTCTTTGGTTTTTAACGAGAGGAAAAGCGTTAAAATAAACCGGTTCAGGCCGCCATTGACAAAAGCGCACGTGGAACCCCAAACCGCCCACGTGACTGCGGCGCTGCCCGCGCGCTGAGATTTGAACTCCTGACAACAGCTGCTGCGCGGAACAGCACTACAACCCCCGGCAGGCACCGCGGCCTTATGCAGCCGATTTGTTTTATTTCCGCCTTCGCTGCGCAGGCACTGGCCCCACGTGCAGTATGGGTAATGTAGTTCGGAGCGGGATTGTGAGGGGTTTGGGTGAATTGAGCTGAGTCCCTGTGGAGGTTTTCAACGACCTCAGTGAAGGGGGAGGTTTGTGGGTTTGGGGCTGTAATTCAGTTAATGTTCGAGGAGATGGGCTGTCCCTCACTCCATCAAACACAGGAAGGCACTTCCAGAGAAAATCTCTCCAACAATTTCTCACCAAATGTGAGTTTTTGCTGTAACGTCCGAGATATTTTTGGAGATATTGGGTTTCCACGAGATTTTGGGACAGATCTTTCCATTCGAAAGATTGTTTTCAATATTAAACCATTTTAATGCAAATTACAGGAATATTTTTCAGAAGAAGGAGTCGAAACTTTGGACTATTTTGTATGAAACCCGCTCTAATGGTCAGTGTGATGTGGAAGTTGTGGTCACAGCTTTTATAGAGACATAGTCAGTGTCCAACGTCTATTGTCATCCCATCAGATAAATTACATCCCCATGTTAGTGGCTCATTAAAAACCAACAATCTGTTGATGAGTTTTTATAGTCAATGTGTCCTCTTGACTTTCTCGATAATTTCAGCAGCAAGGTGAAGGGTTCGAAGCTGAATCCCAGGTTGGTTTGGTCTCCAGGTACGGAGCATAGCAGGAGGGAGTGCACCACAATCCTGGATTTTACATCTTGGACCTGTGGCGGTTAAACATATCCTCACATGGTTCTTGGAGAAATATTATGTACTCTTCAGATTCTGTTATTTTTTTAATGAGGGTAATTATTTTTGTCTTTTTTAGGTCATTTTTTTCTATATCTAGGAACATTGTCAAATTTGGAGTTCTACAGATGGTGAGTCTTGTGTTAATGAATTACAGAAATAGTTTACGAATGAGAGGATAGAGTTTGCCAGTGTTTATCATGATGGTGTACCTCAATTTGTCGTATTGTACATTGAAGAACATGGAAAGTCATTTCTCGATGTGATAGCAGGCCATTCACGTCCACACTGACCCCTCCAAACAGTATCCTACCCAGACACATTCCCTGACCCTATCCCTGTAACCTTGCATTTCTTGCGGCGAATGCAACTAACCTACACATCCCTGAACTCAATGGACAATCCACCTAACTTGCACATCTTTGGACTGTGGGAGGAAAACAGAGTACCTGCTGGAAACCCACAAAGACACGGGGAGAACGTGCAAAGTCCACACAGACAGTTGACCGAGGTTGAACCTGGGTTCCTGGTGCTGTGAGGTGGTAGAGCTGACTACTGAGCCACCATGCCACCCCGATAGAGTGCACCACCATGACTCTTTTAGATCAACCCCCAAGCACTGTCTCCGACTTTTATCAAAATAAATTCTACATTTGTTTTCTGTATCTGGTGGCAAGGTAACATCATAGAGGCTTGATGTTCCCAGTTTCAAAAAAATCTCCCTCATTTGTACTGAAGCTCTGAACTTCTATTTAGGCCCTATCCCGGTTAAGACTGAGATCTAAGATGAAGTTCTGACATCACAATTTTGAAAGACAACATAAATCAACCAGTGTAAAATGCATTTATGGGTCTGAAGTGAGAGTTCACCCACCCTCCTCACTTACAGTGATCAGACAAGACTCCAGTTTCTTTGTTTGTTGGTTTATTAAGCATATAAATGCTCCTGACTGTACTTGCACTACAAGTGGCCTGAAGATACAAGAGGGGAGGCAGAGAAAGGAGGAACAGCAGTGATATGTATCTCATTAGTTATCAGAACAGCCACATATTCCTGTGACCCTCAATGTGACTCCTGGATCGTATATTGCCTCCCTGGTGCCAGGGTTAAAGATGTCATAGATTAGCTACACAATATTCTGTGAGGGGAAAATGCCCATCCAGACATCTGGTCCATGTTGGTGTCAATGGCTTATGGAGGGCGATGTTGTCCTACAATTGCAATTTAGGGAGCGAGGCAGAAAGTTCAGAAGTAGCATTGTAGCAGTCTTGGGATTAGTCCAGAGCCATGTGCTAGTGATTACAGAAATTGGCAGATAAGCAAATGAATATGAGGCTGGAAAGATGATGCAGGAGGGAGGGCTTTAGATTCTCTGGGAACTGGCTCTTGGGAAGATGGCACCCCTTGAAGACAGTTATGTTGTACTTAAACTGAACTGGGACTGAATTACTTATGTGATATTTTATTAGTGCTACTATGAAGGCTTCGAATTAATTTGGCAGGGGAGTGGGGACCAAGAAAATGTAGGAGATACCAGGGCATGCAAAATAATGAAAGGCATAGTTAGTGCTAGCATAGAGAGCAGTAAGTTGAATAGGTGAAGTTAGAGTCAGGGAGAAAGAAGCGATGACCAAATCAGAGTAATGTGAATGTCTGTAAATAAATGGACTGTAGTAAATGAAGTTGGGAAGTTACAGATGCAGATTGCAGAGGTGAATCGTCATGCATTCTATCACACTCCCAACTGTCTTGAAGATCTACAGAACATATAGAATTCCCATAGTGCAGAAAGAGTGTCATTCAGCGAATCAAGTTTGCATCGACCCTCTAAACAGCATCCCACCAGAACCTAATTTGCACATCCCTGGACACTAGGAGACAACCTAGCATGGCCAATCCACCTAACCCGCACATCTTCGTACTGTGGCAGCAAACCAGATCACCTGGAGGAAACCTTGACAAACACAGGGAAAACCATGCAAAGCCCACAGTTTCTCAAGGCTGCAATTGAAACCGGGCTCCTGGAGCTGAGTTAACCACTGAGCCGTCATGCTGCCCACATCGTGTACTAGCATTGGAAAATATGGAGATGAGTTACTTCGTGCTGTATTCTTAACCTTTGATTTACACTTATAGGAATCTACCTCAAGGAATATGGGAAGATTTGAGCAAATTTGTCACATACCTTGCATGTGAATGATTTCTTGCCTGTGTGGATGCGCTGACAGAGCAGGAGGCTGCATGATTACGAGAATGATTTGCTGCACACATTGCACATGAATGGTTTCTCTGCTGTGTAAATGCATTGGTTTCTGTGGAGGGTGGATAATATAGAGAATGCTTTGTCACCTACATTTATATGGCAGGTCCAGTTGAGTTTCTACTCAATGGTAACACACAGGCTATATGACAGTGGGGACTTAGACATGGTATCACTATTAAATGTTCAGGGCTGTGGTTAGATTATTTCTTATTGGAGATAGTCAGTTCTAAGCATTTGTGTGGTGCAAATGTTACTTGCCACTTTTCAACCCAAGCCTGGATATTGTCCAGGTCTTGTTGCATTTGGATGTGGACTGATTTAGTATCTGAGGAGTCACAAATGATGCTGAATATTGTACAGCCATTGGGGAACAACCCCATTTCTGACCTTGTGATGGAGGGAATGTCATGATGAAGCAGCTGAAGGTAGCTGGGCCTAGGACTCTAACCTGAAGAACGACAGCTCTTGAGGGACAGTGATAATATCTCTACCTCTGAACCAAGAGGCCGAGTTCAAGTCCTACCTCTTGCAAAGGTGTGTAATGACATCGCTACACAGTTTGATAAGAAAATGCCTCACTTGAGGAACTCTTGCAGAGATATCCTGGAGATGAGTTGATGACAACACCCATAAGCGTCTCCAATGAGTGGACAGTTTTTCCTTTGCTTTGGCCAAGTCGATGTTGGATGATCTGTCTGGTTTATTTATTTTCCTATGTTTTGTAGCAGTTTGAATGGCTTGTTCGGCAATTTCAGAAGGCGAACCAGGTACAAAGGGAAGATTTCCTGCCCTAAAGGGTTTTAGTAAACAACACAAATTTTTACAACGGACAATGTTTACATTATATTAGATGAGTTTTTAGTTCCAGATTGTATTCAGTTTATGTACCCCAGAACTTCAGTTTATGGCTCTGGATTACTGATCCGGTACAGCACCACACCACCACCATATGTCCATAGCGTTGAGGGGTTACTTCCCATTTGGATCCTCTGATAATGCAGGACAGTGCAACACCTGGAGAATGATTTGTTGCAGATATCCCATGCTCATGATTTCTCTACAATGTGAAACTGCTAGTGTCTGCAAAGGCTGTCTGACCATGAGAATGATTAGTTACATAACCTACACGAGTGGTTTCTCCCCCGTGTGGTCATGTTGATATATGAGGAGCTGGGACGATGGTGAGCATATTTGTCACATACCTTGCACATGAATGGTTTCTTTCCTGTGTGAATGCATTGGTTTCTGTGGAGGGTGGACAATATAGAGAATGCTTTGTCACCTACATGGTTTCTCCCGTGAATCCTCTGACTGCGCAGGAGTTGTGATGAGTCAGAGAATGATTTGTCACATGCCTCACACTTGAACAATGTGGATATATTCATGTGTTCACAGGTAACCTAATTGTAAGAGCAATCTGTTGCACACATTAAGGAATAGTTTCTCTCCTGGGCGAATCGCTTTGATGCACGTGGAGGTGCTCTGATCATGGGAATGATTTGTCGCATACCTCACACATGAATAGTTTCTCCCTCATGTGAATGCTTTGGTTTACATAGTTTCAATGTTGATGGGAATGATTTGTCGCATATCTTGTATTTGAATGGTTTCTTCACTGTGCCAATGCTTTGGTGTACAGAGAGGCATGATGACACTGAAATTGCTTTATTACATTTTTCACGTGAATGGCTTCTGACCCAACTCCAAGTCTTGATGAAGTGGGGAATGATGTGTTGCACAAAGCGTTTCTCCTCCATGCAAATTCAGTGGTGTTTGTGAAGATTTGGCAACTGCGAGAATGAATTATTACATATTGGCCACCTGATATGGCTTTTTCTCTGGGTGGTTCACAAAAACTGATAACTGCATGATGCCTTTGTTTCAAACCTCACATTTTTATGGCTTCTCCGCTTTGTGAATGCATCGAAGATTCATGAGACTCTGCAAAATCTCTCACACATCTCAAACCTGAGAACTTCCTCTTCCGTGTCGCTGTCCTAGAGCCTTCTTCCTGTCTTACATTAGAACAGCCTCTCCCCCGTGAGAATCAGTTGGTGGTTCATAAGGCTCAATGACTGATTGAAGCTGTCATTATAGTTGGACCGTCTCACACTTCTTCCCAGCTTCACTTTGACCAGTCACTCACAGCCCAACCTTCAGAAAGGCTGCTTCGATTGGAAGGCTCCATGCTACTGACCAGTTTCAGATCTGATGCTGTGTCAAAGCTCTCCTGACTCAAACGAGTTCCAGATGATGGTTTCACTGTGCAACCTTCTCTGTGTGGAGCAATGCTGTAAAGTGACTGGATGTCTTCCCACAATTGTGCAATTATTCCTTGGGGTATGGTCGGGATCTATCTGCAGTGTCTATCCCCTCTGTGTCCTCTGGTGTAATATGGTGCAAACCTTCTGTAAAACAGGAAGAAGAAACATGATTTCTTCCAACTGCCCCATCTCCTTTGCTGAAGAGACAGATTCCTCAGTTAGAAAGTGTGCAGTTGGAATCTATAAGTGGCTGTTAGTTCACTATGAATTGAGTTATGCTAGTGAATGCTTTATTTTGGGAGTATGTGTTTAACAGAAAAAAAGCACTCAAGAAAAACGACACTTCAGTTGAGATTTTGAAATTCTCTACTTACTTCTCAAAAGTTTATTTGAAGAAAACACACTGGGCAGGAAGTGCTAAAATCTAAGGAATGTATTACCATATTACTTCAATGTAGCTGATTGAGGGGTTCTGCTTTCTCTTGGGAAATTAGATACACTGCATTTGCTCTGACTGTATGTCTCAAATTCAGGTATCAGTCATACCATTGGGCAAAACTATCAAATCCATGCCCAAGTTTTTGGCAAAGCCTGAGGCTCTAAATCTTTAAAGAATGCATAAAAAGACATGTGTCTCCAGGTTTAGCAGCTGAATTTCTATGGTGCTGGATATGAATTTAATGCAATTTGAAATTTCATATTACTTTCAACTGCATGAAATTTCAGAATGAAAATAAGAATATAAAAACTTTCAGCTTGCCTTAAGGCCCCAAACATTGTTCCTGAGAATAGGGAACCTGCTACAACCACCTGCTCTGCCTTACATGAAGTCCATCACTTATAGCACTTTGACATTGCAAGTTGTCTTGGAGGAGTTTGAAAAGACAAGCAAGACTCAGAGGCCAACACACAAGAACTGACTATCCACATTTGGCAGGAATAATAACCAGCTCCCAAATACAGCTCACCTTCTCATATTCAGGAATGAGCCAGCAACGAAACTCAGCTTGGAAATCAGAAGGGAAATGCTTCCAACAAACACAATGTCCAACACAATATACAAGCTCCAGTCAACAGTTCAGCGCAAAGCACCGAGTAAATAGCTCTCTCAGCTGGTTCTTCTCACACAGCATAAGGGACATTTCCACCCCGATTACCCACAGGACAGTCAGACTGCCTGAAGATTGGTGTGGATATTATGGGATACAATTTGTATAAAAGCTGCTCCTTCACTCACCATCTCCTCACTTGGTTTTCAGTCCCTATAGGAAGTGAACCCGCTCTGGAAGAGGAAGTGGAGAGAGTGGGCAGAGTGGGTGGGCTCTCTGATTGACGTCTCTCACAGTCAATCCAAATATTTCTGCAGCAACATGAGTTTCCTGACCGGTGAAACGGAGGTGACTTTGAACAGCAGATCAGGTGGGGATTTAAACTTGTCATCGCCCTATCTGAATAAAACCTCATTTATTGCAGTTGCTCTCTCAGTTCCCCTGGTAAATATTTGACAGCGATTTCTAGAGTGGGAATAGCATTCTTCATCCTCAAAGGCTTTTACATTAGTGAGGCCTCGTATGTGTTTAACTGGAAATTAGAGGAAGAAGACCCACATATCCAAGGCAGTCAAGTTTGTGTGGACGGCTGCACAAGCTCAACACAATCTCCTGACCCACAAGCTGCATCTTATGTACCAAGTTAAATACAAAGACGGCCAAATGGAAGAGAAGCCATTTAAGTGTGAAGTGTGTGACCACGCATTCACACAGTCATCAACGCTTGTGAATCACCAACACATTCACACAGGGGAGAAACCATTTACTTGTGAGGTGTGTAACAGGGGTTTTACACAGTCATCAGCTCTCGTGAAACACCGGCGCATTCACACAGGTGAGAAACCGTTCACATGTGAAGTGTGCCACAAATCATTCTCAGTGTCCTCAAATCTCCGCACACATCAACGCATTCACACAGGGGAGAGGCCGTTCAAATGTGAGGTTTGCAATAAAACCTTTTTGAAGTCTACAAGCCTCCTGATACACCAGAGGATTCACACAGGGGAGAAACCATTCAAATGTACAGAATGTGAAAAATCTTTTACTTGCTCCTCTGATCTCCTGATACACCAGAGGATTCACACGGGGGAGAAGCCCTTCAAGTGTGAGGTATGCGAGCGAGCCTTCACACAATCATCGCTACTCCTCAAGCATCAACGTATCCACACTGGGGAGAAGCCATTCAAGTGTGAGGTGTGTGACCAAGGTTTTTTGAAGTCGGGGAACCTCCGTGTGCACCAACGCATGCACACTGGAGAGAAACCGTTCAAGTGTGAGGTGTGTAACAGGGGATTTGCACAGTCATCAACCTTGGTCAGTCACTGGCGCATTCACACTGGTGAGAAACCATTCACATGTGACGTGTGCAGCAAATCATTCTCAAGGTCATCCAGTTTCCGTGTGCACCAACGCATTCACACTGGGGAGAAACCATTTTTATGTGATATGTGCAACAAATCCTTCTCCAGCTCTTCAAAGCTCCTGTTGCATCAGAGGATTCATATGTGAGAAACCATTTAAGTGTAAGAATGTGACAAGTATTCACATGGTCACTGACATTGGGAATCACCCCCACACAGCCTGGATCTAAACACTGCTCCCCTGTCCTTCCTGCCAGACAAATACTTTCTCTCCAATTGCTGCTATCAGCTTGTTAAATCATCTTAAATACCTCTATTAAGATTACACCTTAATTTTCCACACTCTAAGGATTGCATCTCAGTCTGTGTGACCTGTTATCATAAATAAATCTTTTTACCCCAGGAACACTTGTGGTGAATCTACATTCTGCTTCTTCCATGACCAGTATATCCTTCCTGAAGAGTGGTACCCAGAACTGAACACAGTTCTCTAGACGGGGTCTAAACAGAACTCCACACAGCTGGAACACAACTTCCACAAGACAAAGTTGGTTTTGGGAAGGGGAAGTTGTGGATTATCTTTTCTCTTTGGGATGGACCTGGAATACTAAACAGTTCTGACAGAGGTCAGCAGAATCACTACTGCTTGATGTGGGATGAATGGTTAAATCAGTTGTGCACTGGATATACTCAAATTTTCTTTCGTAGACTGAATCAATAAGGAAACTGACTACAAGAGAGTAAAATGCGTGGAAATCAACAATGGTTAAAGCAGGTTGGAGGCGATAGTAGGATTGTGGTCAATGGAGGACAGAGAGTTGCAAATTACAAAGTCCTGTCCGACTCATCTGGGGTAAGGAATGGAAACTGTTTGCTCTATGAACCCATATTATCATTCTCTGTGGCCATTGGTCTGTTTGTATGATGGAACCCCCAATCTCAATCCTGTATCATTGAAGTTTGGTGTCATTTCTGACCATCAGAATTGGGAGCAAGCCTAAAGCACAGGTATTTTACAAAAAAAATGTGTCTGTTGTATTCTGAGAGTTTTCCCTGATGTGAGGGTGTGTATGTTGGTAAAGTGAGCCAACTTTCCGAGAGGGTGTGCGATAGAATCAGATCCTGCTTTAGTTGGTGATTTATAAACAAATCCTCTTCAAGTGACATATGTTTTGATTAATACCATGGATAGAGTTTGTACTGTCCTGATTGGGAAGACTACTGTCTTGAATATGGTGAGCTTCCTTAGCAATCATACTTCGATATAATAACGGTATAATATGTTCATCTTGTACTCTTCCAAGTTTCATTTCATGCTGGGAGAAGGATCTTGAAGAATTTTCAAATGTTTTGTTATTTTGATTAATTCAACGTATGGCATAAGCTGAATATTAAGTTGTTGTGTATCTGTTGTTTGCTCAACTTCCTGTACAGATTTATAATCTGTAATGAACATACTTTTTAAAATTTAAAACAAACTACATTATCTGCCAGCCTGGTGTTCCTATTCACTGAAACATTCAGGATCCTCTAGGAAGTGTCCTATATACGATATATTGGTCAAAGTCTCTGTGGCTGGGATACTTTCTCTATCAATGGGTTTATCATGACCAGTTCACAGGAAGCAGAACATTACTGAACACTGAAAGAAAGAATTATTTTTTCACATTACCTTTTGTAACCCCAGAACATCCATAGCCAATAAAGTTCCTTTTGGAGAGTACTGTTGTGAATGCCTTATTTTCTTCACTGCTCCAACACACAGTGACATGTCAGATTCAGAGCTCAGGTCTCTGGTGTGACTCACAAACAACAGGGATAACTAACCCATGATTGAAAATAACATGACATTTTTGTTAGATTCATCTTCTTCGTGATGCTGTCCCAAGGCTGTGTGAATGCTTTCCCCCCTCTCTAAATTGGGACCCAGAAAGTTTGATTCAATTTAAAGTGGAAACTGGTTAGAGCTGCAGGTGTCAGTGTTGGCTTTGTGTCTGGGTTCCTGAAGCTGTGAAAGGTGGTAAAGTCCATTTGTCAGGAGAAGTGAGACTGTTAGAGCAAAGTGGGTAGACTAAGACAGAGGAACAACCTACAGGCTGGATATTAATAAAGGATTCCCACATCAAGTAAAAACACAGCTATCCTAAATCCCACTTGCTCAAGTACAGCCACACTGCAGAAGAACCAGCAACTGTCTGAAAATGAGACAACAAAGTGTGGAACTGGTTGAACACAGCAGGTCGAGCAGCAGTTTAGGAGCACAAAAGCTGACGTTTCGGGCCGAGAACCTTCATCTGAAAGGGGGATGGGGAGAGGGTTCTGAAATAAATAGGGACAGAGTGGGAGGCGGACCGAAGATGGATCGAGGAGAAGATAGGTGGAGAGGAGAGTATAGGTGGGGAGGTAAGGAGGGGATAGGTCAGTCTGGGGAGGATGGACAGGTCAAGGGGGTGGCATGAGGTTAGTAGATAGGCATCGGAAGTGCGGCTTGAGGTGGGAGGAGGGGATAGGTGAGAGGAAGAGCAGGTTAGGGAGGCGGGGATGAGCTGGGCTGGATTTGGGATGCAGTGAGGGGAGGAGAGATTTTGAAGCTTGTGAAATCCACGTTGATACCATTGGGCTGCAGGGTTCCCAAGTGGAATGTGAGTTGCTGTTCCTGCAACCTTCAGGTGGCATCATTGTGGCACTGCAGGAGCCCCAGAATGGACATGTCATCTAAGGAATGGGAGGGGGAGTTAAAATGGTTCGCGACTGGGAGGTGCAGTTGTTTATTGTGAACCAAGTGTAGGTGTTCTGCAAAGCGGTCCCCAAGCCTCCACTTGGTTTCCCCAACGTAGAGGAAGCCACATCATGTACAGCGGATGCAGTATACCACATCCGCTTGATATGGAAAGTCATCCTGGGGCCTGGGATGGGGGTGAGGGAGGAGGTGTGGGGGCAAGTGTACCACTTCCTGCGGCTGCAGAGGAAGGTACCACTGTCTCCGGGACGCCCTTTTCCGCTCCACACTCCCCTCCAAACGCACCACACCTGGCACCTTCCCCTGCAACCGCAGGAAGTGCGACACTTGCCTCCACACCTCCTCCCTCACCCCCATCCCAGGCCCCAAGATGACTTTCCACATCAAGTGGATGTTCATCTGCACATCTGACAATGTAGTATACTGCATCTGCTGTACTCGTTGCGGCTTCCTCTACATTGGGGAAACAAAGCGGAGGCTTGGGAACAATTTGCAGAACACCTACGCTCAGTTCGCAATAAACAACTGCACTACCCAGTCGTGAACCATTTTAACTCCCGCATTCCTCAGATGACATGTCCATCCTGTGCCTCCTGCAGTGCCATAATGATGCCACCCGAAGGTTGCAGGAACAGCAACTCATATTCCACTTGGGAGCCCTGCATGCCAATGGTATCAATGTGGACTCCACAAGCTTCAAAATCTCCCCTCCCTCCACTGCATCACAAAACCAGCCCAGCTTGTCCCCTCCCCTCACTGCATCCCAAAAGCAGCCCAGCTCGTCCCCACCTCCCTAACCTGCTCTTCCTCTCACCTATCCCCTCCTCCCACCTCAAGCCGCACCTCCATTTTCTACCTACTAACCTCATCCCGCCCCCTTGACCTGTCCGTCCTTCCCAGACTGACCTATCCCCTCCCTACCTCCCCACCTATACTCTCCTCTCCACCTATCTTCTCCTCTATCCATCTTCAGTCCGCCTCCCCATCTCTCCCTATTTATTTCAGAACCCTCTCCCCATGCCCCTTTTCTGACGAAGAATCTAGGCCCAAAACGTCAGCTCTTGTGCTCCTCAGATGCTGCTCGACCTGCTGTGTTCATCGAGCTCTGCACTTTGTTAAGTCGGATTCTCCAGCATCTGCAGTTCCCATTATCTCTGATCACTGTCTGAAAATCTGTGTTATTCCTCAGTGAGACTGAGCTACAGTATGTTCGCCCATCACTCGTCTGGTAGTTGCCCTCTCCAATTTGCAGTGGTCTTGCTTCAAACATGACATCCAATGCTATCAAGGTCAGTTACATAGGAACTTCTGAATAGCTTCGGTAAGTGAGTCTTGTTCCTGTTCCAGGTGTGAGAATGACCTGGTTTAATCCTACAGGCCAGGGGCAGTATAGATAGAGATTGACTCTGAATGTAATCTACTATGTAATTTCCCAGGTGTGTGGTTGCTGGACAGTGTGAATGTTGTAAAGTTATTTCAATTTTATTTTAAATGTGCACAAGCTATTTGTTCAAGCTTGTATCCAAGTCTCTTTTTTAAACAGAGTGATGATGATTTCTGAAATGAGTTCCAATTCCTCACCACCTTCTCGGAGAAAAATATATACCCCTCAGCCCTCTAATGCTTTCATCACTGATTTTAAATCGCTGCTCCCTTGTAATTGGCCTCTCTGTTCAGACCATTTCCCTTTCTGCCACCAATCCACCTGGGAAATCTTCACTCCACTGGCCTAACCCTGAACGCTCACCTTCGTCTCCTATCTCCCCTCATTATCTCCCTGAGCTCATTGTGTCCATGAGACCAATCTCCTGTTCCTTCGAGCTGATTCTCACTAAACTGATCATTCAACATCCCTTCCTGGTCCCGATGTTCACCAAGGTTGTTCACAGTTCCCTCTCTTCAGGTATTCTGCATTTTGAACCTGATTCTGTCATCTTTCTAAAAAAAATCTGTTCACCTTCCATACTTTCAATTCCATTCTATTTCCAATCACCCTTTCTCTTCAAAGTGATAATTTGCAGAAAACACTGATGTTGTTGGCAATTAATCTTCTGATCTGCTGTTAATTACATCCATGGCCACACATCTCACACATCGATTGTCAGTTTGAAAACCTCCCAGGCTTGAAGAATGCTCTTCCCATACAGAAAATCTATGTCAAACATTCACGAAGGGAACTGAGAAAGCAATCAGTGGGGGTTTATTCAGATGGGTCAATGACAACTTTAAATCCTACCTTTAAATCAAACTGACTTCCATTTCACCTATCAGTTTCCCAGTTTAGGAAGCTCATGTTGCTCCATAAATATTTGGATTGGTTGTGAGAGACGTCAATCACAAGCCCACCCACTCTAACCATTATAGCCTTTTAATTAATTTGGAATGAGTTTTATTGTCACATGTTAAAGTTTGCAAGTTGCCACCCACCATGCCCTCTAAGGTTGAATCGTAAGGGGGTTCAGAATCTAAGATACAAAGCAGAAAAGCAATGAAAACAAAGCTAAAAAAAATTGGAGTCATTCTTACGAAAAAATAGAAAAACGAGAAACGCTGTTAACAGTTTAATACCATAACTCATAAGCGCCAAGCCATTCTGGGCTCGCGCTTCTCGACTTCCCCTTCTTTCTCTTCCAGAGCTGGTTCACTTCCTACAGGGACTGAAAACCAAGTGAGGAGATGGTGAGTGAAGGAGCAGCTTTTATACAAATTGTATCCCATAATATCCACACCAGTCTTCAGGCAGTCTGACTGTCCTGTGGACAATCAGGGGTGGAAATGTCCCTTATGCTGTGTGAGAAGATCCAGCTGAGAGAGCTGTTTACTCGGTGCTTTGTGCTGAACTGTTTGACTGGAGCTGTGTGTTGGATATTGAGTGTGTTTATTGGAAACATTTCCCTCCTGGTTTCCAGCCTGAGTTTTGTTAATGGCTTATTCCTGAATATGAGAAGCTGAGGTGTAACTATCTGGAACGTGCCGACTGTCTGAGGGTTGTTCGTCATTTCCTCTTGTGGAGTTTTGTGTGTGTTGGGAGCTGGTTATTATCGTCTGGACTGGAAATGGTTAGTTCTCTGGGTGTGTTCGGATCTGGATGTTTCCTTTTTTAAATTGCTTCAAGACCTCCACCCCATCTCGCTTGAGATAATAAAACATTTATATAGAACTTCTAATCATCACCAGATGTCACAATGCTTTTTACAGGTAATGAGTTTTTTTTGGTAAGTGTGGATACTATTTCTGTGTAGGTAACTTGGCAGTAAAGCTGTGCACAGTACAATCCCACAATTTCAGTGTTATATTTTGGATATACACCTTTTTAATGGTGTTTTTGCGAGATTCCTCAGATTCCATAGAAACTGAAAAGCTCTTAAAAAGATACGATAAAAGATACAATTACCTGCATGGGCCCCAGTTATGCCTGTCTCTTTGTGGATTACAGTTCCAGTCCTGTTCCAGCTCCCACCCACAACTCTTTCTCTGGTAAATCAATGGTATCATTGGTGCTGTTTCCCACTCTTGTCCACAATTGGAAAAGTTTATCAATTTGATTCCAATTGCCATTCCAATGATATCTCTACCTGGTCCATCTCCGAGTTCTCTCTTCCCTTCCTCAATAACCCCATTTCTAGGGATAGGCTGGCCACCAATATCCACTGCAAATCAATCGATACTCACAATTACTTTGGTACATTCTCATACCCTGATTCCTGTAAAAACTGTATTCCATTCTCCCAATTCATCTGTCTCCGTTACATCTGTTCTGATGATGCCAACTTCGACAAAGTGGCCTCCAAAATGTCCACCTTCTTCCTCAACTGACGATTCTCCAGCACTAGTTGACAGGGCTGCCAGACAGACCGATCAGACGGGCCCTCACTTCAGCCTCAACCTCTATCTTCCCTCCCACAACAGTGATAAGGACCCTTTGTCCTCACCTATCATTCTTCCAGCAACCAGATCCAAAGGATTGTTATCTGCTATTTCCACTGCTTCCAGTGCGATGCCACCACTAGACGTACATTCCTCTCTCTTCCCCTGTCAGTCTTCCGCAAGGACTATTTCCTCTGAGACACCCTGATCTAATCCTCTTTCACTCCCAACAAATCCCCAGTACCATGGCACCTTCCCTTGCAGCCACAGAAGTATAACACCTGCCCATTTACTTCCTCCCTTCTCACTCTCCAAGGAGCCAAACACAATTTCCAGGGGAAGCAGAAGTTTGCCTGCAATTGACCCAATCTAGTTTACTGTATTTGTTGCTCACAATGTAGTCTCATCTATATTGGGGATTTGAAGTGTATTCTGGGCGAATACTTTGCAGAACACCTCTGTTCTATCCACAAAAAAAGGCCCTGAGCTTCCAATTGCCTGCCACTTCAATACAGAACCTTGTTACCTGGCCAACAACTCTGTCTCAAGCTTACGGTCATGCTCCAGTGAAGCTCAGCACCTCATTTTCCACTTGGGAACCCTGCTGCCTTGTAGGCTCAATATTGAGTTCAACAATTTTAGAGCATAAGACGCCTCCTCCCAATTCGTTACCCCAACTCCCACTCACTCGGCCTTGTTATCACATGGTCTGCTACTGCAGACATTGTTAGCCACTAATTGTTCCCATCATGGATAATGATGGGATAGTGTAGGGGGAGGGGCTTAGATTAGTTCACAGGTCGGCGCAACATCGAAGTATTGTTCTATGTTCTATGGTAGCTGTTCATTTTCCTAGGCTGATTGTTACCACTCCTTTGTCTGCCCAACTGTTCTGCTGTCTCTTTGGGCTGTATCTCCACCTGTAATATACTACTTATCCTGTCCCTCCACACTACCTTCTGCATAAAAACCAACATTTCCTCGTGACTATCAGTTCTCAGGAAGGGACTGTGGACTCAAAATGTTAACTTTGATTTCTCCTCACAGGTGCTGCCAGACCTGCTGAGCTTTTCTAGCAATTTCTGTTTTTGTTTAATATTTAAAAGAGATCCTTCTTCCCAGTGATCACTGAAGAGTAATTGTACTATGTAATTTCCCATTCTAAGGCTTTTATTCTTTAAAAAAACAAACTAAAATCAACATTGACCCAACAGTAAAAAGTAAAATAAACAACTATAGATGCTGGAGATCTGAAGCAAACAAAAATAGAAAATGATGGAGAAACTCAGCAGGTCTGACAGCATCCATGAAGAGAATAAGAGAGCTAATATTGAGCCCTGTGATTCCTCATCAGAACTGACCTTTGTCTGAGGAGTCACTGGACTTGAAAATTAACATTGAGTAAATGTGCTTTGCAGCACTTTTTACAAGAAAACAAAACCCTTTTCAATTTCTCACATAACAGTCATCTATGCTAGGTATACTTTAATGTTGTGCCATCTGCAGCATTATTGTCTTTACAGGAACCAGTCCAACAATGCAATGTGATCAGAGATAATACAGGAACTGCAGATGCTGGAGAATCCAAGATAACAAAGTGTGGAGCTGGATGAACATAGCAGGCCAAGCAGCATTTTTTTGTGCTCCTCTGATGCTGCTTGGCCTGCTGTGTTCATCCAGGTGCTCCTGAGATGCTGCTTGGCCTGTTGTGTTCATCCAGCTTCACACTTTGTCATCAACAATGCAATGTGTTCTGCTATGAACATACATGTCTTAAGATCAGAAGTAGTTCATTTGGTCTCCCAATCCTACCCTGCCATCAATAAGATCACTGCTGATGTCCATCCAGTAGTCTGATGATAATCATGGAATGAGACCGTAGCAGGCTGTTTACATTGTAGTGGAATACAATCCTGCTGCTGCTGATGTATCAATACATCTCATCGACCCCCAGCTTGGGGATCTGTCCTCAATCTGCTTCCCTGGTGATAATGAACACGGTGAAGTACTCATTAAAATGGGAAGGGAGTGGTAATTTTTCTTGAACTTATTTGACCTGAAGGCATGAAACACCATGCAGTCAACACTAAGGACTTCCCACATGCCAGTGGGATGCGACATTCCCAGGGATGGTGGCAGAGGAGTCTCAGGTGTTTCCAGATTGGTACGATTCAGTGATGCAAGCTCACAGCAAATAGATGGCTTTTTTGATGTTCCACCTAAATCATTGTGCTCATCTTGTCTGGGAAGATGGGGTCTGGGCGGACAAAAGAAAGTAGCCATATTGTCTGGTCCTGGTCAGTATCCAGTGTCCCTGTTGGAAACAGCATTGTGACAATGAGGAAAAAAAGAGGAATTACATATGAATTCCCCCCATCTCCCCACACAGGAAATAGGAGACCGGAATTCGCTGTGGAACAGCCTCTAACTGAGGAGTCAACCCCTTCAGCAAAGGAGGATAGGAAGTTGGAGAAAATCATGTTTCCTTTTCCTGTTTTACAGAAGAATTGCACTGTACGACATCAGAGAATGCAGAGAGGAGAAACACTGCAGCTGGATACAGACCATCATCCAAGGAGCAACTGCAAGACCGTAGGAAGATATCCAGTCTGTTCACAGCATTGCTCACGACAGAAGGTCGGGCAGTAAAACCATCATCCTGGAAATCGGTTGGGTCGCGGGTGCTCTGACTAATCATCAGATCTGAAACTGGTCAGTGTTGTGGAGCCTTCCATCAGAACCAGCCTTTCTGTAGATTCGGCTGTAAGTGACCAGTCAGGGTGAGGCTGGGAAGAAGTATGACTGTGTTCGTAGTGTGGCAAGAGGTTCAATCATTCATTGAGCCTCATGAACTACTGACTTTTTTAACAGGTGAGAGGCTGTTCAGGTGATGCAGAGGAGGACTGCACAGTCTCGTAAGATTTCCCAACAAACAAGGCACATCTTTCGCATCTACTGTAAACTCAAGAAGCAAGATGGAAAAGAAACCATTCAAATGTGAAGTGTGTGACAAATCATTCTCACGCTCATCCCACTTCAGCCTTCACCAACGCAGTCACACAGGGGAGAAGCCGTTCATGTGTGCGGTGTGTGACAAACCATTCTCACATTTTTCAAACCTCCGTGCACACCAACGCATCCACACAGGGGAGAAACCGTTCTCATGTGAGGTGTGTGACAAATCATTTTCACAGTCATCGATACTGCGCGCTCACCAGCGCATTCACACAGGGGAGAAACTGTACACCTGTGAAGTGTGTGACAAATCCTTCACACAGTCATCAAACCTCCTGGTCCATCAGGCAGTTCACACAGGGCAGAAACACTTCAAGTGTGATGTTTGCAAAAAGGCTTTCGCAACGTCTACAAGGCTTCTCACACACCAGAGGATTCACACAGAGGACAAACCCTTCAAATGTGAGATTTGTGAGATATCTTTTGTCCAATTGTCAGATCTCCTGACACACCAGAGGATACATACAGGGGAGAAGCCCTTCAAGTGTGAGATTTGTGACCGAGCCTTCACGCAGTCATCAACACTTATACAGCACCGACGCATTCACACTGGGGAGAAACCATTCAAATGTGAGGTTTGTGACAAGTCTTTCTCACGTTCATCTCACTTTCACACACACAAACGCACTCACACTGGAGAGAAACCATTCAGATGTACAGAGTGTGACAAGTCATTTTCACGATCCTCTATTCTCCGTGAACACCTTCGCCTTCACACAGGAGAGAAAGCTTTCACATGTGAAGTGTGTAATAAAGGCTTTGCACAGTTATCAGGCCTGTTAAATCACCGGCACATTCACACGGGAAAAGCCTTTCAAATGTGAGGTGTGTGACTGAGCCTGCACACAGACATCAATACTCATGAAACACTGACATACTTTGGAGAAGCTGTTCCGGCGGGAGCTGTGTGAGAAAGCCTTCACCAACTTGTTAAAGCCTCAATCCATCAGAGGATCCACAAAGGGGGCCAATGATTTAAGGAAGACATTTATGATAACATTCTCCTGAATTCTCGGACCCGCTCGGAACACTGGCAGATTCAGAGAATCCTTCCACATGTGAGGTGAGCAACAAGACTTTCACGTGGCTCACGTATCTCCCCGTCCATGAATTCATGACTACAAGGAACCGTGTCAGTAAAACCTTTGAACAGTTATCGGACCCCCTGGAAGATCAGTGAACGCAAACAGAGTCAAATCCTTCCAGTGTGACATGCAAATCTTGTTTTACCTGCTCCTCCTCCTCCTCTCTCATCAGACGCTGTCATTACCACGTGGATGTGAAGCCGGGTCACTTGCTTCTGTTGCATTGAGAGTTGACTGTTGTTTGCCCACCAGTGCTCACACAGGGGAGCTGTTATTCCAAAGTACTTTTGATCTCAGCAGCATCTGTATCGAACTTCTTCCTCCATGCAGCTAATTATTTCGAGAAGGTCAATTGAACCTTTGACTAGATCATGAAATGTCACAAAAAGGAGACAATATGTGTAGAAACTCCTGCATAAACTCTGCTTCCTTTCAGTGTAGTGACAGGTATAAGTCAGTCACTGACTCTCGCTCTGACCAAGAAGACAGTCAAACACTCAGTGGTTAGAAAGGCTTCAGCTTATGACCAAGCACACAAGGGAGGAGCCATTCCTGGGGTAATAAAGGAGGTCCCTTAAATAGCCTCAGTGTCGCTGATCTGTGGAGGGGGAGAATCAGCCAGGAATCCCATTTCTCATCAATGACCCCAGTTGAGAAGTCAGGGGAGGGTGAGATGTGGCTTGGCTGTAACAGTCTCCATTGTTTAAAAACATTCACTGTCTAGCTCTCCACATGCTGAATGGTTGCTTGCATAGACGACTAAGGGCCAGTCAGTGTCCGCAATCTGTCCTCCGGGTCAGTTCCTTGAGGATTGGAGGGAACGTGAGAGGACATTAGATTGCATTTACAGAGCGCCTTAATATAGTGAAACATTCTAAGGTGTTTCATAGAAATATGGAGGTCTTGTTAAAACTGTACAAGGCTCTAGTCAGATCTCAGCAGGAATACCACGAACAGTTTTGGTGACTTTACTAAGGAAAGAAATTACCAGCATTGGATGCAGTCCAGAGAAGGTTCAGTAATTTGATTCCAGGTATGGATGGATTTTCGTATGAGAAGTTGAGTCAGTTGGGCTTGTATCGTTGGTGTTTAGAACAGTGAGTGGAGACCTATTCAACATACAAGATTCTGAGTAACTTGACAGGGTAGATGTGGAAAAGTTGTTTCCCCATGTGGGAGTGTCTAGATCGAGAATGTATAATCCTAGAGTGAAGAGTCACCCATTTAAAACAGTAATAAAATATTTCTCTCAGAGGATAGTGAATCTGTCATAAAATCCCCACTGTGTACGGTAGGACATTCAGTTCTTTGACTCCACACAGACCATCTGAACCATCTTACCAGACCCTAATCCTGCATTCCCTTTGCTCAGGCACCTGACCTACACATCCCTGGACAATTTAGCATGGCCAATCCATCTAACTGGCACATCTTTGGACTGTGAATAGAAACCGGAGCACCTGGCAGAAGCTTACGCAGGGACAGGGAGAATGTGCAAACTCTGCACACACAGTCGCCCAAGGGTGGAATCAAACCTGGGGCCCTGGTGCTGTGAGGCAATAGTGCTGACCACTGAGCCACCATGCCACCTAGAATCCGTGAATGCTTTTCTGTGCAGGTCTGCTGAGAATGAGTTGTTGGGAAAGACAGATTTTTATTAGCAAGAGAAACAAACATATGGAGAAGAGACAGCAAAAGTGGACTTGAGGATTATAAGATCAGCCACAATCCCATTGAATGGCAGAGTAGACTTGATGGGCCAAATGGGCTACTTCTGTTCCTACACCTTCTGGTCTTACAATTAAAAGTTTGCTCAAAGAAGTGGAAATGAGGGTAGTATGAAATAAAAAGAGAAAGATAAACATCAGAGAGGTTTGAGGAGGGGATGTTAGAGGTGGGTGATGGTGTTTTCTCTGGTCAACTCTGGTTTTCTCTGTCAACTAGATGAATCATTTTAAGCATCATAATTATTCTATAAGTTTCCATGTTCAGGCAAATTCAAGCTTAGCCTGTGTATCCTGTTATCTAAATAGAACCAGTTTAAGACCCAGGAACATTCTTGTGAATCTATAGTGCACTCCCTCCAAGGCATTCCTGAAACGTACTAATGAGAATTGAACTCAGTTCTCCAAGTCGGGTCTAAACAGAGCTCTGTGCAGCTGGAACAGTTATTCCACAAGGACACAATTGGTTTTGGAGAGAAGGTGTCTGTTCTCTTCTGGAATTGAGAAACAGGGATATCAAGCAGGAAGGAAGAGAGGAATATAATTTTGGGAACAAGGCTGTAGGAATTGGATATGAGAGATCTGGTTTACCAGATTGATGGTGACAGAAACATTCTGGTGAATGGAGAGATGTATGTGTGTGTACAAACAGGTGTTTGACTATTACCATGGAGAATGCATGTACTGTGCAATCCAGGACGTCGATTATTCTGTGTATGGTGAGAGAATGGGGGTGAATCTCTCCAGACCTAAATTCCCTCTGGTCATCATACGTCAGTGTAATAATGGTGTGATATATTCAATTTCCACACTTTCAAGATACATTTTATGTTTGAGGAAAAATCTTAGTTATTTTCAAACCTTTTGTTATTTTAATTGATTCAAGGTTCAGGATGTAATTATTTTCATCTGATGTTTATTAATTTTTGTATAGATTTAGAACCTCCAATAAATTTAACTTTTATCCAACCTCCCTGATCTGTTAGCTTAGTATGTTTCTATTCACTGAAACACTCTCAAACTTTAGTAAGTCCTGTCCAGAATTTATTGCTCAGTGTCACTGTGGCTGGATATAGTCTCCATCAATGGGTTTCTAATTTTCAGTTCACAGGAAGCAAAATGTTTCTCTAAGAAGGAAAGACTTGCATTTATATATCAAATTCCACAAACACAAGGAGCCAGAAAATATTTTACAACAAAAGAAATGTTCTTTGAAGCATAGTTCGTCTGACGATGGATTCTTCACAGATATGGATTAATGTTATTATCGGGGTCATGTGAGAAATTCCTGAGGCTCTGGGCTTTCTGAGCGTAGCTCCGTTGCCCTCGCCCCATTCTGGACTTCTGTCGATTGAAACACAGCCCATGTTGTAAAACAAATAAAGGAAGTGTAGACACCCCTTCTTTTACCAGGACTGTCCACCATCTAGATTCTGGTCTTCCCCTGGATAGACAAGGATGCAGAACAAGTGTGTGGCATTATCAAGTTTCTGTACTGAGTCTCTATTTGCATGTGTGTGTAGGTGGAGCTACTACAAGTAAACTCACATACTGACAATTGGCCTTCTTGTAGATTAGCATCTGTCCTCGGTAGTAAAATTGCTGAACGAGACCTTTCCATGACCTCAGTGCGAACCAGCTCAGTTCCCTCAATGATCACACTCACCCCACTCAAGTTCTTAATGTTTATCATGTTAATTACATAGCCTGTGATTGTTGCCAAGCAGTTGTATTTACTTTTGCTCCTCTCTATCTTGCAGCTTTCTCTCACTTTAAGATAGTCTTATTCAGTTTTATAACTGTTTGAACTATAGTTAGGAAAGCACAACTTTGACACTTACTATCCAAGGCCTTCTTAAAGACAAATAATCTTAGCTCTCACATTGTCACATGCAGTTAACAAGTCCTTGCAGATCTTTGTAGCAGGGTGGACGGTGAGAGGCTTTTTCCGAGGATGATGACTCCAGCTTGAACAAGGGGGCATAGCTACAAATTGAGGGGTGATAGATTTAACACAGATGTCAGAGGCAGGTTCTTTACTCAGAGAGTGGTAGGGGTGTGGAATGCCCTGCCTGCCAATGTAGTTAACTCAGCCACATTAGGGGCATTTAAACAGTCCTTGGATAAACATATGGACAATGATGGGATAGTGTAGGGGGAGGGGCTTAGATTAGTTCACAGGTCGGCGCAACATCGAGGGCCGAAGGGCCTGTTCTGCGCTGTATTGTTCTATGTTCTAAAACCACATCTTTTTGACCCCATGACCACAAAGTACTGATCATGCATTGCAGATTTCTTCAGTCACTTTTCTCATCAACTACCGTTTCATCACAAAATTATCCGGTTTACATGCTGCATTGATCATAAAGCCAATCAGGTCACAACTTACCATTCTTCAAAAAAAATTTTTGTTTCAATATTTGCTTCAGTAAAACTTGTTAAATGTATAACAACTGCAACAGCATAGCTTCTGGCAGAGAGTTTCATCCAATCTTGCTAAAATAGAATTTTAATTGTCAATTACATCAAGTGTAAATTAAATTTTTGAGATCTTTAACACTGTTTCATTAAATGTCAGTCGGGAAGCTGGTAGCAACCATAGAAATGACTATACAATGTTGAAAGAAGCTATCAGCCCACCAGGTCCGCACTGACACTTCGAAGAACATCCCACACAGACTTCACCCTAAACTGAAACCCCGCATTTACCATGGCTTAATCTGCCTAGCCTGCACATCTCTAACACTACAGGCAATTTACCATAGTAATCCACCTAACCTGCAGATCTTTAGACTGGGAGAAAAACGGAGCACCCAGAGGAAACCCATGTGGACACAGGAAGAACATGAAAACTCCACAGAGACAGTCACCCAAGGCTGGAATCACACCCAGGTCCCTGGTGTTGTGAGGTGGCAGTACTAACCACTGTCCTGCCAAGTGGTGAGTTTCTGCTAATTGCGCCTGTTTGAGGGGGCCTCTTAAAATTACATTCCGAGTTTTTGGTTATTCAGGTACCAAGAGTCAGTCATATTCATCACAGCAGTTGATAAACTATAGCTATTCACCAAATTACAGGCCCACAGATAACAGTTTAGTTCAGTTGTGAAATGTAAACAAAAGACATATTTTAAAATGGTTTAATATTGTTACAATTCCATTATTACTTCAATAATATTGCAGTCTTTTTTCTCACTTACAATGGAATTCAAAGCAGTGAACTTTGCCCTTATTCCTCTGTCATATTTCTCATGCTGGAGGAGGACATATTAAAGAGACAGAGAAAGCCTGTAAAATAGAGTATTTGGAAGGAAGCAGAGGTAGGAAACAGGATCAGGTAGAAGAGAGTGTGGAGGTGGTTTGGGCAGAAATGGAGGAGAAAAGAGTTAATTGCTTCTACCTTCCTTGCTCTCTCCTGGACCCCATTACTCCCATACGTCTCTGTTCTATGCCCCCCTCTCCTGTGTATGTGCAGTATCCACCACTGCACGTCATCATTGCCTTGGATGCTGTGGGTCTTTTTCTTCTGATCTGAACACATCTGAGGCTACACATCCCACATTGATGTCAGTTTGAAAGTCTTTGAGGACGAAGAATGCTTCTGTCACACTAGCCATTTCTGTTAAATGATTGCCAGGGGAACTGGGACAACAGCTGTAATAAGTCATTGAGGTTTTATTCAGATGGGACAATGACAAGTTTAAATCCACACCTGATCTGCTGCTGAGAGTCACCCCTGTTTCACCAGTAAATTTTCTCAAGCTTCTGGAAATTCATTTGAATGTATTTGGAGCAATCAGAATCATAAACAAAGACCCATGTTTCGTGTAAAATTGCTATTTCCATCAAATCTTTCTTTACAATCAACATCAGAGATCACAATCATATGGGAATTCACAGTTTTTAAAGATACTGACTTCAATCACCCACTTCATATTGAAAAAGTATTTAATTAAAAATTACTCTATATTCACAGTCAATACAGAAAATTATGAAATGAACAAATAACTTTATTCTTTACCTCTTCCAATTTCTTCTGTGTCTATACACACATGAAATTGTTTAGGTCTTCTGTTAGGTTAACTGTTGGCTGTTTATGTTAATGTTTTCTGGTTTTTGAGGTGACACGGTCTCTCTGGGGAATATAGCGGCTACGCTGGTAGGTTTTTTAAAAATTGTTTCTCGGATGTGGACATCACTTGCTAGGCCACTATTTGTTGCAGAGTTCCCAGCTGACCTTTAGAAAATGGTAGTGAGCTTCTTGAAGCAGGCTATGGTGGTGTCAGTATACCCATCGTGTTCTTAGGAAGTCATTGTTACTGTGATAACTGTTGTGGCAGATAGATTGCATTTGTTGCGGGGCCGGCTTGCCTCTGACACTGATGGTCATTCGGTTCTTCACTCAATTGCCTCTTCATCTATTTGCAACGAAGATGCGCCTTCTCTGGCTGCATTTAGGTGACTGCTGTTTTAACAACAGATCTTACAGTTTCCTTTCACTGTTAATGATCACAGTGACAACTTCTGCACACAAGTTTCAAGTTACCATGCAGGCTGCCTTTTCGTGAACATATTGAACATCTGCACTCTGGTTGTCCAACTCTCAATCCTGACAATGATTTAGCACACTGGTCAAAGTAACATTTGGCTTTCTGTCATTTCACTTTGATCTTGTCACTCAATCCTGTTCCTATTTCTGACCTCAGTCAAGTTTTATCAATTGGAAGAGCAAGCTGTGTACCACGTGACATTACTTGCTGGACTGGGCAACTTTTCTTGCCTTTGGTAGGTGTGTTTCTCCACTTGAAGATCACTTCGTACACATTTATCCCTTCAGCAATTTTCACCAGTTCTTCAGCCTTTCTATTATATTGGTGATACTGTGGAAATGATATGTGGGGCTGAATTTCTCAAATCATTGTCTGAATTTATCACTCATGAATTACGGTCATTCTCACTTATCACAATGTCAGGAATGTCACAATGACTGAAGTATGCTTTCAGACATTCTACAGTCTCACTGGGAGTCACTGATGTCACTGCTGTAACTTCCTGCTACCTGAATAGCAGTTGACTGTGACAGGATAGTTCCAGTGAGAATGAAGAGATCTACTCCAAGCTTTATCCATGGGCTGTCTGGGATGTCAGGAGTCATGAATAGCTCTTTATCTGGTTTAGTTTGATGTTTATTACAAACATAGCACTTGCTGATGTGGTCCTCATTCTTGTTTTAGCCAGTACAGCACTTCTCTTTTTTTCCATAGACTAGACTCACTTCTTTTATAGTTTGTGTAGGATGTGCTTCAGTATGTCTTTTCTCATCTTTTCCAGGTTAATGATCCTTCTTCCTCTGTACATGGCGTATCACCATCTTTGGTGATCACTTCATCTCTGTTTACTCTCTTACAGTACCATGTCTGTCCTTCATGGATGCAGGCCATTCTTTTACCTCGACTTTCTCTAGCATTTGAAGAATTACACCTCGTGTAAATGCTTGGTTTGGTAGGTTCGTCCCAAACCTTTGACTCTGAGTCAGAGCCCCTGTGTTTGACACTAGACAGAAAATTATCCGTTACCTCGTTTGGTTTTCTGATCAAACCTCTGATGCAGCAGTGAGATGAACTCCCTCACTACAGGAATCTACATGAAAAAGAAAATTATTGCAGGAATCCACACAGACAGCAGTGAAGAGAATGAGTACAGGTGGTACCTGGTGATCTGGTGAATGAGTTGGTGGTTCAGGTCTTAGATAAGTTTGGTTTTTAATGGGTAGTCGGGTGATGAAAGCTGGACAGTTGAGTCTGCTGGAGTGATGGTGTCATCAGGTCAGATCTCAGGGAGTTAGAGGGTTGTGGTAGTGGGATAGTTGCACGGTCAGTGTGACGAACTGCATGGACACCCAGCAGATATACAAAGTTTCTTCCTGCCTAAAATTTCCTGGTAACTATCCAGGCGAATACTTTGGAACTATCTCAAGTCTCAGGGATGGACTGTCTGAACTTCTGGAGGGTCCTGACTTATTAGATGTTCAAATTTTCTACACATTTGCTATAGAACAGTGTGTCAGTGTGAGCAGCTCCAAAATCTTACCTCCAGTCTATGACAGTCAGAGACCAGAAGATCTGGTTCAATGTCAACTGGATTGATGACTCTTCAGCATGTCATACTATTGCTTCTTGTGGTAAATCTGAAAAATTTCACACTTCGTACCATCAACTTGAAAGTGACAGCAGGTCTCGACAGTGTGTTGACGATGTACATCTGCTTCCCTTGCTTGTACTTTATTTCCAAGTATCGACTCTGCAAGAAAAACAACATCCTGTGCAAATGCCCTAGTGCTAACACAAGTGGTTTGAGAGAGATGCTTTGAACAGCTTGTGGTCAGATTGCTTTCTGTCTCCCCAAACAGATAATAGTTGAAAGGTTCAAAAGCAAGGCTGTCTTTCTCCATCAGTGTACAGTGTTGTTCAGTCTGTGTTAACTGGATACAAACACAATGGGTTGCCCTCACTGCATGGGGATTACTCCAAGTCCTGTGTCACTGACATCACACTGCAGGGTGGCTCCATTGCTGACATCATAATCCTTCAGCACAGGTGATGTCATCACTAGGTGTTTGATGGGAGTGAAAGCTGCTTCTTGTTCTGTGTCCCAGGCGCACTGAACACCCTGTGTACTGGTAAACACTCTGAGGACAAGATGGGCAAAAATATAGGTTGATCATTCCTTTGTGGACTCATTCATGTTCCATAAGGTTTACAAACTGTTAATATTTAATTACAAAAGTCACACTAAACGGTTTCTCTCCCGGGTGGCTGTACTGATGAAGAGAAATGCTGACTGTACAAAAACCTTGTCACAAACACTGCACCTGTAGACTCTCTCCATTGTTTGAATCCTGTGGTGCTCTGGATGAGCGAAGACATCATGAAAGTTCCATGATAAGTCCTTCACGCTCCTATGTGGATCCTGTGAGGGAACAGGAGATTCTATGACTTTGTGAATGATTTACTGCACATGGCCCAGTGGATAGTTTCTCCCCTGTCTGAATTCTCTGGTGAAGCAGAAACTGATCTTTCGGACACTTTACTGTTGAACAGTTTCTCCCCTGTGTGGGTGCAAAGGTATGTGCAGAGATTTCCTGACTGTGAGAACAACGTGTTACACACTTTATATCTGACCAGTCTCTTCTGTATGAATGCATTGATGCACATGGAGAACTGATGATGACAAGAATGACTCTTCCCACAGTTTGGTCTCTCCCCTGTAAGAATATATAAGGTATATTCGAAGGTCTGATGATGTTGAGAATGATTTGTTGCACACGTTGCACATAAGTGGTTTCTCCCCATATGAACATGTTGGCGTATGAGGAGTGTCAGTGACTGTGATAATAATTTACTGCACACCATGCACCTAAATGATTCCTCCCCCATGTGAATAGGCAAAGCTCTGGTTCAACGCATCACATTTGAATGGTTTCTCCCCTGCATGAATGCAACGGTAATTTAGAAACATCAATGACTATTTAAAAGCTCGATCACACAACTCACACTTGAAAGGTTTCTCTTCCGTGTAACTATTCATTTGTTAATAGTTACTCCACAGATGCACGTTGTGTGTCAGGAGATTTTACAAGCCTTTGGAGTCCTCTTCACACACCTCACATTTGAATAGCCTCTCACCTGTAGAAATGATTCCTGAGGCTGAATGAATGATTGAAGCTTTATCTACACTTGGAGCCACTCACTCTTCTTCCCAGCTTCACCTTGACCAACCATCCACTGCTAAATCTTCAGAAAGGTTGGTGCTGATGGGAGGCTGCAGACCATTGATCAATTTCAGATCTCATGATGTGTCAAAGCTCCCTTGACCCAAAAGATTTCCAGATGGTTGTTTCGCTGCCCAACCTTCTTTGTGTTCATCAGTACTGTGAAGGGATTGTATATCTTCCCACAGTTGCGCAGCTGTTCCTCGGGTAATGGTCAGGATCTATCTGCGATGTAATGAAGCAGCATTGATTAGTAACATAATGGAAAAAGAACCACCAAGAAACAATGATCACACTATCCTTGATTTCCAGCAGGAGTCTGAAAATATCAATTTCCTAACAACTCTAAACTTGAAGCCAATTATGTTGGTACAAGGGAGGCACAGTTCAGGCTAATTGGGTAAATAGACTCAGAGATATGGTTGTAAAAACGCAGTGAAAAATAAGCAAGAAATCCCCACTCAGTGTCTCATTCAGGAAGTTCAGGATAGTATCAAGATTAAAGGAAGAGGCTTGCATTATTGAAGAACAAAACTACCCAGTTTGAGGATTGGGAGTTTATTTAGAAACTAGCAAAGCTCTGCCAAAAAAACTGATTTAAAAAAAAGTAAAACAGATGGGAGAGTTTTTGTAAATATTTAAAGAGGAAGAGAGTAGATCTCATATATATTAGTTCCTTCAAAGCAGAGATAGCAGAAAATGTTATGGAGAATTTGGAAATGGCCGAAGTACTGAACTACTGCTTTATTTCTCTTCACAGCAGAAAACACAAGTTTCATTCAGAACATAGAGCTTAGAAGTGAGGAAATGAGTATCTTCAGAGAAACATTATGGGGCAACATAAATGTGAAAGTTAGCAAACAAATCTCTCCAAGTAATTTAATCCCTCAATCCTAGAAGTTTTCCAGTAAATATTTTCTAAACATTCTCCAAAAACCTTCACTGAACATTCCCCAGGCTAGCTCAGCCTCTCTGGAACAAACAAACTCTATGTTGTCTCCATGAGCAAGGCAGCATAGTGGCTCAATGATTAGCAGTCCTGCCTCACATTGCCAGTGTCTTGGTTCAAGTCCACTCTCAGGCAACTGTCTGTGTGCAGTTTGCACATTCTCCCCATGTCTATGTAGGTTTCTGGTTTCCTGGCAGTCCAAAAATGTGCAGATTTGGTGCACTGGCCATGCTAAATTGCCCAGTGTTCAGGGACGTATGGTCAGGTACATTAGCCAATCAGAAATAAATAGGGTTACAGGGAAAGGGTTGGGAGATAGGTCTACATGGGATGCTGTCAGCATGTTGTTGGGCTGAATTGCCTGTTTCCACACTATGGATTCTGTGATTCAGACTACAAACCAGCTGCTTTCATTTCTACAAGACAGCTGAATAATCAGGAAACAGGACGAAGCAGTGCATCACGCATTTCCCAAAATTAAATAAGATTCAATTGATCTCCTCTCCAGACTTCAATTTCATAAAGTTCTGAGCTCTGACCCAGTTCATCAGCCATTCACAAATAATACCGCCTCTGATGAAGGGTCTAGGCCCGAAACGTCAGCTTTTGTGCTCCTGAGATGCTGCTTGGCCTGCTGTGTTCATCCAGCTTCACATTTTATTATCTTGGAATTCTCCAGCATCTGCAGTTCCCATCATCTCTGATCCTCGGACCAGCCAGGGCAAAACTCAAAGGAATTCATATCGAGAGTGACGATATTTTAAAAAGTACTTTTTTGGCTGAAAATCACTCTGGGACATCTGGTGGTCGTGAAAGGCTCTTCATGTTGTAAATCTTCATTTCCTTTTCAGAGACGGTTACAGAGATTTGGTCGTGGTGGGTGTTGGCGAGATTTGACAAAAGTTAACATTCTGATTCAAATACACAATCAGAACTGATCATTCACAGTCCAAAGAGTAATAACCAGTTCTCTCTCACACACATACAATTGAAATCAGGAAGTATCTTCAGACACTCTGTACCTCCCAGATAATACATTAGATTAAATTCCCTACAGTGTGGAAACAGGCCCTTCGGCCCAGCAAGTCCACACTGCCCCTTGAAGCATCCCACCCAGACCCATCCCCATCCCTATATAACCCACACACCCCTGAACACTATGGGCAATTTAGCATGGCCAAACCACCTAGCCCGCACATCTTTGGACTGTGGGAGGAAACTGGAGCACCCGGAGGAAACCCACGCAAACACGGGGAGAATGTGCAAAATCCACACAGACAGTTACCCGAGGCTGGAATTGAACCGGGTCCCTGGCGCTGTGAGGCTGCAGTGCTAACCACTGAGCCACCGTGCCGCCCTAATGACATCTCAATCTCACCTTCTCAGATTAAGAATGAACCATCAACAAACCTCAATCTCTAAACCAGAAAGGAAGTGCTTCCAATAAATCCACTCACAAGTTAAGCACAAATTACCTAGGAAACCAAGCATACAAAAAGGCAAAATCAGTGAAAGCTCCAAAGACTGGGATAAATTCAGAATCTAGTAAAAAAGGACTAAAACGATAAAGAAGACTGAGAGAATAAACTAGGAGGGCAAACTAGTGAGGAATAAAGAAAGTGACTATAAGAGTTTCTTTAAATAAAGAAAAAAGAAGACAGACGTCAAAATGAACATTGACCCAGAGGGTGAAGAAAACATTTAAAAGGATGTTGCTGAGACTGGAGGGTTTGAGTTTTAGGCAGAGGCTGAAATAGCCTGGGGCTTTTTTCCCCGGAGCAATGGAGGCCAAGAGTGACCTTACAATGGTTTATAAAATCATAAGGGGCATGGATAGGGTGAATAGCCATGGATAGGGTGAATAGCCAAGGTCTTCTTCCTCGCAAGGGGCAGTCCAAAACATGACAGCATAGGTTTAAGGTGGGTGGCGAAAGACCGGAGGAATAACACTTTCATGCAGAAGGTGGTGCATGCATGGAGCAAGTTGCCAGTGGAAGTGGTGGAGGCTGGTACAATTTTTTAAATATTCATTCATGGGATGTGGGCACCGCTGGCTAGACCAGCATTTATTGCCCATCCCTAATTGCCCACAGGGCTGTTAAGAGTCAACCACATTGCTGTGGGTTTGGAGTCACATGTAGGCCAGACCAGGCAGGGTAGCAGATTACCTTCCCTAAAGGACCTTAGTGAACCAGATCAATTTTTTTCCCTTGACAATCAGCAATAGTTTCATGGCCATCATTAGAGTCTTAATTCCAGATTATTATTTCAAATTCAAATTCCACTATCTGCCAAGGGGGGATTCAAACCCAAGTCTCCAGAACATCACCGGAGTGTTTGGATTAATAGTCTAGTGATAATACCACTAGGCTATCACCTAACTTTTAAAACATTTAAAAGGCATCTGGATGGGTACACAAATAGGAAGGGTTTGGAGACATATGGGCCGAATAGGACAAGGTCAGATTGGGATGTCAGACTGAAGGGTCTATATCGTGCTGTATGATTCTGTGACCCCTTAGAAATTGAATCCAGGGAGATGGTTATAGGAAACAAGGAAATGACAGGAGTTAAAAAGATATTTTGCATCAGTCTTTACAGTGGAAGTTACTTGAAACATCCTATTAATATTAAAGAATACAGGGGAGGATACCATCACTGTTTGTAGAAAATAGTATTAGACAAACTAATGGGACTAATGGCAAATAAGTGCCCTGGCCCCAAAAGCTTGCACGCTAGAATCCTAAAAGAAGTAGCTACAGAGATAGTGGATACATTCACTGTAATTTTCTATAACTACTTGGATGCTAGTGAAGTCCTGCAGGATTGGAAAATTGCTAATGTGACACCCTTCTTGTAAAAGGGAGAAAGACAAAAAGCAGGTAACATCAATTTTGTAGAAATTTTGGAATCAATTATTAAGTAACAAATAGCAACACATTTGGAAAATCATAATCTAATCAAGCAGAGTCAACATGACTTCATGAAAGGGAAATTGTGCCTGACAAATTTATTTTGAGGATGTTTTTTGAGGATATCTCAACCAAACTGGATAGAGGGGAGCTAGTAGAAATGTTGTATTTTGACTTCCAGAAGGTGTTTAACAAAGTACCTCACAAAAGGCTAAGTCTTAAGTCCCCACAGATTTGAAGAAAATATATTAGGGGTATATTTGGCTGGGCAAATGACAGTGAGTGGGTATAAAGGGTTCTTTTTCAGGTTGGTAACCTATATGCAGTGGGACTTTACGGGGTTCACTGCTGTTAAATGTACATTTCTGTGACAAGGATATAGAAAGGACTACAGGTGCTGGAAGTCAGGAACGATAAAATGTGGAGCTGGAAGAGCACAGCAGGTCAGACAGCATTTGAGGAGCAGAAAAGTCGACATCTTGGGTTTGGACCCTTCATCAATCCTTCAGCATACTGTAGCCAAATTTGCAGATGACATGAAAATTTGTGGAAAAGCCACCTACAAGAGGGATACAAAGAGGGTGGACAAGAGATATTGACAGGTTAAGTAAGTGAGTAAAAAGTTGGCACAAGGGAGTATAATGTGGGAATATACATTGTTCATTTGTAAGGGAGAACAAAAGAACATGATGTTATTTAAATGGTGAAAAACTGCAGAAAGCTGTACATTTTGGCTACAACTTTGGGGTACCTGTGCACACAGAAAGCTAGCGCACAGGTGCAGCAGGTAATTATTTCAAGGGGTTGGATGAGAAGAGTAGGGAAGTCTTGCTGCAACTGTACAAGGTGCTGGTAAGACTGCATCTGAAGTACTATGAGCAGTTTTGGTCCACTTATCTAAGGAAAGGCATCATTTCATTGTAGGCAGTTCAGAGAAGGTTCATTAAGGATGTTCCCTTGTATGGAGGGATTGTCTTATGAGTCTAGGCTAAATAGGTTGGGGGCTACTCACTAGAGTTTAGAAGAATCAAAGGTGATCACATTGAAATATGTAGGAATATCAGGGGGCTTGACAGAGTAATTGCTGAGAGATAATTTCCCTCATGTGAGAGTCTCAGACTAGCAGTATAATCTCAAAATAAAGGGGCACCAATTTTCCGCTGGGGACCATGCAACCCTCTGGACTCAATATCAATTTTAGGGCTTGCGCTCTCCTTTGCCCCAGCCCCCAGCCACAGTCTGCTATTACACACAACCCATTGTTAGCAACTAAAAGTCTCCGTTAACAGCTATTTACCCTCCTAGCCAGATCATTACCCACTCTTTTTTCTGCCCAACTGTTCTTCTCTCTTTGGGCTCTATCCCCAACTACCACTTACTCCTTACCCCCTTCTCCACCCTATCTTCTGCATGAAAACCGACATTTTCCTAACTACCGTCAGTTATGATGAAAGGTTACCAGACCTGAAATGTTAACACTGATTTCTCTTCACAGACGCTGCCAGACCTGCTGAACTTTTCCAGCAATTTGTGTTTTTTTTTGTTTATGATTTACAGCATCTGCAGTTCTCTTGGTTGTTCCCTGACTTTACCATCCCCTATCATCACGATGTTCCTGTTTGCACTGTCTCCGCTTGAATAATTTTTCGTGTTACAGTGCTACAGTCAGTTAGCTTATCCACTCTCACTCTGATGGTATGTGCTGAATGAACCTCATGCCTCTTGGACAATTACAAAAGCTGAAGCTCCTGCATTCTTGTCCTCTTCATCTTTTTACTCGCTTAAGTTGTAGTCACATCTTCTTTTTCGTTTCCTTTTCCAATAATTTTTTCAGAAGACCATATTCTAAGAGGTGTGACTGTGTCCTGGAATAAACTGTCCAAGTAAATTTCCCCCAACCTGATGCATCAGTCTCTATAGTTCTGTCTCCTGCTCATAAACCCTGAACTAAAGCCGCTTGATTTCCAAAAACTTTCTTGTGATGTGTTCACACTGGATCAAGTTGGCATCCAGCAGCTCCCACATTGCTACACCTGTGACGTGTCACTCGTCCTCCCATCCTTAATGTATTTGAATTAACTTCTTAATGATTTTAATTTAATAAGTTAGTTTCCTTTGAAATATTTATTAATCTTCTCACCTCTTCTGGACAAATTTAAACCATAGCATTAGAACAGTCCTGAATTACTAACCAAGTATTCACCGAATGGCTAGCTTCTTCCCCTGTACTTCAGTTAGAACCAATTCCTATATAGTGAAAAGTTAGTAAAAGCAAAGCAGCACTTTCTCCCATTCTTCAACTAACTTCCAGCACTCTATTCAAGGTCACACTGAGATGCCTGGATGTGAGTTAGCTCAGCCCCAGGTAAGGGAAAGGAAATTTTAAGCTAGTTTTCTGAATCAACTAACTTCACTTAATTAAATAACTTAATGAACAGGTCTCAGAGAGCTTGTACATCCTGGCTTAAAGCTGGATGCAATTTTAGACTTTAAACAGTAAGTTAGTTAAATGTTAAATACAAATAAATTTCTAAACAGAGATTAAAAACTCCTTTGCTCGCCCAAGTGTCAGCATTCCGTTAAAAGTTACACTCAGTTGTCACACACCCGAATGGTTTCTAACCTCTGTAAGATCTGATGTTTAAAGAGAGTGGGAGAGGAGTGGGTAACAGCCTGGTTGCAAACACCAAACCTGAAGAACTTCCGACCCTTTGTGAATCCTCTGATATCCTAGGACGTTTGAAGACATCACATTTCCTTTATTACAAACCTCACAGTTGTAAAGTTACTCCACAGTGTGAATGCGCTGGTGTCTGTGAAGATTTGATCTCTCCGTGAATGATTTGTCACACACCTCACATGTGAACGGTTTCTCTCCTGTGTGAACACGTTGGTGTCTGCGGAGATTTGTCGACTGTGAAAATGATTTATTACACAGTTTGCACGGGAATGGTTTTGCTCCTGTGTGAATGTATTGGTGTTTCAGGAGATCAGATGAGATGGTGAAAGCCTTTTCACAAATGTTGCACGTGAATGGTTTCTCCCCTGTGTGAAAGCGTTGGTGTGTGCGGAGGGATGATGATGCCGAGAATGATTTACAGCACACCTTGCAAGTGAATGGTTTTTCTCCCGTGTGAATGTGTTGGTGCTTCAGCAGATCAGAGGAGTTGGTGAAAGCCTTCTCGCAAAATCCACATCTGAATGGTTTCTGCCCTGTGTGAATACGTCTGTGTTTGCAAAGAGTTGATGAGTTAGAGAATGATTTGTCACACACCTTACACGTGAATGGTTTTTCCTCTGTGTGAATGCGTTGGTGTGAGCAGAGAGTCGAAGAGTCTAAGAATGATTTGTTGCACACCTCACACTTGAATGGTTTTTCCTTTGTGTGAACGTGTTGGTGTTTGCGGAGGGTAGAGGAGAGGGAGAATGATTTGTCACACACCTCACACGTGTATGGTTTTTCCCCAGTGTGTGTACGTAGATGGGTGCGAAGGTTTTCTGATTCTGAGAATGATTTGTCACACACTTCACAAGTGAATGGCTTCTCCCCTGTGTGGATGCGTTGGTGTCTCAGCAGGTTCTCTGACTGCGAGAATGATTTATCACACACGTCACATGTGAACGGTTTCTCCCCTGTGTGAATGCGTCGGTGTCTGCGGAGGTTTGAGGATTCTGAGAATGTTTTGTTGCAGACCTCGCACGTGAATGGTTTCTCTCTCAGGTGAGTACGTCGGTTAGTCATGAGCCTTGATTGTGCATCAAACTGTGATTGGTTTCTTTTCCAGATGGCTTCAGTTGTGTTAACTGTTACACAACAGATATACCTTGTGTGTCTAGAAATATTGTCAAACTGTGAACCTTCTTTGTACACCTCAAACACAAGAGGTTCAACCTCTCACTTGTAGGAATAAGTCTCTTAAGGCTCAATGAATGATCTCACCACACTTGGAGCCACACACACTTCTTCCCAGCCTCCCCCGACTGATCACCCTCAGCCGAACCTTCAGAAAGGCTGGTTCTGATATAAGGCTCTGACCAGTTTCAGATCTGATGATATGTCAAAGTTCCTCTGACCCGACCAATTTCCAGATTGTGGTTTCACTGACCAACCGCCTCTTGGTTCAGCAAGGCTATGAAGAGATTGGATGTCTTCCAGCAGTTCATCAGTTATTCCTTGGGTAATCGTCAGGATCTATTTGCAATGTTTATCTTCTCTGTATTCTCTGGTGTAGCACAGTGCAGTCCTTCTGTAAAACAGTAAAAGGAAACATGATTTCTTCCAACTCCCTTTCCTCCTTTGCTGTAGGGGACTGACTCCTTAGTTCGAGACGGTTCCACAGTGAGTGCCAGTTTGCTATTCCCAGTCTGAGGGAGGGAATCAGGTGCAAGTCTTTTCTTTTACCTCACCTGTCTGGAACCAGGAGGAGACAATATATATATAAAATATCTCTCCTCCACTCAGACCTACCCCGCCCCACCACATCTTCCCAGGCACCATAAGGGCATTGCAATAAAGTCGGGCAGAGTGTAAAACACGCTAGTAAATCGCTATGAGCTCTCATTTTCTTCAAGTCAGAGGGGTGGCTGGGTATCCACAGTCATGCCTGTCTCTTTGTGGGGTATGTGGAACATTCCTTGTTCCAACCCTATTCTGGCCCCCACCCACAACTCTTTCTCCAATACATTGATGACATCATCAGTGCTACTTCCCACTCTTGTCTGGCATTGGAAAAGTTAATCGATTTTGCTTCCAATTTCCATCCTGCCTTCACTTCCACCTGGTCTATCTCTGACTCCTCCCTTCCCTTCCTCGACGTCTCTGTTTCCATTTCTGGGGATGAACTGGCCACTAATATCCACTATAAACTCACTGATTCCCACAGCTACCCGGACAAGACATCGTCACACCCTGCTTCCTTTCAAGACTCCATCCCATTCTTTCAGTTCCTCCGTCTCTGTCACATATGTTCAGATGAAGTCCACTGAGAAGGAAGCCTCTGAAATGTCCACCTTCTTCCTCAACTGAGGATTCCCCAGCATTGTATTCGACAGGGCATTCAACCAGCTCCGACCCATCTCCCGCACTTCCACCCTCACCCTCCTCTTCCCTCCCACAGAACGATAGGCTTACCCTTTTCATCAGATGCCATTTCTGCCACCTCCAGTGACAGCTATCACCAGACACATATTCCCCTCCCCTCACTTGTACAACTTCCACAGGAACCATTCCCTCTGGGACACCCTGCTCTACTCTTCCTTCATCCTGAATACCTCCCGACAGCCCCACAGCACCTTGTCCTGCAACCAGCGAAGGAACAATACCTGTCCATTTCCCTACTCCTGCTCCACTTTCCAAGGGCCCAAACATACCTTCCAGGTGAAGCAACACTTCACGTGCACTTCCCAGAATCTAGTTCTAATGCACTCACTGCTCACAATATGGTCTCCTACATTGGGGGAAAAAAAAGCATAGACTGGGTGACCACTTCACAGAAAATTCACATTCTGCTCGCAAAAAAAGACCCTGAGCTACCTGTTGCCTGCCCCTTTAATACACCACCTTATTCCCTGGCCAACATCTCCGCCTCTGGCTTGCTGCAGTGTTCCAGCGAAGCTCAACGAAAGCTGGAAGAACAACACCTCATTTTCCACTTGGTGACTCTGCAGCCCTCTGGAGTCAATATCAAGTTCAATAGTTTTAGGGCCTGAACTCTCCCATGTCCTGATCTCCGCCATCCCGCACACCAGGTCTTGCTATCACATACTCTGCCATTACACACTACCTACTGTTAGTCACTAAATTGTCCATGAACAACTATTCACCCTTCGAGCCAGATCTTTATATGTGAAAAGAAAAGAAATGGTTAAGACTAAAATTGGGCTCTTGAAGTCAGAAACGGGTGAATTTATTATGGGGAACAAGGAAATGGCAGAACAGTTGAATAGGTACTTTGGATCTGTCTTCACTAAGGAAGACACAAGTGATCTCCCAGATGTAATAGTGGCTGAAGGAGCTAGGGGAATGGATGAACTGAAGGGAATTTATATTAGGGAGGAAATGGTTTTGGATAGACTGTTAGGTCTGAAGGTTGATAAGTCCCCGGGACCTGATGGTCTGCATCCCAGGGTACTTAAGGAGGTGGCTCTAGAAATCGTGGACGCATTGGTAATCATTTTCCAATGTTCTATAAATTCAGGATCAGTTCCTGCGGATTGGAGGGTGGCTAATGTTGTCCCACTTTTCAAGAAAGGAGGGAGAGAGAAAACAGGGAATTATAGACAGGTTAGCCTGACGTCAGTGGTGGGACAGATGCTGGAGTCAATTATAAAAGATGAAATTACGACTCATTTGGATAGCAGTAACAGGATAGGTCAGAGTCAGCATGGATTTACGAAGGGGAAGTCATGCTTGACTAATCTTCTGGAATTTTTTGAGGATGTATCTATGAAGATGGACAAGGGAGAACCAGTGGATGTAGTGTACCTGGACTTTCAGAAAGCCTTTGATAAAGTCCCGCATAGGAGATTGGTAAACAAAATTAGGGCACATGGTAGTGGGGGCAAAATACTGACTTGGATTGAAAATTGGCTGGCTGACAGGAAGCAAGGAGTAGTGATAAATGGGTCCCTTTCTGAATGGCAGGCGGTGACCAGTGGGGTACCACAAGGTTTGGTGCTGGGACCGCAGCTGTTTACAATATTAATGATATAAAGGCATTAAAAGTAATATTAGCAAATTTGCTGATGACACAAAGCTGGGTGGCAGTGTGAAATCTGAGGAGGATGTTATGAGAATACATGGTGACTTGGACAGGCTAGGTGAGTGGACAGATGCAGTTTAATGTGGATAAATGTGTGGTTATCCACTTTGGTGGCAAGAACAGGAAGGCAGATTACTATCTCAATGGAGTCAAGTTAGGTAAAGGGAAGTACAACGAGATCTAGGTGTTCTTGTACATCAGTCAATGAAAGCAAGCATGCAGGGTCAGCAGGCAATGAAGACAGCTAATAGCATGCTGGTCTTCACAACAAGAGGAATTGAGTATAGGAGCAAAGAGGTCCTTCTGCAGCTGTACAGGCCCCTGGTGAGACCGTACCTGGAGTATTGTGTGCAGTTTTGGTCTTCAAATTTGAGGAAGGACATTCTTACTATTGAGGGTGTGCAGCGTAGGTTCACGAGGTCAATTCCCAGAATGGCGGGACTATCATATGTTGAAAGATTGGAGCGACTGGGCTTGTATACACTTGAGTTTAGAAGGATGAGAGAGGATCTGATTGAGACGTATAAGATTATTAAGGGATTGGACACTCTGGAGGCAGGAAGCATGTTTCCGCTGATGGGTGAATCCAGAACCAGAGGACACAGTTTGAAAATAAGGGGTAGGCCATTTAGAACAGAGTTGAGGAAAAACTTCTTCACCCAGAGAGTGGTGGACATATGGAATGCTCTGCCCCAGAAGGCAGTGGAGGCCAACTCTCTGGATACTTTCAAGAAAGAGATGGATAGAGTTCTTAAAGATAGTGGAATCAAGGGTTATGGGGATAAGGCAGGAACAGGATACTGATTGTGGATGATCAGCCATGATCATAATGGATGGTGGTGCTGGCTCAAAGAGCCGAATGGCCTACTCCAGCATCTATTGTCTATTGTTATCAACTCCTATGTCTATCCAACTGCTCTTCTCTCTTTTCTGGCTCTAAGCTATCATTTACTCCCTACCCCATCTCTCTCTCCCTGTTTTCTGTTTATAAATCAACTTTTCCCCAGCCACCATCAGTTCTGAGGAATGGTCACCACACCTAAAATATTAACTCTGATTTTTTCTTTACAGATGCTGCCAAACCTTCTGAGCTTTTGCAGCAATTGATCTATACGGTTGTTTATGCTATTGAACCTCCCTCCACTCCTCTTCATCTCACACTATCAGCAAGTCCTTCTGTTCCTTTCCCCTCATGTGCTTGTTTAATTCCCTTAAAGGCATCTCTGCTCTTTACTTCAACCATTCCATTTGAAATTTGTAGAATAAATTCAAAACAAAATTGTGCAAGCTTTTTAGACAACCTCAAAATCCCAGATATTGTCATTCAGGGAGGGGAAAGTGCTACAACTGTCTGGTCTGGTCTACATGTGACTCCAGTTCCACACAATATGATTGACTCTGAAGTGGCTAAACAAACAATGACTCTCCTGCCCATCAGGATTTTAAATATATCTACCAAGTGTACTCATTGGCTCTTCTACTCTACTCTTTTCCAGTCTATCCAAGTAATTGTAATTCCTCAATCTTGAAACTATTCCTGTAAATCTATTCTGTGTTCTCCCCAAAATTCTTCATTGAACATTTCCCAGGCCACCTCTCTCCAAAAGGCAGACTGAATATAACAGCCTTGGTGAGCAAGGCTAAGTCTCCAGTTCAACAAGCTGTCTGCAGTTCCACAAGAGGTGAATGAATGATCGAGAAAAGGACAAAGCGATGCATAACACATTTATCTCCTTCAAATCAAATTTCACTCACCTCCTCTCTACGTATCGAATTCAAACCAGAACCTCGCTGCTGATTATTGACTCAGCTCACCAGCAGTAACTCTCGGAGTAGCTGCCGGAAAACAATTTGTATAAAAGCTGCTCCTTCACTCACCATCTCCTCACTTGGTTTTCAGTCCCTACAGGAAGTGAACCAGCTCTGGAAGAGGAAGAGGAGAGAGTGGGCAGAGTGGGTGGGCTCTCTGATTGACGTCTCTCACAGTCAATCCAAATATTTCTGCAGCCATGATTATGGTAACTGCAGATGCTGGAGAATCCAAGATAACAAAGTGTGAAACTGGATGAACACAGCAGGCCAAGCAGCATCTCAGGATGCTGCTTGGCCTGCTGTGTTCATCCAGCTTCACACTTTGTTATCTCTATTTCTGCAGCAACATGTGTTTCCTGAAGCTTGGGAAACTGACCGGTGAAATGGAGGTGATTTTGAGCAGCGGTTTAGGTGGAGATTTAAACTTGCATTGTCCCATGTGAATAAAAACTCACTTATTGCAGCTGGTGTCGAGATTTCTAGTGTAGGGATAGCTTGTTTATTTTTGTTAGCCTTCAAAATGACATCACTGTCGGATGCGCAGCTTCGGATATTTTTGACAGCAGATCAGAAGAGGAAGACCCACAGAAGAACACGGCAATGGAGAGAAAGTATACCAGGAAGAGATAGAGGAGAATAGGAGAGAGAAATATGACATATTGCTCTGTGACCCAGGGAGAGAGTTGGGGCTCGCTGTGTGAATCTCAGCTGTGTTGAGTCTGACTGCACTGCCCTGTTGAAGGTTCGACTCCCGTGGAAGTTCAGCTCTCCGCAACTCCAATTTGTAATGTTCAACCTTTAATTTGCCCAGTTCCTCTCTCAGGATGCCCTGGTTCTTTCCCATCTCCTGAAACGTTTCAGTCTGTTCCCTTCTCCCAGGATATATCAGTCTATTCACTTCTCCAGTTCCTCTGAGTAGTATCCCACACCAAACTTAAAACAAAATAAAAACTGTGGATTCTGGAGACCTGAAACAAACAAAAACAAAAATTGCTGGAGAAACTCAGCAGGTCGAGGAGATTTGAGGAGAGTGAACCGAATTAACGTTTCACATCCACTGACTCGAAATCCAGAGGTGAGGTTGGCTTTGAGTAAATCAGCCACTGCAGAAATGTTGTGGAGAAAGGAGGATGAAAGGCTGAGACATTAAGGATTGTGACAGTGCAATCGTCAGTGAATTGTGAAATAGTTATTTCTACTGGAGGTTCACAGTAGGTGGTACAGCTAGAATGTTTAAGAGGGGTTTGGGTGCTGAGTGATCCATAGAAGTGATCAGAGATGGCCTTTTCTGTGATTGATGTGACAAGAGTGAGGCCGGTTGAGACAGCAAGACCACAGAGTTGGCCAGGAATCAGGGTCGGGAAAATCACTGAAACTGACAGTTGACAAGCAAGGAAAGTTTTCAATAGCTCCTCACATACAAATAATGCTTTGAGGCATTAATTGCTCACATGCAAATCATGATCCTCGTCAGCTCGCTCCTAGAATTGATCCAGTTGGGTTGTGCTTGAATTGAAGCCACCAGCACATAAAAAGGTGTGAAATTTGGCAGTGATTACATGGAGAGAAAGGGTCCACTGACAATCACCAAATCCGTATTTTGGACAGTCCCAGTGTCCTGGTAAATAAGGCACTAGTCTCCTGAGCTAGGATTGTGGGTTCAAGTTCTGGGGTTAAAGAAAATGTTTGCCTTGAAATAAATCTCAAAGTCATCGTCACATTCTGTTTGTCAGATGAAACTACCTGGGCAGTTCTGATCCAGCCCATTCTCATTCTGCCAATTGCTTGCCAGGGATACAAAGTAATGCAATACATCTCCCAAGCTGAACACTAGCACAACACTCAGAATAATGTCCACACCACTTCCCAGACAAATCCTGTCATCTCCCAATACCCCAGCACAATCACTATTTTGAAATGTCAGTTAAAGTCACAGATAGAGTAAGAGAGTCATACAACATGGAAACATAACCTTCAGTCAACTCGTCTGCAATGACCAGATATCCTAAACTAATCTAATACCATTTGGCAGCCTTTGGCCTATATCCATCTAAATTCTTCTGACTCATGTATTTATGCAGCTGCCTTTTAAATATTGCAATTGTACCCAACTCCTCTGGCAGCTTGTACCATACATACACCACCATTAGTGTGAAAAAGTTGCCTTTCAAGACCCTTTTAAATCTTTCTCCTGACACCTTAAATTATGCCTTCTAGTTATAGGCTCCCCTAACCTGGGAAAAAAAGAACTTGGCTATTCACCCAACTATGCCCCTCATGATTTTATGAATTTCTAAAAGGTAACTTTTCAACCTCCAATGCTCCAGGGTAAAAGCCTCTCCCAGTAGCTCAAGATCTCCAATCCCACCAACATCTTTGTAAAGCTTTACTAAACTATTTCAAGCTGAACAAAATCTTTCCTATAGTGGGGAGACCAGAAGTGTGTGCGCTATTCTAAAAATGGCCTCACCAATGGACAGCCGCAATATGACGTTCCAACGCCGAAACTGAATGCACTGATCAATGAAGGCAAGTGTACCAAACGCCTACTCAGCGCACTGTCTACCTGCGATTCCCCTTTCGAGGCATTGATTAAATTGATTGATTTACGACAGTAAGATTCGAATTGGCATGAGGGTCTGAATGACCTCCTGCTGTTCCTACATTTAGCAGGGATCAGCCGTCATGTATTCAAATTCTAACTGGTCTTGCGGAGCTGAATCATCTCCACCTGGTTCTGTAAACGTTTACTACCTATTTCAGCACACCATCCGCCCTCCAATGACATTAGATTTAGTAATACAGCATTGACTGAAGCAAGAGCGTCTTGATCCCGTACCGGGTATGAGTGACGTGGGTAAATCCAACTGCCCAGAAGTAGTTTAGACTGAGTTTGACTCTATCTAACGCATGCTGTACCTTCTCATGTGTGTTCGAAGGACGGTACCGACATGAAAAAGCTACTCCATTTAAAATGTGAAGAATCTATTCCTTATGTTCACATCCGAGTGTTTTGAACCTGATCTGCTGCTGAAAGTCACCTCCATTTCACCGGTCAGTTTTTCAAACTTTAGGAAACTCATGTTGCTGCAGAAATATTCAGATTGGCTGTGAGAGACGTCAATCAGAGAGCCCACCCACTCTGCCCATTCTCTCCTCTTCCTCTTCCAGAGCTGGTTCACTTCCTACAGGGACTGAAAACCAAGTGAGGAGATGGTGAGTGAAGGAGCAGCTTTTATACAAATTGTATCCCATAATATCCACACCAGTCTTCAGGCAGTCTGACTGTCCTGTGGGTAATCAGGGGTGGAAATGTCCCTTATGCTGTGTGAGAAGATCCAGCTGAGAGAGCTGTTTACTCGGTGCTTTGTGCTGAGCTGTTTGACTGGAGCTGCGTGTTGTATATTGAGTGTGTTTATTGGAAGCGTTTCCCTTCTGATTTCCAGCCTGAGTTTTGTTGATGGCATATTCCTGAATTAGATTTTAAGATGTAATCATCTGGGAGGTGTCGATTCTGACTTCCTGTTGTAAATACCGTGTGTGTTTGAAGCTGGTTATTATCTTGTGAATTAACACAGAAACACAGACAATAGAAGCAGGAGTAGCTTGTTTGATCCTTCATTCATTACGATTGTCGCTGATCATCGAACTCAATCTCCTCCTCCTGGCTGTCCTCACCCTGCCATGTCTTTTGTTCCCTTTAGCTCCATGTGCTGTGTCCAGATCCTTTTGCAAGGATGTTTTGATTGTTTTGGCCTCACCTCTTTTTATCTCAGGGAATCCTACATGCTTGCTATTCTCTGAATTAAAAAAAGGTCAACTCAGCCCTCAACGGGTTTGCTCCATATCTTTGGACTGTTTTGGATTCCTGTACCATCAGCAACACCCTTCCCACATCTATGTTTAGTCCTGTTAGAAGTTTGTAGGTTCTTTGAGATTCCCCCTCATTCTTCTGAACTCCAGTGAGTGTAATCCTAACTAATTCAAGCTGTCAGTCCCGCCATCCCAGGGATCAGTCTGGTAAACCTTCACTGCACTCTTGTAAGAACATCCTCCCTCAGATAAGGAGACCAAAATAGAACACAGTATTCCAGGTGTAATTTCACCAAGGCCCTGTATAAATGCAGCAAGCTATCCCTGCTTCCGTACTGTCACTGTGAAGGTCAACACCTGCTGCACCTACATCCTTACCTTCGGAAACTGGTGCAGGAAGCCACCCGATCTTATTGTACATTCCCCTCTCTTAATTGTTAGCCATTGAGACAATAATTTGCGTTCCTGTTTTTGCTGCAAAAGTGGATAACTGTGAATTTGTGAACAGGAGAGAATGGGCAGACTGGTTGGACTGTCCGACCTCTCTCACAGCCAATACAGATACGGAGCAACGTGCGTTTTCTGAAATAAAACCAGAAATCCCTGGCAAAACTCAGCTGGTCTAGCAACATCTGTGTGTGGGTGGGGGTGGGGGTGGGGTAAGTGAAGCAGAATTAACTTTTGTTCTGATGAAGTGTCCTGGCACTTAAAATGTTAACTCTGCTTTACTTCCACAGTTGCTGCTAGATCTGCTGAATTTCACAAGCAAATTGTTTTTGTTTCAGATCTCAAGCTTTGGTGGTTCTTTGTTTTATTTTCTGAGTTTCTGAAGCTGTGAAACTGACTGGTGAAATGGATGTGAATAGCCAATCAGGTGAGATTAAAAGTTGTCATCCCGTCAATTAACTTCAACGAGATCACCCCTTAATTTTCCAAACTCCATGAAATATAACCTTAGATTGTTTTATCTCTGCTCATTATGTAACTGTGCAGTCCAGGGATTATTCTTGTAAATCTACACCGCACTCCCTCAAGACCAATGTCTCCTTCCTGTGACGAAGTGCCCAGAACTACATTCAGTATTCAAAGTCTGGTGAAACCAGAGCTTTGTATCACTTTAACGTGACGTCCATCCCCTTGTTTTCTTTTCCTTGAGATATGCCATGAGGCATTTTAATATTTTCTGCCCCTGTTTATAATATTTAATGATTTCAGTACCCGCATTCCCAAGTCTCGTAAAACCTAACTGTCTGCTTGTTTCTCTTAATTTGCCTAATGAGTGGGGCTGCAACAACACTCAACATCAGGCGGAAGTAAACTACCCGTTTGACTGGTATCCTGTCCAACATCTTCAAATTCACTCTCTTCACAACCAATGCACAGAGACAGCAGTGTGAACCATTCACACAGAACATTACATTTCTTCCAAACCTATGAAATCCAACAGCTAGAAACACAAGGACAGCAGACGCACAGAAACCTCATCCCCTATAATTTCACCTTAAATTCACACATAATCTTGACTTGGAATTCAATCACCGTGCTTCACTGTCACTGGATCAGAGTCCTGGATCTACTTTCACAATAGCACTGTCAGTGTGCCTCCAACTCCCCAATACAGTGGATCGTCCTGGTTCAAGTGGATGGTTCAGCACCATCTCTTGAAGGGGAAACTTAAATGGGTATCATTATATTAGTCAGGCCAGTCAGCTACACCCACTTCCTCGGAAAATATGAATTTTAAAAATGGTATTAAGAGTTGGCTGCTTCATCAAAGGTGAGAGACAGTTAGAAGAAATCATGTTTTCTTTCCATGTTTTACAGAAGGAATGTACCATACTGTACTGGAGAATACAGAGAGGATAGACATGCCAGATGGATCTTGGCCATCACCCAAGGAACAACTGCACAACTATGGGAGGACATCAGTCCCATTGCAGCATTGCTGAACACAGAAGATTGGACCGTGAAACTATCAGCTGCAAATCGGTCATGTCAGGGGAGCTTTGACATATCATCAGATCTGAAATTGGTCAGTGGTGTGGAGCCTTTCATCAGAACTGACCTTTCTGAAGCATCAACAAATACAGAAGATCTTGATGAAATGAAATGGAAAATAATCGAATCCTCGTGTAACTCCAGAAAATCCAAAAGCAAACTGCTCACAGTAGCCGAGTCTTGTGTCTACTCAGCCTCTCAACCAAGAGAAGCTGTTCTGTGAGTGATTGGTCAGGGTGAGAAGCTGGGAACAAGTTTTAGTGGCTCTTAGTGTGGTTAGACCTTCAATCATTCATCAAGCCTCATGAACCACTGACTCATTCATACAGGTGAGGGGTTGTTCAAGTGCATGAGGTGGGCCCCTGGGTTTCATAAAATCTCCTGACATGTAAGGTGCATCTGTTGTACCGCTGTTTACACAAACGGCTTCATGGAAGAGAAACCACTGAAGTGTGAGGTTTGTGACTGAATGGTCACCACGTCAATGACACTTGTGAATCACCAACGCATTCACAGTGGTGAGAAGCCATTCAAATGTGAGGTGTGTGACAAATTGTTCTTGTACTCATCAACCCTCCGCAGACTCCAACATCTTCACACAGGCAAGAAACCCTTTAAATGTGAACTATGTGACAAATCATTCTTACAGTCATGGGGACTCCTTGAACATCAGCACATTCACACAGGAGAGAAACCATTCACGTGCAAGGTCTGCATCAAATCATTCTCAACTTCTTCAGCCCTCCGTGTTCACCAGTGCATTCACACAGGACAGAAACCATTCACATGCAACATATGCAACAAATCATTCTCACACTCATCAACACTCCACGGTCATCAATGCATTCACACTTGGGAAAACTGATTCACATGTGACGTATGTAACAAATGGTTTACTAATTCATCAATCCTCCATGCACACCAACGCATTCACACAGGTGAGAAACCATTCTCATGCAAGGTGTGTGACAAATCTTTCTCACAGTTATCACACCTCCGCAGACACCGATGCATTCACAAAGGGGAGTAACTATTGACATGCAACATGTGTAACAAATCATTCTGTAATTTATTGGCTTTTCACAAGATGCACTCACACATCTGGAAGCTCAATCACATGTGATGTATGCAACAAAGCATTCTCAAGGCCATTGACCCTCCTGTTCCATTAGAGGATTCACACAAGAAAACAACTCATCAGGTGTGAGGGGTGTGGGAAATTCACCTTGAGACTATCAAATAAACACTCAGACTAAATCGATCGATACAGGAGAGACTGGTCCAGTACTTCCGCATCATTAACCCTCCGTGCATACCGATATGTTCACATATGACACAATCCCTTCATTTGTGCAATGCATCAGAAAATTTTCTCTTTACCATAGAGCTTCCCAAGTACCAATGCAGTCACAGGGGGGAGAAGCTGTTCAAGTGCGTGAGATGTAACAAATCATTCTCAAATCATTAACTCTCCACAGACATAAACACATTCTCGCCGCAGACAAACCATTCACAGGTAGTGTTTCAAATTATTCTTGTTATTATACCTCCGCACACATCGAAGCATCCACAGAAGCAAGACACTGTTCAAGTGTGAGGTGCGTGAAACAGCCACTGAATCTCCTGTGCCGGCTGAGAGTCCAACACTGAAAAATTGTTTGGCTGTGAGGTTTATGATTAAGATTTTGTGGCATCTTTGGCTGTTCTGGAACACCAGAGGACTTGTAGAGGGGAGTAAACTTTAAAATGTGATCAGTGAGACTTTCGACAATTTCCCCAATCTTCAAAAGCATCAGCAGATCCACACTGGAAAGAAACAGTTCTGGTGTGAGGTGTGTAATGAGGCTTTCACACAATCTTCTCATCCCTCTGTTCACAGACACAGAGAAACTGTTTTGATGTGAGTCTTGTACTAATGTTGGACCTCCTGGAACTTCAATGAATCCACACAGAGATGGACCTCATGCACAAGCGTGAGGGGAAAAAGGAGAGAAACTAGAGAACAATGTAAGTTCAGGTCTAGGACAGGAGAGACCATTAACAGAAGTTTGTCCAGGCAGACTAGTAGAAGGGAGGGAAGGTCAGAGGCAGCTCATGGGATTGTTTCAAGTTTGTTTTCAAGAGCAGGGAGGTCAGTAACCAGGGATCAGAGATTTAAAGTCAATAGATTCAAGTCAAGATTAGAGGAGATTTGAGTAGTGTTTTTTACCAGAGGGTGTTGAGGCTATGAGCTCACTGTCTGAAAGTATGATAGGGTCAGAACCATTTAAAAAACACTTGGACTCAAAGCTGAAGGAATCATTTGTTGACATTTAAAATGAAGATTGTAGTTGGGCATTTAACTAGAACTTCTTAAGACAAGTCAACATTTAAAAACATTAAAAAGGCCATATTGTAATGACTAATTTTTGGAAATTGGCCAAACCACCCTGCCAGCATTCTGTGGACATTGAGAACCTGATGGACATGATGAGTGACATTTTCAATTCACTAGTCACAAGAAGGTGAATGAAGCCTCAGACCATACAATGAATGCATGTCTATTCAATTCAATGATTTGACTGAAGTTCTGAACTCTCTGACTACCCTTTAGAACTGTAAACAACAATAAGATAATGAGCTGAATGGGGTCACCACATCTGAATGTGATCCACATTCCTTGGAAATGCAACAGAGCAGTAAGCCCAGAAACAGTCAACAGTAAAAACAGAAGCAAGCAGCAGTGCCAGCACTGCATAGTATACAGCTACCCAGAAAATTAGTTGAATAAGGAGATAGGGAAATCAAACAGGTCAACGAAGCTAAAGGAACAGCAAAAATTAAAGCAGCAACTTCTCAAAAGCAGGAATTCAAGGATTAACAGTGAGACTGCAACTCAGACATTGTTTGTGAGTTTTATATTTATTTAATTCAGAAGGAGAGCAGGAAACTGACAGTTGTAAGATCGTGAATGGTACAATAAAATACTGGAAAGAAGAGTCCTACAGCATGGAGATTGGCCCCTCAGCCCAAAATGGGTCCATTGACCAAAATCCATGCTAACTTAATTTCCCTGCAATTTGCCCATATCCTTCTAAACCTTTCTTATCCACATATTCGTCCAAATGTCTTTTAAATGTTGTTAATGTACCCACCTCAACCACTTCCGCTGGCATCTCATTCCTTATGTGTAACACCCTCTGTAAAATTGTGCCCCTCAGATTCCCATATATTCTTTCCCCTCTTACCTTAAACTGATGCTCTCTAGTCCTCAATTCCACAATCCTGGGAAAAACACTGAGTACATACCTCTCATGATTTTATGCACTTCTATAAGACTCCCTCTCAGTCTCCTACACTCGAAAGAAAAAAGTCCTAGCTTGTCCAACTTCTCCCCATAACTCAGTCCCTTGCGTGTTGACAATGTCTTTATAAATTTCTTCTGCACTTTTTCCAGTTCAGTAACATCCTTCCTGCAGCAAGATGACCAAAACTGAACACAGTATTCCAAATACAGCCTCACCAATGTCCTGTACAACTGAACACTATGACCCAACTTCTGTAGTTAATGCCCAACTGATGAAGGCTACTGTGCCAATAGCCTTCTTCACTGCCCTGTCTACCTGTGACTCCACTTTCAGGGAACCTTGCACCTGGACTCCTGTTCCATTACACTCCTTAAGCCCTACCATTCACCATTAAACTCCTACCTTGGTTTGACGTTCCAAAATGCAACACCCCACACATATCTATATTAAACTTGATTTGCCATTTCTTGGCCCACTTCCCCAGCTGATCAAGATACTGCTGAAATTTCTGATAACCTTCCTCACTGTCCACAATACCAGCTATTTTAGTGTCATCTGCAAACTTACCAATCGCACCTTGTAATTCTCATCCAAAACATTGATGTGTATAACAAACAGCAATGGGCCTAGCACTGACCCCTAAGGCACAGCACCAGTTTCAGGCCTTCAGTTTGCCAAGCATCCTTCCACTATTACTCCCTGTTTCTTACCATCAAGCTAATTGCATATCCAGTTTGCCAGCTCTCCCTGTTTCCATGCAATCTTACCTTCCAGAGCAGCCTACCATGTGGAACCTTATCAAAGGCCTTACTGAACTCCATGTAGACTACATTTACCACCCGGTCCTCATCAACCTTCCTAGTCACTTCATCAAAAATCTCTAACAAATTTGTGAGGCATGATCTCCCATGCACAAAGCCATGCTGACTATTCCTAATCAAAGCCAGAGTCTCTAAATGCAGGTATATCTTATCTCAGAATCTTGTCAAATAACTTACATAGCAAACTTACTGGTCTATAATTCCCAGGTTCTTCTTTGCAGCCCTTCTTGAATAAGGGCACAACATTCACCATCCTTCAGTCTTCTGGGACCTCACCCGTGGTTAACAATGCAAATATATCAGCCATGGCCCCACAATTTCTTCTGTAGCCTCTTGCATGGTTCTTAGACATATCTGATCTTGACCAGGAGATTTATCCACCTACATATATTCTAATACTTCCAACATCTCTACTATGATATGGACTGTCCTGAAGATATTGCCACTAACTTCCCCAAGTTAGCAAGTCTTCATGGTAAACACAAGAGGAGAAATATTCATTGAGGTCCTCACCCATTTCTTGCATTTCCACACATGCATTTCTACTTTGGTCCTTGAGGGGTCCTATTCTCTCTCTAGTTCTTTTTACTTTAATCTCTTTAGAGTCACCATAATCTTCTCAGTCAAAGCTTCTTCCTTCCTTATTTCCTTCCCTTGATCCCAGATGCCTTTTCCTGAGCCATGCCTCCTTTTATTCAAGTCAAAGCCTCAATATTTCTTGTCATCCGGGATTCCTTACTCCTCCCAACCTTGCCCTTCACCCTCACATGAACATATAGACTTTGAATTCTATCAATCACACTTTTAAAGGCCTCCCACTTGCCAGAGGTTCCTATGCCTGCAAACAAACTACTCCAATCGACACCTGCAAACAAACTACTCCAATCGACACCTGCAAGCTCCTGTCTAATTCCATCAAAATTCACCGATATAGAATTTGAACTTGTGGACCAGTTTTATCCCTTCTCTGTAACTATTTTAAAATTAATAGAACTCTGGTCGCTGGTCCCCACTGTCACCTCAGTCACCTGCCCTGCCCTGTGTCAGACATGACCCGTGGCCAATTTGTTCACTATGGCTGCTTACTGAGCACCTTCGTATTAGAACAATTGAGCCTTTGCAGAGGCTTTTAAATAACAACACAAGACAAAAGAAGGAATGGAATGTCTAGCATAATGACATAGGTAATGTCTAGCAACATGTTATGGAAGAGAAGGGTGATTATGCAACAGCAAAAAACCTGTTTTTATTTCCTTTGGAAAGTCATCAACTTGTTTTACATCTCTTCTCCATTTATATTCCTGAAATAAAAACAAGGAGAGTGATAAGATAGGTTTTCAATTGTAAGTAGAGGTTTCACACTATTTCACAAGGTCAGAATCTGCTCCACTGGAGTTAGGCAACATACAAAAAAGGGGCTAGAGTTAACAATTTTTGAAAATAGAAGTTGCAACAATTTATTCCTGACAATTCTCAGGAGTTGTGAACAGTGTTAATTTTCTGCATCCATTCAAGTTCAGGCTGAAGTTCAGATTCTGGAGTGTAAGAGGAAAATGAGGGTTCACCTCCATAAGGATGGAATAACTGCTCCACATTGACACTGTTCCATCAAACACTCACAGAGAAGGTACAGCACAGATGAGATACAAAGTAAAACTCTATCAAAATAAATGTCAGATTAACCCAGGTCACAGACAGTCAGATCAAGATGAAGACACATCCAGTTTCCATCACTCAAGGTCCTGTATCACTGACCCGAATATCAATGAATGCTGGGTTTGGGAGCAGGACTGGGCCAATTGGGGTGGTGTGCATTGTAAGGAAGAGAGTTGTTGTCCTCTAGTTCTGGAAAAGTGCACAATGGTTCCAACAGGGACAATTCTGCAGTCACAGCAGGAAGACAAACTGCTGACGAGTGTCATTGATGAACACCATGGATTTACAGTCACCAGACAGTTCTGGTGTGTGGCTGAAATAGAGCCAATGGGTTTGAGGATATGTGGAATTTTGCTTGATGTGGGGATCCTCTATCAGTACCTAGTCTGCAGATTAGAGTCTTACAGCACAGAAACAGACCTTATGGTCCAATTCATGCACGCCGATCGGATGGCCCAATCTGAACTGGTCCCATTTGCCAGCATATCCCTTAAACCCTTACTATTCATATACCTATGCCTTTTAAATGCTGTAATTGTACCCACCTCCACCACCTTATCTGGCAGCATGTTCCTTACATGCACCACCCTCTGTGTGAGAAAGTTACTCCTCAGATCCTTGTTAAATCTTTCCTTTTTCACCTTTAACCTATGCCCTTTAGTTTTGGACTCCTGAACCCTAGAAAAAACACCTTGGGTATTCAACCTATTCATGCCTCTCATGATTTTATGAACCACCATAAACCTCCTCAGCTTCTGATGCTCCAGAGAAAAAAGCCCCAATCTGTTCAGCCCCTCCCTATAATTCAAACACTCCAGTCCTAGCAACATCGTTGTAAATCTTTTCTGCATCTTCTCAGGTTTAATAACATCCTTCACATAGAAGGGCAACCCGAATTGTAAGCAGGATTCAAAAAGTAGCCTAACCAATGTTCTGTACAGCCACAACATGATGTTCCATCTCCAATACTCAATGTTCTGACCAAAGAAGGCAAGCATTCTAAACACATTCTTCAGCACCCTGTCTTCCTATGACTCCATTCAAGGAACTGTGCATGTGCACCCCTAGGTCTCTTTGTTGTGCAACATTCTCCAGAGCCCTACCATTAACTGTGCTATTCCTGCCCTGGTTTGCCTTACCAAAATGCAAGACCTCACATTTTTCTAAATTAAACTCCATTTTCCACCTTCAGCCCAAGGTTATTCCTCGATCCTGGAGTCTGCTGACTTCTCACCATCAGTTTTACTTCTCCTGGCCCCAGGGGGACTTTATCATCTTTCACAGCTTCGGAACCAAGACACAAAGACACTGGAATACTGACACCTGGAGCTTGAAATAGTTACCACTTTAAGTCAGTCAGACTTTCAGGCTGCCACCTTACAGCGGGAAAAGTGTTTTGGACACAGCTTTGGGACTTGAGCTGGTTTCCTGTACAATATGCACTCCTAACCAACATCACAAAAAGATATTTTAGTCTCCAGAAATTTGGGAGTGGTGGGACCTTGCTGTTGGCAAACTTATAACAGTGGCTTCACTTCTTGAAGCACTAAATTGAAGGGGGTGCTGCTTTCCAAGAGGCTGAATTTGTAATTGATGATGCTTTATAAACTTAAGTCTTTCCTTCCAACTTCAGGAAAAGTTTTGCTTCCATTGAATGACAAATTATGAACACATTGATGGAGAAATATCCCAGACTACAGCGAAGTTGACCAATTAATTGTGCACAGGACACTTACTGTAGGATCCTGAATGTTTTAGTGAACAGGAATGCACCAGGCTGACATCAGGTAGATAAGCTGAACTCACAATTTAATTTACTGAGAGTTCTAAATGGACACAGAGGATTCATAAAGCAGCGGGGAAACAGCAAAACAACCACTGGGCAAGAGTTATAGCTGGGGGAAAGGCAATTACGATGAGATTAGGCAAGATTTAGGGACCATAGGATGGGGAACGAAATTGCAGGGGATGGGCACATTAGAAATGTGGAGCTTATTCAAGGAAAAGCTCCGTTGTGTCCTAGATAAGTATGTACCTGTCAGGCAGGGAGGAAGCTGTAGAGCACGGGAGCCGTGGTTTACGAAGTAGGTTGAATCTCTGGTCAAGAGGAAGAAGAAGGCTTATGTTCGGATAAGATGTGAATGCTCAGTTAGGGCACTTGAGGGCTACGAGGTAGCCCGGAAAGACCTAAAGAGAGAGCTCAGAAGAGCCAGGAGGAGACATGAGAAGTTGGCGGATAGGATCAGGGTAAACACTAAGGCATTCTATAGGTATTTAAGGAATGAAAGAATGATGAAAGTAAGATTAGACCCAATCAAGGATAGTAGTGGTAGATTGTGTGTGGAGTCAGATGAGATAGGGGAAGCACTAAATGAATATTTTTCAACAGTATTCATTCCAGAAAACAATAACGTTGTTGAGGAGAATACTGGGATACAGGCGACTAGACTAGGTGGGATTGAGGTTCACAAGGAAGAGGTATTAGAAATCCTACAGAGGGTGAAGGTAGATAAGTCCCCTGGGCTGGATGGGATTTATCCTAGGATCCTCTGGGAAGCCAGGGAGGAGATTGCTGAGCCTTTGGCATTGATCTTTAACTCGTCATTGTCTACAGGAATAGTGCCAGATGACTGGAGGAAAGCAAATGTGGTTCCCCTGTTCAAGAAGGGGAGTAGAGACAACCCTAGTAATTATACACCAGTGAGCCTTACCTCAGTTGTTGGTAAAGTGTTGGAAAAGGTTATAAGGGATAGGATTTATAATCATCTAGAAAAGAATAAATTGATTAGGGATAGTCAGCACGGTTTTGTGAAGGGAAGGTCGTGCCACACAAAACTTATTGAGTTCTTTGAGAAGGTGACCAAACAGGTAGATGAGAGTAAACCGGTTGATGTGGTGTATATGGATTTCAGCAAGGCGTTTGATAAGGTTCCCCACAGTAGGCTATTGTACAAAATGCAGAGGAATGGAAATGTGGGAGATATAGCAGTTTGGATCGGAAATTGGCTTGCTGAAAGAAGACAGAGGGTGGTAGTTGATGGGAAATGTTCATCCTGGAGACCAGTTACAAGTCGTGTCCCGCAAGGGTTGGTGTTGGGTCCACTGCTGTTTGTCATTTTTATAAATGACCTGGATGAGGGCGTAGAAGGATGGGTTAGTAAATTTGCAGATGACACTAAAGTCGGTGGAGTTGTGGATAGTGACGAAGGATGCTGTAGGTTGCAGAGAGACATAGATAAGCTGCAGAGCTGGGCTGAGAGGTGGCAAATGGAGTTTAATGCAGACAAGTGTGAGGTGATGCACTTTGGTAGGAGTAACTGGAAGGCAAAGTACTGGGCTAATGGTAAGATTTTTGGTAGTGTAGATGAGCAGAGAGATCTCGGTGTCCATGTACACAGATCGTTGAAAGTTGCCACCCAGGTTGGCAGGGCTGTTAAGAAGGCATACAGTGTTTTAGCTTTTATTAATAGAGTGATCGAGTACCGGAACCAAGAGGTTATGCTGCAGCTGTACAAAACTCTGGTGTGGCCGCACTTGGAGTATTGTGTACAGTTCTGGTCACCGCATTACAAGAAGAATGTGGAAGTTTTGGAAAGGGTGCAGAGGAGATTTACTAGGATGTTGCCTGTTATGGAGGGAAGGTCTTACGAGGAAAGGCTGAGGGACTTGAGGCTGTTTTCATTAGAGAGAAGAAGGTTGAGAGGTGACTTAATTGAAACATATAAAATAATCAGAGGGTTAGATAGGGTGGATCGGGAGAGCCTTTTTCCTAGGATGGTGACAGCGAGCACGAGGGGGCATAGCTTTAAATTGAGGGGTGAAAGATATAGGACAGATGTCAGAGGTGGTTTCTTTACTCAGAGATTAGTAAGGGAATGGAACGCTTTGCCTGCAACGGTAGTAGATTCGCCAACTTTAGGTACATTTAAGTCGTCAATGGACAAGCATATGGACGTACATGGAATAGTGTAGGTGAGATGGGCTTGAGATCGGTATGACAGGCTGGCACAACATCGAGGGCCGAAGGGCCTGTACTGTGCTGTAATGTTCTATGTTCCATGTAAAGCAACGTTGAAATTAATCAAAATAACAAAACACTTGAAAATGACTCAAGATCTTTCCCAGAATTTGAAATGAGTCTTGAAAGAGTGTGAGGTGAACAAATCACACTGTTATTACATCAAGGTATGATGGGGGGAAATCAGTTTGTAAAGACTCATCCCTCCCACCCCCATTCTGCCAATACTCAGGAGAGTAGTCCTCCCAGACAGGAGAGTACAAATTTTACCCATGGTGTGAATCAAACATCCATAACCTGAAGAGGATCTGTCCAGAATTCACATCACCAACTAAAGCAGGGTCTGATTCTATCTCATACCCACACCTGAGAGCTGGTGCACTTCACTAACACACACACACACATATGCATATACACAGATAATCACGGCTTGAGAAACTCTCTGAATAGTAAAGATAGAAGTTTCTTCAAATTCATGGCGCTTTATTCTGGCTCCGAATTCCAATGCTTAGAAATAACACTAAACATCAGTGACACTGGATGGAGCTCATTCACGGCATACAAACCAATCAATGGTAACAGAGATCACATGGGTCATGGATCAATCAGTTTTCATTTCTGGAAGAACCTCTTCCCCCAAGGTGAGTTGGTCGGTGCTTTCTAATGTCCAATTCCTCTGCCCTTTGACCATCCATTCACCACAATGTTTCTGCAGCTGTCAGTCTGGTTTAACCATTTCTCTTAAATGGACCTTCACATCTGTTGCTCTCAAAATTACCTTTACTCTTTTTTCCTGAAACAAATAAAAACAGAAACTGCTGGATAAACTCACATCTAGCTGCAAATGTGGAGAGATAAGAGAGTTAAGATTTTGAGACCAGTGACCCTTCTGAAGACCTCCAGCATCCACGGTTCTTTGCCTTCACTGTTTTTCTTCCCAGTTGTTTGCTCAGCTTCTGAAATCCAAAGGGTAAAGCTTTGACTGTATCTGGTACACAATTGGTTTAATCTTCCATCGGCAGATCTGACTGGACCATGTCAAGTATTAGTTGGTCCTGCTTATTTCTGTCAAAACTGTAGATTACTGCAGGTCCATACTGAAGAGAAAAGATAACCCACACCATCCCCTCCCCAAAACTAACTATGTCCTTGTTTTCCAGCAGTACAATGCTCTGTTTAGACCCTATCTTGAGAACTGTGTTCAGTTCTGGTCACTGCAGCTTGGGAAAAGATTTCAGAGATAGTGGGAACTGATGTTGGAGAATCTGAGATAACAAGGTGTAGAGCTGGATGAGCACAGCAGGCCAAGCAGCATCAGAGGAGTAGGAAAGCTGATGTTTCGGGTCTGAACCCTTCCTCAGAAAATTTTGAAGAAGGGTCCAGACCCGAAACGTCAGCTTTCCTGCTCCTCTGATGCTGCTTGGCCTGCTGTGTTCATCCAGCTCTACACCTTGTTACCTCTTGGGAAAAGATATATTCATTTTGGAAGGATGCAGTGCAGATTCATCACAATGTTTCTGAGGATAAAAGCATTAAATTAGAGCACAAGTTGCATAGACTTGAGGTTGCACTCCCTTGAATGTAGAGAATTAAGGGTAATTGAATTGAGATATTAAAGATTATGAAACAAGTTGAATGAGTAGTTAGGAAGAAATTATTTCTCTGGTGACAGTCAGGAACAAGGGGCAGAACAGTAAGATTAGGGCAAAAGAAAACAGAAATAGCTGGAGAAATTCATCAGGTGATGTGCATCTGTGGAGAAAAACTGTCAGCGAGGAAAAGGTTGGTATATATGCTGAAGATGACGGGGTAGTGGGGAAAAACTGAACAATATGGGGAGATGGAGCCGAGAAAGAGAAAGTAGCAGTTAGGTAGACAAAAGAATGGATAATGGTCAATCTGGGAAGTTAAAAAAAACTAATGGGGCCAGTAGGGAATGAAAGTGGATTGGCTCTGGCGAGGACAAGCTTTGATGTGTGGGTGTTCCAAAAGAACATGGAAGAAAGTGCTGAGGCTCTAAAATTATTGAAGTCAGTATCGAGTCCTGAACCTGCTATAGAATGTCAGTGTGTGAGGACAAGATCAGAAGCCCCCTCTTACCTCAGTCCTTTTACCCTACACTCATTTTTCCAACCTTCAAAGTTAAGAATGGGGCAGCAGGCGTAATGCTGGAGGTGCCTGTGGAATTGCTCCCAGATGAGAGTCAGGTTAACACAACTAGAGAGGAGAATGGGAGTAAAATTGGCTTACTGATCTAGATTCACACTATTACTGTCATAGAGATTGTGAGATCCCAACTGAAAGATTGTGACAAACTGTGAACTGATCCATTCTCTATGGGGGAGCTGAGTGAGCAAGCTGTGGGTCGATGGTCCAATCCCAATCGATACAGCCTGATACTGGGGGAGTGCTGCACTTTCAAGGGTGTCGTATTTCAGACAAAATGTGAAATGGGGATGGAATGGGTTGGAATGAATATCACAACTTTAGTTTCTCTGAGCCTGGTGTCAGATCACAGGTGTGATTTTGATGTACCTCTCAGAAAGTGCAGACCAGGGAGGGAACTGTGGGGTTCCCTTAAATGCAAAAGATCCAATGTTGATCAGTGTCAGGGTGAGTCTCTGATACTCACAGACTGTGCTTCATGTTCGTTCATTGTTCCCCACTACCTCTGTCTGCAGAACTGACATCTTTGTTTCAAGAAAATGTTGGCTGTCCATGCAGGCCTGGTCCATCCTGATAAGGTGGGAAAAGTATTGATTATTATGTGAATGCTTGATCACACCTTTCATGCTTGAATGGTTTCTCTACAATTTAGCTGTGTCAGGAAGTCGTATTGAGCTTATGGAGCTCCCCACATCTATTTCACTGCCACGGATACGGTTCTTCTCCCTCTAATTTCCGGATAAATACAACTGAGACCTCACTAATGTGAAAGCCAATGAGGATAAAGAATGCTATTCCTGCATTAGAAATCTCAGCCAAACGTTTACCAGGGGAACTGAGACAGCAGCTGCAGTAAGTGAGGTTTTATTCAGACGGGGCCTCTGACAAGTTTAAATTCCCACCTGATCTGCTGCTCAAAGTCACCTCCATTTCACTGGTCAGTTTCACAAACTTTCGGAAACTCATGTTGCTGCAGAAATATTTGGATTGGCTGTGAGAGACGTCAATCAGAGAGCCCACCCACTCTGCCCATTCTCTCCTCTTCCTCTTCCAGAGCTGGTTCACTTCCTATAGGGACTGAAAACCAAGTGAGGAGATGGTGAGTGAAGGAGCAGCTTTTATACAAATTGTATCCCATAATATCCACACCAGTCTTCAGGCAGTCTGACTGTCCTGTGGGTAATCAGGGGTGGAAATGTCCCTTATGCTGTGTGAGAAGATCCAGCTGAGAGAGCTGTTTACTCAGTGCTTTGTGCTGAACTGTTAGACTGGAGCTGTGTGTTGGATATTGAGTGTGTTTGTTGGAAGCATTTCCCTTCTGATTTCCAGCCTGAGTTTTGTTCATGTCTCATTCCTGAATATGAGAAGGTGAGGTGTAATTATTTGGGAGGTATAGAGTGTCTGAAGATTCGTATTGATTTCTGTTATTGAGTCTTGAGTGTGTTGGTTATTATCCTGTAGCCTGTTGGTTGTTTCAGTGGAAATTGGTTTACTTTCATTACTAGTTGCATTTTAGGTATAACATCTGCATGACTGCTCATCTCTCCCCACCCAGGGGAGTCTGATGGTTCCAATGGGTCAGCATCTCATTCTGAAGGGAAATTACAAATGGCAATAAATGCTATTGAGTCAGTGACAGCCCCACGCAATAAAAATGTGAAGAAGAAATGACTGAGAATTCAACAAGTTTACAGAAGAGGGAGTGTTGGAGGAAATCATGTTTCAATTTCCTGTTTTGCAGAAGGATTTCAGTATTTGATAGCAGAGAATACAGAGAAGGTAGACTACAGATAGAACCTGGCTATCACCCAGTGGACAACTGCACAGCTGTGGGAAGACATCCAATCCCTTCACAGCATTGCCAAAAGGAGATGTTTGCTGAGTGAAACCATCGTATGGGAATTGTTCCAGTTCAGAAGAATTGACATATCATTGGATTCAAAACTGATCAGTCATGCGGGATCTTCCATCAGACCCACCATTTCTGATGGTTTGACTGCGTGGTCTGTCAGGCTGGGAAAAACTGAGAGTGGTCCCCAAGTGTGGTAAGAGCTTTCATCAGTCATTGAGCTTCATGAACCACTAACTGTTTTCAACAGCTGACTGACAGTTCTAACGTGTAAGCAAGTAAGCTGTCAACACACAGGGTCCATCTGTTGTAAATCTTTTAAAACAAAAGCAGTTAGATGATAGAGAACCTTTCAAAAAGTGCTTTTGTAAAGCCACCTACGTTCATGAATCAGTGATGCATTCATTCTTGGGAGAAACAATTCATATCTGAAGTGTATAATCAGGATTTCTGGCGACCATTATATCTGATGAATAACCCACGCATTCACATGCGGAAAAAAACACTCACATGTGATGTGTGTGACAAGTCAGCCTCATCGTCATCAAACCTCTCCATGCACCAGCATATTCACACAGAGGAGAAGCCGTTCATGTGCAGGCAGTGTGGAAAATCATTCTCCCAGTCATCAAAACTCCTCGTCCACCAACGTATCCACACAGGGGAGAAACCATTCCAGTGCAAGGTATGTGACAAATCATTCTCACAATCACGATACCTTCGCACACACCAATGTGTCCACACGGGGGAAAAACCCTTCCATTGTGAGGTATGTGACAAGTCCTTCTCACAGTCAGGATACCTACGTATACACCAACGCGTCCACACAGGAGAGAAGCCATTTCGATGCGAGGTGTGTGACAAATCATTCTCGCAGTCAGGATACCTGCACACACACCAGCGTGTCCATACAGGAGAGAAACCTTTCTATTGTGAGGTGTGTGACAAATCCTTTTCACAGGCAGGATACCTCCGCATACACCGACGTATTCATGCAGGAGACAAATTGTTTAAGTGTGAGGTATGTGACAAATCATTCCCCACTTCATTGAGACTCCTGTTCCATCAGAGGATTCACACAGGGGAGAAGCCATTCAAGTGTGACTTGTGTGACAAGTCATTCTCACAGTCAGGAAACCTCCACTTACACCGACGTGTCCACACAGGGGAGAAACCATTCACCTGTGACTTGTGTGACAAATCCTTCTCACATTCAGGATCCCTGACCCTACATCAGCGTGTACACACAGGAGAGAAACCATTCAGCTGTGAACTGTGTGACAAATCTTTCTCATGGTCAGGATCCCTCCGCATACACCGACGTATGCACACAGGAGAGAAACCTTTTCGGTGTGAAGTGTGTGACAAATCATTCGCGCGAGCAGTATTCCTCCGTACGCACCAACGTGTGCACACAGGAGAGAAACCTTTCCATTGTGAGGTGTGTGACAAATCATTCACACAGTCAGGATACCTGCACATACACCAACGTATTCACACAGGAGAGAAGTTGTTTCAGTGTGATGTATGTGACAAATCATTCCCCACTTCATCAGGACTCCTGTTCCATCAGAGGATTCACACCGGAGAGAAACCTTTCCGATGTGAAGTGTGTGACAAATCATTCTCATCATCATCGAATCTCCGCATCCATGAACGTGTCCACACAGGGGAGAAACCTTTCCAATGTGAGGTGTGTGACAAATCATTCACGCAGTCAGGATATCTCCGCACGCACCAGCGTATTCACACAGGAGAGAAGTTGTTTAAATGCGAGGTGTGTGACAAATCATTCCCCACTTCACAAAGACTCCTGATCCATCAGAGGATTCACACAGGAGAAAAACCATTCAGGTGTGAGGTGTGTAATAAATCATTTACACAGTCAGGAAACCTTCGCACACACCAACGAACACACACAGGAGAGAAGTTGTTTAAGTGTTAGTTTTATGAAAAGTCATTCTCCACCTCTTGGAGATTCCTATTCCACTAGAGGATTCATACTTGTGAGAAACCATGCTGTTGGAAGTTGTGTCACAACTCATTCTTGGAGTAATTGAATCTACACAGGCATCAATTTATTCATACAGGGAAGACCATTCATATGTGACATGTGTATCAAATCATTCTTGAATTTATCAACTCTTTGCAGTCACCAAAGCATTCACACAAAGAGGTTACATTCACACATGAAATTCACAGGAAATCATTCTCAAGTTCTTTGAATTTCCTGTTCCATCAGAGGACCCACACAGGGGAGTATCTCTTCATACGTGATTTGATGATGAACCTTTCATGATGTTTTCAAACATTTGGGAATCCACACGACTCAGACAGGAGAAAATTTTCAGATGCAATGTTGGTGACAGTTTCTAAACAGGCGGTGATCAGGAGTTTCACCAGTGAAACTCCCGATCAACCAAAACACTCACAGGGAAGTAACCCTTTCTGAGTGAGATCTGTAATAAAGCATGATTGTCGGACTTTCTGGATCTTTGGATCTCTTGGAATATTGATGAAGTGATGTGGCATACCTTCTAGCATGATGTGTGTCAGGATTGTTTCACTATCTCCTCCTCTGTCACCAAACACTGACATCTCCACATGGACTTGAAGCTGGGTCAACTGCTTGTGTGGCACTGAGAGCTGTCTATGTTGTTTCCCCTTCAGTGCTCACACAGAAGAGATGTCATTTCAAGGCACTATCCATCTCAGCATGTCTGTCTCATACCTCTCACCCTGTCAGTCCATTCAGGAAGATCAATTTAATCTTTGAACTGATCACCAAAAGAAGGCACTCGCAGAGGACCACTTCAAGTGTAAGGTTTGAAATGAGCTCAGTTTGAAGGATGTTCAGTGGGACTGGGGCCCAGAACAATAAGCAGTTTTCAGTCTCATCAAGCAACTAGTGTTGAGGGGCTTGAAGTCCATTGTTATAGACATTTTGTGAGTTTTAAAACAAATATTTTTCCTTATACTGCACACTTGTTTGTAATTGATTGTGATTTCTTTTATTCCATTTTTTAAACTGTGTGAGTGTCTTTCCCCCGTTTCTCTTTTTGTGCGCTCTGACTTTGTAGGGAATACAGTAACATTGGTAAAGTTAAACCTGAAGTACGGTTTGTTTCACTCACTTGTATAAATTCAGGAATTCTTCACAATGTATGCACATCATAAATATACATGGAGATGTCGAATTGGAACATGCCATAACCCTGGTGGAAATTGTGCACTGAAAACACCATTACATGAGTTGTCACCTGGGAGAAATGACCAGTTGAATCTCTAAGAATGGTTCATGCCTGAATTATTAATTACGAATATGCAAACTTTAACTAAGCTTCCTACCACCACCCCCCCACCAACTAAATTCAAACACTCAGACACTCATTCACACAGAAGATGGACAAGCCGGATGAGACAAACAGTCATTTTCGGAATATTGTGGATTGAAAGTAGGCAGGTAAAAATGCACAAAGTCTGTGGATTAGAGTTCAATTCAAAAGATGAAATGAGGTGACTTTCTCGCAGCTTGTTGTTGTTACTGATTGCAAAAGTCCCTCAATTCAGTAGCTACTCAGTTATATGTAGATAATAAAATGTGAGGCTGGATGAACACAGCAGGCCCAGCAGCATCTCAGGAGCACAAAAGCTGACGTTTCGGGCCTAGACCCTTCATCCTGAAACGTCAGCTTTTGTGCTCCCGAGATGCTGCTGGGCCTGCTGTGTTCATCCAGCCTCACATTTTATTTTCTTGGATTCTCCAGCATCTGCAGTTCCCATTATCTCAGTTATATGTAGATCTTGGTTTCAATTAGCAATTGTTTTTTTTCACAATTTCTTTCAATATTATTTCACTTGCTGACAGGCTTAAAGGTCTGAGTCCCAACTAATCTTTCTCCTCCCAGTTCAGTAACAAATTCCCCATTTATAACCAATCAAAATCTTGTTGCTGGGCATTTTAAATTTTAATGAAATAACATCTAGTGCTGATGTATCCAACAAATGTATTTGAATCAGCTTCCAGGACGTGTATCTATTCTGTGCCACCACAAAAGTGACTGCACAGTTCCACTTTTCTTTTGAGTTGTGAAAAGCCTCATAATCCAAATGACCATTTTTCACTTTCTATTTTCAAGTAAACTGTGTGTCATCCTTAACAAACAAGATATCCACTTAAATTCCAAATAAAACCAAGATTTACCATTTTATTATTGTGGGTTGATTGGCTAGCCCACTGTTGAAGAGCTGTCAGCAGTTTATTTTAAAAGTTCCTTTGAAAGTCTTTTGATGAAGATTTGCTGAAATGTGATTCCTGCTTCACTGATTTGATGAAAGCAGATTTACTTACAGAGTGCACACATACAGGTGAGTGACTGCATTTTACAAGTTATTGGTTTCTCCTTTGTCGTGTGAAATTGAAAGTGTATATTTTGTCAGTAGATGTGGAATGGAGTAGCACTGACCCCTGATCCGTCTGCTATTTCAGAATTGTACAGTTGAAAAGTATTCAATACTGTGGAAGTTATGTGACCAAGCCTCCTGGTCAAGAAGAAGCAATTAGTATTGAGACAAAGGCCGACTGTTTATGGCCCTTTGCAAGGATTATTGGAAAGTTATTAATACATCTTCCTATGGGATGGATGTAACTTGCACTTCTATTGTGTGAGGAATATTCTTTGACACAGTTGCCCCTGTAACAGATTAAAACATAACTGTTAGTCTTCCAAACCCATCAGTAGGTATCTGGGTGCTGATTGTCTGACTGATGTTGACTTTGGAAAAGTTTCCAGTAGATAATTTGTTGTTGCACTTAAATGATTACATCAGTAATCCTTTTTGTTGTTGAAACAGTCACTTTTGGTTTTTATAGTGCTTTTGACACAATGATGCAGTGTCAGTGAAACAGGAATTAGAGTAATTCCCATGCAACATGAGCAAGCAGTTTTGTTTACATTCAGAGGGTTAACACAAACTGAACAATATTGTACACTTGTTTTAGAAGTGGAGCCTGGATATTTTCTTTGATGGTGAGCATTTCAAACAGCACCTGTTTGTGAAAGAGAAAGTAACAGTGCTGTCTAACCACAAGTTAATTCAAGGCATCCTTCTCAAACTGCTATTTTCTGCAGAATATTTGCCCATGACATTACTGTTCTGTCCAAGATGGGAAGTGTACACTATCACTCTCTTGTCTCATTGCTGCACAGTCACAACATCAGTGTAATTGATTTTCTTGGTACCTGATATGTCTAGTTGTATCCTTTCCTAGATTAGACTTAAAACAAAAAATTATCTATTGATCAGGTTTCATCAATAAGGGCAAAATCATTGATTTATTATGAAACAGAACACATTCATTGAAGATGCAGAACTAGTTAACGTACACACAGTTTGTAATGTGAAGCAGAAAATGCTTGCCTCTCAAGATAACGCAAAACAAATACATGCACAAACACTAGGTAAGTGGAACAAGCAAATTTCTCCTTGCCAAGATTCAAGATGGTAAAATAAACACATGAGGGCAAAGATAAGATTAGTGTTGTTCAAATGGCGAATAGTTTGATATTCTGACGTGTGTATAAGTGTCACAAAACGTAGGCAGTTGTCTGTCGGATCTTGGCAGATGCAACCTGCTCAGGAGACATTGTGTTTTTTGTTGCTTTTACCAAATTATGAACTGTGCTGTTAACGACTAAGTCTGTTTCCTGTTTAGGGATAGAATTTTAATACAATCCTGGTAATTTGAAAAGATGACTTGCATTTTGATGAAACTTTTCTCAATCACCAGCAATAACACATCCCTGTACAGACGATGATCTACTTTTGAAGGTCAGTCATTGTTGCAGTCTACAGAACACGCCCCCTGAAGTATCACTGTGACAATGACTGGAAAATCTGTCTTTTCTGGTTCTTACTGAGGGACAAGTATAGTCCAAGACACTGGGGACAACTCATTTGCTCCACCTTGAAAGTGTGGCAGCTGCTGTCAGACCTGCAAGGATCTTGATCAGATGGGCTAATGGGTCAAGGAGTGGCAAATAAAGTTTAATTTTAGATAAATATGAGGTGCTGCATTTTGGAAAGGCAAATCAGGGCAGGACTTGTACACTTGATGGTAAGATCCTGGGGCGTTGCTGAACAAAGAGACCTTGAAGTGCAGGTTCAATAATTCCTTGAAGGGACAGTTGTGGGTAGATAGCATCGTGAAGAAGGCATTTTGTATGCTTTCTTTTATTGGTCAATGCACTGAGTAGAGAAGTTGGTAGGTTTTATTGTGGCTATACAGGACATTGGTTAGGCCACTTTTGGTATGCTGCGTGCAATTCTGATCTCCCTGCTATAGGAAGGATGTTGTAAAACTCGAAAGGGTTCAAATAAAGATTTACAAGGATGTTGCCAAGGTTGATTTAGATTAGATTTGATTCCCGACAGTATGGAAACAGGCCCGTCAGCCCAACAAATCCACACTGCCCTTTGGGGCATCCCACCCAGACCCATCCCCCTATAACCCACACACCCCTGAACACTGCAGGCAATTTAGCATGGCCGATCCACCTAGCCTGCACATCTTTGGACTGCGGAAGGAAACCGAAGCACCCAGAGGAAACCCACGCAGACATGGGGAGAATGTGCGAACTCCACACAGACAGTTGCCCGAGGCTAGAATCGAACTGGTGCTGTGAGGCTTCAGTGCTAACCACTGAGCCACCATGGGGAGAAGCTCAATAGACTGGGGCTATTCTTCTTTGTGCATCAGAGGCTGAGGGGTGACCTTTGTAAAGGTTTATAAAATCATGAGGGGCATGGATAAAGTAGATACTCAAGGCTCTTTCCCCCAGCGTGGGGGAGTCCAAAACTCAGTCATAGGTTTAAACTGAGAGGGAGAAAGACTTAAAAAGGATTTAAGGGGCAAGGTTTTCACACAGATAGTAATATGTGTATGGAATGAGCTGCCAGAGGTAGTGTTGGAGGCTACTACAATTAGAATATTTTAAAAGGCATCTGGATGTCTATACGTTTGGTTCTGCTATAATGCATTTCCATCAGTGCGCGGAGGATTATATGTTGACATCACATGATAATTTCTTGGGCATTGTCGTGAATACGTACAATGTTAGCACTGAGAGCATCTCTGCGCCAGTATCACATGATCATTTTGTGGGCTTTGTCATGAAGTGCTTTCCTGTGAGAGGTACAGTACAACTTCCTTCCCCATCAAGTTATCATGACAATTTTTCAACGTAACGTGTTAAATTTAATTCATAGCTAATAATAAAATAAAACATTTATTCAAATTGTGCTATCCTTCATGTCAAGCTTTTGAGTGATTTTTTTCATTTTTTTTGGTGGTCTGCCCCTAACCCCGCTTTTCTCATAGGCACTGTTATTCCTATAGCGCGATTTTCCATAACATAATGCTGAACAGGAATGCAGCTATTCGTTACAGCAGAACCAACTACATGAGTAGGAAGGGTTTAAAAGAATATGGGCCAAATGCTGGCAAATGGGAGTAGATTTATTTAGGATATCTGGTCGGCATGGACAAATTGGACCAAAGGATCTATTTCTGTGCTGTACATTTCTGACTTTCTGACTTCTTGCATTATGAGCGTCCATTTCAGACTGCAAATCGGGTTTCAGTTTAAAGTGTCAACCAAAAGAGAGCAAATCTGACAGTGCAGCATGCCTGAGTGCCACAAACAATAACACGCAATCCCACACATGTTCCTGTTTCATATGCGCATTCGGTGTGTGTTAAAGAGGTGGAAAGATAGCAATGTTGATGAGTTCTGTAGTTTCTAGAAGGATGTATAATTCTTCTCTGAGATGCCCATTACTAGGCCAGTCGCTTTTTTAAAATCGGTTGGGAATTCAGCAGCCTAGGCAACTCTCATGGATCATTTCCTGGTAAATATTCTACTGGGTGTAGAATACTTCTATGTTGAGTAGAAATATGATAATAAAATAAAAATAATTGAAAAAAATGAAAAAATAGAAACTCTGTTTCTCCAGTAGAGTTGTAAGGTCACACGGCACAAAAACAGACTCTTCAGTCTAACTGGTCCATGCTGAACCAAGTTTCCCAAAGTCCCATTTGCCTGTGTTCGGCTTATATCATCTAAACCTTTTCTATCCATGTGCCTCTCCAAATGTCTCGTAAATGTTATAGCTGTTCATGTGTTTACAATTCCTCAGTTCCGGATCTGCAATGTTTGTCCAGCAGTTTTTCTGTTTTTTAATTGTAACATACATCATATTTTGCTTTGATTTGTTTTTGCTTAGTTAGGTTCCCTCCGCATATATAATAGATGTCACAGACCACAGCAAGAGTTGTATCTCGATTCAGGGATGGTAGGTACTGCCCATGCTGGAGAATCTAAGATAACAAAGTGTAGAGCTGGATGAACAAAGCAGGCAAAGCAGCATCAGAGGAGCAGGAAAGCTGACGTTTTGATTCTGGACTCTCCTTCCTGAGTTGTATCTCAGCTGTCATATTGAAGAATCAAGCTCGAGAACTAGCCATACCTCTAATCAAGTGACAACACTGGCCTAGATATGTCCTGTACAATTTTTTCATGAACTCAGGCTGTTCAAAAGTACCTTTTAGACAATTATGTGTTTGGTGAAGTTTAGCCACTGTTTTGAATTTCAGAACAATGGCAGCCCATTTTTACGTAGCATGTTCCCATAAATATCAATGTGATATTGATCAGATCATCTGCTTTTGTGATTGTGGGATCCACACTGGCCAGGATATCTTCCCTGCTCTTTAATCTCTAGGAATCTTCTACATTCACCAAAAAGGGCAGACTGTAGCATGGATTAACATTGTTTCTTTTCCAGTGCAGCACTGCCTTATTATTCTACTAGGGGGTCAGCCACAATGCCCAGACTCTAGGTGAGACTTGAAACTGCAGTCTTCTGACTCAGCTACGAGAGTGTGGCTGAAAATAACTTGTAATACTTCTATTTTATTAGTTTCAATATCTAATAGTATAATCTCCAAGGCTGTGTACAGAATGAGTTTTTCCTGTAACTATAGGCCTGAAAATTTGATTTGATTTAAAGTGTTAACGAGTTGGGTTCCTGAAGCTGTGAAAGGCGGAGGTAGGGTGGGGGGGGGGGGGGGGGGGGGGGGGGGGAGCGGAGGTAGGGTGGGGGGGGAGGGGTAAAGTCCTCGGAGTCAGATGCGATAGCACATTTTAAGGGACTGCCTTTAATTATTACTGCTGTTGGACTGTTTTGCTTTCATTCAGTCACTCAGGAACGTTATTATTTAGACAGTTCTGAAAATGTGTCAGAAATAAAATTGAAGTAATAATCCACTTATCCCATGAAAACTCAGTATTAATTTTAGTGATATTTTTGAGCTTGTTTTCGAAATCCCCCATGGCCTTACCCCTCCCTATGTCTGTAATTTCTTCCATCCCTCAGTACTGCGCTGGATTTTCAGCCACAGGTTTTGTGCTCAAGTCCTGGAGTAGGACTTTAACCATCAAGGCCCTGAAGCAGAGAACAAGGTTGTGGGTAGAAGTCCAGTTCCAGCTGGATTATTCCACATGGATTACAGTTGCTGCTGGATACACATAAGCAATTCCTCAGACTGTCTGTACAAACATACACCATCACCATTTATTGAAACAGAAACATTGTAAAATGAGTAAAAACCTTATCCAATAGATATTTACATATTGAAACCAATCAGCTCACAATGCACCAGTCTGAAATAAAGATACTTATTGGCCATACATCATTCCTAGAAATGTTTATTTCAGTAAAATTTCTCCACAAATCGGCAACAAGCCCAATCACAGGTTTTGGCTCAAAGTGTTTTTTTGTGTGTGTGTGTTTCTGTTGCTGTTATCCAAATGATCTGGCTGTAATTGACTATATCCAAAATCTATAAATTGACATAAATTTTATTATAAAGACTATACTTTGAAATTTTCCAGATAGGTCATCAAAATAGGAAACAAGTACTGTTTTAAACCAAAGGCCGTGGTAGGAGATGATGCAGTTTGAAAACAAATTCTTGGAACTCAATGTATTTACAGTGTACCTTTGTTCAAGCAGTGGAGGGGAAGCTGCAGGTGACTCATCAGCACCCTGAGTTTATTTCAAGCTCGTTCTGCCCAGAGATAGCATTTTGATATTTTTCCCAATCAGGATCCAGTTGTCCTGGGTGGATGGACAGGCTGCGTGTTAACAAAGCCGGGGCCGAAAGTCTCCAGACTCTGAAGAGTCAGTTTCTCGCTTTTGCTCTCTTTGCAGAGAACGAACAAAAAAACTGGAAGCTAGCTCACTATTTCCATTCTCCATTTGTCTGTGAATTGCTTCCTACAACCAATTACTGAGTGAATAATTAGTGTGCCGACTGCCCACAGGTGATACCTTGGAAAGAAGAAATTGGCAATCAGAAGGATTTCAGAAAAGACAGGACATCTCATTAAATTCACTGTATAGGTGTTCAGTTGAAATATCTTCCCCTAATATTTTTCTCCACTCATAATATCAATATTCTTTTGGTTGACTATGTCACTGTAGATGTGTGTAGGGGATTAATAACTAATACAGTTAACTAAGAAAAATACCAGTTGACAACTCATATTTTGTTCCTCTGAGGTTAGAACTGATTAATTTGTAATAAATAGTAGTTTCTTCTTAAGTGCAGAACCTGGTCAATGTTGTCTGTTAACCTGAAATCGTCCGGCAGGAACACTGGAGCTTTGAGTAATTGGATTCAATCTTGAATTTTTGTGATGACCCTGGGACTCAAGGATCAGCACCCTTTCTGGAATGCACCATGACAGAGTGTAAATTGATTGACATATTTTTTGCTGGTTTGTTAAACATCAGCCAGAAATCTGGTGGCAACCAGAAACGAGTATCGTCCCAGCAAGGAAGACTGAGCGTGGTACATTTCTGCTAACTGTGCATGTTTGAGGTGGCTCTTCAAATCACAGTCAGGGCCTTCAGATGTTCAGGCACCAACAGGTAGTCATGTGCATGACTCCAGTCTACATGCTGTGGCCAACAATTATTTCAGGAAAACTGCTGGCCTAAGGGTGATGATTTATATCAATTGTATCACATAATCACAAAAAAAGTTAAAATTCTCTAATATAGTCATAATTATATTACTGCCATATCAGTGTACTCTTGGTCATCAGTAAAGTGATGAAAGGTGTCATCAACAGTGCTATCAAGCAGCACCTGCTTAGCAATAACCCGCTCAGTGACGCCGAGTTTGGGTTCCACCAGGGCCACTCAGCTCTTGATTTCATTACAGACTTGGTTCAAACATGGATAAAAGAGCTGAATTCCGGAGGTGGGGCTAGAGTGACTGCATTTAACATCAAAGCCACATTTGACCAGCTACAGCACCAAACAGCCCTAGCAGACCTTGAGTCAGTGGAATCAGGGGGTAACTTACTGCTGCTTTGAATCATACCTAACACAAAGGAAGATACTTGTGGTTGTTGAAAGTCAGTCATCTCTCTTCCAAGACATCTCTGCAACAGTTCCTCAGGGTAGTGTCCTTGGCACAACCATCTTCAGCTGCTTTATCAATGACCTTTCCTCTATCATTAGCTTAGAAGAGGGGAGGCTTGCTGATGAATGCATAATGCTCAGCACCATTCATGATTATTCAGGTACTGAGGCAGGCGGCATCCATGTACAGCAAGACCTGGACAATACGTAGACTTAGACTGAGAAATGGCAAGTAATATTCACACCACACAAACAACAAGCAATGATTCTGCATCAGAAGAGGATCTAACCATTTCCCTAATTCAATATTCTTATCGTAACTGAATCCCACATTATTAATATCCTGGAGATTATTGACTATGAACTAAGCCAGATCAGCCCTATAAAGAAAGTGTCTACAAGAGCAAGACAGAGGGTGGGAATCCTGCTGTCAATAAAATGCACCCTGACTGTCTGAAGCCTGTCCATCATCCGAGGCATTGTCAGGAGTGTGATAGAATGGTCGCCTCTTGATTGGCACCACATCAACGAACATGCAATTCTTCCGTCACTGAATGCACTAGTAATTATGTACTATCTACAAGATACACTGCAGAAAGTCACCAAAGATCCTTGGGCAGCAGCCTCCAAACTCATGGCCATTCCTATCTAAAAGGACAAAGGCAGCAGCTGGAAGAGACAGTCACCACAAACAGGTTTCTCTCCAGGCTACTCATCATGCTGATTTGGAAATATATTACTGTTCTTTTCGTGTTGCTGAGATAAAATGTTGAAACTCTGTGTCTGACAGCATTGTGGGTGTACCTACACATGGACTGCAGCGGTTCAAGATGGCAGTTTAGCACCAACCTCTCAAGGGCAGTTGGAGTTGGGTTGTAAATGCTGGCTCTTGCTATCGATGCCCACATCCCAGAATGATTTTTAAAAATTGAATCATATTTCCACTTTTAAAATTTTATGATGTTGTCCACCATTTTAAATTCAATCTCTATGCCTTCAATCTTTGTAATGCTGGACGAGGAGAGATAGAGAGCGTGAAAGAGACAGAGAGGGGATTGGGAAAGAAGAGGTAGAAATCAAGACAAGGTGTAAGGAATAGTAAGAGCGCAGGAAGGAAGCACAGGTCAGAGGAGGAGGAGTAGAATAGAGGAAATTGCGGCCACCACTTTCTGCTCAGTATGTCCGTTCTATGTATATTTTTCCTTTATCTCCCAATCTTGTCGGAGGGATCACATCTAAAAGTTTATTTCAGTTATGTCCCATACACAGGGGAAGCAGCTAGAATAGTTTAATATAGTCACAGTTATAACATTGAAATGTGTTTCTCTTGTTTTTGCATTTATAGTTGATTTTAAAATGGTGCTTATTTTCATCAGCTTTCTAATATTGAAAAGACAAAATTGCTTTGTTGCATAAATTACTTCATTACATTTAATATAGCAGTGGCAGCCCTTGCTGGAGTTTTATGGAATAGTATCAGTATAGTATTATTAAAAAGTTAATCCACAGGATGACGGCTTCGCTGGCTAGGGAGCATTTATTGCCCATCCCTAATTGCCCAGTGGCAGTTAAGAGTCAACGACATTGTTGTGGGTCTGGAGTCACATGTAAGCCAGACCAGGTAAGGATAGCCGTTTCTTTCCCTAAAGGGCATTACTAAACCAGATTGGTTTTTCCGACAATCGACACACGGTCATCGTTGGACTCTTAATTTCAGATATTTAGTGAATTCAAATTCTACCATCTGCTGTGGTGGGATTCAAGTCGGGTCCCCAGAATGTATCTGGTCACTGGTTTAATCAGTGATGATACCACTAGGCTATCACTTGCCCTATGGTCACCCAGACTCACAGAGCTCCCTGAACAGAAAGCAAATTGTCTCCATTGTATCAACTCAGCCTCTCAACATAAGCATATTGCAAGGATTCACAATTGTGTATCATGAAGTCAATCCATAGACATCAGGGTCTATAGGTGTGAGGCTGGAAAAGCACAGCAGGTCAGACAGCATCCAAGGAGCAGGAAAGTCAACATTTCCGGCCAAAACCCTATTTCTTCATAGTTGTCAAGAGCTGACCATCAAGTATCTGACTCGGAGACAAGGACCCTATCTCCACCACATCCTACTTTGTCTAGCAGTGGGTTAATAAATGCATTTCATAGGAAACCTTCCATATGAAAGAGAGATTTGAATTTACATATCAACTTTTAACAGGGCACCAAACTCAAGTTACAGTGAATTAAGTTCGAGTTGAAATATGGTCACTGTTGTAATAAAGGAATTAAGGCAATTAATGTGTGGACAGCCAGGTCCCATAAACTGGAATGTGATCATGACTAAACGATACTGTTCTGTGAGGGTAATTGAGGGACTCATATTTGTCTATTGCCATGTTGTGCCCTCCAAGCAACCAATCAGGGGAAGAAGTGTAGATGGGCCATTTTCGACAGGCGAAGAGCCTGCGATCCCGGTTTCCGCCACCAGGGGTTGCCATTTGCAGGCGTGACCCTCCAAAACCAGCCGTCTCCCTTCCCCCGCCCTCTGATTCCGCTCACTGTGTCGGCGTGGTCTTCACGTGCAGGATGGGTAATGTAGTTCGGAGCGGGATGTGAGGCGTTTGGGTGAATTGAGCTGAGTCCCTGTGGAGGTTTTAAACAACCTCAGTGAAGGGGGAAGCTTTCCGGTCTTGGGGCTGTAATTCAGTTAATGTTTGAGGAGATGGGCTGTCCCTCCTTGCATCAAACACAAGAAGGCACTTACAGAGAAAATCTCTCAACGTGAGTTTTTGCTGCAACGCCCCAGCTATTTCTGGAGATGGTGGATTTTCACAAGATTTTGGAACACACCTGATAAATGTTGATATTTAGGGATATTATAGTCTAAAAAATCATTAACACTTTTTTAGGAAGGCTGTAAATGCCTTAGAGGTGGATCAAAGGAGGTTTCCTGGATAGATGGGAAATACAGGGTTACAGGAATAGAGTAGAGAGGTGAGTCTGGGTGGGATGCTTTTCAGAGAGTCGGTGTGGACTTGTTGGGCCAAATGGCCTGTTTCCACACTGTAGGGGTTCTATGATCTATGATCTATGAAAACAAAGTTGCTGGGAAAGCTCAGCAGATCTGGCTGCATGTGTGAAGAGAAAATTAGAGTTCGCGTTTTGGGTCTGGTGACCCTTTGTCAGAACTGATATTGGCTGGGAAAGTGTCAGTTTATATGCAGAAAATAGGGAGGTGGATGGAGTAGGAAGTAAACGATAGGATAGAGCCCAAAGAGTGAGAAAGACAGTTGGACAAAGGAGTTGCTAACGATGAGGTTGGGAGGGTGAGTAGTTGTTAATAGGGACTGTTGGTGACTAACAACAGAGGGTGTGTAATGGCAGGCTATGTGGTAAAAAGGCATAGTGTTTGGGCTAGGGGGCTGGGATATGGGAAAGTTAAACAATTTTAGGGCCTAAACTCAATATTGAGTCCAGAGGGCTGTGGGGTCCACAAACAGGAAATGAAGTGGCTTTTCCTCCAGCTTGCATTGGCTTTATTGGAACACTACAGCAAGCCAGAGACAGAGATGTTGGCCAGGGAGCAGGGTGGTGCGTTAAAGTGGCAGACAACAGGTAGCTCTTGGTCTTTATTACGAGCAGAATGTAGATTTTTCTATGAAGTGTTAACTCAGTCTGTGTTCCATTTCTCCAATGTAGAGGAAACCACATTGTGAGCAGCAAATGCAGTAGACCAGATTCTGGGAAGTGCAGGTGAAGTGTTGCTCCACCTGGAAGGTATATTTGGGCCCTTGGATACTGGGGAGGGGGAGATAAATGGACAGGTGTTGCACCTTTGCCAGTTACAAAAGGTGCTGTAGGGCTGTGGGGAGATGTTGGGGGTAAAGGAAGCGTGTGCCAGGATGCCCCAGAGGGAACAGTCCCTGTGGAAGATGGACAAGGGAGGCGAGTGAAATATGTGTCTGGTGATATTTGAATTGTTTTGTGTGAAACCCAACTCCCATGGTCACTATTATGTGGAAGTTGCAGACACAGCTTTGATAGAGACATAGTCAGTGTCCACTCTATTGTCATCCCACCAGATAAATAACATCCCCATGTTAGTGGCTCATTAAAAACTAACAATCCATTGATGAGGTTATATAATCAATGTGTCCTTTTGACTTACTCAGTTAGCTCAGCAACAAGGTGAGGGGTATGATCTCTGGGCATGGAGCTCAATCACTGGTTTATTTCGTCTCTCGCTACAGAGCATGGCAGGAAATAAGTGCACCATAAACCCTGGATTTTACATCTGACTTGTGGAAGTTTTACACACACTCACATAGCTCATGGAGAACTAAGTTCTGCAGAAGTGTTATGGGACCTGAAATTTTAGCTTTGTTTTACCTCCACAAATGCTGCCAGATGTGCTGTGTTTTCCTGGGAATTTGTTTTTGTTCATTGTTCTGTATTATTCAGATTCTGTATTTTCAAAATGGATAATTATTTTTGTCTTTTGTTTATAGGTCAATTTTCAGAATCCACGAACATTGTCATATTTGGATTTTCTTAAATGGTGAGCCTATTGTTAATCAATTCTGAAAGGTTTACAAATAAAAAAGTAATGGTTACTAATCTGGCAGCTGAATAATGGGGTATATGTTGTAGAACTTGGTAGAGACCACTTTTATTCCTAAACATCATCCTTAGTAATTCCTGTAGATCCCTGCAGTGATTCCATTCGATCAACCTAGAAAGTCACAGATCCCCATGTGCCAAAAATTAACTGATTTTCCAAAATTTCCACATCTCCTTTCTCTATGATTCTCTCAAAAACATTTTCCCTTCCCCTTCAGAGTGGTTGTTTTCTCCAGGCTGAGTTCATTTGGTCGAGTCAATGATTTCTTTTGACCTTCCATTACTCCAGTGCTTGCAGGAGAATGTGTTCAAACTGACATGGACATGCCCATCGAATCTCTATTTGTCCAATCGGAACATTTTGACCAAGGAATAATCGCTGCAGGAAAAAGATGCCCAATGTCTAAGTGAATTTGAGAATGAAATATGATCTTCATTATTGCAAGAACCAATCAATAATACAGGTTATTGTCACCTGATGTGATGCCTAAATACCAAAAGGTAGTTTATTTTAGATGTAAGGTGCTATTGTAAGCTGCTTTTTAGGCTTAACCTCATTGAGGGTAAACAAGATAAACAGAGTTAGATGGCTTGTATATTTAGAGAAGTGATTACACAGCTGGATTAGTCAGGCAGATGGAATACCATCAGGAAAGCTAAGAAGGTAGTTCAGAAGTCCCCTGTGGCTATTTCGCTCTCAGATACACAGTTTTGGGTATTGTTGAAAAGGATAGCCTCTCAGAGGAAAATGGAAGCGATAGTCAGATCTAGGGCACAAAGAATAAAATGTGTTAGGCAGGGGTTGATAAAATTTAAAAGAATGTTACGGGTACAGACGAAATTCTGCAACTGTGAGTGCAATTCTAGAGTATGTTGCTTTCCTGGTCCCAGGATTAAGAACACCTCAATGTTTGGAGCATATTGTTAAAGGGGAGAGTGAGAAGCCGAAAGTTATTGTACACATTGGTGGGAATGATGTAGTTAGAAAAGATGAAGGCTTTCGCGAGTCAATGTAAGAGGTTAGGTAGAAGACTTTGAGCAGCAGATCAAGTGGAGATTTCAACTTGTCATTGTCCCCTGTAAATAAAACCCCACTTGTTGCAGCTGCTGTCCAAAGATTATAGTGACTATTCCCTTAAGTAAACAGATGGAGAAAAAGAAAACACTTACTCTGACAAGCTTGATGTCAATTTCAAACAAAACAGAAATTGTTGGAAACATTCAGCAGTCTGTTGTGAGAATTAATTAATGTTTCAGGTCGAGTGACCTTTTCACAGAACTATGAATCACTTCTTCAGTCAAAGACAGAAGAAGGTGGCACCCCCCTCCTCCTGTACTGCTCCCCACTCTGGCCAGGCTATTCTGGAGACAGATTTGTCGCCAATCACAACCACTTTACCTGGACTACAGTGTTGCAGTGACACCCACTACAAGCTGGACGATCAGTCCCTGGTTTTTCTTTTGATACTTTCTAGTTTCGGGTCTCAACGTTGAGTTCAACGACTTTGTAAGGAAAATACTGATAACTCTGCCAGCCCTGTCTTGTTTACGTGGGTTTAACCTAAACAGAGCTGACACAATTTCTGGGAAACTTCAGCTGGTCTGGCAGCATCTGTGGAGAGAAAGCAAAATCCAGTAACCCTTCTTCAGAACTTTGTTTTCTCTCCACAGATGCTGCCAGAACTGCAGATTTTGCCCAGCAGTTTCTGTTGTAGATTCTGATTTCCAGCATTAGCAGTTTGGGATTTTTTAAAACACATTTTCTGTTACTAACAGCCACCATAAACATATACTCCTTGCCAGAACAAAATCAGAAATTTCTGAGAAATTTCAGTCTGGCTGCATTTCTGGAAAGAAATCACATCTACATCTTTTCTAATCACAGGAAACACACCCTTTGCCTTTTGCTTTGAGGCCCCTTTATCATTTGTTCCAGCCCATCATTTTGACAGCCCACTTCAGTCCCACAGAAGACTCATTGTGGATGTTAACACTGTTTCCCCTACACAGACGCTGCCGGACTTGCTGAGTTTCTCCGTTCCCCCTTCCCCAGTTTTGTACTCAGATTTTCCAAGTGCCTTCCTGTGTTTGATGGAGTGAGGGACAGGCCAGTTCCTCAAACATTAACTGAATTACAACCTGAAACCCACAAACCTCCCCCTTCACTGAGGTCGTTTAAAACCTCCACAGACACTCAGCTCAACTCATCCAAACCCCGCACAATCCCGCTCCGAACTACATTACCCATGCTGCATTTGGGCTTGGCAGCTGTGAACCAAGCGAGGGGACGGTCCGCGGTGCCTGACGGGGGTTGTAGGCTTGTCCCGCGCAGCGGCGGTTAGCGTCCAGGAGTTTGAATTTTGACGACACGGCAGTCCGAGCCGCTGTCACGTGGGCGGTGAGAGCTCCTGTAAATAGCAACACAAAGTGGATTATTTTTAACTCTTTCCCCCTCCTTCAAACAAAAAAAAACTGCGGATGCTGGAAATCAGAGAATTCCTGGGAAAATGCAGCAGGATCCGGCATCATCAGTGTAGAGAAAGCAGAGTTCAACGTTTCGGGTCCAGTGACTGTCCTTCAGAAAGGTCCTCTCACTTCCTTCTTTAACCTTCGTGCCCTTCCATCACCTCCCATCGGCCTCATCCAGTCCCCATCACCTCCTTCCAACTATTGCTCTTCTCTCACTCCCCTTTGGCTCTCCCTTACCCATTCCCTTGTTGACAGCCCCACCACCTTCACCTTTCACCCTGCTCTCTCTCTCTCTCCCCCTCACCCTTGCGCTCAGACTCCTCACTTTGTGGATCGGTTATCTCTCAGTATGGGTCCCTTCTGGAATGAAGTCCTTCCCCAGCCTTTCCTGATGCTCAAACTCATCCAGCTGTAGGAAGATCCCAGAGCCCAGCTCAGCCACTCTATGACCTATTCTCAGGCCAGTCCTTTGTGGATAGACAGTCACTCCTGAGTGGGGAAGACAAATTTTAACCTGTTTCCATAATTGCAGCTTCTCCCTCTCTTTCACCCATAGTCTCAGGTTCTCAGTGTGAACTGCACATACTCTGGGATCTTGTAGAGAATCCAGTCCTAATCTACAGTTCTGTGTTAAAGCAGTCCTCCTAGCTGCTGCCCATTCAACTCTCCACCAAACTTAGCCCTGTTTTGATTTTGCCTGAGGACACGAGTTGCAACTGATAGCATTTGTGGTTTCCTGTATCTGCAGAGGACCTGGTCTGTGGAGCAGCCCTTAAAGATAAAGATTCAGCTTATATTTTCACTCAACGCAGGAGGCAGCTCACAGATCACATGAATCACTCGGTCTGAACTGAACAAGAAACATAGTTCCTTGGAAAAGATTCCTCACAAACTATCCATTACAGTCTGTTAAAGGAAGCTATGATGATTGGTCTTACAATGCTGGTCTCTCTGTTTGCAGTGGACTGTGCAGGTTGGTACTGTTGTCAGAGAGGGCTCCTCATGTCGGACTGGCTATTAGGGTATTAATTCTTGATTAGTGGATCAGGGTCTCTGTGCCAGGTTTGGGACTGGAATATTAAACGTCAGTGAGTAGTGGTGTCGTGTGGGCAATCATTTTCAGGCTGGAGAAACAGCTTAGCTATGATTTTAAAATCGATTCCAGTGTTTGTGATGCTGTCACTTTTGGAATCTGCAATTAAATCCTTTAAACAGTGTCATCACCTCAATAATTTCATTGGATTACGAGTCAGGTCTCTGCTATTTTGTTGAAGACTCAGTATCTGTCACTCTGACCTGCACACTTCATCTAGTCTATCCTTATTAAGGCCCAATGCCCAACACAGAAAGCAGTTCTGCTGAGGAATCTAACCAGAGCTTTGGACAATGGAAACGTCCTTTTAATAAGTAGGCAATGGAGCAATGCCAGGTCTTATTTACGGTGTCTGTGTTGGTGTTTATTTACAGGGGACTCTGTGTTGGGATTCATTTGCTGGTGTCTGTGTTGGGATTCATTTGCTGGGGGCTCTGTATTTTGGAGTTTATTTATAAAGGGAGGCAATGGCCTAGTGATACCATCAGTGGGCTATCAATCCAAAGACCCAGATAATGTTCTGGGGACCTGGATTTGAATCCTGCATTGGCAGATGGTGGAATGTCAATTCAATAAATATCAGGAATTAACAGACCATAAATCTGTTGTCAATTGTTGGAAAAACCCACCTGGTTCACTAATATCCTTCAGAGAGAGAAACTGCATTCTTGCCTGGCCTACATGTGACTCCAGACTCTCAGCAATGTGGTTGACTCTGAACTGCCTGCTGGGCAATTTGGGATGGGGAATAAGTGCTGGCTGGGCAGCGACACGCTCATCCTGTGAATGAATCAATAAAAATAATGAGAGCCCTCTGTGTTTTTGGGTTTATTTACAGGGCCCTCTGTCTTTCTGGGTTTATTTTAGAAGGAGCTGTATGGTTTATGGTTGCTTATGGGAGACTCTGTGCTGTAGGGTTTACTTACGGGGGGCTTTGCATTGGGATTTATACTCTGGTCTCACGTCAGATTTTATTTACAAGGAACTCTGTGATGTGTTTGAGGTACATGTCCTATTGTTTTCCTCTCTCCCTGTTGCAGGCTGTCATTCCCTCCGGTATTTCTACACTGCAATGACCCCAATTCATGGTCTCCCCAAGTTTCTGGCTATTGGTTATGTTGATGACATTCCGATAGATTACTATGACAGCGATCTTCGCAAATTGATCCCTCTGCAACGATGGATGGCAGAGTGTCAGGACCCTGAGTATTGGGAACAGCAGACTCAGGTCCTGAGGAGCTCTGAGCACATCGGGCTGACCAATATTCAGACAGCCTTAAACCGCACCAACCAGAGTGGAGGTGAGACTACCCCTCTCTCTAACCCCTGTGTTTCCCTGCTACCCATTCCCCACCCTTATTCCTCATTTTTCTCTGTTATCCCCACTCCCCCTGTCTTTTTATTACCTCCATCCTCCGTGTCTCTCTGTTTTCCCCATTCCCTGTCTCTATTCTCTCCAACCCTTTATGTCTGACCATTCCCCTTCCTTACTCATTTATGTTTCACTCCCTGCCACTTTATCTCTGAAATGGTGCTGGATTAGGTCTGGTTGAGTCACTGTTGTAGAGGGCTGGCACAGAAACAACAGATAACAAGTGGTATATGGAATTTAATCTAGATAAATGTGAGGTGCTACATTTTGGTAGGGCAAATCAGGGCAGCACTTGTATGCTTAATGATAAGGCTCTCGAGAGTGTTGCTACTCATAGGGACCATGGACCTTGAAGTGGCAGGTAAACAGTAGTGAAGAAAGCGTTTGGTACGCTTGCCTTTATTGGTCAGTGCATTGAGTACAGAAATTGGGACGTCATGTGGCTGCACAGGACAATGTTTAGGCCAGTATGGGAACACTGTGTTCAAGCCTGGCCTCCTTGCTATAGGAAAGAAGTTGGAAGGGCTCAGAAAAGACTTAAAAGGACGTTGCCAGGGCAGCAGGGTTTGGGCTAAAGGGAGAGGCTAAATAAGCTGAGGCAATTTTCTCTGGACAATCGGAAGCTGAGGGGTGACCTTTATAGAGATTTATAAAATCATGAGGCAAATGAATAGGGTGAATCATCGAGGGCTTTTCCCCAGGGCAGGGGAATCCATATCTAACGGGCACAGGTTTAAGGTGAGAGAGGAAAGATTTAAAAGGGATCCAAGGGGCAAATGGTTTCATACAAAGGGTGGGGTGTGTATGGAATGAACTGCAGGCGGAAATGGTGCAGACTGGTACATTTCCAACGTTTAAAAGGTATTTGAATGGGTTCATGAATAGAAAGGGTTTAGAGCAATATGGGCCAGTTACTAGCAAAAGGGACTGGATTAATTTAGGATGTTTGGTTGGTACAGTGTTTCCATGTTCTCAGTGTCTGACTGTATGGGCCCCTCTATACCGTAACCATCTTGTGATTCGACAAACAGGGAATACCTATATCCCTCCGATTGTAAATATTCCTCACTCCTTAACATTCCAAAAAATGCTGCTTTTCCTGTTTTTCTAATTTAATGCTTCTATGCATTGTATTCTGACTGCCCTATCCTACATCTTTTTGACATCCCTCAGCAGCATTATGTTCTCACGCTCAAAGCACTGCGGAGCTGAAGGAACACAGCAGGTCAGGCAGCATCAGAGGAGCAGGAGAGCTGATGTTTCGGGTTGGGCCTTTTTCATCAGAACTGCTCCTCCGATGTTGCCTGATCTGCTATGTTCCTCCAGCTCCACACTGTGTTGACTCTGACTCCAGCATCTGCAGTTCTTGCGATCTCTGTCCTCAGGGCTGACTTGGGTACTGATCCTTACAGGGTCTTTGTTAGTTCCAGCTTGCCAATCTGAATGTGACCTATTTAACCTGACTCTCTGCATTTTGTCCGTTAATCAGTTCTGAATCACCATGAATACTTATTTTCTGGAATAACCTTTTTATCTAGCACCTTATCAAAACTGATCTAAAATCCAAATACTACATACTAACAGAGGCTGAGAGGTGACGTTATAGACGTTTATAAAATCATAAGGCGAATGGATGGGGTGAATCATCAAGTCTTTTCCCCAGGGTAGGGCAGTCCAAATCTAGAGGGCATTGTCTTTCTCATTATTTATCATATTCATTATGTGATTGAAACGCTGAAATAGAATAGCCAAACATCATGTCCCTGTGATAAGTCCGTGTTAACTCTGTAGTCAGATTATTAGCCTGTTACTGTTATTCTAATAACAGGTTTCAGTATTTTTCCTGTGACTGTTATAAGGCTATAGCCCTCTGGATTCTGCCTCTTTTTCAAACAGCATTGTTAGGTTACCTTCCTTTCAATCTTTGGAGACTGTTTGAGAGTAGAAGGAACAGAGGAAGGTTACATCCTTCCACTAAGCTCTCCCTGCTGACTGACAGGTCAGGGTAGGTGGGTTCTCACAGCAAAGATTGCTGATTGGCTGTATGTGTGTTTGATTAACAGGGATCCACACAGTCCAGGTGATGCATGGCTGTGAGCTCCAGACTGATGGGAGGAGCAACGGATTTCACCAGGAAGGCTGGGATGGCCAGGACTACATTAGCTTTGACAAGGAGCACATGGTGTGGGTGACTCCAGTATCCTGGGGACTGATTACCAAGAACAAGTGGGACCAGGACAAGGCCAGGAATCTGCAGAGGAAGATTTACCTGGAGAGAACCTGCATTGAGTGGCTGAAAACATACTTGAAGCAGGGAGAGAAAGCGTTAAAACCCAGTGAGTGTGGGATGGGGAGATGGTGGAGAACGGAGAGTGGGAATATCTAAGAGTGAGGGAGTATTTTTTTAAATTCATTTATGAAATGTGGGCACTGCTGGCTTGACAAGCATTTATTGCTAAGATTGGCCTGAGGTCCTCAATCGCTAGTCCATTGATATTACCACAACATCTGAATGAAAGTGAGGGTTTGGGGTGACTGTGAGTGAGGGGAAACTGAGGTTGAGGTGCAGCGAGGAGTTTGGGATGGGCAATTGAGAGTGGGGAGGTTAATTGGAAGTGAGAATGAGTGTGAAGAGTGGGCAACTGAGAGTCGTCAGGACTGAGAATTGGGCGTTTGTAGGAGCTGAGATTGAGATGACAGCCTGTCAATCAGGACTGAATGACATTCATTATGTTATCGCTCAATAAAAGGTCTAATCCACAGATTATATGGGTATTTACAATTCCTTGTGGTCAGGGTTTAACCCCATATTAAAGGGCTATTTATGGTTCCTCCAGGTAGGGATCAGACTCCAATTTAAAGAGGTATTTATCAATGCCTGTCTCTCGCTGACCTGATTCTGATCTATTTCACTTTCTCAGTTGCTCCTCAGATGTTTCTTACTGTGGATGTCACATCAGCAACTGAATCAGCTCAACTGTCCTGTCTTGTGACAGGATTTTACCCTCGAGATATTGAAGTCATCCTCCTAAAAAATGGCACACCAATTGGAGAAACGTACTCCACTGGAATTCTTCCCAACCACAATGGCACTTACCAATTCAGGAGATGGGCAGTAATAGAATTGGAAGACACAGCCACTTATTCCTGTCAGTATGAACACGGCAGCAAAGGAGTGGAGACCAGACAGTGGGGTAAGAGCAATAGTGACTGCTGGGGATAGCCTAATTGTGGGTGATTGTAAGGAACTGTGTGTGTCAAGGACTGCGGAAGATACTGTGTGTGTGTCTGTCAGGGACTGTGGGGGGGATGGGAATAAATGTGTCTGTGTCAGGGTCTTTGGGGTATCAGAGATAATGGGAACTGCAGATGCTGGAGAATCCAAGATAACAAAATGGGAAGGTGAATGAACACAGCAGGCCAAGCAGCATTTCAGGAGCACAAAAGCTGACGTTTTGGGCCTAGACCCTTCATCAGAGAGGAGGGTGGGGAGAGGGTTCTGACATAAATAGGGAGAGAGGGGGAGGCGGACCGAAGATGGATAGAGGAGAAGATAGGAGGTGGGGAGGGGATAGGTCAGTCCGGGGAGGCGGATGAGGTTGGTAGGTGGGAAATGGAGGTGCGGCTTGAGGTGGGAGGAGGGGATAGGTGAGAGGAGGAACAGGTTAGGGAGGCGGGGATGAGCTGAGCTGGTTTTGTGATGCAGTGGGGGGAGGGGACGAGCTGGTCTGGTTTTGGGATGCAGTGGCGGAGGGGGAGATTTTGAAGCTAGTGAAGTCCACATTGATACCATTGGGCTGCAGAGTTCCCAAGCAGAATGAGTTGCTGTTCCTGCAATCTTCGGGTGGCATCATTGTGGCACTGCGGGAGGCCCATGATGGACATGTCGTCTAAGGAATGGGAGGGGGAGTTAAAATGGTTCGCGACTGGGAGGTGCAGTTGTTTATTACGAACCAAGCGGAGGTGTTCTGCAAAGCGTTCCCCAATGTAGAGGGAAGCCGCACCGGGTACAATGGATACAGCATACTACATTGGCGGATGTGCAGGTGAGCATCTGCTTAATATGGAAGTCATCTTGGGGCCTGAGATGGGGTTGAGGGAGGAGGTGTGAGGGCAAGTGTAGCACTTCCTGCGGTTGCAGGGGAAGGTGCCAGGAGTAGAGGGGTTGGAGGGGAGTGTGGAGCGGATAAGGGAGTCACGGAGAGAGTGGTCTCTCCGGAAGGCAGACAAGGGTGGGGATGGAAAAATGTCTTGGGTGGTGGGGTCGGATTGTAGATGGCGGAAGTGTCGGACGATGATGCGTTGTATGCGGAGGTTGGTCGGGTGGTATGTGAGGACGAGGGGGATTCTCTTAGGGCGGTTATTGCGGGGGCGGGGTGTGAGGGATGTGTTGCGGGAAATGCGGGAGACACGGTCATGGGCATTCTCGACCACTGCGGGGTAGCGGGGGGGAGTTGTGGTCCCTGACGAACGCGGACATCTGGGATGTTTGGGAGTGGAATGCCTCATCCTGGGAGCAGATGCGGCGGAGGCGAAGGAATTAGGAATAGGGGATGGAATTTTTGCAGGGGGTTGGGTGGGAGGAGGTGTATTCTAGGTAGCGGTGGGAGTCAGTGGGCTTGAAGTGGACACAGTTTCTAGCTGGTTGCCTGAGATGAAGCCTGAGAGGTCCAGGAAGGGGAGGGATGTGTTGGAGATGGCCCAGGTGAACTTGAGGTTGAGGTGGAAGGTGTTGGTGAAGTGGATGAACTGATCGAGCTCCTCTTGGGAACAAGAGGCAGCACCAATACAGTCCTCAATGTAATAGAGGAAGAGGTGGGGTTTGGGGCCAGTGTAGGTGCGGAAGAGGGACTGTTCCATGTTACCTGCAAAGAGGCAGGCATAGCTTGGGCCCATGCGGGTACCCATGGCCACCCCCTTTGTCTGTCGGAAGTGGAAGGAATCGAAAGAGAAGTTGTTGAGGGTGAGGACGTGTTTGGCTAGGCAGATGAGGGTGTCGGTGGAGGGGTATTGGTCAGGCCTGCAGGACAGGAAGAAGCGGAGAGCCTTAAGGCCATCTGCAGGAGGAATGCAGCTGTATAGGACTGGACGTCCATGGTGAAAATGAGGTGTTGGGGGGGCAGGGAGTTGGAAGTTCTGGAGAAGGTGGAGGGCATGGGTGGTGTCACGGACATAGGTGGGGAGAAAATGGAGTCCAGGTAGGTGGAGATGAGTTCGGTGGGGCAGGAGCAGGCGGAGACAATAGGTCAGCCAGGGTAGGCAGGTTTGTGGATTTTGGGAAGGAAATAGAAGCGGGCGGTGCGGGGCTGGGGAACAGTGAGGTTGGAGGCTGTGGGTGGGAGGTCCCCTGAGGTGATGTGGTCATGGATGGTATTGGAGATGATGGTTTGGTGCTTGGGGGTGGGGTCATGATCCAGCCGCACCTCCATTTCCCACCTACCAACCTCATCCTGCCTCCTTGACCTGTCCATCCTCCACAGACTGACCTATCCCCTCCCCACCTAGATTCTCCTCGATTCATCTTTGGTCTGCCTCCCCCTCTCTCCCTACTTATTTCAGAATCCCCTCCCCATCCCCCTCTCTGTTGAAGGGTCTAGGCCTGAAACGTCAGATTTTGTACTCCTGAGATGCTGCTTGGCCTGCTGTGTTCATACAGCTTCACACTTTGTTATCTTTGGGGTATGGTGTGTGTCAGAGATTGTGGGGCCAGTGTCTGTTTGAGGGACTGAGATCTGTGTCAACTTTGAAATATGAGGTTAAAAGGTTTCTCACACACTGCCAAATCTAAACTGTGTCCCACTGACATACTGACCCTACATGTCACAATGCAAATCTGTGGTAATACTATGGCCCATTCACTTACTATAACCACTGTATCTGACCACCGCTGTGGCAACCATATGTGTTAGTGTAGGTTTTATAAAGCAGTCAGTCACTGATTTATAAAAACTTCCTTCACTACAGTTTGATTTAAAAAATTGCAAGGATTCAGACCTTTTGAAAGCAGAAACTGTTAGCATTGAAACCTCTTTATTTATATAAAACAAATTATGTAATTGATAAAATTGCTAAGAGACAGAGCTGCCAATTATGCACTGTTTTTCCCTTTGCTGCAGCTATTTCAGTATTCTAACGGACATAAAGCTTGTTAGCCACAAATGTGTAATGACTCTTGCAAAGAGTAATCTGCTCATCGCTTGGGGACTCTTGCAGAACATTATTGCAACCCAGCTTTCAGCCTGAAAGACCTTTATTCATCTTCATCTTTGCATTGTTACAAAACTAATTTCTTAACCCTTAATTCCATTTGCCAGCACCGCCTTAATAAATCTCCTTTTGTCGTAATTTGTTGAACTTTTTAACAAGCCCATGGATATAATATGTACTGCGCAAACTTGATCAATCTTCCCTGCTACATCTTCAAAGATTTCCACCAAGTTAATCAGGCATAACTTCCCTTTAATCCATGCCTTTCCAAATGAAACTTGATTTTGCCTCTGATGATTTCCACTGCTGTCGGACTGTTTGCCCTGTACTTTTCTGGGTTTATCCTTCTCTCAGTGAATGATGTTATAACAGGAGTGAATCTCCCGTCTTCCAGGTTCACACCAGTGTCCAATGAAAATTGAGAGATGTGACCAGTTTCAGCCATTTACATATGAGCTTCTTTCAGTAATCTCTGACGCATTCCATCTGGAACCAATAAATAATAAATCTAACCACTTTCAAACATCTTGCCATTTATCACTACTCTGTCCATAACTGCCGTCTCCAAGTTTACTGTCACTAAATTGTTTACTTTCTTTGGGAAGACAGGTGTCATGTGTTCATTTAATAGTTTAGCTATAATTAGGGTCACATCTAGAGTATAGTTAAATTTTTATCTAGTCCTCGGTACTGCTCCACCGGAAAGATACAGATAGAAAGGTACTGGAAGGAGTTCAGCACAGACTTACTCAAATGTTGCACAGTTTTAGGAGTTTAATTATTGAAGAGGGCTGACTTAAACCAGTCTGATCTTCACTGAGGTGGCGTAGGTTCATGGTGATTTTATTGAGTATTTAAGGATTCTGAAAGGAGTTGTTGGTAAGGTAGATGGAATGGATTGCTTTTTCGTGATGGGGAGTGCAGGAAAAGGGAGAAAGCCATCAAATCAGAGTCCGCACATTCCAGGAGAGATGCTTGAAAACACCGCTTTGCACTGTTGAGCTCTCTTCTACAAAACAAAGCAGAATTCGCTCAATTAATTTCAAATCTCACATTGACAAAGTTTTGGATTGTTAAAAGTATTAAAAAATAAGCAGTTCAGATAGAGATCACTTGTGATCTCACCAAATGGTGGAACAGATACAAATGGACTGAATTGTCACTTTCTACTCCTATTGTCTGAGTTATTCAGTAGTTTCCAGGTTTACCTCTGACTTCCTGGAATGTAATCTTAGTGATTTCACAACCTTCTGACATCTCCCTCACATGAGAAACATAAGGAGATGGTGATCAGGGCCTCTGCAGTCCTCACCTTTCATTTCTGCAGTAACCTGAAATGCATCCCATCAGCCAGGAGGACATTTTTGATGTTCAGTTCTTTTTAACGCAGTTCCTTTTCTCAATCTATTTTTATTTCATCTGATTCCCATACAACCTTCTTCTCTAGTGTTTTATTGATAGCGTCGTCTTTAGTCAAGCTCGATTTTAAACACTCATGTGGACAGAGGGCATGTATAATGTACTAAATAAGATAACCCTTCTTTTCATCTATAACCAACCCTACTCCTCCTTGCCTGCTACTTAACTGCTTCACGTTGAGAAATTCACCTGGGCCAAACCACTTTTTAACGTTCTAATTTTTACATATCCTTTTCCAAAGCTATTCCTATCCTTGATACTGTAATCAGTGTTTCCTATACGGTTTCCCACAAAGCCAAACCCCTTATCTTTCTTCATTCCACAGGTCAAGCATTCCAAGGCTGTAACAGGATCTATGAATAATCATGTCATCACTTCTTTGCCCCACTAGAAACCTTTGAACTCCCATTAGTGCCACAAAGTGATTGTGAGACTGGGAAGTGGATAAATTGATTGTGCAACCAGAAATGAGATTATTTGTGAGGTTGTTCTGGTGATTCATCACTCATTCGGTGATTAGAATGGAGTTTGGATGATTAGTATTTTAAATGTCTGAAAAGAAATCAATCTTCATTTAATTATCTCCCTCCTAAAGTGTATCATAAGAGTGTAATCCCTGCCACAGTGCATCTTTCCAACCAATATCATACTCCAGTTAGATGGCCTATCACACCATAGATTGTATTCAAGATGCAAACAGCCTTGGTACAACTGTTTCTCAATGAGCAGTGACTGTGATTATTCATTGATCATTGATCTCGTCCTCATTTGTTCATTTCCCCCCCCCCCCCCCCCACTTCCTCCACCACCGCCGTCGCCACCACTACAGTTGAGGCATTTCAACTATCTCCAAGATCTCGACAGGGAACAAGTAAACATTTGGATGTTGGAATTGTTGCTGCTGTCCTCGTTCTGATTGGTCTTACCATTGGTATGTTTGTCTGGAAGAGGAGAAGGAAGATATCAGGACCAGATCTGTCACTGACAGGTAGGAGCAGGTTGACTTACTACCATGGTTGAGAGACATTACCCAAGGTGGTTTGGGGGCCAATTGGGAATGCAAGTTCCCAAGCGTGTGTACTGTAAATTTGTGCGGGTAATGATGAGGGTGCTTTGCGTAAATGATGTTACCCTTATGTACAGAGTAAATTTGTGTCGTTGCAGTGTAAGGGAGCTGCAACTGAAGTTATAGTTTTGTCTGCCTCTCTTTAGGAGGAGAGAAGAAATCTGGTTCCGATGTGGGAAAACTAAGTATGAAAATAATACAGACTTGTCCCTGTGTCTGTTGGTGTATTTCTCCCTGTCTCCTTAGATGTTGTCATTTCTGTCTCAATTATGCATTCATGTCTGCCTCGATCCATGTGTTTGTATGTGTTTTGTGTATGTTTGTCTGTCTCTTTCTATGTAACTGCATGTCTCCGTGAATATGTGTGTTTTTATGTCAGTGTGACTGTTTCTTTGGCTGTCTCTAAGTCCCTGTATGTCACATTCTCATGTTTGTAAAATGTGTAAAATAATCTGTGTGACAGATATGTTTCCTTTTCACAGCTACTGATTCAGGGGAATCACCCTGAATCTTCCTCTTTGGCCTGAGGTATGAAGTCACACTCTGGAATTGTTATGGCTGAACATGCATCAAACCAGCATGAACTATGGGCCTGTTGCACTGGGGGAAGAGACTGGACTGAATATCATCTTTGATTTCTCACGACATATTTTTCACTCTGGGAAAACCCAGGTTTGTGACCCAGTCTGGAAAAAACAACAACTCCAAGTAATGAGGTCAATAGCTCTGGTGTCGCATCATTCAGTTTCATTTAATGCACAGGGCCGTAATTAATTTGTTTGTTATGTGGAAGGAATAGTTTAATTTTGTCAGCATTGAGCAAGCCAGAGTCAGGTCCGTTAGAGCGTGAAACTTCTCTCTTCCTCCTCGAGTCACCACCTTTTCTACTGCAGCAGCTCACTATTCATTGCTTCACTTCCCAATAGCAAGAGGACCTTGTATATTGATAAGCCCAGCTAAGCCATTCAGCCCCTCGGACTCATCCTTGCTCAGTGAAATATGATTTCTCCCAATCCTCTTGTCTAACTGCTGTCCAATGACCAATTCCAGTATTAACTACTCAGTGTGAATTGGTCTGATTCTTTTGTTTCTCTGGTATTGTAGTGATGTTTAAAAATGAATCTTCTGGGATCCTCTTGTTCTATTCAAGGTCTCTGACCTGTAGCAGAATTCACTTCCCTGAAAGACTCATCTGCTAATCCTGAAACCTGAACAACAAGTCTCTGCCACAGGATCAAACATTGGTCCCGTTCCCCTTTAAAGAATCAGAATTAATTTACATCTTCCTCTCTCTGTTCAAACAACTTGACAAAAATTCCTCCTCTTCTCTCTCCTCACGTAGTCACCACTTAAAATCATTTGTTACCTTCACTGACTCCTCAGATAGGGAAAAATTGGCACTTCTTAATTTTGTAAACCCTTGATTAAATCATCTTTTATTTCTTCTGCTCCTGTTCAGAGTCAGCACACTGGCCACTGAGCGAGATTAGTGTTGATGGCAAGATGTTGTGGGGAGTAGACCTGTCGATGAGACTCAAATATGTATGTTTTAAGTTTTTTTTCCCTCTTCTTGATTGTTAATAACAAGCACTTGGTAATAGTTTGTGTACAAGTTTGTTGCAGTATGCAAATTTTCACATTAGGTGTGAAAGGATGTGTGTCAGATACCATCAAACTGTGACAAAAAATGCAAAGTTTGGCACAGATGTATCCTGTTATGAACTTGTTGTGAAAGCAACTTTATCTGATGTGAAAAGAGTTGTTTTTCTGCAATATTTTGGATAAGAATAACCTGGATTAATTGAATTCTGTTACTGATCCATTTCCTGATATGTTGCAAAGACCGGTCTCTCTGACAGTGTAATAACTTAGGTACATTGTAAAGGTACAGTAAATTGCAGCTTTCAAAAAGCAGCAATATACTTAAATGTAAACTGGCTACTGTATTTAGAAACAGAATTTCTGTCAGACCGGGTCGGGGTGTTGGGAGGTGCTGGAGTTTAATAATTGAGACTTGTGATCCATTTCAGCTGTTTTGCCAATGTTTAAATCAAGACTGTAATAAACACAGGAGCTGAGTGGCCAAGCAGAGCCCACACTGGCATCACTCAGTGGTTTATTGAGCGGGGACTGCTTGATAGCACTGATACCTTTCACCATTTCACTAATGATCAAGGGAAGTCTAATGGGATGGTAACTGGCTGTGTTGGGTTTTTTCCTGCTTTTTCTGCACTGAACATACTTGGGTAGTTTTCCACATTGTCAGATATATACCAATGCCATAATTGTACTGGAACATCTTGGTGAGGGGAGTGGCAAGTTCTGGAGCACAAGTCTATAGCATTATTGATAGAATGGTTGTTAGGGCCGTGGACATCTCATCATCTGCTGTCTCCAACCGTTTCTTCATATCATGTAGAGAGAATCAAATTGACTGAAGCTTTTGTGCTCCTGAGATGCTGCTTGGCCTGCTGTGTTCATCCAGCCTCACATTTTATTATCTTGGAATCTCCAGCATCTGCAGTTCCCATTATCTCTGACTGAAGACTGGTACTTGTGATGCTGGGGACCACTGGAGGAGGCAAAGATAGGTCATCCACTTGGCACTTCTGACTGAAGATTTTTGTCAATGCTTCAGCCTTTGCTTTTGCACTAATGTATTGGGTGCTTCCATCATTGAGGGTGGACATATTTGTGGAGCCTCTTTCAGTGAGTTGTTTCATTGCTCACCACCAATGATGACTAGGTTAAACAAGACTGCAGAGTATAGTCAACCCATTGGTTGTCGAATTGCTGCTTATGCTACTTATAACCTGTCTTGTAGTTTAGATAATGTCCAATTTGAGCTGTTCTTTAAGGGAACTTTGCAAATGTTATGAATAAATGGTGGGACTATTATAAGGTAAGTGAATATTAGAGGAATGTAGAAATGAAAAACAGTATTACATTATGTAGCATCTTTCATGACCAGTAGCGATCTCAGTGTTTCCCAGTCGATGATGAATTTTTGAAGGCCGCTGTCCAGACAGTGTTCTATTTTTCTCTTGATGGGATGTGGGTGTCATAGGAAAGGCCTGTATTTGTTGTCCATCCTCCTCCCTCTTCAGCTCCCTTAAAAGTCAACCACATTGCAGTGAGTCTGGCATCATGTGTAGCCCAGACCAGGTGGTAACAACAGATTTCCATTAGTGATCCAGATATATTTTCATCATTGCCAGTCTGACTGCAAATGTGGATTGATTAACTAAGTTGGCTGGATGGCATATTTGTAATGCAGAATGGTGCCAACAGCTTGGGTTCTATTCCTGCACCAGGTGAAGTTACTATGAACGACTCTCCTTCTCAACCTCTCCATTCAACTGAGGTGTGGTAACCCTCAGGTCACCTCCAGTGGTCACTCTAATGAGAGTCCTCCTATGGCCTGGTAAATCTATGGAAACTTCATTACTGTGACTAGCTTCATAATTCAAAGGTAGACATTGAATTCTAAACTCACAGACTGCCACGGTGGGATGTTGGCCCATTTCCCCAGAGCATATCCTGACACTTCGGACCACTGGCCCAGTGATAGTACCATAACATTGCCTGTCTGCCTTCTGCTTTGGCTTTAAATGTCACACCTCTGTAAATGAATATCAACCAAGAAGTTCAAACTGTGGCCAGCCATAACCAATGTCCTTAATTGATGTAACGCTCAGTGATGTGTGTATCTGCAGCACAATTCTCATTCAAGCACTCACCCATTTTCCCACAAAGTGCCTTACCTGAAGGACAAATGTAACATCGTGAGATCACATTAGCCCATTTTTTATCAGCTCTGGTTCACCACAACCATATGCCTGTTCTATGAGAGCAGTTGACCATGTGGCTAAGTCAAATATTTGGCTGGGGCTAAAACAATAAACATAGGATTATATGCATGGTCTGGTAATGCAATGGATAGTGACGTCCGAGTCAGAAACTCCAGCATGGAGTCTCGCACTCCAAGGCTTGACAAAATCGGATTGTATGCATGATGTCAAACAGATGGAGAATCAACCTGTAAACCCGTTCAACACACAGGAATGGTACATGGGAAGAGCCGTAGAGGCTCTTGCTCATATAATGAAAATAAACCAGATTATCTCGCACAATGACTTCCCTCCTCCAAATCAATGTACTAAATCCAAATTTACAGATGACACAAAAGTAGGTGGAATGGCAAGTTGCAAGATATTGATATGTTATTGAAGCTGGCAAATGGAGAATGAGGGAAAATGCCAAGTTCATCTTGGAAGGGAGATCAAAATTATCTAAATGGAGAAAAACATCAGGAAGCAGCAACATAAAAGGACTTGGTGTTTCTTGTGCACTGACACTAAGCTAGGACACAAGTGCAGCAAGAAAGGTAATGGAATGTTGGCCCTTATTTCAAAGATGTTAAAGGAAGAGTAGGCAAGACTGCAACTGAATGAGGTGCTAATGGGACCACACCTAGAGTACTGCGAACAGTTTCGGACTCCTTATGTAAGGAAAGACAGTTTCATTGAAGGCAGTTCATAGAACGTTAACAAATGTAATGATGAGTGTAGAGGGGTTTCTTCGTAGGCAAAGGCTAAACATGTTGAGATACTACTGACTGGAGTTTAGAAGAGTGAATGATGATCTCATTGAAATAGATATGTTTGTTAAGGGGGCTTGACAGGATAAATGCGGAGAGGATGTTGCCACTCATGGGTCAGTCTAGGGCCAATGGGCACAGTTTCAGAACGGAAGATTTAATACTGAAATGAGTATGGCTTCCTTTCTCAGAGGGCTGAGAGTCTTTGGAATTCCTTACCATTTGCAGCTGTGGGGACAGAGCTCTTGTATATATTTAAGGCTGAGTTAGGTACATTCTCAATCCGTGTGGGGATATGGGGAAAAGACAGTAAAATGGACTTGAGGAATGTCAGGTCAGCCATGAACCAGTTGAATGTTGGAGTAGTTTCGAGGTGCTGACTGTCATAATCCTGTTCCTCGTCCTTATGGTCTTATCACAATCCATCGTTCCAGACTATGATACTCAGGTGAAAGTGGATATTGCTGAAGCAGTTCAGTCTCCTTGTTGAACTGCAGCCAACACTGCCACAGGTCCGGTATATGGCATAGAAACAAGTCATTTGGCCAAAGCAGTCCAAGCCAGCATGAGGTGGGCTACTAGTGAGCAGTATCCATATATAGAGATTGTGATGAAGAAAGGGATTTTACAAGCAAAGTTTTTTTTAAACTGAATTACAGAAATTAATGGTGATTAGAGACACATTGCACATAAAGCTGAAGCATTTGCCTACTGCAGAGGTTTCCAGCATCACAGATGCCAGTCTTCAGGCAACTTGAATCAATCCACATGGTATCAACAAACATTTGGCATCACTGGATACCACCAAGCCTGTGAACCTTGATAAGATTCTAGTAATAATGCTGGAGACTTATGCTCCAATACTTGCTGTTTCTTGTAAAAGTTCAGTGCAGCTACACCACTGACAGTGTAGAAAATTTCCCTGCTATATCCTGTACACACAAATCAGGACGACGTCTATCCTATTGTTCTATCAGTTTATTCCATTATTGAAGTGATAAACAGTGTCATCAATGGTACTACCAAGCACTCGCTTAGAAATAACCTGCTCGGTGATGCATACTTTGGGTTTCACTAGAGCCACTCAACTCTTGACTTCATGAGAACTTTGCAAATATGGGCAAAAGAACTGAATACCAGAGGTGAGTTGAGATCAACAACCTGGATGTCAAGGCTGCATTTGATTCGAGTGCGGCATCAAGGAACCCAACTGTACTGGAATCAGTGGGAGCCAATGAGTATTGTGGGACAAGCCCTCCACTGATTGGAATCATACCTGTCATAGAGGAAGACGGTTGTGATTGTTGGAGATCAGTCAGATCAGCTCCAGGACATTTCTGCAGGAGATCCTCAGGGTCATGTCCTAGGTGCAATCATATTCTGCAGCATCATAAGGTTAGAAGTAAGGATTGTATTCAATTGATTGTATGATGTTCAGCATCATGTGCAATTTTTCAAATACTGAAGAAATCCATGTCCAAACACCAGAAGATCTGGACAATATCCTGGCTTGGGCATACAAATGGCAAGCAACATTTGCACCGTCCGGATATCGGGAAGTGACCATCTCCAACATGAAATGATCTAACCACTGTCCTTGACATTCAAAGATATTACTCTCATTGAATGCCCCATGATCAAAATCCTGGTGATTGCCATTCACCAGAAACTTAATTGGAGTCACCACCCAAGCAGAGTGGCTACAGGAGCAGGTCAGAAACTAGGAGTGCTGCAGTACTGGCTGACTGATATCTAGGCCATATTTGCCTGAGCATAACATAAAGGAGCCTGGAAATCAATGGGATTCGGTGAAATTTGTCTGGTCAGAGTCATACCTGGTACAAAAATTGGTGATTGTCGTCATTTGGTGTCCATCTTCTAAACTCGATTACATTTCTGCAGGAGTTCCTTAGGCTAGAAACCTAGGCTCCATCTTCAGCTGTTTCATCAGTGACTTTGCCTCCACCATAAGAGCAGAAATGGGATGCTGATTGTGTAATCTTTAGTGTCCTCTACAAGGAATGTAGTGTTTCAAGGAGTCTGCTGAACATTCCCTTTTCAGGAGAAAGAAATGCCGGTGTAACTGATACCACTCGCATATGACAGTGTTTTTAAAAATGGGAGTAAATCCCCATGGAAGAGGTTTGGTTTTAATTCTGATCTGAAATGAGGGAGTTGTATTGATTGTATTAGTCATTCTGCTGTATCACTTAATGAAACATTGAGGTAAAAGAGCAGATTATTTATATTGGCTGTGTTTCTGAAATGTGCATTGTGTAAATGAGGAGTCAGACAGGATTCCTCTTCATGGTGTAGACTGTAAAGGGATCAAGTAAGCATTCACTTGTGCTTTCACATTATTGATGGTTAAGCAATTAAGTATCTGCCAGCATAAGGTGTAGAATGCAAATTATCTCTCACGATATGTGTCAAATATACACCGAAGTATTGATGCTTAAAAACCTTGGAGCTTAGGACAGATGCATTCTGTTTTGAATGAGTAGAGCAAAATAGAAAAAAAAATCTCCTGTTCTAAAGGTAAACATTTAAATGCTGCTGTTCAGAAATGCACTTGCACAAGGAGCCCAGACAGTGAGCGTGCAAGTTCAGTAAGCAGTGAGGAAGCTGAGTGGCTCATTGGTCTTCATTCTGGTTCTAGTGTATGGCCACCACAGAGCCAGCTGTTGTTGGATGTTGGATCTCGTTTAATTCTGAGACACCTCTGTTCAGATTGGTCCAGGCACCTCCCTGAATAGTTTGAGTGACAGGGAAGGGATTGGTCCCACCGGGTATTAACCAGCCTAACTCACTTCTTGATATTTTAACTGTTCAGAATGCAAACAGTCAGTATGAAACAGGTAAACAGCAGATGGAGGGGATGCTGGGAAACTGCCCAACAGAAATGCTGAAGAGATGCAACCATATCCAATTAAGAAGCTACTGCTCAGGGCCCTTATTCAAAAAGCGGGATTTCATGGTTTGACAGGTTGTTTTTCAAATTCTAGGAATTAATGTACCATGACCAGGTATTGACTACCCTTCCCACTTCCCCCACAGTATGGGTGCAACTTCTGCCGTTCCACCTTGAGCCTTAGATGAGGAAGAGCGACACCAACAGCTCCTATGTGATTCACTGGGTTATTCAGGGTGGATTCAAGTCACTTAAAAACAAAAGGAATGGTAGGTGCTGGAAATCTGAAACAAAAACAAAAAAAATGTAGAAAAGCATTTGTGGCCAAAAAATCACCAACATTTTGGTTTGTGATTCTTCTGATTTATAGCTTGGAAACAGTGGTATGCATTCTGAAAAAGATGAGGGGTGCGGGGTAGGCGTGGGGGAGTCAGTTACAAAGACCACTAGTTGGTGAAAATGAGTTGGCTGTGATGACAGGGTCAGTGTTGTGGGCATGGATGAAGGACATGGAAAAAAATGGTCAGGCTTCAAAAGTATTGAACTGAATGTTGAGTCTTGAAGGCTGCCACATCCCCAAGATGAAAACAGGATGCTGTTCTTTCAGATTGTGCTGAGCCGACTGGCTTACTGTAGTAAGCCTGAGGCAGAGATGTTGATCAGAGAACCCGACGGCTATTTGAAGTAGCAGGCCTACAGAAGTCCAGGGTCATTTTTGCAGGCAAAAGCATAGATGTTCCACAAAACATTGCCCAGATTGTTTCCCCTACAGTGGGGAGATATAACACAATGCTCTGAACAGGAAATACAAATGACTAGATTGTAGAAGTGCAGCCAAGTTGCTGCTTTTTCTCTAATGTGTGCCTGGGGCCTTGAGAGTGAGGAGGGAGGAAGTAAATGGCAAGGCAATATACCTTCTGTGATCGCATGGGAAGGTGCCATGGTGGTGTGGAGAGATGTTATGAGTGGGGCAGTAATGGACCAACGTGTCCCAGAGGGAACAGTCCCTGTGGAAAGCTGACAAGTCAGGCTAGAGGTTAGTGGTCACATTTCATTGGACGCGGCAGAAATGGTGGCTTATGATGCTCGGGACATCAATTCTAGCAGAGTGGAAGCTGAAGACCAGGGTGACCCTATCGGTGTTCAGGGAGTGAATAGAAAAAAAGTGGGAATTGGATGGCATGCTGCTGCAGCCCTGTCAACTACAGTGATGTAGAATCCTAGATTTGAGGGAAAAGGTAGACATTTCTGAGGTATCTCCTATGGAAAGTGTGAAAAGATACAGTCAAGGTAACTGTGGGAGTTGGGTTTGTAGTGTATATTGGTGCTCAGCCTCTTTGCTAGAAGTGGAAATGGATGTCAAGGAGGGAAGGCAGGTGTCTGAGATGGCCCAGGTGAAGATGACAGCAGGGTGAAAAATGGAAGCAAAGTTGGTGAATTTTTCCACTTCTGGATGATAGAAGGATGATGTTGATGTTATGGAGAAAGTTGTGTGAAAGCACAGGAGTAGGATTGGAGCATTTTGATTTGAAGAAAATGAGAGAAGTTGAAGGAGAGGTTGTTTACATTTAGATAACCCTGCCTTTTTTTCAGATTTTTATGTTCTGTTTGAATGACTTAAATGTTAGAAGTTGATGACGGGAAATAAATGAACTGCGTTGTCTGATTTTTGTCTGGCACCTGGTGAGGTACAGGCAGTGAAAGAGCTGAATTCTCTAATGTCTGATGGACTGGCATTTGCCCTCTGAAGGATAGTCTTTGGGCTCAGTTACTGACTGGGAGAACTCTTTCAACCACACTAGGCAAGACACAGCCTTGCCTATCATTCTGTACATTTCCATGTGATCCATAAATCTTCTCATGCTTGCAGTGAACATCAACTCGTGCATCGATGTTCCTTCACCCAGGTAATTTTCTATCCTAGAATATGGCCATTTTTGTAATCCCTGAAACTGTCAATGCTGTCTGAGGAAGTGCTCTGATTTTCAATGATGAAATTATCATCCTTATGCTCACATGTTGTAGACATTTCTTCAAGAACATAATGTCTCTGTGACCAGTAATCCCCAGTTGTATGTATCAATTTTGTCTGTCAATATCAGATAGCCTGGTAGTGAATAACTGGACATTTAAAGTCAGGTCTTTATTCATTGATCACCTAGTGGTATTAGCACCAGATTGGTAATCCAGAAACTTGGTTAATATTGTACAGACTGGGCTTTGAATAATGCCATAGCAGAATTTGAATTCAATAAAAGAAATCTGGAATTAAGAATCTACTGATGACTATGAGACCACTGTCGCTTGTTCGAAAGCTCACTGATGTCCTTCAGGGAAGGAAATCTGCCATCCTTACCTGGTCTGGCCTACATATGATTCCAGACCCCCAGCTGACTCAAGTTGCCCTCTGAAATGGCCTAGCAAGCTACTCAGTTGTATCAATCACAATGAAGTCTTCAAAAAGAATGAAACCAGTTGAATCATCTGGCAAGAACCTAGATCAATGACATAAACAGTCCTGTTGATCCTGCAAGCTCCTCTTTACTAGCATTTGGTGTCTGGTGCCAAAAGTGGAAAATCTGTCTACCAGAGTACTCAAGCAACAGATTAACAGTGCCTGTCACTTGTAATTTCATGAATATGGCTATGACCCAAACACAAAATCACCAAAGCTGTGTATTTCCTTTACCACCGGCAGGACAGGCCCAGCAGAGGCAGTGGCACAGTGGTTCACTTGGAAGGGAATTTTTCTGGGAGGCCTCAACCTTGCTACCTGACCCTAAGAAATTTCATGGCTTTAGGTTAAAAATGGGCAAGGAAACCTTCTGATTAATATTTTCCATCATCCCTCATCTCATGAATCAGTAGTCCTCCAAGTTGAACAACACTTGGAGGAAGAAATGAGGGTGGCAAAGACACAAAATGAGAGGATTGTCAATGTCAACAAACAAGTGTGGCTCAGCAGTAGTGTTATTAATCAAGCTGGTCAGGCACTAAACAACATAACTGCCAGAACTGAGTGTGTAATGTGTTGAGTGAACCAAGGAGGGAAAAATATACTTGACCTCATTCTTACAAATCTGTATGGAGATACATCTGTCCATGACAATACCAGTAAGAGTGACTACTGCACAGTTTTTGTGGCTGTTTTGATGCGATCCCATCTTCACATTAAGAATGTATGTGACACCATCACAATGTTAAATGGGACAGACTTCAAACAGGTCTAATAACTCCATTAGACACCGTGGACCACCAACGGCAACAGAATTTTACTCAAGCACAATGTTTTACCTCATGGCCTTGCATGTCCCTCATTCAGCCATTACCATCAAGCCTGGGAATCATCCCTGCCCTGTTGATCCTGCAAACTCCTCTTTACTAACATTTGGGGTCTGGTGCCAAAAGTGGGAGAGTATTCAAGTAACAGATTAACATAGCCATATTTACGGAATCATATCTGACAGACAATGTCCCAAACACAACAATCACCATACCTGGATATTTCCTTTACCACCAGCAGGAACAGGCCCAGCAGAGGTGGTACAGTGTTTGGAAGGGAGAATGCAGCAAAGTATGCAATAGCAGCATGATGCAGACCTAAAAATGAGTAGTCAAGCTGGTAAACTGACCAAACAGGACTATTTACATGCTAAGCAGTATAAGCATCAAGTGATTGGTGGAACTAAGTGATCCTCCTACCAATAGATCACATGAAAGTTCTGCAGTCCTGTCATATCGATTCATGAATTGTGGTGGACAGTTGAACAACCACTGGAGGAGGAGTCTCCACAAATGTCCAAATCACAATGCATCAGTGCATTAGGTAAGGCTGAAACACTTGGCAGCAATCATCAGCCACTGGTGCCAAGTGGATGATTCATCTTGGTCTCCTCCAGTGGTTTGAGCATGACAAATACCAGTCTTCAACCAATTTGATTCATTCTTTTAATTGGAGGCAGGGGATACTGCAAGGTCCAGGGGCCCCAAATCCACTCTGACAATAATGCTAAAGATTTGTGTTTCAGAACTTGCTGGCCCCCTCACCAAGCTCTTCCGGTTACAATGCTCTTCCAGTTACATTCACCCAACGATGTGGAAAATTGCCCAGATATGTCCTGTACACAAAAAGAAGAGCAAATGTAACCCAGTGAATTACTGTCCCACCAGTCTGCTCTCAATCATCAGTAAAGTGATGGAAGATGTCAACAACTGTATAATCAAGCAGCACCTGCTTAGCAATAATCTGCTTAGTGATGTCCAGTTTGGGTTCTGCCAGGGCTACTCATTTCCTGACACCATTACAGCATATGGTCAAAACATGGGCCAAAGATCTGAATTCCAGAATTAAGGTGAGACTGATTGTCTTTGAAATCAATGCCACATTTGACTGTGTGGCATCAAGGAGCCAATAAAAATTGGGGGCAAATGCTCCGCTAGTTAGAGTCTTACCTGGCATGTAGGAAGATGATTTGGTTATTGGCAGTTAGTCATCTCACCTCCTGCCAGAATTCCTCAGGATAATGCCCTAGGCCTAACCAAGTTTAGATGCTTCATCATTGACCTTCCTTGGGTGGAAGTGCATCCCTTGATGTGTTTCCATGCGTGGGGAGGTGGGGGTGTGGTTTGGGGGTGTTGGGAATATTTTTGTCATGTTTGGTAGTGGTTACCCTTCTTGCACTTGAATTGATGCCCTAAATGAGGAATGCCATGATTGCTCAGTACTTCCTGCAATGAACTGTTTTACTGTATTTGTCAATAATTTTTGAATAAGGTTTGCAAAAAAAAAAGTTGAGTGACCTACAAAAAATATACTTGGCAGATTATTGACTTAGTGAATGAGACTCTGTTGTCTGTCTGAAATGTAGTGGTCTTTCAATGCAAGGAGTTGGCCTTAACAGAGTGTTGTGAAACTGTCAAATTCCAAGTTCTCGGACTATGTGCTGAGGGAAATACTAAAGTTTGGGACCAAGGTACTGGAAAATGTGTTCCTCCAAAAATGTGTGTGGTAAATCAAGAGCATAGAAAAAGTAATGAGGCTCCATAAAGTGAAACATACCCAGAAAACTTTATATCAGTTGACCAATTTGGATTGTTTTCCTGCAGGCTGTGTACCTGACATTGAGTACATTTGCTAAATATAATTTGCTAATGCTAAGTATAATTTGCTAAATACGAAACTATTACAAGTCATTGTTTTTGTTTTTTTTTCTTGCATGTCTTTCAAATTTCATTTTGAAACTTTTTCTTGGAATGTTTTTATTTCCAAACTTCATGACTGAAGTATGAGAAACAATGTTTGATCTCCCAAGATGAGGCTATCCCATTGCACTTCGGCTGCATTGAAGCTTGCAAAGTGCTCAAATACAGGATACTCAAGTGCAACATTTGTGGTAATGGGAATGGTACTGACACTCTCCTCTGACTTATGTGTGATAAAAAGATTTAAGAATTGTTGCAATAGAAGGTTGTTTCCTCCAAAAGCTGCTATCTGTAAAAGACTGGAGTCGTGAAATTGCCTGGCTCTTTCTGCATTTCATCTGATAACCAACCAAATGCGAACATCTGGGCAAAGACAATTCTTTCCATTTCTTCAACAGCTCACTCATATGTTCTTGCCTGGTCTACTGCAGCTACATGAATTCGAAAACAACTTTATGATTCACCACTTTGCGAAATTCAACCACACAAGCTCACTCACGAAGGAGGGTCAAGGAAAGTCATCTCTTGGTTTTAGTGAGCTTATTTCGTAGAATCCCATACTACCAGGCCATACGCCCTACACATCTTTGGACTGTGGGAGCAAACAGAAGCAAACGCGCACGGACTCCACAGAGGCAGTCCCCAAAAGCTACAGTTGAACCTGCATCAGAGGAGCAGGTAAGTTGACGTTTTGGGTCGGGACCCTTCTTCAGAAATGGGTTTTCAGGGTGGGTAACCTTGGAAAAGGCTTCTCAGTGGGGTTATAATTCACTCAGAGATAGCAAGAACTGCAGATACTGGAGTCAGAGACAGCACAATGTGGAGCTGGAGGAACTCGGCAGGTTAGGCAGTGTCAAAGGAGCAGGAAATTTTATGTTTTGGATCGGGAACCTTCTTCAGACCTGAAACGTCAACTTTCCAGCACCTCTGATGATGCCTGCCCTGCTTGTTCCTCCAGCTCCACGCTGTGTTGTCTCAGATTCCAGCGTCTGCAGTTCTTGCTATCTCTGCAAATGAACCTGGTTCGGCAAAGCAGCAGTGGTCACCACTATGCCACCTTCCGGTCCGAAGCGAAGGTGTACAGTATAGAAACCAGATGCAGGACAAAGCCATTCAATACTGCTGCACTATTCAGTATGTTCACAACTGGTCCCCTTTACCGTATTTCAATTTCCATCCATATTCGTTGACCGCTTTAAAATCTAAACACATTATTAATTTATTTTTTAAAATCTACTCATATCCTCTGATAGCGAATTCCACAGATAGGACTCGAGGGCTTCCCCCACAAATCCTGGAATCATTGAACTCAGAGCTCAGTAATACGTCATTACTTCCAGCATTCAAACTCAGGACTGCCGGACAGAAGATCTTTTTCGAGCTAATGGTCCACTCACTTCAAAACTTTTCATCGAAAGGAGAAAATCAATTGTTATTTCCAGGTATCGTTTGAATGAATAAGAAATGTAAAGGGGGAGACTAAAAGCACAATATATACTGAGCAGAAAAGACTGGATCTTGGCAGGTGTCTCAGTTGCTAAAGAGAGTTTGCGTCGAAGAGACGGCAGGATAGCTGCAGACGTATGTAGACAGGAAGTTCATTGACAGTCCCAGGAGATGGAAGAAATATCTACAATATATACCTCGAGTTCATCGTCAATTGAATCTGAGAGGGTCATCGAAGCACTACAGTGCGGACAGAGGCCATTCGGCCCATCCGAATCTCCGCGGAGAGCCCCACCTGCTGAACACAGCAGCTCCACATCCATCTATCCATCTCAAATTGATAAATAATTCCGATAAACGCCGAGTATCCTTGTATTCAAAGGCCATCCAAGTGCAAATCGACTTCCAATCGATCAGTCTGTGCTTCTGGACCAGGGCCTGTGAAAAATGCCTGCCAGAAATAAAATCAAAATACTGAGATGTTGAGAATTTGAATTGAATCTGAGAAAACACAGTAATACTCAGCAGGTCAGAGAACATGAGTGGAGAAGGGAAACGTCATTAACACTGAAGGTATGTGATTTTGCGTCATTTTGCAGCATAACATTTATAGACTCGCGAGGAGAAACGGCGGCCGTTGTCTCCACCATACACCGCGGAAAGGAAACCACCGTATCTGCTGTGGTGACAAGTCCAGGCGCTGATCGCGCTGATGCTCCCCAAGCTGTGACGCGAACCTGACGAGAGCCGCATGCGCTCTCGCTGAGACTGTTGTCGGCCGTGCCCTGTGCACTCGCTGAGCCACACCGCGCATGACACGTTTAATAGTCAAACAATTGAATTATGCTGATCAATTAATGAAATCTATATTCTTTTTAATTGTTGTCACTCTTTCACACTGTTCTCATGTGATCACACCTTTCTGTAAAATTATGCAGCAGGATTCCTATCTCATAGGTGAAATATACCACAGGCCTGAAATAGAGAGAGAAAGTAAATTTCTGCGGCTCAGTTTAAGATCTACTGCCATGAAGACCGTCAGTGTTTTGTTTTCTGGCGCTCAGATTTCGTGGCCATTAAAGGATATTTGCTATATTTGATCCAGTATTCTCTGTTCGTATTGGCCAGCAGCTAGGTTTCATCCTTGAGGTCTGCGATTCTTGTAACGTAGCTCTCATTTGCACAGTAGTTTCTGAAGAAGAGCGACTGAATCAATACCATGAAGGCCGGTATCCCGTCACCAAGTCACTCTTTATTTACACGTGCATAGGACCGACCCTGAGACTGCTGGCCCAGAGCCGGTTCCAAGAAGGTGCGGAACCTCCGACATTCTTGTTTATATCTGTCTGCCACGACACTTTGATTGGAACAGGTTAACAGCCCTAATCAGGCAACTCGTATTCAATGAAATCCACCTGGCTGACCTCACAAATATTACAGTTACTTTGTTTCAAAGAGTAGAAAAAATGGAGAGGCCCCATAACAGTTTGGTTTTGTAAGTTTAATAACAAAATGCTGGAAATAGCCTTGTTAGTAGCAATTTCTCTTCCATTTTCACATATTTGGAAATCTGTCAATTAAACGTATCCCGTTGGACCGAGATAATGGGAACTGCAGATGCTGGAGATTCCAAGATAATAAAATGTGAGGCTGGATGAACACAGCAGGCCAAGCAGCATCTCAGGAGCACAAAAGCTGACGTTTCGGGCCTAGACCCTTCATCAGAGAGGATGAAGGGTCTAGGCCCGAAACGTCAGCTTTTGTGCTCCTGAGATGCTGCTTGGCCTGCTGTGTTCATCCAGCCTCACATTTTATTATCCCGTTGGACCGAATTGTTTTTCTTTGAGTCGCTGAAAGGTTCACTTTCGAACTTTTGTTTTTAACAAGATATTTCATGGAAGGCATATGGATTCAGACAGTGCTGGAATTTACCTGCCTGTGTTTTATGATTGCAATAGACCTAGTTTCCGGTTAACCAATGCTTTGGCGTTAGTAGTGCCGGTTTATATCCGACCTTGCGAGAAAAAGAAGCTCCCAACTCACCGCTCCAGTTTCTGTCAAAAAAATCTCCTGTTACACGCGCACCATGCCAGCTGGAAGCCTGTTCACGCTGTTCTCGTCAGAAGCCTTCGCGGGGCTTTGCCTCATTGTTTCCTGTATGACGGCGTGTGCAAAGATCTCATACATGACCGTCAGTATTAGTGAGCTGCCCACATGAGCCCAGATGTCAGAGTGACATCATTACACACATATTTTTATTTTTTCCACAGGAAGTAAACCATTGAGGAAAATCAGCCATCTGCTTTCCTTAAATGTTTGTATGCGTGTGTTTATGGGCGTTTGCGTGTGTCCATTTGTGTGTTAGATACATTATGTCTCTGTATCTGTGTGTGTTTCTGTCTATGCATTTACATGCGTTTGTGCATTTTTGTGCTAGTAATTGGATGCTTTGAAGTATTTAAAATGTTGATATTTATAATTTCATATTTCAAACCTTAATAATCATCTTTACATATTCTTTTCACGATAAATGATAAACCTTGTTGTTTATTACATAAATTTGACGAATTTATATTTTTAAACCTATTGTGGATGCATTATATCATTGGCTATATCAGGAACTGGGGACAACGTTTAGTTCAATGTTGAGACTCAGGGTGTCCAGGGAGCGGAGAGTCAGAGGACATTCCTGCCAGATTGGGCAAAGTACAGGTAACTTTGAATTCCACAGTAGTAATACAGTCCATTCAATCGTAAAACTGATAAGCTATCTTATAAACCAGACCTTTCTGGGAAATGCCACGTGGTCATTGTTACACAGAAGCATGAACAAAAAGGAACAGGATTAAACAATTCAACCTTTCAGATCTGTTCCACCTTTCAATATGATAATGACTGATCATTTGAATCAGCGCTCTTCTGAAGATTTCCTCACTTACCTTGTGATCTCTTTATTCCTAAGAAGTATATATGACTCCTTTTTGAAAATTTTCAATGTTGTGGCCTCAGCTACGTAGTGAGGCAGAGAATTCCACAGACTCATCTCTCTGTGGATGAAAAAAGTTCACCTCATCTCAGTCCTAAATCGCCTATCCTGCATCCTTCGTCTGTGACCAGAGATAATGGGAACTGCAGATGCTGGAGAATCCAAGATAACAAAGTGTGGAGCTGGATGAACACAGCAGGCCAAGCAGCATCTCAGGAGCACAAATGCCGACGTTTCGGGCCTAGATCCTTCATCCCCCTCTCTGATAAAGGGTCTAGGCCCGAAACGTCAGCTTTTGTCCTCCTGAGATGCTGCTTGGCCTGTTGTGTTTGTCTCGCTCGTCTGTGACGCCCGATTGTAAACTTATTCGACATCGGGAGTATCTCTCTTGCCTTTACCCGATCAAGTACTTTCCTGCCAGAAGTTTCTGTGGGATCCCTCCCTATTAGTTGAAACATAAACGAAATCTTGTCAACGATCCAGTCCCTCTTCATACATAAGTCCTGCCATCAGAGAAATCAGTGTGGTAAACATTATTGCACTCCCTTCATAGTCACAATATCCTTTTGTAGTTAAGGAAACAAAAATGGATGCAATATTCCAGATGTGGTCTCACTAGGCCTTGTACAACCTGAACAAGACTTCCCTGCTCATGTAAGCTATCACTCTCATGATAAAAGCTGATCTACTTCAGCCATCTTCACCGCCTGCTGCACCTGCATGCTTACTTTCAGTCCTTTTTGCTATCTGTCGCCATTCATGCAATAATCTGCCCTCATTTTGTTATGACCAAACTAGTTAATCTCACATTTGTTCGCATTATACTTCATCTACCATGAATTTCTGCAATTACTGAACTTCTCCAGGTCTCTAAGGCAGCAGACAGATTTCAAACGTTTTAAAGCACAAAACAAAAACAGAAATTGCTGGAGAATCACATCAGGTGTGACAGCATCATGGAGAAAGATTTCAAAAGAAGGGTAATTGATTCGAAAAAAATGCAATTCATTATTTTACTTTAAAACAACTATCGTTTGACCCAATAACTTTATTACCCTGTATTCAGGTTGACGACATTGTCTGCAGAAACCATTGCTATCAAAGCATTATGCGATGTATTTTCTGTGAATAAGTCTATGAATAGGTGCTGTTAGATCATCAAACAGATTTTAGCATCTTAGTAGATAACCAGCTTCTAAGCTAGCGAACAGGAATGGCGATGCTCATTAACCATTTGTTATGTCCTGAACTTCGGTCACCGTTACAGACGTGGGAACTGGAGACATTATCAGATAATGGTCAGTGTTATGAATAGAGCAGAGTAGGAGTCGGATGGAGCCTGTTGAATTCAGGCTGGACCCAGAGAGGACACTGAAAGGGTTATGGGATACATGTGCTGATTATTTCCTTCTTTTGCAGCGTTTCAAAAAATCAGATATTGTTCTGAATGGATATTTCAGTTCCTCTTGAATTTAGCCTGGGTCACTGCATAAAGACGCGTTTATGCAGCAGCTCAAAAGTAGGAGCATAAAGCCAGTAATATCTGTGCTCAGCACCGGGTCATTGAAATCTTTTTGATAATAATATATTGTAAGTTGCATTAAGAAGAAATATACCACATATGTCATCCATAAAAGGTTAAAGTTTCAAGATATAAGGACGAATAAGATGGTAAATTTCTTTCGCTTCTCCATCTCTGGATCATTCTGATCCAAATCATTCTTTCTCCATCTTATCCTCCTGCGGATTCTAATAGCTGTTAAAATGTATCCCACGGTCATAACATTGAGCAATAAGATCAGAAAAGTTGGGAGCAGTAGGTTCAAACAGAGATCAAACCTGCCAAACCCGACCCATCCAGTTCCGGTGTATTATTCCAACTTAAACTTGCAGCCCCAGTCTACGTTGTCCGTTGTTAAAGTACGGCCCAAATGCAAAGTAGAAGAGATTGTTCTTGAAGCAGAACAACAGACAGACAGTTCTATGGCCACAGCTGCAGTTTTCTCAGTCCAATATCTAAGCCTCAGATTCTGGCAACAAATGATAATAAAACGATCAAAAGTGAACATAATTGTAAACCAGGCAGAAATTTCGGTGGCTGCACGAACTAGCAAGTAGTTAGCAGAACAAACGGGGCGAGGAACAGAATTGTATGTGGGAAATTAAATAGTCAATCCTTCCAATTATCACAACAGTGATGAGAGTCAGCAAATCTACTGATGTCATTGCTAGCAAGTACCCAGTGACTCACCTGGAGAAATTACATTTCCCTGGCATAGCATCACAGCATTTATTACGTTAACTGTTAAATGATTAAAATAAAGCAAAAACCGGAAAATATCCATGAGATGAAGATATGAGTCCGTTTCACAGTATTTTTGTATGAAGTGTAATTTAGTTCTGGATTTAATGATGGATCCGAATATTACATGGATTAGAATTACACAAGTGAAGTGACGATGGCATCAATTTTTAATAGAAGAAAAGGAACTTGACACATTAAAAGAAGAACCTTCCCTGCAGGGTTTGAAATGATACAAATGGTTTTGAAAAAGGAATCCCGAGAGCTTCTGCCTATATCCTGCAACTGAAATATGTGTTTTAAACATCTCAGAGATGCCGAGAAATTTCAAGCCAATTTACAATCTAAATGAAACACAAGGCATTGAACCAAAAAATATTGTAAGGAAAATAGAAAAGAAAAAGAAACCTGATTTGATTAATTTGAAATATAGAGAATGAAATCACTCACTATAATTGTGGAGTCAGAGGGTTATAGAGATCTACAACACAGAAGAAGGCCCATGACTCTGTGTTGATCAAAACCAATCACCTAATTATTTTATGCTATTTTACAGCATTTGGCTCACTTGTATTTCTTGGCTTTGCAAGTTCACATCTGAAGAGTTCTAAAACGTTACGTGTTTTCTGCTTCTAACATCATTATACACAAGTTCCATATTCCGCTGCCTTCTGTGTGAGTAAAAGGTTTTTCCTCACATCCATCTAAATTCTTAACTTACATCTATCTCACTCCTCATTGATTTCCCCACTAAGGGAAGTTTATTTTTCATGTCGAGCAGATCAATGCTTATCATTATTTGATACATTTCAATCATAAACCTCTCAACATTGAATACTTTAAGGAAAACAATCTCAGTCTGTCAATCTGTCCTTACAACTGAAACTCTCCCGTTGAGGTACATCCTGGCAAATCTCCTTTTCACACTTTTCACCAGTGCTATCATATCCCTCTTATAACATGGATTCCAGAACTGTATACAATGCCCTAGTTGTGGTCAGTGGTTTACAGTTTCAACGTAACCACTGTGCTGTTATAATCACAGCCTTGGCTCATAAAGGAAAGTATGCTGTATATCTTCTTAACAACTTTTCCCAGCTGTCCTGATACCTTCAAGGAATGGTGAGCGTGCACACCAAGGTTAATAGAATCCTCGATGCTACCCAAAGCTAACCGTTCATCATGTTTTCACTTGCCTTGTTTGTGCTGTTCGAATGTATCACCTCACATTTACTTGTATTGAATTACATTTGCTGCTTATTAGACGGATTGGCCAGTCCAGCTACATTTTTCTGAAATCTAAGACTCACTATTCATCACTGCAACAAATTTTCTATGATCTGTGAACTTTCTGATCAACGTTCCTACATTCAAGCCTAAATCATATGCATGAAACAGAAACAGCAATGTCCCATTACTGGGGGCCTGTTGGACCCCAATAGACACAGATTTCCAGTCAGAGAAAAAAAAATCAACTCTTAAATATCGCCATCTACTTCTCGGAATATGCTGGCCTTATATTCTCCATGTTCCCTTGAAGGTATTCCACTGTTCTGAGACAGATTTACTGAAAGTATCTGCTTCCATTCCAGTCTGCCCAAATAAAATCTCATCTTATTAAAATCAGCTTCTCCCAAATGATTTGTATTGCTCTCTGCAAAATACATCCCAAATGACACTTCAAACATTCGTCAAGCTTTATTTCCTAAAGTTTGGTCGAGTACAGCTGCCTCTGTTTGTGTGTGGATCCTTCATCAGCCAAAGCGCATGGATACCTTGTGGAAATAAATGCTTCAAATTGACAGGCTATATTCACAGATCAGCGGTTATGACTAAACGCTGGAGGGGATCAATAGACATGTTTTCTTTGAGGTTCTTGCCTACACTTCGTGGTCTAGCTCCTCACATTGAATGTGCAGATTCTCCCTCCTTGTATTCCAATCTCGTTGGTTCCGACATGATCAGGAAGCCTCGACTCTTCTCCTCCGACTGTAGTTTCCTCTCTAGTCCAGAGCAGATGGGCCCTGTTCCAGGACAGCCTTTTGTATTGACGCATTTTGTTACAGAGAGCAGTGTCAATGCTCCTCACTATTCTGTTCCTCAGGCCGCTGCATTCCTTTTCTCCTCCGACTTGAATTACTTCCTATCTCACAATACCTTGGTCAGTAAATGCATCCAAGCTGCAACCCTCCGTCTCATCTAAACAAACTAAAGATCCGTGCGCCCCTGCCTCTGGCTGCTGTTTTCTGCCTCACTTGCAGCCACACTTCCCTCTTCCTGTCAGCAATCTAATTCGAAAAATGTGTCGTAAGCGTTGTGTACTATCTAAACGTTGCACTACTGAAATTCACCAAAGTTCCTTGTACAGAATATTTTCAACACATCAGCATCATAATCTGGAAGGACAATTGCAGCAGATGCATGGGAAGACGACCACCTGCAATTTCACCTCCAAACCGCTCGCCATGCTGATTTGGGAATACATTACCGTTCGTTCAGTGTCTGTTTAGTTAAAATCCTAGAATTCCCATCCTAACAGCATTATGGGTCTACTGCTGGCACAAGGACTGTGGCCATTCAAGATGGCAGCTCACTACTAAATTGTCGAGGACCAACTAAGTTTGGGCAATAAAATTTGGTCAGCTGGCGATGCACAATGAAGATAAAATTCTGACATTGAGGGAGAAGCAACATTCTCTGTTCTGACTGCAGGGCGAAAGGGAGGGGACAGAAACCAACTTACCCTCACGGGCTGAAGGGGATAGAGTTCCTAGTCGGCTGGAAGTGACTGAGAACACATTGGTGACAAAAATAATTTAAGGCATTTCATTATATCAGAGACTGGACTCTGCATTAAAACTGACCCAGATTTCAAACTGGAAAAGAAGCAAAACAAATCCACAGCGTTTTCTGGAGAGGTGAATGAACGTTATTTAAACGACAACACATGAAGTGTTAGTGACCGGGGACAGTGGAAGGGAAATAGATTGGATTTCTGCTTTTGGAATAGTGAGAGAAAAAAGACACATTGAAACAAGGGTGTCCGAAATCAGAACAGAAGCATACTCATCCCTGATTTATACAGTTAGTAACTGAATATGATCACTTACCACGGATTCCATACGCTGCTATGATCGGATAGTATATCATTACAGCCTGCACAATTGGCGGTAACCCGGTAATGAGTACGAGTCTAGGGGAACTCTCATTGTGACCGAGAATTGAATCTGTTTCTTCTCACTGGACACTGTACTCCACCTGACTGTGAGACGAGAAATGAGAGAAAACTGTTGTGTATAATTGAGAAAAATCTTGCTTCGGCTCAGACAGCAGCTGCAGCATTAACATTACTTCTAGTGATTAGGACAAGCAGCCAATTCCCATCGTGTTTTGGTTGTGTCTAACTCATTACATCCAAATTGAGTGTGCGAGAATTTCCAATGCAACAGCGCAAAGATTAGAATAAAACTTGATCGAATTTGTGTCCAACAGTATACGGATTGTACTTTCACGCTTATACCTTAAACTGAATCTTCCTTGTTCTGTGACACGGCTAACTGCTGTCAAATCAACGGCATTCCACAAATTCTCCAACATGGATTTACACTGCTCTGAGTGATGGAGATTCTCCCATTTCAATCTGGGAGTTTGAACTGTTACTGAGTTGAAGCTTGATGACTTTTTGTGGGAAAGTTTACCCTACCAACTGGAATTAAATCGGTAAATAACGAAACAAAACAAACTGGAGTATGTGATTTTTGACACATTTGTGAAAAACAAAAAAAACCTTTCGAGCGATATTGACATTTTTGAAAGCAGCAAATGTTCGCAGAAATGCTATTCATATCGAAAGATAACAGTGTGGAGCTGGAGGAACACAGCAGACCAGGCAGCATCAGAGGAGCAGGAAAGATGACGTTTTGGGCAGAGACCACTCCATACTGTGTTATCTCAGACACCAGCTTCGGCAGGTTTTACTATCTCTGATTTGTATCTAAAGGTTTTGAATAAGAAAGACATTCTGACAAATTTGAAACCGAATCTCTGGAAATCTAGGTGAACACAGCAGGCCAAGCAGCATCGTCGGAGCAGCAAAGCTGACGTTTCGGGCCTAGACCCTTCATGACAAACATCAGTTTTCCTGCTCCTAAAATGCTGCTTGTACTGCTGTATTTATCCAGCTCTACACCTTGTTTTCTCGGATTCTCCAGCATCTACAGTTCCTATTATCCTTGGAAATCTACATTCCCCTGTGATCCTCTGCGCCTCAGTGCGGGTATCGGTTTCTATTGGTGTTTGCTAATGCTTATTATTGTCCGTTATTTTCAGACTGATCTTTCCACTGACAACTAATAGAAGGTCAGGATCCAGAACATAAATACCATAAATCCACTAGTTGGACATTCAGCCCGTCCCTATCTTCTGCAATTCACACAGATCTCCCTGACATCCATTTTCCCCGATGCTGTCCCTTATTCATTAATGTCTTCAACTTGCATAATGTCTCTTTCACAATTCTGAAACCTCTAAACGCGCCTGAACATTTTCAAATTCATCGCTGGAGAGTTTGATATTTTCAACGCCCTGGGTGTGAGAATGTGCTCACAAAATTGATTCATCGCAAGGGGCGCCCATTCGCCGCATCACGTCTCATCCTGGCTACTTTGAAAGGGCAGCAAACCTGCTACATTTCTCGTTTTTTGAATGCTTCTATTTCACTTACCTCATTTACCCTCAGGCACAGCATTCTAGACAGGAAACTCTTGATACCTTGCAATTTTTTTTCTTATCCTGTATTATGTTTCTGCTAATAACCGCAAATTCTGTATGTATTCTGTCATTCTTAATCTTTTGCCTGTCTAGGACCATGTTTCTCATGACCATATAAACTCTGTCAAATTTCCTCCCAGTCTTCGCTTGATTTGGCGCTCAACGTCTCTATTAATAAACTGCTGGCCGTTGTCTACTCTATTAACCAACGACATAACAGATTTCCCCAAATATTTTAATGTTACTATAAACTTTCCTTACAATTACTGTTTCAGCAAACGTCGTCAGAAAACTTTTTGTTAACTCTGGTGAATCAATCGGTCAATCAGTCTGTCAACCTGTCCTGCCACATTTCACGGTGGATGCCCATGTCTACACAGATCCCTCTGTTCCCGTACCCACTTTTCGACTTGGATACTGTATTTAGCATGAACTCTCATTCGGGTCAGAAACGAATGAGACATCATAGCTTTTTCCAAACTGAACCGCGCCCGCAATTTCCGTCTCATTCCCCAATTTGCCTCTGTCTTTGCGAAGTGCTACACTATTCTCTTCATAGTTCTAAATATTTTCCAATTTTTATTTAATTCGCAAACGTTCAGCTGTTCCGTCTTCAACATGGAGTAAGTGGTACATCTGGGAAATAAATGTCCCCTGTGGAATTCCTCTACAATATATCCTCCAGATTGTAAAACATTCGTTCACCACTGTTCTGTGAACGGTGTGTCAGAGCCAGTTCCTTACGCATATTGCTCCTGTTCCATCAACTATAAATTTGTTCCGCTGTCTGTGTGCACCATTATATCCAATGCCGTTTAATGTCTGTATACACTGCATCAACAGCATAACATCATCAACCTTCTTTGTTATTGCTTTAAAAACATCCACCAAATAGGCAAAAGAACAACTTTCCCCATTGAAAAAAATGTTTTTTTTTGCTGAGGTTGACTCACTCACCCTCCTGCTTTGTCAGTCTGCAGATGTTTCATCACCCTGTTGGGTAACATCATCAGTACAGCCTCCGATGAAGGGTTGTTGTCGTTTCCCGCTTGTTGTTTAAACTCTGGGATCCTTAGGAGTTAATTACCTCATTTCCAGTTTTCCTTTGCAGTTGTGTGTGTATAGGTCTAATTGTGAATGATTATTGGTGGCCTTCTTCGTGGAGAGCCAGTCCTCTCGAAATTCCCGTGCTTGCCTCTGTTTGCATTGACTGAGGATCTTGACTTGCCCCAATGGATGTGGTGATTCTCCTTGTCTGTGTGTATGAAGACGAGTGAGTATTGGTCGTTTTTTTTGTTGCGAGTTGGTGTTCATGTATTCTCGTCGCCAGTTTCTTTCCTGTCTGTCTAATGTAATATTTGTCGCAGTCCTTGCATGGAATCTTATACATTACGTTTGTTCTGTCCATAGCGGGTAAGGGGTTTTTGATTCTTGTTAACAGTTGGCGTAGGGTTGGTGTTGGTTTATGTGTTACTCTGATACCCAGAAAGAAACACGAACTTATAAACAACATTTTCCCCGGCATCAAATTCACCAGAGAAGAAGAAAAGGACAAACAGCGCCCATTCCTGGACGTAACGGTAGAACGCAAGGCCAACGGGGAATTTCTGACCAAAGCACGCGGGAAGACAGCAAACACGGATCAAGGCCTAAATTTCAACACCCCAACAACGACAAACGGAATTGCGTAAAAATACTGCTCAAACGATGCAAAACAGATCACAGGAACCCAGAACTACGCCAAAAATGAAGAAGGATACCTCCACCAAATATTTGGGGACAACGGATGGACAAAAAAGCTGAGTCTGACGATGCCTGTCACAGAAACAACAGGTAGATACAGTACGCTCCACTTGTCACATTACTGTACACCAAGTACACACCTGAACTGATCACCAGATTCTCACGCTGCAGGACATCTTAGTATCTCTTGGCATCTACATGCAATTTCCCGAAAAATGCGTTGGACTAAACGGGCCACTTTTCTGAGCTTCAGGGAACATAAATCCTGTCTGCGCATCCCCTCCTCTGGTCAACATTCAGCCTTGGTCTGGAGAAGCGACAAATAATACCGGCAGTGATCAGTTTCGAGAAGACAGTCTGCCATCATTGGTTACATTTCAATGGCGTTAACATCACCGGATCTTCGAACTGCTAACATCATCAGCGTTACTTCTCAGATAAAACAAAATGTCACAAGTAAGATTTATAACACACAAATCCATTCCCTCCATCACCAATACTCAGTAGCAGCAGAGTGTGCCATCCTCACTGCTGAAATTCACCAAGGTTCGTTAGACAGCGCCTGCCTCACACACATGACTGTTTCCATGTGGGAGAATAAGGGTAACCCGATTATACGACCAAGTGCAAGTACCCCTCCAACCATTCACCATCCACATTTGAAACATATCACGGCACCTCCAGTGTCGCTGAGACAAAATTCTGAATCCATTCGCTGCCAGCGTAGTGAGTCTACCAACAACACATGGACTGCCGCGGTTCAAGAAGGCTGCTCAGCACTACCTTTCCATGGGAACTACAGATGGGTAATGAATGCGAGACTAGCCAAGGATGTCCACATTAGGCGACTGCATAAAAGAAGTCCAACCTGAAACAGAAGTGCGCCTCGGCCACCATTTCAGATTTCATTGTAAATTTCTCTAAAAGTGAAGATGTTTAAAAACAGGTTGTGCGATTTCATATTTTAGTACCAAATTTGTTTTTAAGAATTTTATTGCAGGCGATAAGGAAAGGATTGAAAACATCCCGCCATTCACCACGATCGACCTAACCTCGTTTCAGGGGAATATGCCCGAAGTTCCAAATTGAAACAAGCGAATCTGCATCGCCAAGAGCGGTGTAAATCCGTGAAAGCTATTGGAAAATTTGTGGTACGCAATGGATTGTTCGGAAGAAACATCGAGGGCTGAAGGACCTGCTCTGCGCTATATTGTTCTATAAGCAATGAAACGTGCCAAAGAACAAGGGAAAATTAAACTGCTTCGTTTAATATGTAACAGCGATAATGCCGACAGAGTGTTTTCAGTATATTTTTAGATAGCAATACAACCAAATGCCATTCTAATGTTTGGACTATTAATTTGAAAGCACTCGTATCCCGTGACTGGATTTAATGATTGAGACACGAAAAAGCCAATGAAGGGAGTTGACTGCTTGTCCAAAAGGCTTGAAGTAATGTCAATGCTGCAGCTTCTGTCATATTCCACGGGAGGTGTCTCTCAATTATAAATACCTGTTTTCTCTTCACATTTATCTGAGTCCATTGCAGTTCTGTCTCCAGCGACAAGAAACACCACCACTTTTCAGACACGATGAAAGTTCTTCTCACCTCTTATCCACTTGACGTGTTGCCGACCGTTATACAGTCTGTCATGATTTACTATGCGACTATAACAGTGGTTGGTATCCCCAAGAAAGTTATTATAATCAGTTACTGACTGTGTAAATCAGGGTACTGTGTTCCTGCTCTTATCTCGAACACTCAGTCTCAGTGCGTCTTTATCCCTCACTAATCCAAAAGCAGAAATCCAACTTGCTTCCGGCCAGTGCCCCTGGTCACTGACGGTCATGTGCTGCCTTTTAAATGTTTATTTAACTCTCCACAAAGGCTCTGGATTCCTTTTTTTCACTTCTTTGCGAGTTTGGAAAGAAATTCAATTTTAATTGAAAGCCCGTCCTGTATTGAATGCAATGAACTAGGATTTGAATCATTTTTTAAAACCGAAAAAACTGTGGATGCTGTAAATCAGGAACAAAAACAAAATTGCTGGAAAAGTTCAGCAGGCCTGGCAGCATCTGTGAAGGGAAAAACAGAGTTAACGTTTCGGTTCCAGTGACTCTTCCTTTTGTTCCTGCGTTTAAATTATATTTGTCAGTAGCCTGCATTCAATCACCTCTTCTACCACCGAGCGGGAATTCTGTTATCTTCAGCAGGTGGGAGGTTTCTGACTCCCCATCCACCAACCCCCCTCCCCCGCACCCGGCAGCTTGATCGGGGAGAGGGGCGGTTCCAGACACTGGCATTGTCATTTAAACAATGCTGCGTTGGTCGAGAAAACACTCCGGGCTTTGTATCTGGATGCTTTCACCACCCGTAGTTTGCACTGAACGTCATGTTATTGATGAATTAGATGCCGAATTCTTTTTGCTTTACACTCGGCAGTCAGAGTTTTTGTCGGATTTCTGAAACATTCGCCTTTCTTTTTCTCCCTCATTTTCAGAATTTCCTCTTTGGATACGTGCTTCATTTCAACCAACCGCACCCAAACCCGCCCGTACTCTGTTGTATTGAATTTGGCACCATGAAGCACTGTTACAGTACTTTAGAGTTTCGGTATGTTTCCCTTTGTGGAGTGAGCTATCCCTTTTGGGATCGTCGTGCGTTCATCACAATGCACGGGGCTCCAGAATTAATCATTTAGTTCATTGTCCTGTGATCCGATGTAGTTCATGCAGCTATTTTCAGAAAACAATGAAGTGATATGTCAGGGTCCGCATTGTCAAGTTAGGTTGCAATGACCCTCTGTGCCTTATTTATAATGGTTTTACACGGAAGCCATTGCATGTTGAAGAAGGGTGGAATTGTAGCTATTAGGCTTTTGGAGTTTCGGGGTGACAAATGGAGGTTTCAGGCCCAGGTTCACAGCACGAAGGCCGGTGTTAAAGTGTTGAATTTGGGTTATGTTACCTAATCCTGTCACGTGTTCGAACTTTTGAGGATGTACGTCAATTGCGAAAAGTGATTTGCGATGTAAACACGAAGAAATTGTCGTCTACCGTTGTGTTTTCCTTTCATTCATTCATGGGATGTGGAGTTTGCTAACTGGTTCAGCATCTTTTTACCATCCCAGCGCGATGTTTATGGATGTAGAGCCAAAGTATGCTGCTTTGTCTTGGTTGATGTCAACCTTCCGGAATGTAAGTCAGGGCGTAGGGACGTCGTCCAAAGAATAAGTGCTATGGAATTTCGCAGCGAAAGCAAGAGGAAAATTCTCACCACGGGAACTCTCTTCAAAATAGCTCCCTCTCAGCCACGGACAGGAAACGGGGGGGGGGTGGTGGGGGGCTGTGTGGTGGCGGCTCTGAGCATAGCAGATAAGTGTACACAGAAGGCTGGAGCACAGGAACGTCAGCCTTTGGAATTGTTGAAGATATTTGAGATTTTTTCAGTGTGTTTGGATGAGAGGTTTCGTTTTTTATGGTTTTTTTTTAGGACGAGGATGTTGCTGTCTGGCCAGCATTTATAGCCTATTCGCAGGTTTCGTTGAGAAAGTGTTGGTGAGCTGCCTTCTTGAACCACTACAGTCCATATGCTAGGTAGACTTAGAATGCTGCCCTAGAGGGAAGTCCATGACTTTGACACAGGGACACGCAAAACATGGCGATGTAGTTCTTAGACAGAATGGTGAGTAGTTTCAAGTGGAATTTGGAGGTTGTGGATATCCCATTTGTCTTTTGACCTTTTCCTTCCAGTTGCAAGTGATGGTAGGTTTGGAACGTGTCTAGTTCACACTGTTGCTACTAATTGTCGAATCGTCGGTCGTGGAACGAATAGATGTTTGTGGATGTGATGCCAATTAAGTGGGCTACTTTGTCCTGGATTGTGTCAAACTTCTTGACTGTTGTTGGAGCTGTACTCATCCCGGCAAACGGGAAAAATTCCTGGTACGTGCATCGCAAATGATGGACAGGGTCTTGTTGTGTCAGGATTTGAGATTGTTGCTGCTGTATTCCCAGTTTCCGACCTGCCGGTGCCGCCACTGTAAACAGAGGAAGTGCTTCAGTGAGACCCTCAAAGCCTCACTGGCAAGGTGCGAAATTACCACAGGCACTTGGGAATCTCCGACCGAAGACCGTCCAAAGTGAAGGAGGAACATCCGGGAAGTTGTCGAGCACCTCAGGACTCGCTCTTGGGTTGAACTGGAAGGCGGACGAAAACAGGGAAAGGACCCTGCTGTCTTACCAATTCCCCGCGAAGCTTTCCCGTGACCGCGAACTATCCAAAAGTAGTCGCCTTGGTCGGTACAACCACTTATGGACTCTCCCTGAGCGTGGAAGAGAGTCATTCTCATTTGTGAAGAATCATCTTTTGCGAATGTGATTACCCCATCACATTTCCATCCTTCTTATTTCCAACAAGGTGAAAATTCTTTGAATTTTGTTCCCAACTTAGATCTCCATCCAACTATGTCAGCTTAATGGTTATGAAATCAAATATTTATTTCAATTTGCATCGTCAGTTCATCTCCTTATGCTGAATTCTGTGACCTATTTGCTCTGGATTAGGCTGTCTACGATTTTCGCAATTCACTGCTCTTCTTTACATTATGAACCTTGTTTCTATTTGTCTTGACAGCCTGCTTTTTTTGCCATCCATCTGCCATTTTAATTTAAAGATGCTCCCAAACACACTGGGAAATTCTTATCCTCAGGCAATAGTCACGGTCCTGCCCAGGTGAACCCAGTCAGTTCGTACTGGTCACATTTCCTTCAGAACATGTCCCAGTATCCTAAGAATCTTTAAACTCGCTCTTCCACCCTCGTTCCGGTCATGTATCCTGCCGTTTTAATTCTCACTAGCATGCAATGGTCCTGAAATCGCAGCTCTGACAGCCTACATTTTAATTCATTTCCATGCTTCCTACTTTCGGATGTTATGACGTCATCCCTTTTATCCGCCATTGTCATCGGTGTCCACGTGCACCAAGACCATTGTCTAATCTCTCTCCGTCTCTCGGATGTCCTGTAACTGCTTGCAGGCATCCTTACCAGGGAAGCAACATACCATCTTGGAATCTCGTCTGTGGCCACTGACACCCTTTTTGTGGCCCCTTACAATTGAATCCCGTACCAGTACAGCAATCCAGAAATTTCTCCTTCACTCCATTTACAACGAACGCTTTCTGCTTACTCCTGAGGGGACATTCCGCCCAAGATTATCTAAAGTGGGAGAACTGCTCTCCAGGCAATTGACCACAGGGAGTAACGCGCTGCCTGCAAAGTCCTTTTACTCTCTCCTCCTGGTCACTGCTTTCCTTTCTGCCGACAGAGTCTTCGTCTTTGCACCAAAACTGTGCACTTGCTATCCACGATACTCTGAGCTTTTGAACCATGTTACTCCAAAATCTGCCGCTGGAGACACTTTCTGCACACATGCTTTACCCATGGAGCAGGAGCAGCATGTCATGGCTTTGAGCTGCCCTGCCATGACTTACCACTATGGATTAAATATTTGAAGGATTTTTAAAATTACAACAGCAGTGTCGCTTGGGCGTCTTCCATTGACCCCGTTAATACAGGATATAGCTCTGACATTCTGGGTAGTAGTGTAAGCAGTGACAAATTCCACTCAGATCGAATCAGCATTTGCAGGTAACGTGAATAGAAATAAAATAGAAGTGTTGCAAATGCTTCAGTGGGTTTGGATTTCAGTACAGAGAGGAAGGATAGCTTACAGGACACCAGGTCACATTATACCTATACGAGATGGAAGAAAAATCAATGAAAATCAGAATTATATGTTCTGAATTTCTATAAGCTGCTTTGCAGAGAAAATTATACTTAACAATTAGTCTGCCATCCAAAACTTATAATAATCAAGCGGTTGGCTTTGTTGACCAATTAACTGACTATATTTTCTTTTTAATTCGAGTTAACTATACCCATGTGATCACAACTTCCACAAAGGTACTGCAGTTCTATTTGGATTTGACAGTGAAGTAGACCATATGGTCTACACTTAGGAGTATTGTTGTTCAGCGTCAGAGTTATTGCTAGGAAGAACGTCAATGTCGCCTGGAATTGAAATTTCATTGCAAACTGCCTGGCTATTAAATTTTATTTGCTTTATCTGATATATGAAACCTAAAAAGGAGATAATAGTCTGTTGCTCTTGTTGACCAACGGTCAGCTTTCATCCCTGAATCTTATGACCCTTCCAACATCACACTAAGTTGAAAGGAACATAGCAATGGCTTTAAAGAAAGAAATGCTCATCCTTGCAAGGAGAAAAAAAAAACTATTCCATTGCTTTTGTAAGTTTAAGAACTAATTTATGTAAATACTTTAGTTATTGTCTGATCCTTTTCCGTTTTCACTAATGCTGATGGAAATGTATCAAATAAATGTACCCGGAGAAGTTTATTTTGCTACTGGTGACAATGAGCTCAGGAGCCTGGCCAGTTGGTTGTTTCATGATTTTCTTTAAACACTAGTTTCATATAGATGAAGTTGCATCAATAATCATTTCGTAAGTTTATCATTAATTGCAAGGATTTGTAATCTGCTCTCCTACCCAATAATTATACTCTGCACTTGTGATTAACTCTTACTTACCACGAGCAGTTTTTATGAAGAGTTCCTAAATTCGTTTCAAGCACTTATGAATTGAAAACTTGTGGAACAATAGATTTATCTCAAGTTCTCCAGATAACTGTATTATTGTCTTTTCCTTTATTTCTCTGAAACTTCAGTTTGCACATTGGAGCATTTTGTTTTGAACAAGATAGTGAAAACCAGAGATAATAGGAACTGCAGATGCTCGAGAATCCGAAACAACAGTGTACAGCTGGATGAACACAGCAGGCCAAACAGCATCTTTTTCTGATGAAGGTCCGAGGCCAGAAACGTCAGCTTTTGTGCTCCTAAGATGCTGCTTGGCCTGCTGTGTCCATCCAGCTCTACAGTTTTTGAAAACCACATGGCTGCTGCTGACTGCTGTACGAGTTTGCTGGAGTCTTTCACTTCCATGATCGTACAGTTAAAGAGCGAGTTGCCCTTGAACAGCGCTTTTCAGGCAGGTGCACGAGTTTATTTCAAGCTGTTGAAGGAAAGAAGCCTCCCAGCACAGTTCCCCACTTTCTGCAGAAGCCCTTGTTTTGGTCCAGTGTACAACCTGGAACACAAATGAAGCTACACTTTAGGGAGACTTTGAATGTGTTTGCTGAACCTTTCCTGATGACTGTGCCAAATCTCAGAGACAGCTGTCTACGCCAGGTGATTTGTTCAGACGACAGTCATCTGAACGTTCCACACGCATTTTCTCTTTAGTTCAAGAAGTAAATGTTTGAAAAGAAACTCGTCTTCCAGCTTCATTAGACGTGCGTCTCCATATGCGTGTGCGTGTGCATGCTTGCGCAAATGTGTGAACTGCTTAGAATGATGGATATTTATACCTTCTTTTTACTTACAATGCCAATCTTCGTATCTTATTTTCACCAGAACTCCACTACATTGTTGTTTATTAAATAAACCGATTCGACGGATCTTCTTAGCCTTAAGAAGGACATTATTCATGAGGACACAGGACAAATTGTGCACAAATTGCCTGTTTTAATGCATGATTAAGACAGACAATTTAATGTTGAGACAGGGACTGTAGAGAGCCATATCAGGGGTAACAAAGGCCGATTCCACACTAATGACAAGTCCCTTAAATCATGAAACTGCTTGTAAAGGAGAGGTATCCAGAATATGCCAGATGATCAAGTTGCAGACAGACTTAAAAAATAGGAGAGGGAGTAAGCTTGCAGACCCTTCGAGCCTGCTGGGCTATTCAAAATGTCGCAGGTGATCATCTGGCTCAACTCACACATTCTTCGCGTACCTTTTGATTCCTTTAGCCTTAGGGGCTACATCCAAATCCTTCTTGAAAGCATTCGCTGATAGCATAGGAACCGTTTTCTGTGGCGGAGAATTCCACATGCTCACTCTGTCTTGGCGATGAATTTTTTCTTCACCTCAGCCTTAAATGCATTTACTCTGACCCGTCCTGTTGAAATGTTAAAATGCTTCTATGAGGTCATTCCATCTCTCCTCTAAACTCCAAGAAATATAGCTCTAATCATCTAGTTTCTCTTCATACGTCAGTCCTGTCGTCCTAGGAATCAGTTCGTTGCACTCTCGCCACAGCCAGAACATCCTTCGTCAGAGGAGACCAATTTTGTGCACAATAGCCCACGTGTAGTCTCACAGAGTTGTGTAAAAGCTCAGCAAGACATCTCAGCTTTTGTACCGGATTTCGTTCACAATGAACCCCAAAATACAGTTTGACGTCTTCAAAACGAGTGCGTTTATTTTCAGCAGGAGGTGAATACCCATTTCCCTTTCTGTATCTATTGCCATTCAGATGTTCATCTGCCTTCATCTTTTTATGACCAGAACGAGCATTTCACGTTTATTCTTCGTTTATCATATGTTTGCGCACTCACGCAATTTTCGCCAATAGTACAGACATCAGACGGACATGGACGTTGATGCGTGTGGAGCTTCAATTTGTATCATAGGCAATCTGTGACTTCCTTAGAAGTGCTTAATAGGGTCAGTATAAAATAAACGTTCCTCTAAATCTAGGATGTAGTGTGCCTACAGCCCATATACCTGAAAGTCGGCGTTGAGGAGGATTTACCCTGTATCTTACAGCGTGCTTCCTCTTGCTTTGCACGATTTGCTGGTGATAGTTCAAAAAAGGTTTTATTCTGTGTTCTACTGACGGTAAACCTGTTTTAAGAGATTTTGTTTTTTTAACGGGCATTAGCAGATGGAGCTTCACTCTGCATCTAGCCCTGTGCTACATCTGTCTTGAGAGTTTTTTTTGTGCTGGTGCGGGAGAGGCTAAACTCAGTAAACTGCCCGGTACTGTACATTTCCTGACAGTGTCTGATGAGGTAACACAAAGCTACTTAGAAAATAAAACTGCATAACTTTTATTCAGATAGAAAGATAAATGATTGTATAGTTTTCATGTCGAGTTTTGAGCAGATGTCTGTGTGTATACGCATATATTTGAATCTTACGTTTATACAATGCAAACCTCCTCAGTTTAAAATGCACAGCCGAAGTAACCATTGTAATTGCACTTCGCTGGCTTTTTCATGTACCCGGTTTGAATGAACAAGGTAATGCAAAAGGAGACGCAAGTATATCAGCTATTTACAACAGATATTTAACACTTTTGTAATCTGGAGCACGCCTTTCTTTCTTTCACTGAGGATGTGGTTATCTAGAGGTGTGCCTGGAGATGGGCCCCGATGGAAAGATAAAGACCCTTAGTTTTTACATGTCACTAAGGCTTAGCACCCTTTGATCAACCAATGTAAAGAGTATTTTGATCTAATTACACTTTCTGCATCAATAATTATGAGAATAAAACAGTGAAATAATGAAAGTATTTCTTGACGACTTTGACAAAAATGTGTGTATAAGATAGTTTATCAACTTTATTTATCATTCTAAATCCAAACCGATTTTAAAAAAAAAACCCTTTTCCACCAAACTGTGTCTTCAATTACAAAATGTTATTTTCTAATTGAAATTACACAAGAAAGATTTACTTTCATCTTCCTAAACACAACAATTGAAAAAATAAGTTACCTAATATAGACCTGTACGAGTTTAAACTGAGTCTGTACAATCAAATGAACAATTGCCGATAAAGGTTCACATGCTTGCCGGACTGGAATGGAAAATTTAGTGAATTCTCTATTTTCCTGCCTGGAGCACAGCTGTGGTTATTTGTCAATTCTCAGGGAGAGATCAAGAGGAGCATGTGAGTTCACTGGAGAGCATTTAAAAGCATTACAGCAAGTGATGTAACAGAAAGCAGACAAGAGATTTAAAAAAAACTCGTCATTTTGCCAGGAGTGATAAAGTTGTGATGTTACTCCCAGTGATAGGTGGGGTTTAATGGGCCTTAGAAAATCAAAACGAAATTCAGTGAGGCGAATGACTCCATAAGAATGCCAGATAGAAAGAAATCTCACAGAGTGTATCATGTGAATATTTCAAAGGTATTTTGATCGGGGAGAAAAGCAAAAAGAGAACCTGTTACTGGATACACCACCGTGTTACAATAATGTTCCGATGATTCTGAATTGGGCAGTTCTCCTCCAAGCCACTGAGCATCCTGACTGGGAATAAATCGCTGTTCCTTTACCACTGCTGGGGGAAAGTCCTGGGATTCGATTCCCCAGGTAACTATAGGTCAGAACAGAACAGTTGACCGCAGCGATTCAACTACAAAACTCATAACTATCTTCTCAAGGGCAACTAGGGACAGTCGATATTTGCTGGACAGTGTTCAATTAGCGAATTTAAAAAAGCTCATTCTTGGAATGAATTCTACCGCAGGCCACAAGACATTTCCCTTTCGACTGGCTTTCTGCATTTCTCCACGGATGTCATGAACAAGTCCTTTGACATTTTAATAACATTTTCCACATGTTCGTCAGCGTCTAAGAAAGGAAAGTCATGCAATTCCCTTCCCAAATGATCACACCCGATGGTAAAATTGTCACAGCATAAAAGGAAGTCATTTCGTTGGTGAAATCGCTGCCCGTTCCCTGCAAAACTAATGAAATTCTCCCACTGCTCCATGCTTTCCATGTAACCCTGCTTCTTAAAAAGAATCATTCAAATACATTTAAATTATCTTTCATTGAAGCCACAAGCCAAATTCCGCTGTCAGTTATACAAAAAATGAAGACCCGTTCAAAACAACGGCACGGGGCGGCACGCTGGCTCAGTGGTTCGCCCTGCAGCCTCCCAGAACGAGGGACCCGGGTGCGGTTCCAGCCTCAGGCGATTGTCTGTGTGGAGTATGCGCATTCGCCCCGTGTTTGCGCGGGGTTTCTCCGGGTGCTCCGGTTTCCTCCCACTGTCCAAAGATGTGCAGGCTAGGTGGATCGGCCATGCTAAATTGCTCGTTGTGTTCAGGGGTGGGTGTGTTACACGTGAATGGGTTTGGGTGGGATGCTTCAAGGGGCGGTGTGGACTTATTGGGCCGAAGGGCCTGTTCGCACAATGTAGGGAATCTTGAAAAAAACCTTCCGTGATGTTATAATTCATCATACTGCTCGTGCCTAAATTTTGAAAACCTCCCTTCATTTGGCTTGATGTGTTAACCCACTGACAGGGGAACATACTTGAAGCCCTGGACTGAAACGCTTAATCACCATCGCTGCCAGCAGTGTAAACCATGGAATCTGTAGGAGAATTTGTGCAAGGCAATTCTGATTAACAGCAGGGAACTCTGTAAAAGAACAGGCAAAATAATGGTTTCTTCTGTTTGATGTGGGATGGCATTACTGTAGTCAGAGCCCGAGTCAGTACTTTTTCCGTTAGAAATATGATCAAATTTTATCCTAATGTTGGACTTTATTCTGAAGTTTAATTCACAACACTTGCATCCTCTATTTGGATGTAACGAACGTTAACACAAATATTACATTGAATGGAGATAACAAGGTGTAGAGCTGGATGAACACAGCAGGCCAAGCAGCATCTTAGGAGTAGGAAAGCCGACGTTTCGGGCCGCGACCCTTCATCAGAAATGAGGGAGGGGAAGGGGTTTCTGAAACAATAGGGAGATAGGGGGAGACGGATCGAAGATGGATAGAGGAGAAAATAGGTGGAGAGGAGACATACAAGTCAAAGAGGCGGGGATGGAGCCAGTAAAGGAGAGTGTCAGTGGGGAGGTGGGGAGGAGATCGGTCAGTCCAGGGAGGCCGGACAGGTCAAGGGGGAGGAATGAGGTTATTAGGTAGGAAATGGGGGTGCGGCTTGAGGTGGGAGGATGGGATAGGTGAGAGGAAGAACAGGTTAGGAAGGCGGGGACGAGCTGGGCTGGTTTTGGGATGCGGTTGGGGGGCGGGGTGGAGATTCTGAAGCTTGTGTACTTGTCCAATTGGCTGGAAGTAATGTGAATATTGCAGCTGTAGCCGTAAACAACTGGGAAATATCGCTCAAGTATAAGTGAGGTTTCTCTACATCTCTCAACTCATAGTCGGGTACATTTCAGTGTCCAACGACGAGAGACATTGCCATTTCTCAGGCAAGATGAGAGTTCCATACAGTTCTTATCCATTTACCCTGTTACCGCCTGTTCTACAGGCTGTAATGATTTACTACCCAGTTATAGTAGCAGTTGGAATCCCAGGTAAGTGATAATCTGCAGCTTCTAACTGTATAAATCAGAGATACTTGTGTTCCTATTTTACTGCCAGACACTACCTTTTCATTGTGTGCTTTGTCCTGATCCAAAATCAGAAACCGAATCTGCTTCATGTTTGCTGACCATGATCATTCACGGTTCATTCATTGTCTTTGAGATGTTAACTCAAGTCTTCATTGAGGACTGCAGATAATGTTTTATTTGTTTTCAAATTTGCAAACTCGCTCAGTTATAGTTGAGACTCTGATCCCTGGCTGTCACAATGAACTATTGTAAATGATTTTGACAACAGTCTGGCGTCAATCACTTCTTCACCCGTTGAGCGGGAGGCAATTGGTCCCTTGACACTCTCTCATTGCCACAGCGAAACTCGGCAGGATAACAGTTTGAGACGTAAGCCATTTAAACAATTTTGCTTGGATCTTCTGACGGCTCCAGACTTTGTCTCCAGATAGGAATCCCGGTTCCGCTTTCACCATCCAAACTTTAGAAGGAGCATGATTTTATGCATTAATCAGATGCCGATTCCTCATTGCTGTAGGCTAATCGGTCATGGATTTTATCGGATTTATTAACCATTCACGTTGCTGTTTCTCCATTAATATTCGAATGTCATTTTTGGACTCATTCCCTGTCCACGAAACACTTCACTGTGTGTTTCGATTTGTGATCATGATGCACCACCGCGTTCCTTCGAGGTGCCTGCGTGCTTCCCGTCGTGCAGTTTGACATCATAATGTACCTGTACAGTCACCCGGATGCTACACAATTGATCATTTGGTGCTTGTCCTGTGATCGGCTGTGATTTTATGTATTTACTTTCATTAAACAATGCACTGAGGTGTCAGACTGCATATTGTAAAGTTCGGGTGTGTTGTTTTTGCATCTTTGCATAACTATCACACAGACATTATCCCAGAGATAAAGCAAGGCGGAATTGCAGCTCCGGGCTTGTCAGAGATTTCGCAGTGACAAATTTGGGCAACTGAAACGTTGGTTTTCTGTGGGCAGGGCGAGGGTGTGTTCGTGGAGTTTCTGACGCAGATTCACAGACTTATGGCCGGTCTTAAAACGTTTAAATGAGGGTTAGGTAACATCAGCCGCCTTGTGTCAGACTTTTGAGGATATTACCATGGACGTATCTAAATTGTGATACGGAGATGGAATCCTGATCATCCAGCAACTGTTTGTAGATATTGTGTGGTTTCCATCCATTTATTCATGGAATGTGGGTGTCACACGCTCGGCCAGCATTTAATTCAAATTCCTTGTTGATCTTGCAAAATGTGCTCCTAAGCTGCTGTCTTGAAATGTTGCTGCCGAATTTCTCTTGCCAGGTACACTATTCTATAGATATGTATTTCCAAGATTTAAAGCCAGCAATACTAAAGGAATAGTGACATATTTCCACATTAAGATGATGAGTGGAATTTTGGTGTATCTTCAGTTGCTGCTGTATCATTTATCACCTGCTTTTCTCCATCCAGAACATCATGGTGTAGTTTGGCATTTCCTTGTCTCATATGTGTCAGTGGTTGCTTCTTTATGCAGTGTATCTTGCAGGTGATCTTGTCCTGATTGTTATTAAGTTTCTGGAATGAAATTGAGAGTGTGCGGACAGCATCTCAACGGTTAGAGCTTTGGAAATTCACAAAGGGAAAACTCTCACCAATGTAATACTCCTCAAGGTAGATCCTGTCCTTTAGATAACTGGCAGGAAGCAGAGAGGCTAACTAGGAGTAAGGCAGTTAAGAGCAGCTGGACGGCAAGAGCATAGAAGCCTGAACACTTTCAGCTTTTGAAAAGATGCCAACTCCTGTCAGGTTGTTGAGATGAGAAATTCATCTTTCACATTTTGTGACGTGGGCATCACTTACTGGCCAGCAATTATTGCCCAGTCCTATTGGCTCCTGGGAAGATGGTAGTAAGCTGCCTTTTGGAAGGTCCACAGTCCATGTGCTGTAGGGAGAGCCAACATGCTGCTAGGGATGTGTTTTCAATATTTTGACACAACTGTACTGAAAATATTGCAAAATACATCTGAGTCGGGCTATTAAATGGCTTTGAGAAACGTGTTGGTGGTGTACGTAATTTCTGTTGCCCTTCTAGATTGGTGTGGTCGTGGAATTGTGGTAGCCTTTCAACTGACATTCTATCACTGCATTTATACGGGAAAAACAATTGAGTTTCAGGTGAATACTGACTACTTAGAATGCTGATCATAGCCGATTCAGTGATGGGGCAGTGGTTAGATTGCTTCTTCTTGGAGAATGTTGCCGGGCATTTATGTAGCATGAATGTTAATTGCCACTTCTTAGGCCAAGCCTTAACATTGTCTAGGGTTTGTTTTCTTTGATCAGGGTCTGCTGCAAGATCTGTAGAATTATGAAGGCTGCTGAACATAAAGAAATCATTGGCAAACATCCCAACTTCTGATGATAGGATGTAGGGAATGTCATTGATGAAGAAGCTGAAGATGTTTGGTCATTGAGCATTTGATGAACTCGTGGAGCGATTTCCTGGAACTGTGATGACTGATATACAACAACGTCCATCTTCATTTGTGCCAGGTACGACTCCAACCAGTGGACAGTTTTCTTCCTGACTCGCATTGCTTCAAGTTTTCCTTCGGTTACTTGCTGACATACAAAGCCAAACAATGCTTTGATGTCAAGCGCTGTCAGTCACACACCACCTCAAGAATTTTAGGGATAGTAGGAACTACAGATGCTGCAGAATCTGAGAGAACAAGGGTGTAGGCCTGAAATGTCAGCCTTCCCTCTGATGCTGCTTGGCCAGCTGGGTTCATCCAGCTGTACTCGTTGTTAACTTAAGAATTAAATCTTTTATCCATTTTAGTACAAGTGCTATAATGAGGTCAGAAAATGTGTGGACAGGAAGGACCCCACATTGAGTGTCACTGAGCAGTTTCTTGCTCAGCAGATGCTGTTCACAGCATTGTTGAGAACACCTTCCATCACTTTATTGATCATTGAGTACGGTCTGATGGGATGATATTTGGTGAAGCTCAATCCGTCCTGCTTTTTGTCTGCGGCACACATTTTGCAAGTTTCCATTTATGTTGGGAGATGACTGTTTTTTTTAAGGGAAGATGAACAGTATTGTAAAGCCTACAGCGAGTTATGGAACAAAGGTCTTCAGTACTCTGGCAGGAATGCTGTCAGTGCACATTGACTTCACTGTATCCTCCAACTTAAAGATTTTTTTTTGTTTTGTTTATCACTTGGAGTTAACGAGAATGGTCAATAGTCTGCAGCAGTGAAGCGGGGGACCTCTGGAGGAAGACAGGGTTGATTATCCACTCAGTAATTCTGTCTGAAAAGTGTTGCAAATTCTTCATATGTTGCATTGTGATGCAGTCTTCTCCCATCATATTGAAGTCATTTTTTGAGGGGTCTCCTCCTCCAGTGTGATATTTGCTTGTGCACCAAACATTACAAACAAATAGAACGTAGAACATAGAACATAGAACAGTACAGCACAGAACAGGCCCTTCAGCCCACAATGTTGTGCCGACAAATGTTGCAGGCCTGTAAAGCTTTGATCTAATCAGTTCGTTCTGAGAACTGCAAACTTGTTAACATAACTGACTAATATGCTACAATACAGGTTCTACAACTCTCGTCCTAATCACTGGGTCTGGAAACAAAGGCTGATAAATCAAAGTACTTATACTCGTGAGGTATCTGCTGATGCTCAAGATACGAATCCCTGCTGTTTGTGGGTCGGATGTTGCAAGTGCAATGCGCCCTGATGTTACATTTATTTTCGTTTATTGACAATTATTTAAATTTGGATTCCCCTATCATCATTCAACTGAAGTGAAATTAGCTCAGTAACTTCCTAATAATTCTGTTGGGCATTCTTCACACATTTTAATTGCAGGGGAAAGCGAGCAGACCCAGGAAATTTAATATAGATCTATTTGCGCAGTTTCAGGGTCTTTACCGATGGTGTCTTTTTGACAGAATAATTTATCATTTATTTTGATCGAACATTACATTGCAACCCCTTCGCTTGTCCAATTCGAGCTGTCATAATATTCAGATTTCATCGCCAACTAAATTGTTTTAAACTATATTCTGTGCATTGTACTCATTTCTTGGGCTTCTGATTTATGATTCCTATTTAATTTTTCTTATCCTCTTCTAGCTAATGTGATAACTATTGTAATCCTGACCAGGGGAAAATGTGGCCTCTCCAAGTGTGTCACTCACTACCTGCGAGCAATGGCATCTGCAGATATGCTGACTCTTATGACTGATGGTGTATTTTGGAGAATTAATGATTACTATTTCCCAACTACATTCCTGTTGCTCACCCCTGTTTGTTCTGTGAACTTCATGCTGCTCCATGCAGCCACTGACATTTCTGTTTGGTTAACAGTCGCTTTCACTTTTGATCGCTTTGTTATCATTTGCTGCCAAAAGTTGAGAGTCAGATATTGCACCGAGAAAACGGCAGCTGTGGTTGTAGGAACCGTCTGTCTGCTGTTCTGTTTTAAAAACATTCCTTTTTACTTTGTATTCAAGCCTTTCATGATAATCAGAACTGTAGCCTGGGGATGTAATTGGAAAGCAGAATATTACACTGAATCTGCATGGATAGCATTTAGCTGGATTGATCGTTTCTTCACCCCAGTTCTCCCAACATTTCTGATCTTGCTGCTAAATACTCTGACTGTCAGCAAAATTTTAATATCCAATAGAATCCACCGGAAGTTGAAAGGAAGCAAACGTGATGTAGATCAGACTGATGCAGAGATGGAGAAGCGAAGGAAATCCATCATCTTACTGTTCACTGTTTCTGGTAACTTCCTCCTTTTATGGATGACGTATGTGATCTTCTTCGTCGTAATGAGGAATACAAACCATTTTTATTCAGCAGGTTGGAATGATCCGTTGCTGATCACAGAAGTGACTAGCTTTATGCTCCTGATTTTGAGCTGCAGTACAAACACGTGTATTTATGCAGTGACCCAGAAACAATTCAGACAAGAACTGAAGATTGGGATTAAATATCCATTGATAATCATGTCCAAATTATTGAAACTCTGATTAGAACCGAGGAATTTACAGCCTTGTGTTTGAATAGAATCCCATTTCTCATTCTGTGTTTTATGTGTCTCCAAGTTGAGTTCAACGGACACCATTTCGTACCAATTGTGCTCTGGTCATGACACTGAAAATATTTAGAAATGGCTTTGTTACCCTTTGTGTGTGTCGATGACCAGGGTTCAGTTGATGACATCAATTAAATTGTTATCCTGTCACAAGATGGATTAAAGCAATTCTTTGGCCACAAAAAGATACTTGGAATATGTGGCACACCTGAACATTTTGGTTTAAATTTGTCTCTCATTAATCAGGAAGACTTGATTTCGGCAGCAAGTGATATTGGTCAGACGAAGCCAGTTCAAAACATATCAAGGAAATCGTGTAGGTCACAACTGATATCTTATTGAAAGTCAAATGTAAGGTGCTGCAGTCCATACATGATTCAATTCGTTGCTCGGCTTCAAAGTAACTTATTTTGTTCTTACCACAGTTTAAATATGAACAAGAAACGTAAAAGTGTCATCACTTTAACTGTATCAAAAGACTTAGCAAGATAAAATATGATTTAACTGCTACTCAGTAACTGTTGCAGTGTAGGAGGATCTCATAACCATACCCTTAGCAAGGGCTCATTCAGCAAAATAGATTTACCTCACTTGTAAGCTTCTCTTGTCCGGTAGAATTGCAGCTGCAGCAGCAGCAGCGAGCGAGAGAGAGAGAGAGAGAGAGAGAGAGAACTTTATTTAGCAGCTTCCTTGAAAAATACCAGCTTTTAGAATTGAAAGCAAAAACTAAAGCACAGAGTTGTGTCAATCGGACTTTGCCCGAGCATGGTTTTTTCCTGTATAGGCAGCGAGAAATTAAATTTACAACACCTCCTCTTCAAGAGAAACAGTACAGAACAAATCGCACTTCAAGACACACCTGGGCATAACTCTACCTTAAAAATGAACCATCAACGTATAAAGATGGCTTCATTTACAAAGAAGTTATTCTCACGGTTTTGATATCTGACATTGTAGAAATATATTGCATTCAACATATGAGTGCCAACTTCTCCTGTTACAGCTCATCTAAGTCCGTTTTTTCCGCCAATGAAAACTTCATTCTTTCTTCATTAATGTCATGACAACGCATGGGCCAGCACATTCTCTTACCCTGTCATATGTATGCTTTGCGAATTGAAAAACTGTAACAATAAAGTCCACCAAAGTAGTATGGTTTGTTTAACATTATTTCTTTCCCTTGACCATTAAGGGGTTCTGCCAAGTATGGACAAGTTGCTCAGATACATCATGGCATCATAAATTTTGAAATGTTGCAAAGTCAGCATCAGATTCAAGATCGCTTTCTCAGCGGTGAAGACTTCTTTTGATGACAATTCAGCTGCTAGGGCAAAAAATATATAGTAGCTGTGGGTAACACAGAATAAATGTTCGTCACAGCTTTCAGCTTGTCAAATGCCTTTGACAATCCTTCTTCCACTGATTTTTATTTTCCTGCATTTGTTCAACTGATCAGTCAGTGGATAACACCCACTGCTAAAATTCCATATGAATTATTGATCAAACGCACTCAATCCTAGGAAGTGTTGTTAATTTCTTCTGCACTGGCTCTATGGGGAAGAACCCCCTAAGTTTTGCTTTCACATCCGACAGGGCTATCTGTCCATTCCTAATGACATGGTTCAGGACATGACTTGGGGTCTTGCAGGCTCACTTTTGTACAGGTTTATGTCCAAATCCGCCTCTTCAATTCCATCGGAGAATTCTGCCGATGCTCCACACATTCCACCTACGTGTGACTAAAATAATCAAATCGTTTATGTACACCACATGATTGGATAACGCAGAAATTGCCTTATTTTATAAGTCTTTGAAGTGTGCCTGGTGCATTTTCCATACCTAATAGCAGGACATTAAGTTCGTGAAGTACATTTTGCGCCATGAAAGCTGAAAGTTCCTTTGCTCTTTCAGACAAATGCATTTCCCAGTATCGTCAGAGTAAGTCCAAATTAGAAATATAAGCTGCTTCTCCCACCTTCTCAAAACAGTCTTCCAAACGTAGATTTCGATATGAATCAGATTTCGTATCTGCGTTGACATTGCGTCAGTCCACACGTAATTGTTGCTTAGCTTCTCGTTCTGATATCATTACTTTGGGTGAGCTCCAGTCGCCGCAAATCATTTTGAGTACATCATTTGTGAGCATCCTTTGAAACTCCTTTCGCACCTGTACCAACTTTAAAGGGCTAAGGCTGTCAGGATGTCACCGAAACGGGACAGCATTACCTCCAACTGCCTCATGCATTATTAAACGAGATCTTCCCACCTAATTTCCGTATATATCTCCAGGGCATCTGGAGTTTGATCTGTTACGAAATTCAGTGATATATCCGAGTTTTATGAACTTTCTCATAGTTCAATTTAATCTGAGGAATGTCCAATTTTAAATGATCTGAACTTAGGTTTTCTCTCTGAGTTGGAACCAGTGACACATAATCGGTTTACTTTTCTTTTTTGACTTAACGATTTCTCCCTAAATAGTTTCAAGTGGACATTTCATCTCATACCCAAAAAATAATTAAAATGGGTTGAATTTAGTTTATTGATTCGCTGCATACCTAATTACAAAATATATTACAAACTGAATGCTCTGGATAGACTTTGGCGTCAGTGCTCAATGTGGTCTTTAATGTATGACACCGTCACTCTAATGATCCTTACAATTCTGGATGAGAGACCGTGGAACTGAATTGTTTTACTCCTAAGTTATCGACAACTTCCCTGAATACTTTTATGGAAAACTTAATCCTTAATCCGATTGTGTCTCTGTGGGTAGTCCGAATTGCATAAAGTAAGGAACTCTTCTACAAACTTTTTAACAGCGATACGGCGTACTGTAAGGACCTCTGGAAATGAGTAAACATATGCCTTGTGGTCAACAGATGTTGATACTCACTCTCTTGGCTTACAGTGTGGTCCTAAGCAACGAATTAAGACCGTTTTAAAAGATTCCTTGAATGCTGGAAGGGGTATTAAGCGTGTTGGTGTGATCACTGGCCGAGGTTTTCCAATTACTTGATACATATTATATGACTGGCAAAATTCAGCCACATCGAAATAAAGCCCAGGTCAAAAAAGTAGGATTGAATTCTGTTTGCAATTTCCTCACTCTCAAAGTGACCTCCTCTTGGAAATTCATGTGCTAACTGGAGCACCTCCTTTCTATAACCCACTAGTGATAAAATTTCTGACCATCTTTTCATTAGCCTGAATATGTGCTGGTCTCTATTTTCTCAACAAGATTTTATTTTAATGACAGTAGCATTCTGTGATACACTCAGACTCCTCTTCTGTCTGTGCTTTTTGACACAACTATTTTTCACGTTTCTGTTGTAGTTCCGTAAACTTATACGAAGTAAAAAAAATCACTTTGTCCCCCATCTGTTCTAAATTTTCCAACTAGTTGGTCAAAGATGTTTTCTGAAAATATAACTTCAACTCCCTTATCTTTGTTCATTGATTTCTTCTCCTATTTCAAACTGAAGCTTCGTGGCCTTGTTATGACGCAGTCAGGAAATACCCAAGGGTATGATTCCTGACACATCTCCGTTGTTTGGTTTTCCAAAGCTTTTTCCAATATCAGTAGTCATCACGCCCAACTTTCTTCCAACTGTATCATTACCGGGGAAAAACTGTATTTTCATATGTGAGAATTTCTTTATCGTTTCCCTAAACTGCTCCAAAATAACAATTTCTCTAAGAGCGGTATATGTTTGGTCCAGATTCGATGCTGTTATCCACCTACCAAAGTTATTTTATTCGAACGTTTGAAAGTCGGTAAATGTTTGACTTGGTCTCTTCCTGAGATTCTTAAAACATTTTCTGTGTACTGCTGGCACAATTCCACATGCACAGAAGATGGTCTTTTTCACTTGTTCACACGCCCCAGATACTCCCTCTGATAGTGACGCAAGCCCTTCACTAGTTCGCCGTCAAAAACTTTCTTTGAACTCACATCGCCGATAGCCATTTGGTTTGTTTAGCTACTATCTGAAATGGAATGAAACAAAAAAAAGCCATCTACACCCTTCTCATCGAGCATTGGTAACGCTTGGATATCTTTAAATAAATCACCTCTACACCTTTGGACACGATGGATGTGCTCTCCATCGCTGTTCTCATTTCTCCTCTAGACACCGACCTCTACCTCCGCTATTTAGAGTCGACTTTCTCATTTCCTTGCAATCTCCTGAAGTTCAAAAGCTCCCTCTTTCTCATTTTGCTTTCTCTCGTTAACCCCTTCTTCCGCTTTTAAATTGAATTCATACTGTTTCGCTTTATCACATTTAAGCCGTTTTGATTCCTTTGCTACTAGTTCCACTGCGCGTATCTCTCTCTCTCTCTCTCGCGCTTGCACCTCTCTTTATTATCGTTTCGTTTTGTTGTGCCAGGGCTGTTCTTCTTTTTTCTTTTGCCTCCAATGCCGGCTGCTTCATTTGTAATTGGGTTTTAGCCATTTCGAATGAATTCGACTGCATTCCTGCAATTGTAAATGACGAGCTTTTGCAGCAATTATCTCTCCTTTTCTCGTGAGAACAGGCAACTTAAACTTCAGCTTTTCCGCCAATTGATAAAGCTTTGCCTTACTCTTCTTCTGTAAACTACCAGAAAAGGTTACTTTCACACCGAGGAAAATCTTCGCCACAGAAAGAGGCATTCATTTACACGGCACACTGATTAAAATCTACCGAATACAAATGAAAGGAAAACGCCCAACACGCCCCACTCACTGAATTTTAGTCCAATGGTTCTAACAGCAACCTGGAATTAGAGATTTTCATAACGACGAACAGTCCCCATTTCATTATGGACTAAATGAAGCCTTCTGAAAACAGATCAAGGAAATAAATTCAACGCTAACTTTGATTTTATTGAAAGGAAAGTTTGAAATATTGCATTCCAGATTGGATTCGATCGATCTCACTACCAGGTTTTAAGGACAACATACTTTTTCCTTCCCATAGTTATAATCCAAGCAAAATGGAAAAAGACTTGAAGTAACAACTCTATTGAAATATTTATGGAATAAAAAGGCATGTTAATTAACTATTACTCATCAACTTTTCCAATATAGCAGCATCCCATAAACACAGCCCCCGCAAGGCAAATTCTGCAAAAGAGATTCATCTCACTTGTGATCTTCCCCAGAACAGTAGAAAAGAAAAAAAAACTGAACAATCCAGAAGGCGTATCTGGCAGCAGGGAAAGACCTCAAGCATTTTAAGCAGCAGCGCAGAGACACAAAGTGAGACTGAGAAAAATTGAATGAGCGAGAGAGAGAGAGAGATCGGGAGAGATCTGTCTCGCCGGTTCCTCCAAATCCATGTACACACACATTGAGAGGCACTCGCTGCTGGTGACACTATTAACTATCAAGAGGGAATTGCAGCTGAGATATTGAGTTCAAAGTGACCTGTTGACTGCTGATGCATGGATTTGAGATATGATGGAGTGTCAGAACTTCTGGAAAAGGAGGGTGAAAAATCAGTGGCTGTGCCTCATATAGGAACCAACAACATAGGGAGAGGCAAGGGCAGAGTAAAGACCGCAGATCCTGAGAAGTGGTTTCAATAAATGCGAAGCTGGAAAAACACAACCCGTCGGACAGTATCTGAGGAGTTGGAAATTCAATAATTCAGGCTGTAACCTTTCGTCAGGACTGGGGTGTGGAAGGGGTGACTGAAAATAAATAGAAGAGGTGTGTAGGACTGTGGTAAGTGTAGGTGAGATGGAGAAAGTTGGATGCAAGGTAGGTAGTGATTGTGGTTGGTCAATGGAAAATGCAAAGCCGATAAGTGAGTCAGAAGATGAAGGGGTTGTGGGAGGAGACATGTGGAAGCTGGTGAAGTCAATATGCAGGCCATTGGGTTTTAAACTCCCAGGGCGAGTTATGAGATGTTTACTTTTGACCTCACTCTGACAATGGAGGATGCCAAGATTGGACATGTTATCAAGGGAGTGGGAGGGAGAGTTGAAGGGAATTGCAATCAGAAGGGCGGGATGTTTGGTGTGTGCAGAGTGCAGGTGCTCTCCAAACCAGCTCCCGAGTTTGCTTTTGGTCTTCCAGATATAGAGGAGACCACATCAGAAGCAATGGATACAGTAGAGGAGGTCTGATGAAGTGCAAATGAATCTCTGTCAGGTTTAGAAGGAATATTTGGGGCCTCAGGCAATGTTGAGGGCCGAGATTTAGAGGCACGTGTAGCACCTTTTGCATTTGCAAGAAAATGCACTGGGTGTGGTGCAAGACTTCTTGCGTAGTATCGAGCCAATGATTGAGTCACGGAGTGAATGGTTCCTGCGGGAAGAGGAGCGAAGTGGGGGAAATACCGTTTTGGTGAGTGGGTCTGATTGTAGATGGCGAAAATTTCAGAGGATGAAGCGTTGCATTTGGAAGTTGGTGGGGTGGTACGTGAGGATCACGTGTTACTGTGGGGAAGAGCGTTTGAGGACGGAAACATGGGAAACGGGGGGGATGCACTTGAGGGCATCCATAATAACAAAGGAAGGGATACGTACAGTCTTTAAAGTAGGAGGATACCTGGGAATCCGAGAACAGACTGCCTCATCCAGGAACCAGATGCAGTGAAGGCAGAAGAATTGTAAGTATGGGACAGCATTTTTGCAGGAGGTTGAATGAGGCCAGCTGTAATAAGTTCCGTGATGATGTATTCATGGCAGCCAAAGATTTCAAACAAGCCAACCTCAAGCAGATGATGCCAGAATGGCACCAACAAATCTCCTGTCCGACCAGAGGACAAAACATTCTGGACCACTGCGACACAACCATCAAAGAAGCACTCAATCCCCCGCCCACATTTCAGAATATAAGCGACAGCGCTGTGTTCCTCCTCCCAGCTTATAAGCATGGACTGAAACGGGAGAATCCTTCCGGAAACAAAGCACAGTGCCTGCCTAAGGCTGCAGAAGACCATCTCGGGGATTGCATGGACTTAATGGAGCGAAACATGTTTAAGTGTTAAGCAAAAAACCGAGGCAAGTATGCTACCACCGTCACCTGCTTCATTATCAAATGCGCAGAGGACTGTGTACCAATCACATTTCCACAATAATAAACATTGGATGAACCAGGAAATCCACTCCCTGCTGAAGACCAGGTGTGCAGCATTCAAGTCAGGTGACCTGGTCCAATACAGAAAATCCAGATATGACCTCTCCAATGCCATCAGGGACACCAAGCGACAGCACCAGGACAAGTTAGAGGCCCAGGCCAATGAAACGGATGCCCACCGCCTATAGCAAGGCCTAAGTGACATCACAGGCCACAAAGATAGTGAACAATGATACAACCCTCCCTGTCACACTGAATGCTTCTTATTCTGGGTTTGAGCAGAATACCATCGGCATGGCAACGCCAGCCCCGACAGCCCCAGACACACCTGTTCCCTCTGTGACCACTTCAGAGACAGAGCAGTCTTCCTGGAAGTCAACCCAAGGAAAGTGGCGACTCTGCACTCAGATCCTGCACCAACCAGCTCGTGGAGGCATTCAGGGACATCTTCAATGTTTCCCTCCTCCAAACTGAAGTCACCACCTGTTTCAAGAATACCAAAAATATTACATGCAGTGTGCTTTAATGGTTACCGCCCAATAGCGCTGATTTCAATAATCATAAGGTCCTTCAAGAGCTTGGCCATGGCCCACTCCAGTCTGCCAACCTGCCACAATCCTCCACAGTTTGCTGACCAACATGACAACTCCATCGAGGATATTCTCTCCTCAGACCTGCACTCATCCCTGGATCATCAAGATGACAAAAACACGTTCGATTTCTTCTGGTTGATTGCAGCTCCACGTTCAACACCATTATCCCTTCAGGCTGATCTCAAAATTAGGTGACTTTGGTCTTGGTCATGCTCTCTGCATTTGCTTCCTCAGCTTTCTGACCCAAAGACCGCAATCAGTGAGAAGATATAACTGCATCTCCTCCACCATAACAATCATCACTGGAGTACCTCAAGCATGTGTCCTCACACCCCTGCTGTAATCCCTGTAAATCTACCAATGTGTTATCAAATTCTGAATGAGTGGCATCTACAAGTTCACCGGTGATACCAGTGTCATCGGACGGGTAGCTAACAGCAACGAGTCAAAATACAGAAGGGAGATTAGAGGTCTTGGTGATGTGGTTTTTGTCAAAGGTAGCATAATTTCCCTTCAAACAGATGCAGAACCTGAAATAGAATCGATATGGCTGGAGGTGAGAAAGAGAAAAAGAACTATGACCGTATTCAGCATTCAATATAGACCTCCACGCTATGGGGGAAAGGACAAAAGAGCACGCGCAAGCGCGATACAGATGTCTGCTGGACAGGTAGCGCTGTGATCTTTGAGAATTTAAATGACCTGCAGATAGATGGGGAAAAATTTAGTTCATGGGTCATTGCAGAATTCCTGCATTATGTGCAGGAAACGTAGAAAATAGAACATAGAACATAGAAAAGTACAACATTATTCAGGCCCTTCAGCCCACAATGTTGTGCCGTGGAATAATCCTAATCCAAAAATAAAATAACCTAACCTACATTCCCCTCAACTCACTGCTGTCCATGTGCATGTCCAGCAGTCGCTTAAATGTCACTAATGACTCTGCTTCCACGACTTCCACTGGCAGAGTATTCCATGCACTCACAACTCTCTGGGTGAAGAACCTCCCTCTGACGTCTCCTTTATACCTTCCTCCGAACACCTTAAAACTATGACCCTTCGTGGCAGTCAATCCTGCCCTGGGGAAAAGTCTCTGGATATCTGACTTCTGGAACAATATATTTTCAGTTCTACAGGAAAGGAGTTGTGCTAGATTTGGTCCTATGAAATGGGGTGGTGTCATTAGAGAATGTCAGGGAACATTTGGAAATATTGATTACAACAAAATAAGTTTCAATATTAAGTTGGAAAACGATAAAAAAAATCACTGAATGATTAAGATCCGAGACAGAAAAGGGCAGCTTGTCAGTTTCTAAAAATCTGAATTGCTGAAGCTTAAGCATTTGCTGAAGCATTTTGGTGGATACTGCAATGATTTGTTTTCCATTCATTTGTGGAAGTGGGCATCCCTGGTTGGCCAGCATTTCTTGCCCATCCCGAGCTGCCCTTGAGAACCTGGTTTTCAGCTGCCTTCTTTAACTGCTGCAGTCCTCTTGCGGTGTGTTGACCTGATACTGGGGAGGGAATTCCAGAATTTTGACCCAGCGACAATGAAGGAACAGCGATATATTTCCAAGTGAGGATGGTGAGTGGCTTGGAGGAGAACTTGGAGGTGGTGGTGTTCTGAAATATCTGCTGCCCTTGTCCTTCTAGATGGAAGTGGACATGGGTTTGAAAGGTGCTAACGGAGGATCCTTGGTAAATTTCTGCAGTCCATTTCACTCATACACACTGCTGCTGTTGAGCATTGGTGGTGGAGGGAGTGAATTCTGGGGAAGTAGTGTCAATCTGAGGAGTCACGAATGGTGCTGAACATTGTGCAGTCATCGGCGAACATCCCCACTTCAGACTTTATGATGGAGGGAAGATTATTGATGAAGCCATTGAATATGGTCAGACCTTGAATCCTACCCCGAGAAACTCCTGCAGGGATGTCCTGGAGCTGGTATGACTGACCTCGAACAACCATGACCAGCTTACTATGTGTCAGGTATGATTCCAAACACCAGAGTTTGCCCCCGACACTCATTGATTCCAGCCTTGCCAGGCCTTCTTGATGCCATACTCGGTCGAATGCAGCTTGCTTACCATGGACTATCACTCTCACTCCACCTCTAGAATGCAGCTTTTTGCACATGTATGAACCGAGGCTATAATGAGATCAGGAGCTGAGTGGCACTGGCAGAACCCAAAATGGGTGCCATTGGACAAATTATTTCTCAACAGGTGCTGCTTGATAGAGCTGTTTACTGATGCCTGTACTGATGATTGAGCGCAGACCGATGAGGCAATAGCTGGCCAGTTTGGATTTGTCGTGCTTTTTGTATACAGGACATACTTGGGCAATGTTCCACGTTGTCCATAAGACCATAAGAGGAGTGGAAGTAAGGCCATTCAGCCCATCAGGTGCACTCTGCCATTTAAATCATGGGTGATGGGCATTTCAACTCCATTTCCGTGCACTCTCCCCAAAGCCCTTGATTCCTTGTGAGATGAAAAATTTATCAATCTCTGCCTTGAAGACATTTAACGTCCCGGCCTCCACTGCACTCCATGGCAATGAATTCTACAGGTCCACCACACTCTGGCTGAGGAAATGTGCCCTCATTTCCATTTTCAACTGAACCCCTCTAATTATAAGGCTGTGCCCATGGGCCCTAGTCTCCCCGCCTAACAGAAACAACTTCCCAGCATTCACCCTTTCTAAGTCATGCATTATCTTCTAAGTTTCTAATAGATCTGACGTCAACCTTCTAAACTCGAATGAATACAATCCCAGGATCATCAGCCATTCATCGTACATTAAACCTACCATTTCAGGGATGATCCATGTGAATCTCTGCTGGACACAGCCCAGTGCCAGTATGTCCTTCACTTTCTTAATCACGGACTCTACCTGCAAGTTAACCTTTAGAAAATCCTGCACCAACACTCCCAGATGCCTTTGTACTTCTGCTTTATGAATTTTCTCACCGTTTAGAAAATAGCCCATGCCTATATTCTTTTTAGCCAAAGTGCAAAACCTCACATTCGCTCATTGAATTTCATCAGCTATTTCCTGGACCACTCTCTTAAACTGCCTAAATCTCTCTGCAGCCTCCCCACCTCCTCAGTACTACCTGCTTGTCCACCTATCTTCGTATCATCAGCAAAGTTCACCAGAATGCCCCCGGTCCCTTCATCCAGACTATATATAATATATAAAGTGAACAGCTGCATCCCCAACACTGATCCCTGTGGGACACAACTTGTCACTGGTTGCCATTCTGAAAAAGAGCCTTTTATCCCAACTGTCTGCCTTCTGTCAGATAGCCAATCCACAATCCAAGCCAATAGCTCATCTCGAACACCATGGGCCCTCACCTTGCTCAGCAGCCTCCCGTGAGGCACCTTATTAAAGGCCTTTTGGAAGTCTAGATAGATAACATCCACTGGGTTTCCCTGGACTAAACTACATGTTACCTCTTCAAAGAATTCTAACAGATTTGTCAGGCACGACCTCCCCTCACTAAATCCATGTTGACTTCTTATAACCCGACCCTGTACTTCCAAGAATTTAGAAATCTCTTCTTTAACAATGGATTCTAGAAATTACCAACTACCGAGGTCAGGCTAATCAGCCTATGATTTTCCATCTTTTGTCTTGATCCTTTCTTAAACAAGGGGGTTACAACAGCAATTTTCCAATCATCTGGGACTTTGCCTGACTCCAGTGAGTTTTGAAAGATCACAACCAAAGCCTCTGCTATTTCCTCAGCCACCTCCCTCAGAACTCTAGGATGTAGCCCATCGGGGCCAGGAGATTTATCAATTTTTAGACCTTTTAGCTTTTCTAGCACTTTCTCTTTTGTAATGCCTATGTTACTCAACTCTGCCTCCTGACTCTCCTTAATTGTTTGGATACTACTCATGTCTTCCACTGTGAAGATTGATGCAAAGTACTTATTAAGTTCTTCAGCTATTTCCTTATCTTCCCTCACTAGCCTTCCAGCATCAATTTGGAGCAGCCAAATGTCTACATTTACCTTTCATTCGTTTCGTATGTATTGAAAGAAGCTTTTACTATGATTTCTAATATTACTAGCCAGCCTACCTTCATATTTGATCTTCTCCTTCCTTATTTCTCTCTTTGTTATCCTCTTTTTGTTTTTGTAGCCTTCCCAATCTTCTGATTTCTCAGTGTTCTTGGCCACTTTAGAGGCTGTCTCTTTTTCTTTGATACATTTTCAGACTTCCTTTGTCAGCCATGGCTGTCTAATCTACACCCTTCCCCCCACCGTGGATAATCTTTCTTTTCTTTGGGATGCACCTCTGTACTGTGTCCTCAATTACACCCAAAAACTCCCGCCACTCTTGCTCCACCATCATTCCTGCCAGGCTCTGCTTCGAGTCGATTTTCATTAATTCCTCTCTCATGCCCCTGTAATTACCCTTATTTAACTGTAATACCATTACATCTGATTTTGCCTTCTCTCTTTCAAACTGCAGTCTGAACTCTACCATATTAGGTTCGCTGTCCCCTAATTGTTCCCTTACTCTAAGGTCTTTTATAAAGTCAGGCTCATTACACAGCACTAAGTCCAGAATAGCCTGCTCCCTTGTGGGCTCCATCACAAGCTGTTCCAAAAAGCCATCCTGCAAACATTCCATGAATTCCCTTTCTTTGGATCCACTGGCAACATTATTCACCCAGTCCACCTGCATATCGAAGTCGCCCATGATCACCGTGACCTTGCCTTTCTGACATGCCCCATTTATTTCCCGGTGCATCTTGCGTCTCTGGTCCTGATCACTGTTAGGTGGCCTGTACATAGCTCCCATTATGGTTTTTTTGCCTTTGTGGTTCCTCAACTCCACCCACACAGACTCCACATCTTCTGACCCCATGTCATTCGGTGTCATAGATTTAATTTCATTCTTAACTAACAAGGCAACCCCACCCCCCCTGCCCACCTCCCTGTCTTTTCGATAAGTTGTAAGTCCTTGGATGTTTAACTTGCCAGTCCTGAACTCTCTGTAACCACATCTCTGTGATGCCCACCACATCATAATCATTCAAGATGATTTGTGCTGTTAATTCATCTACTTTGTTGCGAATATGATGAGCATTTAGATAAAGTGCCTTAATGCTAACTTTCTTATCATTATTCAAGATATTGGAAATCCCAAGATGTCCTAAGTTATCCTTCCTTTTTGCTGCGTTCCTAATCTGCCTTGAGCTTAAGCCCACCTGTACACATGCTATCCTGCTGCTTGTTTTTCCATTTAACTCCATCCTCCCTGTCACTTTTTCCTCCCCTTCACCCCTACTCAGAAGTTTAAAGTTCTACTGACCACCCTATTTATGCTTTTCGCTAGAACACTGTTTCCAGATTGGTTCAGGTGGAGACAGTCCCAACGGTACAGATCCCGCCCACCCGCCGGTTCCAAAACTGATGCCAATGCCCCATGAAATGGAATCCCTCTTTACCACACCAATCTCTTAGCCACGTGTTTACTTCCCTAATTTTCCTATCCCTATGCCAATTGGCACGTGGCTCAGGCAGTAATTCAGAGATTATGACCCTTGAGGACCTGTACTTCAATTTCTTTCTTAGTGCTTGATAATACCTGAACAGGTCCTCTACCCTTGCCTTGCCTATGTTGTTAGTTCCAACGTGGATCCTCCCCCTCCCGCTCCAATATACTTTCAAGCCAGTCAGAGATGTCCTGCACCCTGGCACTGGGCAGGCAACACACCATGTGAGACTCCTGATCTGGCTTGCATAGGATACTGTCTGTCCCCCTAAATATAGAATTTCCTATAACAACTACCTGTCTGTTTCTTCCCCCCATCTTGAATGGCACACTGCACCATGGTGCCATAGTCAGCTGGCTCAACCTGTTCACAGTCCTTTCCATCATCCGTACAGGGAGCAAGAATCTCAAACCTGTTGGTCAAGGTCAAGGATCGCTGAAACACCAGTACTGTAACTGGTATCTGTAATGTTGGGGATCACTGTAGGAGGCCAATACGGATCATCCCCTTGGCACCTTTGGTTAAAGATTGCTGCAAATGCTTCAATCTTATCTTTTGTACTGATGTGTTGGACTGTTCCATCATTGCTGATGGAATGTTTGTGGAGCCTCCGCATCCAGTGAGTTGTTTAATTGTTCATAACCGCTCACGCCTGGATGGGGCAGGACTGCAGAGCTTAGATGTGAACCGTTGGTGTGGGATCGCTTAGCTCTGTCTATCACTTGCTGTTTTCAGTGTTGGGCATGCAAATAGTCCTATTTGGTGGCTTCACCAGTTTGATACCTCATCTTCAGGGTATGCCTGGTGCTGCCCCCGTCATGCCCTCCTGCACTCATCTTTAAACCAGGGTTGATCCCCTGACGTGGTGGTCATGGTTGAGTGCAGAAAGTGCTGGCCATGATGTTATGGAATGTGCAGAGATGAAGAATAGGGTTCAAGCATATGAAAAAATAGGAAGGAAATGGAGGCATATTATGCAGATCTGAATAATAATAGTGATAAAAGTCAGGAAGAAAGCTTCAAATGATGGAGAAAAGCTAAGGCTGCATTAAGGAAGGCTAAGAGAAAGCATGACTATAGAAATGCAGTTTGCACTGAAACACACAGTAAAATGTTGTTAAAACAGATTAATAGTATGAGTTAACTGAAGAATAGCATGGGGCCCATAAGGAACACCTAGGTTAAACCGGTCACTGAATTGCAGGATAAGACACAGACATTAAATGGATTCTTTGCCTCTATCTTTAGTAAAATTGAAGATGGTGATCATGGACTCGTTGAAAACATGGGTTTTGAGCTACTAAACACAATAATGATAGATAAATAAGAGATGCTTTGAATACTGTCAACACTCCAGGCAGAGAAATTTCCTGGCTCAGGTGGGTTACATGCAATATTTCTGAGTACGGTAAGTAAGTAAATCTTGGAGTCTTGAAAGAAAATTTCCATGTCTCTCTGAAAATGTGACACCATTGATGAAGAAATTGCCAAATGTTAATCAGGGAAAATACGTATGTGTCAGGATATCATTGAAAGTGAGATGTATGTTGCAGAACATAAAACACGATGAGATTAACACATGCTGATTGAAATTACGTCAATCCTCAACTTCAACATAGCTATGTAAAGGGCAGCTCATGTCAGATACATGTAATGTAATAGTTTGTCGAGGTGACACTGGCTTTGAAGAGTGGCAGTGCTCTGGTGGTATTTGGACTTTCAGAAAGTATTTGAAATGGTGTCATAATGGCAGTTTGGTAGCAAATTAGAAATATGTGGGATTGAAGAGTACTTTGACGCCTGCAATAGAAATTTTCAAAAGAAAAGAAAAATGAAGCAGACGGCAGAAATTGGTTTGGATTTGTCAGATTAGAGAAGTAGTGTTCACCGGATCTTGATTTGCGATCATTGATTTTTCTGATTCATCTAAACAATTTGTACAATGGTTTTAAGGACAACATCTCTAAATTTGTAGATTATACTAAACTGGAGAGAATTGTCAGTTTTGAGGATGATGCTGAGCGATTTCAGAGTGATATTGACAAATTGGAGAAATGGGCAGAAAAGTAGGATATGAATTTCAATATAGAGAAGTATGATGTCATGCACTTTGATCGAAGGATTACGTAGAGACAAAACAGGCTCAGTTCTAAAACTTTGAAATGTTTACAGAAGAGTGTGCGGGTGTATGATTCTCCCAACGTGGCCAGCAATTGAAATCTTTGTTAAGACGACTCAGAGGATCCCAGTGTTAATAAATAGACATATAGTTACAAAAGCGAGGGGCTGATGCTGCAACTTTGCAAGATTTTTCAGATGAGAAATGGCGCATTTTTTCCAGTTCTGGGCACCTGACTTCAGGATGGATGTTGAAGCTCTGAAGAGAGTGCAAAGGAGATTTACTAACATGATAAAAGGAATGAGGGATTTGGATACAACCACGTTAGAGAGATTAGAACATAGAACATAGAACATAGAACAGTACAGCACAGAACAGGCCCTTCAGCCCACAATGTTGTGCCGACCATTGATCCTCATGGATGCACCCTCAAATTTCTGTGACCATATGCATGTCCAGCAGTCTCTTAAATGACCCCAATGACCTTGCTTCCACAACTGCTGCTGGCAACGCATTCCATGCTCTCACAACTCTCTGCGTAAAGAACCTGCCTCTGACATCCCCTCTATACTTTCCACCAACCAGCTTAAAACTATGACCCCTCGTGCTAGCCATTTCTGCCCTGGGAAATAGTCTCTGGCTATCGACTCTATCTATGCCTCTCATTATCTTGTATACCTCAATTAGGTCCCCTCTCCTCCTCCTTTTCTCCAATGAAAAGAGACCGAGCTCAGTCAACCTCTCTTCATAAGATAAGCCCTCCAGTCCAGGCAGCATCCTGGTAAACCTCCTCTGAACCCTCTCCAAAGCATCCACATCTTTCCTATAATAGGGCGCCCAGAACTGGACGCAGTATTCCAAGTGCGGTCTAACCAAAGTTTTATAGAGCTGCAACAAGATCTCACGACTCTTAAACTCAATCCCCCTGTTAATGAAAGCCAAAACACCATATGCTTTCTTAACAACCCTGTCCACTTGGGTGGCCATTTTAAGGGATCTATGTATCTGCACACCAAGATCCCTCTGTTCCTCCACGCTGCCAAGAATCCTATCCTTAATCCTGTACTCAGCTTTCAAATTCGACCTTCCAAAATGCATCACCTCGCATTTATCCAGGTTGAACTCCATCTGCCACCTCTCAGCCCATCTCTGCATCCTGTCAATGTCCCGCTGCAGCCTACAACAGCCCTCTACACTGTCAACGACACCTCCGACCTTTGTGTCGTCTGCAAACTTGCTGACCCATCCTTCAATTCCCTCGTCCAAGTCATTAATAAAAATTACAAACAGTAGAGGCCCAAGGACAGAGCCCTGTGGAACCCCACTCACCACTGACTTCCAGGCAGAATATTTTCCTTCTACTACCACTCGCTGTCTTCTGTTGGCCAGCCAATTCTGTATCCAAGCAGCTAAGTTCCCCTGTATCCCATTCCTCCTGACCTTCTGAATGAGCCTTCCATGGGGAACCTTATCAAATGCCTTACTGAAGTCCATATACACCACATCCACAGCTTGACCCTCATCAACCTTACTAGTCACATCCTCAAAAAACTCGATAAGGTTCGTAAGGCATGACCTACCCCTCACAAAGCCGTGTTGACTGTATTTGATCAAGCCATGCTCTTCCAGATGGTCATAAATCTTATCCCTCAGAATCCTTTCTAACACCTTGCAGACGACAGACGTGAGACTTACCGGTCTATAATTGCCGGGGATTTCCCTATTTCCTTTCTTGAAGAGAGGAATTACATTTGCCTCTCTCCAGTCCTCAGGTACGACTCCAGTGGAGAGCGAGGATGCAAAGATCTTCGCAAGTGGCGAAGCAATTGCATTTCTCGCTTCCCAAAGCAGCCGAGGACAAATCTGATCCGGGCCTGGCGACTTGTCAATCTTAATGTTTGACAAAATTTTCAGTACATCAGCTTCCTCTATCTCTATCCATTCCAGCATGCACACCTGCTCTTCAAAGGTTTCATTCACTACACAGGTCGTTTCTTTCGTAAAGACAGAAGCAAAAAACTCATTTAGGGCTTCCCCTACCTCCTCAGGCTCCACACACAAGTTCCCTATGCTATCCCTGATCGGCCCTACTCTTTCTTTGACCATTCTCTTATTCCTCACGTAAGTGTAAAATGCCTTTGTGTTTTCCCGGATTCCTTCTGCCAAGCCTTTCTCGTGCCCCCTCCTGGCTCTCCTCAGACCATTTTTGAGCTCCTTCCTTGCCTGCATGTAATCCTCTCTAGCTGAACTTGACCCTAGCTTCCTCCACCTTATGTAAGCTACCTTCTTCCTTTTCACTAGAAGCTCCACCGCTCTCGTCATCCAAGGTTCCTTTATCTTACCCCGTCTTGCCTGTCTCAGAGGGACATATTTACTCATCACTCCCAACAACTGTTCCTTAAACCATCTCCACATGTCTATAGTTCCCTTACCATGGAACAACTGCTCCCAGTCCATGCTTCCTAACTCGTGTCTAATCGCATCATAGTTTCCTCTTCCCCAATTAAATATCCTCCCATTCTGCCTAATCCTCTCCTTCTCCATAGCTATGTAGAATGAGAGAGTGTTATGGTCACTATCACCAAAATGCTCTCCCACCACAAGATCTGATACCTGCCCCGGCTCGTTTCCGAGCACCAAGTCTAGAATGGCCTCTCCCCTCGTCGGCCTGTCAACGTACTGCGTTAGGAAACCCTCCTGAACACACCTTACAAAAACAGCTCCATTCAAATCTTCTGCTCGGAGGAGGTTCCAATCAATATTAGGAAAGTTAAAGTCACCCATTACAACAACCCTACTACGTCCACACTTTTCCAAAATCTGTCGACCTATGCTTTCTACAATCTCCCTGCTGCTATTGGGGGGCCTGTAGTAAACCCCTAACGAGGTGACTACTCCCTTGCTGTTCCTAATTTCCACCCATACTGACTCAGTAGGCAGATCTTCCTCGACAATGGAAGCTTCTGTAGCTGTGATACCCTCTCTGATTAGTAGTGCTACACCCCCTCCTCTTTTTCCCCCCTCCCTATTCTTTTTAAATGTTCTAAACCCTGGAATATCCAGCAACCATTCCAGCCCATGAGAAACCCATGTCTCTGTTATGGCCACAACATCATAGCACCAGGTACTGATCCATGCTCTAAGTTCATCACTTTTATTCCTGATACTCCTTGCATTAAAGCAAACACACTTTAACCGATCCCTTGGTTCCTTCCCAGGAAAATCCTTCCCACTAGCTGGTCTACCTCTTGCTACTGCCTCACCTGCATCAACGCTCACCTCTGGTATACAGCTCAGGTTCCCACCCCCCTGCCATACTAGTTTAAACCCTCTCGAACTACTCGAGCAAACCTTCCACCCAGGACATTGGTCCCCTTCCAGTTCAGATGCAACCCGTCCTTCTTGTACAGGTCCCACCTTCCCCAGAAGGCATCCCAATTATCAACATATCTGAAACCCTCCCTCCTACACCAGCTGCGTAGCCACGTGTTCAGCTGCGCCCGCTCCCTGTTCCTCACCTCGCTATCTCGTGGCACCGGTAGTAAACCAGAGAACACTACTCTGTTCGTCCTGCTCTGCAGCTTCCATCCTAACTCCCTGAAATCACTTTTTATATCCTCAAACCTATTTCTGGCTATATCATTTGTGCCAATATGTAACACGATTTCTGGCTGTTCACCCTCCCCTTTCAGAACTTTATACACCCGATCGGAGACGTCCCGGACCCTGGCACCAGGGAGGCAACATACCTTCCGGGAATCCCGATCTTGCCCACAAAATCTCCTGTCGATTCCCCTAACTATCGAGTCCCCTACCACGAGTACTTTTCTATTCTGCCCCCTTCCCTTCTTTGCCACAGTGTCAGGCTCAGTGCCAGAGAACTGACTACTATGGCTTTCCTCTGGTAGGTCAACCCCCCCAGCAGTATCCAAAACGGTATACTTATTGCTGAGGGGAATGCCCACAGGGGATCTCTGCACTGTCTGTCTGTCCCCTTTCCTCCCCCTAACTGTAACCCATCTATCCTCGTCCTGAGCCTTCGGAGTGACCAACTCCCAGTAACTCCTCTCAATTACCCCCTCTGCCTCCCGAATGATCCGTAGTTCATCCAGCTCCAGCTCCATTTCCCTAACACGGTTTTCAAGGAGCTGTAGCTGGGTGCACTTCCCGCAGATGTAGCCAGCGGAGACGTGTGCCACATCTCCCAACTGCCACATTTTGCAGGAGGAGCAAGCAACTGCCCTAGCATCCATACCCCACTTATCTGAACACCCACTCAATACTAAAGCAGAAAGCTCACTTCAAGTAATAATAACAAATTAATAACAAACTTATGTTCAATAGAGAAAGTTTAGAATGAACCTTACCTTATTAACTAGGTTAGAGGAGGAGGGCGGGTGGGAGACACTACAGTTGTAGAGTCTCGGGTTTAGCCGCCTTGCTGGTATATATGGTCACTGCTTTCCTTCCCGGCTGCCCCTCTGGTCCTCGTCACTTCCTCTGATGCTCCCGCTCCTTCTCTGAAAGAGGAAAAAAAAAACACCGCTGCCCGCTACCGGTAAGTAATTTTAAAAATAAACTGCTTTACCTTAGCTGCAGTCTTCCGGGTCCGTCTTGCCTCCGCTGCTGCTCGCACTCAAAAAGGCCGTAATTAGGCTTATTCTCCTTGTAGCTGATAAATGAATAACTGGTCTTACTAGGGGAAGAAGGATATTCTGTTTGTATTAGTTGGTATGTAGGCACCTGGGGGGATCGCAATATCAAGATTGTCAGCAAGAGAGCTAGGAGTGAAATGTGGAGAACTTCTTTACTCAGAGAATAGTTAGGATTTCGAATGCAGTGCCTGACAGAGTTTTGGAGGAGGATTCCATCGGTCATTTCAAAAGAGAATAGGATATATAGTCAAAAGGAATGAAGTTTGAAGAGTGTCGAGATAGGGCTGGAAATGGCACTATCTGTGTAGCCCTTTCAGGAGCTGGTCCAGGCTTTGTGGGTCAAACGACATTATCAAGAAAAATTCTAAAAGCGTACAATTCTATTAATCTTCAATGTTAGCAGTTGACAAATTAAATTAATGGATCAATTGGCAGGAAGTGAGTATATATAAAGCAAACTCATAAAGGATCTGACTGTCACTCCTTCACTGTTTCTGGATCAAAGTCAGAATTGTTTCCCTAGGGGTACTGCATGTTTTTGGTCCAGCCCGAATACAGCGGTTCAATAAGACAGCTCAGAAGCTGGAAAATATTGGATGTTAATTGGTCAAAAAATATCTCCTGCATCTCAATATCATTCCTTCAGCAGTCATCGAACAAGTTCTCCAACTGCTCTATTGGAGCAACAGTAATTGAAGTGGGAGAACTCGCTATTTCAAATCCTTTGACTCACCAACTGACACTGGGATCAATTAGTGACTGCACGAAGTATTTCAATCCTCCTAAATTGCTTTTCATGTGCTGTCTTTCTAAAATTTAAAGCAAAGTAATCTGTCTCCCCATCAGACACCGAATTGATTCCTGCAGTATGCAGGCGCATCCCGGAACGCCTGCCTCAGTTCTGGGTATTTCCTCGCAAAGTACACACGATCATTTTACTCCCTGCAATTCAGCCATGGCGTCCCTTGCTGGAAAATACAGCCAATTTCAGTACGGCTCCTTTTGAAGTTTTGCTTTCTAACTTCTCCACCTCCAGAACCTTGTTACAATGAATTTTGACAGCGTTATGTTTAACTATACTGCCATAAATTAATGTAATTGCAATGGTCTGTCCTTGAACAGAAATTCTGAAGTAAGAAAAAAAACAATCGAGGTGTGCGTTTATTTGTAAGAACAACAGAAGCAGCAAGTATACAGCTATCCAGTTGGAAACTGCGAGCCAACAGAACTTGTCAGGCACTTCAGACGGCCTCTGGGTAATATCAAAAACAAACTCATTGTCCTATTTTGGCTTCGGTGACCATGGGAGAAGAGGCAGCATTATTAATATCGCAAGGTTACACTAGAACACAACGGCTAATTGGGTTTAATCATATTCTCTAACTCAAAAGATGCAACATTCAGCACTGAGTTTTGTGCTGGTGTAAAATTCAGTGTTGAACTGCAGAATAGGCCTCAGAATATGTGAGTCTTAGACATACAATTCAGGCAAACCTGTTGCTAGTTAACCGTGTCAGTGTTAATGTATCAACTTGATTTCATGTTACGAGTATTCACAAAATTTGGTAAGAAAGCATTAAGACAAAAGTTTCGGGTCAGTGTGTACTTAATTTTATCGTGATTCGAATACAGCAATGGTGATTTGTGTTAGTTATCTGTCTCCGTGTGGCAACAGTTTCTGTCCCTTCTTGCTCCCTGAAGCTGGATACAAGCAAGTGGCAGTTCCAAATACTGAGATAATCATTTAACTAATGCTGCATTGGCCTGGTAACCGCTTCAAGCTTTGCCTCCAAGTGGAATCATCCGTAATTTAAACAGAACATCAGTTCATTGTTCGATTAGATGCTGAGATCTCATTCCTTTACAGTCGATAGTCACAGTTTATAGTTGGAATGCTTGAACCATCCACTTTGATGTTTCTTTCTTGGATTCAGAATGTCATCAGCAGGCAATTTTTCTCATTCCAACATTTTCTGTGGTATTCAATTGATATTAGTTTGCAGCATGACAGTATGCTTTCCTATGTGCGCACACACACACACGCACACACACACGAGCACACACACGCGCACATGCACACGTGTACACACACACGCACATACACACACGCGCACGCACACACGTGCACACACCCACGCACACACACACACGCACGCACACACATACGCACGCACACACATACGCACACACACACGCACATGCACACACACGCACGCACACACGCACACGCACACATGCACACACACGCGCACACACATACACACACACATGCACACACACATGCACACACACATGCACACACACGCGCACACACATACACACACACGCGCACACACATACACACACACATGCACACACACATGAACACACACACGCACACACACACACACGAACAAAATGAAACAAACTTTGAACTTTGCCATTCCCTACAAGTTGCCAAAAACTAAGTCATTTCCTACTCACGCAGGACACTATTTGAATATACTTAAAGCAACAAAGGAGTTTGACCGATGAAGGGACAACTGTTTTACTTCAGCAAAAGATCTTAGGTTGTAGATATGCATCAAATTCAGGTTGGTCACTGCTTTCCTTCCCGGCTGCCCCTCTGGTCCTCGTCACTTCCTCTGATGCTCCCGCTCCTTCTCTGAAAGAGGAAAAAAAAAACACCGCTGCCCGCTACCGGTAAGTAATTTTAAAAATAAACTGCTTTACCTTAGCTGCAGTCTTCCGGGTCCGTCTTGCCTCCGCTGCTGCTCGCACTCAAAAAGGCCGTAATTAGGCTTATTCTCCTTGTAGCTGATAAATGAATAACTGGTCTTACTAGGGGAAGAAGGATATTCTGTTTGTATTAGTTGGTATGTAGGCACCTGGGGGGATCGCAATATCAAGATTGTCAGCAAGAGAGCTAGGAGTGAAATGTGGAGAACTTCTTTACTCAGAGAATAGTTAGGATTTCGAATGCAGTGCCTGACAGAGTTTTGGAGGAGGATTCCATCGGTCATTTCAAAAGAGAATAGGATATATAGTCAAAAGGAATGAAGTTTGAAGAGTGTCGAGATAGGGCTGGAAATGGCACTATCTGTGTAGCCCTTTCAGGAGCTGGTCCAGGCTTTGTGGGTCAAACGACATTATCAAGAAAAATTCTAAAAGCGTACAATTCTATTAATCTTCAATGTTAGCAGTTGACAAATTAAATTAATGGATCAATTGGCAGGAAGTGAGTATATATAAAGCAAACTCATAAAGGATCTGACTGTCACTCCTTCACTGTTTCTGGATCAAAGTCAGAATTGTTTCCCTAGGGGTACTGCATGTTTTTGGTCCAGCCCGAATACAGCGGTTCAATAAGACAGCTCAGAAGCTGGAAAATATTGGATGTTAATTGGTCAAAAAATATCTCCTGCATCTCAATATCATTCCTTCAGCAGTCATCGAACAAGTTCTCCAACTGCTCTATTGGAGCAACAGTAATTGAAGTGGGAGAACTCGCTATTTCAAATCCTTTGACTCACCAACTGACACTGGGATCAATTAGTGACTGCACGAAGTATTTCAATCCTCCTAAATTGCTTTTCATGTGCTGTCTTTCTAAAATTTAAAGCAAAGTAATCTGTCTCCCCATCAGACACCGAATTGATTCCTGCAGTATGCAGGCGCATCCCGGAACGCCTGCCTCAGTTCTGGGTATTTCCTCGCAAAGTACACACGATCATTTTACTCCCTGCAATTCAGCCATGGCGTCCCTTGCTGGAAAATACAGCCAATTTCAGTACGGCTCCTTTTGAAGTTTTGCTTTCTAACTTCTCCACCTCCAGAACCTTGTTACAATGAATTTTGACAGCGTTATGTTTAACTATACTGCCATAAATTAATGTAATTGCAATGGTCTGTCCTTGAACAGAAATTCTGAAGTAAGAAAAAAAACAATCGAGGTGTGCGTTTATTTGTAAGAACAACAGAAGCAGCAAGTATACAGCTATCCAGTTGGAAACTGCGAGCCAACAGAACTTGTCAGGCACTTCAGACGGCCTCTGGGTAATATCAAAAACAAACTCATTGTCCTATTTTGGCTTCGGTGACCATGGGAGAAGAGGCAGCATTATTAATATCGCAAGGTTACACTAGAACACAACGGCTAATTGGGTTTAATCATATTCTCTAACTCAAAAGATGCAACATTCAGCACTGAGTTTTGTGCTGGTGTAAAATTCAGTGTTGAACTGCAGAATAGGCCTCAGAATATGTGAGTCTTAGACATACAATTCAGGCAAACCTGTTGCTAGTTAACCGTGTCAGTGTTAATGTATCAACTTGATTTCATGTTACGAGTATTCACAAAATTTGGTAAGAAAGCATTAAGACAAAAGTTTCGGGTCAGTGTGTACTTAATTTTATCGTGATTCGAATACAGCAATGGTGATTTGTGTTAGTTATCTGTCTCCGTGTGGCAACAGTTTCTGTCCCTTCTTGCTCCCTGAAGCTGGATACAAGCAAGTGGCAGTTCCAAATACTGAGATAATCATTTAACTAATGCTGCATTGGCCTGGTAACCGCTTCAAGCTTTGCCTCCAAGTGGAATCATCCGTAATTTAAACAGAACATCAGTTCATTGTTCGATTAGATGCTGAGATCTCATTCCTTTACAGTCGATAGTCACAGTTTATAGTTGGAATGCTTGAACCATCCACTTTGATGTTTCTTTCTTGGATTCAGAATGTCATCAGCAGGCAATTTTTCTCATTCCAACATTTTCTGTGGTATTCAATTGATATTAGTTTGCAGCATGACAGTATGCTTTCCTATGTGCGCACACACACACACGCACACACACACGAGCACACACACGCGCACATGCACACGTGTACACACACACGCACATACACACACGCGCACGCACACACGTGCACACACCCACGCACACACACACACGCACGCACACACATACGCACGCACACACATACGCACACACACACGCACATGCACACACACGCACGCACACACGCACACGCACACATGCACACACACGCGCACACACATACACACACACATGCACACACACATGCACACACACATGCACACACACGCGCACACACATACACACACACGCGCACACACATACACACACACATGCACACACACATGAACACACACACGCACACACACACACACGAACAAAATGAAACAAACTTTGAACTTTGCCATTCCCTACAAGTTGCCAAAAACTAAGTCATTTCCTACTCACGCAGGACACTATTTGAATATACTTAAAGCAACAAAGGAGTTTGACCGATGAAGGGACAACTGTTTTACTTCAGCAAAAGATCTTAGGTTGTAGATATGCATCAAATTCAGGTTGGTCACTGCTTTCCTTCCCGGCTGCCCCTCTGGTCCTCGTCACTTCCTCTGATGCTCCCGCTCCTTCTCTGAAAGAGGAAAAAAAAAACACCGCTGCCCGCTACCGGTAAGTAATTTTAAAAATAAACTGCTTTACCTTAGCTGCAGTCTTCCGGGTCCGTCTTGCCTCCGCTGCTGCTCGCACTCAAAAAGGCCGTAATTAGGCTTATTCTCCTTGTAGCTGATAAATGAATAACTGGTCTTACTAGGGGAAGAAGGATATTCTGTTTGTATTAGTTGGTATGTAGGCACCTGGGGGGATCGCAATATCAAGATTGTCAGCAAGAGAGCTAGGAGTGAAATGTGGAGAACTTCTTTACTCAGAGAATAGTTAGGATTTCGAATGCAGTGCCTGACAGAGTTTTGGAGGAGGATTCCATCGGTCATTTCAAAAGAGAATAGGATATATAGTCAAAAGGAATGAAGTTTGAAGAGTGTCGAGATAGGGCTGGAAATGGCACTATCTGTGTAGCCCTTTCAGGAGCTGGTCCAGGCTTTGTGGGTCAAACGACATTATCAAGAAAAATTCTAAAAGCGTACAATTCTATTAATCTTCAATGTTAGCAGTTGACAAATTAAATTAATGGATCAATTGGCAGGAAGTGAGTATATATAAAGCAAACTCATAAAGGATCTGACTGTCACTCCTTCACTGTTTCTGGATCAAAGTCAGAATTGTTTCCCTAGGGGTACTGCATGTTTTTGGTCCAGCCCGAATACAGCGGTTCAATAAGACAGCTCAGAAGCTGGAAAATATTGGATGTTAATTGGTCAAAAAATATCTCCTGCATCTCAATATCATTCCTTCAGCAGTCATCGAACAAGTTCTCCAACTGCTCTATTGGAGCAACAGTAATTGAAGTGGGAGAACTCGCTATTTCAAATCCTTTGACTCACCAACTGACACTGGGATCAATTAGTGACTGCACGAAGTATTTCAATCCTCCTAAATTGCTTTTCATGTGCTGTCTTTCTAAAATTTAAAGCAAAGTAATCTGTCTCCCCATCAGACACCGAATTGATTCCTGCAGTATGCAGGCGCATCCCGGAACGCCTGCCTCAGTTCTGGGTATTTCCTCGCAAAGTACACACGATCATTTTACTCCCTGCAATTCAGCCATGGCGTCCCTTGCTGGAAAATACAGCCAATTTCAGTACGGCTCCTTTTGAAGTTTTGCTTTCTAACTTCTCCACCTCCAGAACCTTGTTACAATGAATTTTGACAGCGTTATGTTTAACTATACTGCCATAAATTAATGTAATTGCAATGGTCTGTCCTTGAACAGAAATTCTGAAGTAAGAAAAAAAACAATCGAGGTGTGCGTTTATTTGTAAGAACAACAGAAGCAGCAAGTATACAGCTATCCAGTTGGAAACTGCGAGCCAACAGAACTTGTCAGGCACTTCAGACGGCCTCTGGGTAATATCAAAAACAAACTCATTGTCCTATTTTGGCTTCGGTGACCATGGGAGAAGAGGCAGCATTATTAATATCGCAAGGTTACACTAGAACACAACGGCTAATTGGGTTTAATCATATTCTCTAACTCAAAAGATGCAACATTCAGCACTGAGTTTTGTGCTGGTGTAAAATTCAGTGTTGAACTGCAGAATAGGCCTCAGAATATGTGAGTCTTAGACATACAATTCAGGCAAACCTGTTGCTAGTTAACCGTGTCAGTGTTAATGTATCAACTTGATTTCATGTTACGAGTATTCACAAAATTTGGTAAGAAAGCATTAAGACAAAAGTTTCGGGTCAGTGTGTACTTAATTTTATCGTGATTCGAATACAGCAATGGTGATTTGTGTTAGTTATCTGTCTCCGTGTGGCAACAGTTTCTGTCCCTTCTTGCTCCCTGAAGCTGGATACAAGCAAGTGGCAGTTCCAAATACTGAGATAATCATTTAACTAATGCTGCATTGGCCTGGTAACCGCTTCAAGCTTTGCCTCCAAGTGGAATCATCCGTAATTTAAACAGAACATCAGTTCATTGTTCGATTAGATGCTGAGATCTCATTCCTTTACAGTCGATAGTCACAGTTTATAGTTGGAATGCTTGAACCATCCACTTTGATGTTTCTTTCTTGGATTCAGAATGTCATCAGCAGGCAATTTTTCTCATTCCAACATTTTCTGTGGTATTCAATTGATATTAGTTTGCAGCATGACAGTATGCTTTCCTATGTGCGCACACACACACACGCACACACACACGAGCACACACACGCGCACATGCACACGTGTACACACACACGCACATACACACACGCGCACGCACACACGTGCACACACCCACGCACACACACACACGCACGCACACACATACGCACGCACACACATACGCACACACACACGCACATGCACACACACGCACGCACACACGCACACGCACACATGCACACACACGCGCACACACATACACACACACATGCACACACACATGCACACACACATGCACACACACGCGCACACACATACACACACACGCGCACACACATACACACACACATGCACACACACATGAACACACACACGCACACACACACACACGAACAAAATGAAACAAACTTTGAACTTTGCCATTCCCTACAAGTTGCCAAAAACTAAGTCATTTCCTACTCACGCAGGACACTATTTGAATATACTTAAAGCAACAAAGGAGTTTGACCGATGAAGGGACAACTGTTTTACTTCAGCAAAAGATCTTAGGTTGTAGATATGCATCAAATTCAGGTTGGTCACTGCTTTCCTTCCCGGCTGCCCCTCTGGTCCTCGTCACTTCCTCTGATGCTCCCGCTCCTTCTCTGAAAGAGGAAAAAAAAAACACCGCTGCCCGCTACCGGTAAGTAATTTTAAAAATAAACTGCTTTACCTTAGCTGCAGTCTTCCGGGTCCGTCTTGCCTCCGCTGCTGCTCGCACTCAAAAAGGCCGTAATTAGGCTTATTCTCCTTGTAGCTGATAAATGAATAACTGGTCTTACTAGGGGAAGAAGGATATTCTGTTTGTATTAGTTGGTATGTAGGCACCTGGGGGGATCGCAATATCAAGATTGTCAGCAAGAGAGCTAGGAGTGAAATGTGGAGAACTTCTTTACTCAGAGAATAGTTAGGATTTCGAATGCAGTGCCTGACAGAGTTTTGGAGGAGGATTCCATCGGTCATTTCAAAAGAGAATAGGATATATAGTCAAAAGGAATGAAGTTTGAAGAGTGTCGAGATAGGGCTGGAAATGGCACTATCTGTGTAGCCCTTTCAGGAGCTGGTCCAGGCTTTGTGGGTCAAACGACATTATCAAGAAAAATTCTAAAAGCGTACAATTCTATTAATCTTCAATGTTAGCAGTTGACAAATTAAATTAATGGATCAATTGGCAGGAAGTGAGTATATATAAAGCAAACTCATAAAGGATCTGACTGTCACTCCTTCACTGTTTCTGGATCAAAGTCAGAATTGTTTCCCTAGGGGTACTGCATGTTTTTGGTCCAGCCCGAATACAGCGGTTCAATAAGACAGCTCAGAAGCTGGAAAATATTGGATGTTAATTGGTCAAAAAATATCTCCTGCATCTCAATATCATTCCTTCAGCAGTCATCGAACAAGTTCTCCAACTGCTCTATTGGAGCAACAGTAATTGAAGTGGGAGAACTCGCTATTTCAAATCCTTTGACTCACCAACTGACACTGGGATCAATTAGTGACTGCACGAAGTATTTCAATCCTCCTAAATTGCTTTTCATGTGCTGTCTTTCTAAAATTTAAAGCAAAGTAATCTGTCTCCCCATCAGACACCGAATTGATTCCTGCAGTATGCAGGCGCATCCCGGAACGCCTGCCTCAGTTCTGGGTATTTCCTCGCAAAGTACACACGATCATTTTACTCCCTGCAATTCAGCCATGGCGTCCCTTGCTGGAAAATACAGCCAATTTCAGTACGGCTCCTTTTGAAGTTTTGCTTTCTAACTTCTCCACCTCCAGAACCTTGTTACAATGAATTTTGACAGCGTTATGTTTAACTATACTGCCATAAATTAATGTAATTGCAATGGTCTGTCCTTGAACAGAAATTCTGAAGTAAGAAAAAAAACAATCGAGGTGTGCGTTTATTTGTAAGAACAACAGAAGCAGCAAGTATACAGCTATCCAGTTGGAAACTGCGAGCCAACAGAACTTGTCAGGCACTTCAGACGGCCTCTGGGTAATATCAAAAACAAACTCATTGTCCTATTTTGGCTTCGGTGACCATGGGAGAAGAGGCAGCATTATTAATATCGCAAGGTTACACTAGAACACAACGGCTAATTGGGTTTAATCATATTCTCTAACTCAAAAGATGCAACATTCAGCACTGAGTTTTGTGCTGGTGTAAAATTCAGTGTTGAACTGCAGAATAGGCCTCAGAATATGTGAGTCTTAGACATACAATTCAGGCAAACCTGTTGCTAGTTAACCGTGTCAGTGTTAATGTATCAACTTGATTTCATGTTACGAGTATTCACAAAATTTGGTAAGAAAGCATTAAGACAAAAGTTTCGGGTCAGTGTGTACTTAATTTTATCGTGATTCGAATACAGCAATGGTGATTTGTGTTAGTTATCTGTCTCCGTGTGGCAACAGTTTCTGTCCCTTCTTGCTCCCTGAAGCTGGATACAAGCAAGTGGCAGTTCCAAATACTGAGATAATCATTTAACTAATGCTGCATTGGCCTGGTAACCGCTTCAAGCTTTGCCTCCAAGTGGAATCATCCGTAATTTAAACAGAACATCAGTTCATTGTTCGATTAGATGCTGAGATCTCATTCCTTTACAGTCGATAGTCACAGTTTATAGTTGGAATGCTTGAACCATCCACTTTGATGTTTCTTTCTTGGATTCAGAATGTCATCAGCAGGCAATTTTTCTCATTCCAACATTTTCTGTGGTATTCAATTGATATTAGTTTGCAGCATGACAGTATGCTTTCCTATGTGCGCACACACACACACGCACACACACACGAGCACACACACGCGCACATGCACACGTGTACACACACACGCACATACACACACGCGCACGCACACACGTGCACACACCCACGCACACACACACACGCACGCACACACATACGCACGCACACACATACGCACACACACACGCACATGCACACACACGCACGCACACACGCACACGCACACATGCACACACACGCGCACACACATACACACACACATGCACACACACATGCACACACACATGCACACACACGCGCACACACATACACACACACGCGCACACACATACACACACACATGCACACACACATGAACACACACACGCACACACACACACACGAACAAAATGAAACAAACTTTGAACTTTGCCATTCCCTACAAGTTGCCAAAAACTAAGTCATTTCCTACTCACGCAGGACACTATTTGAATATACTTAAAGCAACAAAGGAGTTTGACCGATGAAGGGACAACTGTTTTACTTCAGCAAAAGATCTTAGGTTGTAGATATGCATCAAATTCAGGTTCGTGCTCGCCACCTCAACCTTTGCAACCCTCAGTCAGTAATTCTGGATCTTAAAATAGAAAGAACAAAGAACAAAGAAAATTACAGCACAGGAACAGGCCCTTCGGCCCTCAAAGCCTGCGCCGATCAAGATCCTCTGTCTACCCTGTCATCTATTTTCCCTGCCCTTCCATGTACCTGTCCAGATATATCTTAAAAGATGCTAAAGTGTTTGCATCTACCACCTCCACTGGCAATGCGTTCCAGGCACCCACCATCCTCTGTGTAAAGAATTTTCCACACATATCTCCCTTAAACTTTCCTCCTCTCACTTTGAACTCATGACCCCTAGTAATTGAGTCCCCCACTCTGGGAAAAAGCTTTTTGCTATCCACCCTGTCTATACCCCTCATGATTTTGTAGACCTCAAACAGGTCCCCCCTCAATCTCTGTCTTTCAAATGAAAATAATCCTAATCTACTCAACCTCTCTTCATAGCTAGCACCCTCCATACCAGGGAACATCCTGGCGAACCTCCTTTGCACCCTCTCCAAAGCATCCACATCCTTTTGGTAATGTGGTGACCAGAACTGTACGCAGTACTCCAAATGTGGCCGAACCAAAGTCCTATACAACTGCAACATGACCTTTCAACTCTTGTACTCAATACCCCGTCCAATGAAGGAAAGCATGCCATATGCCTTCTTGACCACCCTATTGACCTGCATTGTCACCTTCAGGGAACAATGGACCTGAACACCCAGATCTCGCTGTTCATCAATTTTCCCCAGGACTTTTCCATTTACTGTATAGTTCGCCCTTGAATTTGATCTTCCAAAATGCATCACCTCGGATTTGCCCGGATTGAACTCCATCTGCCATTTATCTGCCCAACTCTCCAGTCTATCTATATTCTGCTGTAATCTCTGACAGTCTCCCTCACTATCTGCTACTCCACCAATCTTAATGTCATCTGCAAACTTGCTGAACAGACCACCTACACCTTCCTCCAAATCATTTACATATAACACAAACAAAATTATATATATGTCAAACATCAGGCAAATACGGAAACCGGTGCATGTAAAGATTCAATGAGTCTCAAACACAAGCTGTGTCTTCTCTGCAGGTACCTAATGAGGACATTGCAAATGAAACTTTCCTGGAAATATATGTTACAAAGTACCTTTCCCATGAGAATTTCAAGGGACGATGTTGCTGAAAATTTACCATAGCTTGAAAACTGTGCTTGTCTTCCTTGGGACAGTTTGATGGGGACAGTGTAGAAGGAGTTTTCACTGTGTCTTCCTTCTGCTGAACATATCCTAGGAGTTTTGACAGGCTCTAGCAGAGGGAACCTTACTCCATAACTAACATAGTATTGAATCTGTTCTGGGAGCATTTGATTGGAATAGTGATGAGGACGAATTACATTCAGTTTAATAGATTAGAGGGAGCTTTACTCTGTACCTGAAAAAGTTCTACATCTGTTCTTGGAGTGCTTGATGTTGACAATGGAGATGAAGTTTGATTTTCATTTTCAAGAAGTAGAGAGTACTTTAGCTTACAGTTAACTCCGTCATATACTTTCCCTGCAAGTGTATCTGTATGTGATAAACAATGTCTCTATCGTTGCTTCAATATTCCAATTACCTTGTAGGCCCAATAACTCATTCAATTGTTGCAATTATTGCAATCTTCTTGTTACAGGTTTCTTGTTACCTGATTCCAGACAATAGTCTTTGCCTTATTCCATTGTACTTCCCACAAAACTGCATTGCACGGATGATGAAGGATTTGGATACAACTCCTGAAATAAAAATAAGGAATTTAAATGTTTGTACAATGAGATCTGGTCATTTGTCTAAAAATAGTGGGTCATTTCATTTTGCATCATCAGTTATGGAATTGATGAGGATGATTTTGGGTGTCTGTGTTCTTAAGCGGCTTGGTCTATGGGAGTGCAATCACAGTCAGGGCTGTTTAGCCAAGAATACAGGTGGTTGAATGAGGCAATAGGCTGTTCATGTGACCCTGTGTTGCCTCAACTGGGAGTACACTCCTATTTTGCCACTATTTTTGTATGGTCGTTGGAATCAATCTCTTTCAAGTTTATTAATCGTTGAGTGGACCACTTAAGAGAGTAACACAATGCTATTTAAAAACTAAATCCTCCCAACTTTTATAGATGCAACATGGAAAAAATCTTGGCTGGATGTGACAGGCTTAATATAGAAACTGCTATGCCAAAAAATGAAAGAAATTATGGTGAGTTGTGAATGCACCCCAGCCCACTCTGCAAACCAACCTTCCACTCCCTCCGGAAGATAACCAACATAATCAAAGGCCTCTCCTGCCCCGTTTACACTCTTGTACAACCTTATCTGTCAGGTAGAAGATACAAAAGTTTGAAAACACGTATCAACAGATTCAAGAACAGCTTCTTCCTCACTATAACCAAGCTTCTGAATCGACCTGTTATATGTTAATCATGATCTTGACACCCATCTTCTTTTTACCTGTAACACAATACTTTGCAGACTGTTCTATTACACTGATATATTTATGTAAGGCATGGTTTACCTGTATAACAATATTTTCCACAGTATCTCAGCACATGATGATTAAATCAAATCAAATTACACCAAAAATCAAATCTACAAATATTTTCTGCAGATTGAAATATTGGCTTGTTCAGAGATTTGGTATAGAATTTTAGAGTTTTAAACACAGAAGTCTAAACATATCACAGTCACATGTTCAAACAATTAAAGTTCCTTAGGCTAAAATACACACGAATGTAAGTACATTTAATGTTTGTCACTGTTTTCACTCATACATGAGTCAACAGGAGCAAAGTAATCCAAAAGGAGTCAGAGGTATAGTTATCATTTACAACAGACATCTACCAATTTTATCAGTCAGATCCTTTGAAACAACCCCCTCATTCAGTGAGGACATGGTTATCAAATGGTGTGACTTAAGATGGGTTTATTAGTCCCAAGGAAGTGTCCAAGATCATTTGTCCCCATGGAGTTTTGTCACATTTTAATTCACTGATGTAGTCTGTAATTTAGCCTAATTAATCTTTCACTTCTTGTCTAAATAGTTCTGACAACAGGCAATGAACTGGTGAGAGTGTTTCTGAACAGGATCTTGAAAACAATTCTCTGCAGAAACTTATGTAAAATTTGAATCTAGTTTATTTTTGTACCATTGGAATGATTGTTGGACCATGTTGTGCCTTCAAATCTGAACGTTTATTTTCTCATTAAAGTGATGTATAAAGTCTTAAAATTCTCTTCAAAACAACATAATTAAAAACGTATTGACTATCCATCTTATTGAGTTTGAAATAAGTTTGAATAATAAAATTAACAATCATTGGTAATCATTCAATTGCTTGTATCACAGAAATGAAAAAAAAAGGATTTGTGAATTGTCTTTCTCAGTCTCATAAATAGCTGGAGTTAATGACACACATATTCCCCAATCTTACCTCATTTTGACTCTTTTAAGGTACATGTACTTTATGAAGTGAACAGAAGCTCATAGTTTATTTTAAATCATCATGTAACACAGTTATTTGAAATAAAAATGCTGTGAAGCAATTTTAACCAAGCTTTTTAAAACAACTACAAAAACAAAGTTCAGCACGTCTGGCAGCATCCTCAAAACCGTACCCAAAACTTTAACTCTGTTTTTTCCTTCACAGATGCTGCCAGTCCTGCTGAGCTTTTCCAGCAACTTTGTTTTTGTTCCTGATTTACAGCATCCACAATACTTTCGGTTTTTATTTTTAAAGCAACTACTGATGAATCCAACATTATTCATAATAATATATGGTGATTATGAACTTTCACAAAAAAAGTCAGTAAAACAATATATAACGTATATAGTATCAGTCAAAGAGACTAAATTGAATTACATACCAAAGGTTCAGACTTCAAGGCAAAGAGATTTTATTCATGATATCTTAGAGAGTCATCGCTGACAAAAGGCCAGATCTGAAGACAGCAGCAAGCTCAAAAAAGAAGCAGACTTTTTACATTATTACAAACAAGTTTAAACAAACTGCAGTTGTACTGTGTTTTAGCAAGTCTATGTCAGTATTTAGGCAGCCAGATATACATTAATTAAAGCAAAATATGATGAAGATCGGAATATACAGATGCTGTGAGCCCTAGCTTTTTGCTATCCTACATGCCTTCTCACATTAGGGGAAGGCAGATTGCAGTTACTGCAATATGCATGGTTTCAGAAAGCTAAAGTTTCCCTACTTCGTCCTCCTAGTCTTGTATTATTTTAACTCAATACTTCTCAGCCTGAATCAAACAGTCTCAACATACAATTATTCCACAGTACCAAAAAAATCACATAATACTTCTCATATTATCTCAATCAATACATTATTCTTATGATAATATATTTTTTGTTTCTTAGGAGAAAACTGCAGGGATGTCGCTGATTATCAAAACTGGTAAAGGCCTTCATGGGCCTTGCAATCCAGCTCCAATTCTTTCCCTACACCTGGCAGTCTCTTCTCCTTCTTTCCACCTCTTGATTGTTTCATTGACATCTGCTTAGTTGACGTCAGTTTTTCTCATTTGTCTGCCCTTTCACCGATCTGAACAGTCCCCCTCTTAGTTTGCTGCGTTCTGTTATTGTCATCCACTCTTGCCCTGACGTTGTGATCAAACTATTTGGCGAATGTGGTAACACTTTTGACTCCTGAATCATCCTATCTTGCAGAACTCACTGCCCACTCAAAGAACTCTTTCCTGAGGAATATGTACCATGACTTCAACATTGAATATTAACCCATTGCTTCCAAGATTATCGTTGAACACTGTTTCTCTGGAGGTCTTCCTTTCAGATCTTTCCACTTTGTCAGGCTCCCCCCCAACCCCAGGTAAACAGTTTCTACCTTATTCCAAAAATGCACAAGAAGTTCCTACCCTGCTCATCACACTGTTTCAGCCTATTCCTGTCCCATTCAACTTATTTTTTTTCCATTTGGGTTCAATGTTTCACACCTTGCACAGTCTTTAACAGCCTATATTCTTGATTCTCCTCATTACAGGTCATTTCAACAATTCACTCAAAGCCTTCATCTCCCAGTAAGAAAACCTGAGGCCCCTTTGCTTGCTCCTTGAATTGTTATAACTCCCAGAGACAGAAACCAAAATCGAATCAGCCACCCTCTCCCTGTATTTATAGCTGTTTGAAACCAAAGAATTTAAGGATCTGCAAGATAACGTCAATGGTTCCCAAAAAGATGAATTGGAAAATACTTTTGCAGACAAAACACAAAGTCTATATATTAAACAAAATATTCAATAATTTCATAATGACTCAGTGATCTCGGTACAGTAATGTTCAGTACAAAGTAACCTTAGTAAAGACTACGATTTAACCCATATTTGATTCTTGCATCCCAACCTCAACTCTGGCAGCCTTCCCACACCCCCACGCCACCATAATTTCACAAGGGCTAACTGTGAAAAATATATGGTTAACAGATTAAACAAAAGGAACATAACATAATGTAACTGGCCTGATTATTAAAACATATTCCATGATCTGTACTTGCAGTAGGATTGCACCTTCCTTAGTATCTGCAAACTCTAATGTATGCAAGCAGCTTTCAGTCCACTTAGTTGGTTTTAAATACTGAGATCCTTTCGGAGATCTCAGGCTGAAAAGTAGAAAACAACCCAGGAGCGATCAAAGCTTCTTCTGAAAGCCCTGGCAGACCGGTTCTTCTGAGTTAAACACATTATAAAATAAAACAAAGAGTAAAAACACACATTTCTTTGTGCTAAACTAGGTTTCTCCTTATGCAGCCCCCGTTGCATTCAAACAAATGCCATGTGTTTGAACAATTCGGCTACTCCTTGTTGAAATGTCTTTTGAGAACTTTTAAAAAGAATCAACCTGCAATTAAAATCCAGGCCTGACTTTGTAAACATTTAACACTTTGTTTCTTCACTTCTTCCCTAACAAAAGAAAAACCTGCTCATAGTCGAAACTGCAAGGTTTAAAATAAGGGAAAATCAGCGAGAATTCAAACAAATTGAGATCAAAGCAATCCCTAGGTGCCACTGGTCTCCTTCATCTGGATAGGTGTATTTTGCATTGAACCAAGAAAAAGTCATGCCGGGGTTATCTGCATGCTTTTGATTACACCTGCCTTTTTGGAGTCGGATCATAATTAATAGCATGGAAACAGACTCTTCGGTCAAATAAGTCCATGCCAAACAGCATCCCAATCTAAGCTAGACCCAGTTGCCTAGTGCTGGCCCTTATTCTTCCAAACCTTTCTTATTCATGTAATATATGAGTGTCTTTTAATTGTTGTAACTATGTTTGCATCCACCGCTTCATTGGAAATTTAATTTCACATGTGAACTAGCTTCAAAGAAAACGAAACTTCCTTTTGTCTTTTTTTAATATCGCTCTCCATTCGCCTTAAAAATATTCCCCCATCTTGCAATCCCAAATGCTAGGGAAAAAGATACCTACCATTAATCCTGTCCACACACATCATGATTTTGTAAACTTCCGTAATGTCACCTCTCAACTTCCCATGCTGCAGTGAAAACAATCCCCTCCTCTCCAGACTTTCTTTTTAACTCAAACTATCTATTCCCAGCAACATCCATGCAAATCTCTTCTGAATCCTCTGTACCTTAATAATATTCTTCATACAACTGGGAAACCAGAACTGGACATATTACTTAAGAACAGGCCTCACTAGTACTCTGTATAACCTCAACATGCCTTCCCAACTCCTATTGTCAAAGGACGGAGAAATGAAGTCAAGTGTTCTAAATGTTTTTTTAACCATCCTGTCTATACGTGACACAAATTTCAAGGAATTGTGCATGAGAACCCTTAAACTTCGCTGTTGTACAACACTACCGAAGGCCCCACTATCAATTGTATAAGACCTGTCGCTGTTTGTTGTACCAATGTGCAATACCTCACATTTATCCAAATTGAACTCCATTTGCCATTTTGTTGCCAATTGACTCATTTGATCAATATTCCCTTTTAATATTAGAAAATGTTTTTCACTGTCCACTAAACCACTAATTTTGATGTAGTCCGCAAACTTATTAACCATGCCTGCTACATCCAACATTCCTTCTTCCAGTCCTCAGGTCTCGACCGAAAACACTTTTTTTTTGTATTGACGACTCAAACTACTTTCTGGTTTTCAAGTAGAAACAGAAAAATAAAACTCATCTTGCTTTCAATTTCGACTCTTCTCCAGATTAATTTGGTTCAACTCTGACATTGCCCTTTTATTGCTTCACTTCTCTGTCTCCATTTAAGGGATTGGAATGTCTAAAATTTCCAATATATGTCCAGCGAGTCCCACAGCTGATTTGATCACATTCCAACACAGACTGCTTTCTGTCAGGATGTAATTCTATTCTCCCAGTTTTCCCCACATTTGCTGCATGTTTTCCCATCATGTCACCTTGCACAAGGCACTTTCGACGTCTCTTCTTCTATCCTCAACAGGGTATTGCTTCCCTGCATGCAACAACCAACGTGTTTGAAAAGGCCCTCAGACATGCCTGACACATGCAAGGATTTCTTTTTTGACTTTGTTTCCCTTCTGCACAACGACAATAAGGTTCCCTTTGTCCTCACTTTCCACCTTAGCTGCCTATTTTGGCCATCTCCAGTCTGGTGTCGCCACCAAGTAATCCTTCTCCACCTCTTCCATCACCGGTCAGAATCCTGAAGATACTAATCTCCCACAGGCTTCCTGATCCAATCATCTCATACCTGGAATAACTCACTCCATCCCTAAGCCATGAAACTTCCCATGTGATCACAGGAATATAAGACGTGCACTTTACTTCCTCTCTAACCATTGGTTTACAGCCCAAACACAGATTTTAAGTGAAACATTAACTTACTTGGACTTCCTTCAAAGTAGATTACTGTATTCATTGCTTCATATCGTGGTCTCTTCTAAATTGAATTGATAAAACACATGTTTGTTTCATCCTCTCCAAAATACTATTTGTCACTCTCCAAGCTCAACTACATTTCAATGTTAGCAATAGAAGATATAAAAGCATGAACTTAATGATAGAATGTTCAGATAGAAAGTTTTTATTTTGCTTATCAAAGAATAAGAATTGAAGGGATGTGTAAGTTATAACACAGTGCTGATTCGTTTTCTAGTGAACTCTGATTGATAGAGATGTTGCCATTTGAAATACATTCATGTTGTCATAGATTCATGCAGCACAGAAAGGTCTCTTCCACCACTTGTTTCTGCAACGATGTTAGCACAAAAAGCACGCGAATCACAAATTCCTGAGCCTATCCCATGTCATTGAATGGCATATTTCAAGTGCTCATCTAAATTTTTAAAAGCTTGTATAGTTTCTGGCCTTCATTTCCCAAGCAGTGCAGATTCCCACCAACCCCTCGTGAAAGATTTCTTTTCTCCTCCAAATAACTTAGGAATCTCCTATCCATTCCGGGAAAACTATGTTCCCTTATGACTGACCCCTCAACCAAGGGTAACAGCTGCTCGATATTCACTCTGTTCGTGTGCCTCATAATCCAATACTCCTCAAACATGTCCCATCTCAATCTTCACTGCTCTAAATAAAACAACCCAAGCCCTTCTTGTTTCTCCTTATTGCTGAATTTCTCCAGCCCTGACAGGATCCTGCAGAAAATCTTCCATACTACCACATCCTTCCTCTCGTGGAATTACCAGAAGTACACACAGTATTTCAGCTGTGGCCCAATCAATGCCCTGTACTCCTCTAACATTGCCACCTCGCTTCCTTAAATTGACTCATTGATGCAAATGACAGTTAACAAATTGTTTATTGAAGTTCTTTGATTCAGCTTGAGTCTCCTTGCCTGTTCATAATGTAAACACTTTTGGACTGATAGTTTTATTCGGCCCTAGGAGCTGAATTCCACGTGGCAATGCATGTACAATCTCAGCCAATCTACCAAAACAGTCAGTATCTCCCTGTGTCCCACAAAAGTTGGTTTTGCCTTTGAATTTGTATTCTTTTTATCACATGAAGGTTATTTCAAGACCAAATACATTCTCAAAATCGATCTTTTTTCAACAACATTCAATTTCTGTGCTTCCAGCCACAAGTTTAATGATTGCAGGATAATCATCACATTGCATTTGCATGTCTTTCAGCACATGTTCAAATCAAACACTGATTTCAGCATCAGTGTGAGACAATTTGCTCTGGTATTATTTTGAGTTGATGAGTTTGTTTTAATTCAATCCATAACAATGTTACCTCTTGAACGATAATCGTGGATCCATATAGAAAATTGGAGACATTCTCAGGTACTGTCAGTTTTATAGCCAGAGTACAATGGGGCTGAGATGGAATCTTTTGAGTTTATGTTCAACTCGCAGAATGGGAGATGGGATCCAGTGCACATATACTGCTGAGGATTCTTTGTTTATTTTTGAGTCACAATAATTGAAATATTACTCTGACAGGATATTTCATCCCATTCTTCGGTTACTTTCTGAATTTAGTCTGGATCAATGCATAAATATGGATTTCAGTCAGGCCTTTGATAACATTCCACATGGTAGGCTGCTCTGAGAAGTTAGATTGCATTGAATCAGTGGAGATCTGGCACAGGATTGCTTGACAGCAGGAAGCAGAGGGTAACTGTGGACGGACATTTGTCGGACTGCAGAACGTGATTAGTGGTGTGCTTCAGAAGTCTATACTGGGCCATTATTGTTAATTATATCAATGATTTGGCTGAGAATGTACAAGGCATAGTTAGTAAGTTAGCTGATGGCACTTAAATAGGCAGTATCATGGATGGTGAGGAAGGTGACCAGAAATTGCAGCAACACTTTGGTCAGCTGGGAAAATGGGCCAAGAAGGGATAAATGAAGTTTAATAGCAAAGTGTTTGTTGTTTTGATGGGTCAAATTAAGGTGGGAGTTTCTTGGTGAATGATAGTACCTTAAGAAGTGTAATCGAACAGGGGGGCTTGGAGTTCATGTCCACAGTTTGCTGAAAGTGAAGTGACAGAGCAATGAAAATGAAATGTGAGGCTGGATGAACACAGCAGGCCCAGCAGCATCTCAGGAGCACAAAAGCTGATGTTTCAGGGTCTAGGCCCGAAACGTCAGCTTTTGTGCTCCTGAGGTGCTGCTGGGCCTGCTGTGTTCATCCAGTCTCACATTTCATTATCTTGGATGCTCCAGCATCTGCGGTTCCCATTATCACTGACAGAGCAATGAAGAAGGGTTTTGACACACTTGTCAAAAGATGGGAGCTGTAAAGATGCCGTTGTAAAGGCCTTGGTGAGGCCGCACTTGGAGTATTGTGTTCAGTTTTGGTCACTTTGCTATAGTAAGGATGTTACTAAACTGAAAAGAGTGCTGAAGAAATTTCCAAAGTTGTTGCCAGGACTCAAGGGACTGAGTTATAGGGCGACACTGGACAGGCTAAAACTTTTATCTTTACAGCATTGGAGATGGTGGGGTGGATGGGGGTGCTCTAATAGAAGGGTGTGAGATCATGAGAGGCATGGATAAGTTGAATTCATTCAGCTTTTTTTTTCCCAGGGTTGTGGAATGGAGGACTAGAGGGTGTCAGTTTAATGTAAGAGGGGAAGAAATGGGAACATGAGGTTCAAATTTCTAGCACTGAGTATGGTATGCATAGGGAATGACTTGCCAGTGGAAGTGGTTGACGTGGCTGCAACATATTCTTATAGAAATTTCAGTTCCAAATCCTCAAGATATAAATAGAGAAGTGAAAGTAGTTTACTCAATCTCTTTAAAGTCTACTCCACAATGAGAAGGAGTCCTCTCTGACTCCTGATATTAACATAGTTAATATTTCAAGAATGTAAGCAGGTCTATCCCTTCTACTCTTCTGTCCAGATGTTTTATTAAGTGTTTCTTATATCACAACTGATGAATAATGCAATCAAGATAATTCCTTCACCTCTGATCAGAATTATAAGCAAACTTTATCTATGAGAGACATCACACATTTTAAAAAGTGCTTTCATGAGATGGGGGTGGCACAGGTTACAACAGAATTTGTTGCTTAGCCCTTATTGTCCTGGAAAAGTGGGCTGCGAGCTTTATTCTTGAACCACTGCTGTTTGCAATGATAACATGTGCAGTCATTGGTGAACATCATTCTTTTGATTTTATGAGGGAGGGAAGGTCACTGAAGCACCGAAGCCATTATCCTGAGCAACTTATGGAGAGTTATCAATGAAATGAGATGAATGACCTGCCTCTTTCCCTCTCCTTGACAGAAGCCTGGCAAAAGAGAATTTCCGTAGGTTCCCTTTGGATTCCATTAGCAAGGCTCCTTGAATTCACATTCATTTGAACACCGCCTTGATGTCAGTGGTCGTCTCTTTCACATGCTCTCTGGAGTTCAACTTTTCTTTCATGTTTTAAGTGAGTTTAGGTGGAGTTCAGCCATTTTACATAACAGAAGCCAAACAGAAAATTAGTGAACCGATGATTGCTGTGCTAGCTCTGCTTCATGTCAAATTGTTCAAATGGGAGGGATCTGTTCCAACTCTTTGGTGATAAATGAGAGTAGACCAATTGCTCTGATCCTTATGGACATTGAAATGTGAGAAATATTTCTCATTGGCGATAGCAATATTGACACTCTACTGGAACAGCTTGGATAGGGGTATTGCTGTTTTGAAGAACTAGCCTTCGGTAGTCCTGCCAAAATCATATCAGGCCTCAGAGCTTTTTTTATCCATTCAATGTCATCAGCTGTGTCTTGACATGCCACCTGAAGTGACTCAAATTGGCTTAAGCAAATTAACTTTTGTTTTTAGTCAACTGTGTCCAGGGGAAATAATTAAGTCACTACATGATAGGTGGTCATTCCTATTTATTTCTGTGGTATAATCATGTCATCCCTTCCTTTGAAACTGGAGTTGTTTATTAGTATGTCCATTCAGATTGGCTAGAAATCATCTAGGGAGGAAAAACTGGAACTGCTGAGTAAAATTTGCTGGAGTGTATTAATAGTAGGGGCGTTCTTGCGTGCAATTGTCGTGTCAATATCACTGGTCAAAGTTCAATTCCTTTCTGCTCCAGATGTGTGTAATAACATCTCTGAAGAGGTTGATTCGCATAACAATGCCAATTTCTGGGGTTCTATTGAACAGTGGTAGCGTTCGTACTTGAGAACCAGGATCTATTGACTTCAAATTTCACCACCTTCAGAGATGTGCCGCACTACTGCTGTCTCCGCAGCTGATCAGAAAATGTTTGTAGAAAATGATTTTTTAACACCAGTGAGGATTCAAGAGAATTGTGAATAAAATGAACACGGGCTCGTTCCAGTGGGCCAGACTGTGTAGATAGCCTTCTTAGCATATATATTGCTAATATTCTAACCTATCGTGTACTCTTCTTTGCACAGAACTCTTTAATTATTCTTTGAAGACTCCCATTCTCTCTTTGATACCAGATGTCAGTGCATGAATTCATATGTTTAATTTCTCTTTAATCCAACCCAATTTCTGCAGTCAATGGGAAAGAAAAACTTTCCTGTTAAAATCTAATCCTTCATCACAATCTTCCTGTGTAGATACAAGTCACAACCTTTATTCTGGAACAGACTTGTTGGGCTGAATGGCCTATTTCTTTTGCACATTGAGGGTATGTGGCAGTGCACTCGGATGTCTGAGTTTCTGCAGCAACAATCACTTTTACGTGAATATTGCATCCTGCAGTTATGGGCAGTGATGGGATCCATCACATGAGCAGAAATCTCTCCCTCACGACAGGCAACCTCAACAAACTCTCACTCATACACTCTTTCACACACACACACACACACACACACAAACACGCGCACTGTCTCAAACAAACACACTCACACCCAGACATGCACAGAGATGCGTCACGCAAACACATACTCGCACGCACATTGAGTCTCTCAGACACACATAAGCACACATACTCACACTTATACAAACACAAGCACACACAATCTCTCTCTCGCACACACACATACACTCTCTTACAAACGCACTAACTCAGACACGCACTCACAAACACACATACACTCTGTCTCTCACCTTCACACGCACACAATCTCTCTCACTCTCTCTCAGAGACACAATCTCTCTCTCTCCCTGTCCGAGACAAACACACACAGACATAGTGTGTTTGCACACACAGATGCATATTCACACACTCACTATCCCTCCCAAACATACACACACATGCCCACGCACAAAGCATACACACACACACTCGTAAATCTCATGGATGAATTTGCATTTGTTGATTTGTAATTGCAGTTACATTCTGTCTTATTCAAAGCCCACACAATTTGTAGACAGTCAGTCAATGTGCCAAATGTAAATACCTACTTTTTGAAATTAAACCATTCTGACTCCAAGTTAAAACACTAATAGATTCTAAACAAGATCTCACATGAAGAATGCTTTCAGCAAGATATCATGTCTGGTATACTGATAAATCATTTCGTTATCTTGGGGCAGTGACTTGAAAAAAATACTGGGATTTGCATATTAATCAATCGAAACAGTCATCTCCTTTATAACTGATTCTGGGGATGGTGAGACTGATGTATGAGGAGAGGTTGACTAGGTTAGGATTGTTTTGACTACAGTTCAAACAACTGAGAGTGGATCTCAAAGAGACTTCCAAAATTCTCACAGGACTAGACAGGTCCTGACAGATTCTGGCAGGAGCAGCGATCAGAAAGTTTTTGATTTCAAATAAACCTGTTGGATTATTACCTGACTTCGTGTGTTTTCTGATTTATCTGGCCCAGTACAACGCCAGCCACTCAGCAGAAGGTTCTTGGGTGAAATGCTCGCTCTAAGCTTCAAATTCAGAGACCATGTCACTAAACACTGTCCTACCAGGCGTCACCTATGTATTTAATCTTATGTTCATTATTGTAGCCTCAACCAAAGAGAATAACTCCAACCCACATGGACAACAGGTCTCACAGAAGTGACAAAAAGTGGTGGCGAACAGATAACAGGGTGTTGAGCTGGATGAACACAGCAGGCTAAGCAGCATCAAAGGAGCAGGAAAGCTGACGGTTTGGGTCAGGACCCTTCTTCAGAAATGGGGGAAGGGAAGGGGGCTCTGAAATAAAGAGAAAGAGGGGGAGATGGTGGTAGTAGTTGGATTGTGGAGCAGATAGGTGGAAAGAAGACAGACAAGTCAAGGAGGTGACGATGAAGTTAGTAAAGGTGGGTGTATGTAGGAGATGGGGGTGGGGATTGGTCAGTGAGTTGGGAGGAACAAATAGATGGGAGAGCAGACAGACAGGTCAAGGAGTCACAAATGAGATGTGGGCTGATCTTGGGGTGAAGTCGGAGTGGGAAGATTTTGAAGCTCATGAAGTCCACATTGATACCATTGGTTTGTAGCATTCCAAGTTGGAATATGAGGTGCTGTTCCTCCAGTTTTCTTATGGCATCATTTTGACACTGGAGGAGGCCCAGGATGGACATGTTGTCCAGGGAGTGGGAGTGGGAGTTGAAGTGGTTCACAACTGGGAGCTGTTGTCGTTAGTCATGAACCGAGCATGTGTGTTCCACAAAGCGGTTTCAAAGCCTCTGCTTGGTCGCCCTGACATAGAGGAGTTCACATCAACAACAGCTGACATAATAGACCACATTAGCGGCTGCGCAAGTGAACATCTGTATAATGCGGAAAGTTTTCTTCAGGCCTGGATGGAGGTGATGGGGGAGGTGTAGGGGGTCGTTGCTGGGAAAGGTGCTGGCGTTGGTGGGGCTAGTGGGGAGTGTGGAATGGATGAAGGACTTGCAGAGAGAGCAGTCCCTCTGATAAGGGTGGGGAGGGAAATATATCCTTTGTAGTTGGGTCAGATTATAGTGGCGTAAGTGACGAAGAATGATGTGTTGAATCTGGATCTTAAGGAGGTGATACATGAGGACAAGGGGGCTTCTGTCTTAGGTTTTATTGTGTGGAGGGGGTGTGAGGGCTGAGGTGCAGGAAACACAAGAGATGAAGTTGATGGCATTTTCAATCACTGTTGGGGGGTGGAAATTGCGGTCTTTAAAAAATAAAGACATCTGAGATGTCTTGGGAGTAGATGCAGTGGAGGTGGAGGATTTGGAATAGGGGATCTCATCTTTGCAGGACGGTGGGTGAGAGGAGGGGTAGTCTAGTTAGCTGTGGGAGTCAGTGGGCTTGAAAGAGATATCAGTTTCCAGGTGGTTGCCAGAGAAGGAGAAAGAGAGGTTCAGGAAGGAGAAAGAGGCATTAGAGATGGTCCCAGTGAATTAAAGATTGGATTGGAGGGCATTAATAAGGTGGATGAACTGTTTGAGCTCCTCATGGAAGCACGAGGTGGCGCCCATGCACTTAACAATGTAACAGAGGAAGAGGTGGAGGATAATGGCAGTGCAGCTGCGGAAGGCAGACTGTTCCACGTGTCCTACGAAGTGGCCGGCATAACTTGGGCCTGAGCAGGTAACCATGACCACCCCTTTTGCCTGTAGGAAGTAGTAGGAGTTGGTGGAGAAGTTGTTAAGGATAAAATGAGTTTGGGTAGGCGGATAAGGGTGTTGGTGGAGGGGAGCTGGTCGGGTCTGTGGGAAAGGATGAAGCAGAGGGCTCTTAGGCCATCTGCATGGGGAATGCAGGTGTATAGGGACTGGATGTCCATGGTAAAGATAGAGTGGTCAGGACCAGGGGATCAGAAGTTTTGGAAGAGGTGGAAGGCGTGGGTGTTGTCCCGGGTGTAGGTGAGGCGTTGCTGGACCAGAAAATTTGGAGTCGAGATAAGTGGAGATAAGTTCGGTAGGACAGGAGCAGGCAGAGACAATGGGTTGACTAAGGCAGTTATAGATTTTGGGAAGGAGATAGAAATGGGTGGTACAGGGTTGGGAATGAGGAGGTTGGTGACTGCGGGTGAGAGGTCACTTGAGGTGATGAGGTTATGAATGGTCTGGGAGATGATGTTTTGGTGGTCAGGGATGGGGTCATCATCAAGGGGGCGGTAGGAGGAGGTGTCAGAGAGTTGGAACCTGGCCTTGGTGACGTAAAGGTCAGTTCGCCAAACTACAACTGCGCCTCCCTTGTCCACAGGTTTTACAGTGAGGTTAAGGTTGGCGAAGAGAGAGTGGAGGGCAGCATGTTCTGTGCGGGAAAGTTTGGAGTGGGTGAGAGAAGTGGGAAGTTGAGGCAATTGATGTCAAGAATGCAGTCAGAGATGAAGAGGTTGAGGTAGGGTAGGAGGCCTTGGAGTGGTGTCGAGAGGGATGTGATGCGTTGGAGGCAGGAGAAGGGGTCTGTAGAACTGGGGGGTTTGACTCACAATGAAAGAAATAAGTGTGGAGGTGGAGGCGGCAGAAGAACTGTTCAACGCCCAGTCATGAGCAGTATTCCTTGATCAAACATAGAACAATACAGCAAAGTACAGGCCCTTCAGACCACAATGTTGTGCCAAACTTTTGCCCTTATCCTAAGGCCTATCTAACTTCTACCGCTACCTTACACTATCATTCATATCCCTGTCTATTAGCTACGTAAATGCCTCTAATGAGGCTTATTTCACTACCATCACCGGGAATGCATTTCATGCTCCAGCCACTCTCTGAGTAAAGAACCTACCTCTGACATCTCCTGTATATCTACCTCCACTCAGTTTAAAACTATGCCTCCTCGTAGTAGCTACTTGCACCCTAGGAAAAAGTCTCTGGCTGTCTACTCCATCTATACCGCTGATCATTTTGTACAGCTCGATCAAGTCACCTCTCATCCTTCGTTGTTCTGAATAGAAAGGCCCTAGCTCTCTCAACCTTTCCTCGTAAAATGTTTGTTGTCAAATGTATATTGCAAATCTAAACTGTACGTAAATATATTGAAGTACTTTGAGGTCACAGAGAGTAAACTACGTAAAGTAAAAATCTAAACGCTATTTCACTTTTTGTAACTTCATAATTAAAGCTGCCACGTCCACCATAAACAACATTTCTGTAAAAATGTGAGTTTTCAGAATGCAAATTATCCACAATTTCCAACAGGTTCCACAGGGCACTCTCCCTGCAACAAATTGCAAAAACACGGCCTGGAGAAGATGAGGTACTGGTGACGAGAGTATAATAAACTCGTCCAAATTCAGAATTAAGGTGGAAGTGGATGTTCATGAAACCCTGATTTTTACAGTTGGTTTGGGTGTCATGAAAATATATCAGAAATTCCTATGTGAATAGGATACACTAGTTTATCCCACAGATCCTGAGGTTTACCATCACTATCACCAGCATTCAAACTGGGGGCTGCCAGATGAAACCTATCTTTACAGCCCTCATAGACTCAGTCCACAGCTTGTCATTGAAAAAAATCAAAGTTACTTCCGATTAACATTCACCCTATGAAGGAAATGGGTGACATTCTTAACGAGTACTTTGCATCGATATTCACCAAGGAGAGGGACATGACAGATGTTGAAGTTAGGGATAGATGTTTGCTTACTCTAGGTCAAGTTGACATAAGGAAGGAGGAAGTGTTGGGTATCCTAAAAGACATTAAGGTGGACAAGTCCCCTGGTCCAGATGGGATCGATCCCAGGTTATTGAGGGAAGCGAGAGAGGAAATAGCCGGGGCCTTAACAGATATCTTTGCAGCATCCTTAGACACTGGTGAGGTCCCAGAGGACTGCAGACTTGCTAATGTTGTCCCCTTGTTTAAGAAGGGTAGCAAGGATAATCCAGGTAATTATCGACTGGTAAGCCTGATGTCAGTTGTTGGAATGCTACTGGAGAAGATACTGAGGGATAGGATCTATTCCCATTTGGAAGAAAACGGGCTTATCAGTGACAGGCAACATTTTTTTGTGCAGGGAAGGTCATGTCTTACCAACTTAATAGAATTCTTTGAGGACGTGACAAAGTTGATTGATGAGGGAAAGGCTGTAGATGTCATATACATGGACTTCAGCAAGGCGTTTGATAAGTTCCCCATGGCAGGCTGATGGAGAAAGTGAAGTCACATGCTGTCCAGGGTTGCTAGCTAGATGGATAAAAAAACTGGCTCGGCAACAGGAGACAGAGAGTAGTAGTAGAAGGGAGGTTCTCAAATTGGAGACCTGTGACTAGTAGTGTTCCACAGGGATCTGTGCTGGGACCACTGTTGTTTGTGATATACATAAATGATTTGGAGGATGGTATAGGTGGTCTGATCAGCGAGTTTGCAGATGACACTAAGATTGGTGGAGTGGCAGATAGTGAAGGGGACTGTCAGAGATTACAGCAGTATATAGATAGACTGGAGAGTTGGGCAGATAAATGGCAGATGGAGTTCAATCCGTGCAAATGCGATGTGAGGCATTTTGGAAGATCTAATTCAAGGGTGAACTTGTAAATGGAAAAGTCCTGGGGAAAATTGATGAACAGAGATATCTGGGTGTTTAGGTCTATTGTTCCCTGAAGGTGGCAACGCAGGTCAATAGGGTGGTCAAGAAGGCATACGACATGCTTTCCTTCATCGAACGGAGTATTGAGTACAAGAGTTGGCAGGTCATGTTGCAGTTGTATAGGACTTTGGTTCGACCACATTTAGAGTACTGTGTACAGTTCTGGTCGCCACATTACCAAAAGGATGTGGATGCTTTGGAAAGGGTGCAAAGGAGGTTCACCAGGATGTTGCCTAGTATGGAGGGTGCTAGCTATGAAGAGAGGTTGAGTAGATTAGGATTATTTTCATTAGAAAGACAGAGATTGAGGCGGGACCTGTTTGAAGTCTACAAAATCATGAGGGGTATAGACAGGGTGGATAGCAAGAAGCTTTTTCCCCCAGAGTGGGGGACTCAATTACTAGGGGTCATGAGTTCAAAGTGAGAGGAGGAAAGTTTAAGGGAGATATGTGTGGAAAGTTCTTTACACAGAGGATGGTGGGTGCCTGGAACGCATTGCCAGTGGAAGTGGTAGATGCAGACACTTTAGCATCTTTTAAGATATATCTGGGCAGGTACAGGGATGGGCAGGGAGCAAATGGATACAGACCCTTAGAAAATAGATGACAGGTTAGACAGAGGATCTCGATCGGCTCAGGCTTGGAGGGCCGAAGGGCCTGTTCCTGTGCTGTAATTTTCTTTGTTCTTTGTTGAGAAATTGAATGTGTGGGGATGAAAGAAAAATACACGTTAATACCCATTTGCCCAGTGTATTATTGTGTTCCAGGATTTGTACTGAGGAAAAGCTGAATTTTTATGACACTCCAGGTCAGTGGAAAAAAAGCCTCAAGAAATTCGACAATGATAAAACCAGTTGTTGGATAGCTAATGTCGACGTGGCAGGGGTTTTATTGGATTTAAGTTTGTAGTCAGTCTTTTTTTTAAGGAAGATCTGATCTTGAGTATCGTCCAATTAATTTACAAAGACATAAAGTCATAAGTCACGGGGAGAGTAAAGACCATCCACCGCACTGTTTTCTACAGCCATTAAGTATGATTATGGTTGATATAATAACCCTCAATTCCAGTTTCCTGCATTTTTTTTCCAAAAAACGGTTGATTTGCTTCTTGATTAAAAATCTCACTCTATCTATTAACCAAATGAACACGTAGTTCTAAAGTGACTAATTCATGCTCCTCAGTGATAGTAGGAACTGCCGACGCTGGTGAATCTGAGATAACAAGGTGTAGAGCTGGATGAACACAGCAGGCCAAGCAGCATCAGAGGAGCAGGAAAGCTGACGTTTCGGGTCTGGAACCTTCCAACACTTCAGAACCTTCGGTTCCAGACCCGAAACGTCAGCTTTCCTGCTCCTCTGATGCTGCTCGGCCTGTTGTGTTCGCAGCTCTACACCTTGTTAATCCATGTTCCTGGCGGTTTGGCTCACACACTGACCCCACTGCTCCTCAGTGTTCTGCTGTGGTTGCAATGAAGCTCAGCAGGCATGAGGAACAACAGTCAATCATTCAATTCCTCTTAAGATGGACCACAAGAGCGACGATTACTTTCTTGCTCTTGTTCGATAGTTTCATAAACGCATGCTCTCCAGACTCTGATACATGTGAGGGAATTGGTGCCTGAACCGAGTACTTACGGTTGAAAGGCTGTGCCGTCCTTCAGACTCCTCAAGTCTTTTTTTCTGCACAACGTTATGAATTTTCTCAACATGTGAAATGAATTTAAATGCATTGCAAAAATACATTTGACAAAACAGTAGTTTTCCATTTTGCGTTGCGTTTGTTTAATGAACTTGGAAATCTTGGAGAACACCTCCCTTGACGGTCACCCACTGCACATTTTTGGAAACTGTAGTAATGAGCTGGACCCAGAATTGGTCACAGCAGCTGTATCTCCACCGAATCCATTTCAATCTGATACAAACTTATAATGAAAATAGTGAATTTACTTTTCCATTCGGCAACCACCTCCGCACAAACCAGAGTGCAAAAGATACATCTGCGTTGTTGCATCAGTTTCTATGTTTTATGACCATGGTGTATAGAGAATAGGATTGTTTTAAAAATTATTTTGGGTTTTTTTTCGTCTCCCCGAGCTGGCTGCACAACTATATTAGATCATGAATAATCCGATTTTCCTCACATCCACTTTTCCAAATCACTTGATCCCGTTCCTCTTTAAGTATACATTGATTGTACCAGTAAGAATTCGAAAGAATTGTGCCCCACGACGCTCCGAGACAGCATTTTCCAAGGAGCCAGATCTTTCTCTGAGACAAAATTCCATCTTATCTGTCTTACCTAGGTTGGCTCGTCTATCCTGATACTATGGCGTCGAACATTTACCCTGTACAGCACTTTAATAAGAACATCGCTCATTCATTTTTGCTCAAATGAGTGGAGTCACAACACAATTAATCTTTGCTCAAATAGATATTCCTCCCTATTGATCATCTCGTTTGCTACTGCTATCTGAGCTATTTCGAATAGAATAACGTCAAAACAGTAAGAGATCAAAACTTGTCACAATTCCACACATGTTGTCCCATCCGCACGTTGTACAGCCGAGTAAGACTTGCGTACTTTATACTTCAATTCCCTCTGAATAACGGTCAACAATCTAAAAGCCTCCCTGATTACATGCTGCCCCTGTTTGCCAGCTTTCTGTGTTTCATGTACAAGTACCCATGGTCCCTTTGTGTAGCAGCTTTCTTTAGTTCTCTTTATCTTTATTTTACCTTTTTCTTCTCGTTTCTAAAACGACAACCTCACAACAACGCCATTATAGACTTCCTGCCATTTTCTTCTCTACTTATCTAATCTAACAATCTTTCCCTCTGAAATGCTGTATCCCTCCCGCAAAGTTCCTACCCACTTACTTTTCTGTGGGAAGCAAATTTGGCTCCAGGGCCATCACTTTGTTCACCTCCTGGACCCCATTGCGATCTGGAATCAAATGGACTGTCAGAGTTCTCCACCCTCGTGAGCAACAGCAAGAGCGTCCTTGGAGCCGCCGCCACCACTGTCTCTGGTCCAACACTGGGTTCACAAACGTTGAAGTCACCATACTCCAGCATCATCTCTGAGGGCACGCACTCACCGCCAGCACTAATGTCACCAGCTCAGCAGCAGCTGAGGCCCGAAAGGGCATTTATAAGAGAAAAACTGCAGAGAAAGTAAAAAAAAATACAAAAACAAAGAGAAATGAGAATTGTGCAGAGGCAAGCTATGGGCGAACAGGAGTGTGAGGATTGCTAAATCACCATATTTGAAAATACCTGTACTATGTATTAAAAGTAATTGTATGAAAAGAATACCATTGTCTTGAAGAGAAAGAGAGAACTGGATCAACTTTTCCAAAATTTGTTCCCTTTTTACATTCATTTCCTTCCCATTCAATAGCTTCAGATCCACTATTTAACTCAGAAATAAAAACCACAAAGTGGAAAGTGGTATGAGGAGTAGCAACACCAGCTTTGCTGGGCAGCAGTGAACATCATTGTAGTCAAATACAACGGCCAAAATTTCAGTTCGAAGGCTAGATATGCTGCAGCGCCTATCTCAACTCCTGACTCTCCAAAGACAGCCCAACATGCACAAGGCACAATTCAGCAGTGTTCGAGGATACACTCCACTCGTCTCGATAACATGCAGCTGCAATAACACCCCAAAGCTTTGACAGTTTCTGCGATATGGCAGTCCACTTCATCGGTACCATATCTACAAATATCCACTTCCTTCAGCATTGATTCACAGGAGCACCAGTGAGCACGACCAGCAGATGGACAGTCGGAAGTCACTGAAGCTCCTCTGACTGCACTTTCGAAACCAAGGAATGATTTCAAGTAGAAGGATAAGAGCAGCAGATACATGACAACACCATCAACTGCAAGTTCCCGTCCATTTCACTCACAATTCTCACGTGTAAATACATCGCCATTCCTTCATTACTGCTGTGACAAAGTCCTGGAATTTAACCTATCAGGTAAGCCCAGAGCACTTAAAATTTTATCCATTCAAGAAGGCAACTTACAATTAAATTCTCAAGAACATCTTAGGAGGGACGATAAATGCTGAGCAGCAAGCGATGCCCGCAATCAATCAGTGATTGAAGAATAAATTCATTCCAGAAATGAATTCCAACCCATTTCCAGGACACATCTCTTCAGTGTTGTAGAACGAGTATTCAGCCTAATGCATTTCTCCTCGAATGACATGAACAAGCTTTTTGATATTTTGATTACATCTCATACATGTTAAACAGCGTCTACCAAAGGAAGCCAAAGAAACTTTCTTCTTAAATGATCACACCCGATAATAAAATTGTTACAACATTAAAGGAGGTCATTTCGTCTGTCGAGTTGGTGCCAATTCCCGACAAAACTAATGAACATGTCCTATTTCCCTGTGCTATCCAGGTAACACTACTTGTTTTAAAAAAAACACTCAAATGCTCTTAAAATTCTCTTTCTTTGAAGCCAAAAGTCAATTTCATTGTCAGCCTTCCGTGCTTACAGCTCTAGTTTGAAACGCTGCCAACATTGTAAATCCATGAAATCTGGAGAATTTGCACAAGGCGATTGTTGATTGACAGCAGTGAACCCTGTGACAAAAACAGGGAAAGGAATTGTTTCTGAGATAGTAGGAACTGCCGATGCTGGAGAATCTGAGATAACACGGTGTGGGGCGGAACGAACACAGATGACCAAACAGCGTCAGAGGAGCCGGAAAGTTTGATGTTTCGGGTCTGGAACCGAAGGGCCTGAAGTGTTGGAAGGGTCAAGACCCGAAACTTCAGCTTTCCTGCTCCTCTGATGCTGCTTGTCCCGCTGTGTTCAAAGGAATAGCTTCTTCCGTTTAAACAGATAAAAATAACTTAGTCAGAGCCCTGTTTTCGGCACATATTTGGATAGAAATATGATCAAATGTTTGGGCTTTTCAATTGAAAGCGCTTACACCCTCTATTGGGATGTAATGAGTGAAACACGAATATTGCAGTGAAGGGAGTTGACTCCTTGCCCAATTGTTTGTAAATGATGTCAATTTTCCAGCTGCTGCCTGAAGCAATTTGGGGATGTCTCTCAATTATAAATAAGCCTTCTCTTCATCTCTCATCTCATAGTCAGATAGAGTTCAGTGTCCAACGACAAGAGGCATTACCATTTCTCAGGCAGCATGAGAGAGCCAAACAGTTCTTTTCCATTCACCCAGTTACCTCCTGTTATACAGGCTGCAATGATTTATTATCCAATTATGGTAGCATTTGGAATCCCTGGTAAATGATGATTTGCAATTGATAACTATATAAATCAAGCATATCTGAGTTTCTATTTGCATGCCAGAGGCGCACCTTTTCAACGAATGTGCCTGTTCTCATACTGAGCCAAAAGCAGCATTCGATTTGTTTCATGCTTGCTGCTCCTGTTCACTGACAGTTCATGCGTTGTCTTTGAAGTGGCCATTCACGTCTCCCGTAAAGGCTGCGGATACCGTTGCATTTGTTTTTGAATCTGCAAATTTGTTAAGTTTTAACTCAGTGTCTGAGCTCTGGCTGTCACAATAAACTTTTCAAAATTATTTTGTCAACACCTTGAATTCAATCACTTCTTCTCCTCCGAGCAGGTATCCTGTTCTCTTCATGCGGTGGTGGGCAATAGGTCCTGTACGTTCCCCCAGTCCCAGGGCAAACCTCGCAGAGCAGCAGTTTCAGGCGACAACTATTTCAACCATAAGATAACAAAGTGTGAAGCTGGATGGACACAGCAGGCCAGGCAGCATCCCAGGAGCACAAAAGCTGACGTTTCGGGCCTAGACCCTTCATCAGAGAGGGGGATGGGGAGAGGGTTCTGGAATAAATAGGGAGAGAGGGGGATGTGGACCGAAGATGGATAGGGGAGAAGATAGGTAGAGAGGAGAGTATAGGTGGGGAGGTAGGGAGGGGATAGGTCAGTCCAGGGAAGACGGACAGTTCAAGGAGGCAGGATAAGGTTAGTAGGTAGGAAATGAAGATGCGGCTTGAAGTGGGAGGAAGGGTTGGGTGAGAGGAAGAACAGGTTAGGGAGGCGGAGACAGGCTGGGCTGGTTTTGGGATGCAGTGGGGGGAGGGGACGAACTGGGCTGGTTTTGGGATGCAGTGGGCAAAGGGGAGATTTTAAAGCTTGTGAAGTCCACATTGATACCATTGGGCTGCATGGTTCCCAAGCGGAATATGACTTGCTGTTCCTGCAACCTTCGGGTGGCATCATTGTGGCACTGCAGGAGACCCATGAGGGACATGTTGCCTGAAGAATAGGAGGGGGAGTTAAAATGGTCCGCGACTGGGAGATGCAGTTGTTAAATGCGAACCGAGCGGAGGTGTTCTGCAAAGCGATCCCCCAGCCTCTGCTGTGTTTCCTCAATGTAGAAGAAGCCACACCGGGTACAATGGATGCAGTATACCACATTGGCAGATGTGCATAAGATCACCTTATTTTCAAGAAGCATTCACCGTATGAACGTGAAACTAAAAGTGTGGGGATGGAAGAAAAATGTACATTGATAATCATTTGACCAGAGTTCCCTTGTGTTCCAGGATTTACACTGAGGAAAAGTTGAGTCCTTCCAATATGAGACCATAATACAGAGGAGCAGAAATTAGGCCATTCGGCCCATCGCATCTGCTGTGCCAGTCACTCATGGTTGAGAAGCTCCTCAACCCCATTCTCCCGCTTCCTCCCCATAACACTTGATCCCCCGATAATCAAGTACCTATCTGTGTCAGTCTTAAATGTACTCAATTACCTGGCCTCTGCAGCCTTTTGTGGCAAGGAATTCCACAGATTCACGACTCTCTGGCTGAAGATGTTTCTCCTTTACTCTAAGGCCGTTCCCTCGGGTCCTAGACTGTCCTACCAATGGAAGCATCTTCCCAGCGCCCACTTTGTCCAAGCCATTCAACTTTCAGTAAGTATCAATTAGATCCCCCCTCATCCTTCTAAACTCCAATGAGTGTAGTCCCAGCGTCCTCAAACTTGCCTCATTGTTAAGCTTCTCATTCCTGGGACCATTCTCGTGAACCTCCTCAACCCACTTCAGGGCCAGTATACCCTTACTGAGATATGGGGCCCGAAACTGTAAACAATACTCCAAATGTGGCCTAACAAGAGCCTTATAAAGCCTCAGTTGTACATCTCTGCTTTTAAATGGAAGTCCTCTCAAAATAAATCCGTTCTCCTGACAAATGACTCAAGTTTATCTTGAGAGAATCCCGGACTAGAACTCCCAAGCCTCTTTGCACTTTAGACTTCTGAAATTTCTTCCCATTTGGAAAATAGTCCATGCTTTTATTCTTCTTAGCAAAGTGCATGACCTCACATTTTCCCATGTTGTTCCCCATCTGCCATTTCTTTGCCAAATCTCCTAACCTGTACAAATCCTTCTGCAGACTCCCCACCACCTCAATATTACCCGTCCCACCACCTATCTTTGTATTGCCTGCAAACTTAACGAGTTTGCCCACAGTTCTTTCATCTAGATCATTAAAGTAGAAAGTGAAAAGTTGTAGTCACAGCACTGAACCTCGTGGAGCACAATTTGTCACTGGCTACCATCATGAGAGAGACCCTTTTATCACCACTCTCTGCTTTCTACTAGACAGCCAATCTTCTATCTATGCTGGCACCTTGCCTCGAGCACCATGGGCCATTATCTTACCCAGCTGCCACCTGTGTGACACCTTGTCAAAGGCCTTCTTGAAGCCCAGGTAGATAACTTCTATTGACTCTCCTTTGTCTACCTTGTTTGTTACTTGTTCAAAGAATTCCAAAAGATTTGTCAGGCATGACCTCACCTTGATGAAACCATGTTGACCTTGCCCTATTTTACTGCACACTCCCAAATATTCAGAAATCTCATCCTTTACAATGGATTCTAAAATCTAAACCAACACCGAGTTTAAGCTAATCAGGGTGTGACATTAACAATTTTCCAGTCCTCTGAGACAACCCCCCAGTCCGCCTTTTGTGATTCCTGAAAGATCACCGTGAAAGCTTCCACTCTCTCAATAACTATCCCCTTTAGAACTCTAAGTGTAGGTCCATGTTATTTATCCACCTTCAGGCCAATCAGTTTTACTGGCATCTCTTGTTTGGTGATTGCCACCATCCTCAGGTCTACATCCTGACGAATTTGAATTTTTGGGAAGACTGACATGTAGGAATTATTCAGTTCCTCAGCCATTTCCTTGTTCCCCATGACCCTCTCTCCACCATCATGTTCCAGTGGTTCAATGTCCACATTTTCCTCTCTTTTGCCCTTTATATATCTAAAGAAACTTTTACAGTCTTCACTTATATTAATGGCTAGCTTCTCCCTTCTTATTTTGTCTTCTGTTGGTCTTTGTAAGCTTCCCAATTGCCTTGTTCCCACTGCTCATTGCCACATGATATGATTAGATTAGATTAGATTAGATTCCCTGCAGCTTGGAAATAGGTCCTTCGGCCCAACAAGTCCACACCACCCCTTGGTATATCCTGCCCAGACCCATCCCTCTATAACCCACGCACCCCTGAATACTATGGGCAATTTAACTTGGCCAATCAACCTAGCCTGCACATTTTTGGACTGTGGGAGGAAACCGGAGCACCCAGAGGGAACTCACGCAGACACAGGGCGAATGTGCAAACTCTGCACAGACAGTCACCAGAGGCTGGAATCGAGCCTGGGTCCCCGGTGCTGTGAGGCTGCAGTGCTAACCACTGATCCACCGTGCCACCCCATGTTTTCTCTTTTGCTTTTATGCTATCTCTGATTTCCTTAGTCAGCCATGGTTTTCTCATCCTCCCAGTACCATGCTTCTTTTTCCTAGGGATGAATGTTTGCTGCATCACATTAATTACTCCCAGAAACTCTTGTCATTCCTGTTCCACTGTCTTTCCTGCTAGGCTCCTTGCCCAATTAATTCAGCCCAGCTCCTCACTCATACCTCTGCAGTTGCCTTTATTCAGCTGTAATACCGTTACCTCTGATTCACTCTCATCCCTCTCAAATTGCAGAGTAAATTCTAGCATCTTATGATCACTGCCTCCAAACGGTTCATATACCTAAAGCTCCCTGATCAAGTCTGCATAATTGCACAACACTAAGTCCACTATTGCCTGTCCCATTGTGGGCTCCACCACAAGCTGCACCAGAATGCCACCTTGTCGACAGCCCACAAACTCTTTTTCTTCCAACCCACTACCAACATGTATTTTCCCAGTCCACCCGCATGTTGAAATCCCCCGTGATCACTGTGACTTGGCCTTTCTTGCGCGTCTTTTCTATCCCCTGGTGTATCTTGTGTTCCAATTCCTGACTACTTTTCAGAGGCCTGTACAAATGCAACTATTTTTGTTTTTAGATAACAAGGTGTAGAGTTGGATGAACACAGCAGGCCAAGCACATCAGAGGAGCAGGAAGGCTGATGTTTCAGGACTAGAACATCAGCTTTCCTGCTCCTCTCATGTTGCTTAGCCTGCTGTGTTCATTCAGCTCTATACCTTGTTATCTCAGATTCTGCAGCATCTACAGTTATTACTATTTCTGAGATTTTTTTAACCTTTGTGTTTCCTCAATTCTACCCACACTGAATCCACACAAAATCCTGCTTCATCTCTTCCTATTGATTTAGTTTCATTTCTCAAGGACAAGGCACCCCACCCCCTCGGCCCACTTGCATATCTTTTCAGTGGGAGGTATATCCTTTTCTTTAGTTTCCAGTCCTTATCTGCTTGCAGTCACATCTCTGTAATGCCTACCACAACATACCTGCCAGCTTCTATCTGTGCCACATTCTCATTTACCTTATTCCTTTGCTGTGTGCATTCAGATATAACACCTTTATTCCTATATTAAACCTCCTTCTTGTCAGCATCATTTATTTTTCCTGTGTTTGTCTGCTAACCCTTTCCAAACAATCTGTCCTATTTATGTCAGTGCTGGAGAATTCAATAACCACTTCTGAGTTCTCCTTCCCTGTCATTTCTTTCATATTTTAACATGTAGTTGGATTCACCAATACTGATATTAACTTGCTGCTTTGTTTCCCACTGGGCCAAGTTTCGCCATTCTCATCTCCCCACCCCCGCCTCCAACCCACCCCCACCACCACACCGCGACTTTCTAATTTAAAGTCCTGTTCAGCAGTCTATTTACCCTTTTTGAGAGAACATTGGTTCCAATTCAATTCAGGTGGAGACCATCCCAACAGTACAGATCCCTCCTGCTCTGATACTGGTGCCAGTGCCCCATAAAAAGGAATTCCTCTTTCCTGCACCACTCTATTAGCCATGTGCTTACTTCCCTTATTCTCATATACCTGTGCCCCCAGCTCTAGAACTCTTAGACTCACCTCTGCTCTGCTGCTCCTCCCTCCGACTGCTTCCCACTGAACAAAAAGCCAAAAAAAGTAAATATTAACTCACCTTATTGACCCTCCAAACAGAATCTTTTTTTTTGGTTAAACGAGGAGGATGGGTGGGAGACACTAAACATGTGGTGTTTGGTTTCAGCGCTGCCAGAATATATGATTTTATTACCCAACAGTTCTCGCTCTCTCCCAACTCCCACCCACTCAACAAGGAAGGCCACAGACTCACGAGGTAAGTCTTTTAAACTGAAGGTTTACCTCCTGGCTGCCCTCATGCTCTCTCCCGACTCGCGCTGCTCAACAAGAAAGGCTGAGGTAAGTCTATAACTCTCAAGGCCAGAGGTAAAGAAGCCTCAAGAAATACTACGATCAGAAAACCAATTGTTGGATAGCTACTGAGATAACACGGTGTGAATCTGGATGAACACAGCAGGCCAAGCAGCATCAGAAGAGCAGGAAAGTTGATGTTTTGGGTTGAGACTTTCTTCAGAAATGGGGAAGGGGAAGGGGATTCTGAACCAAACCAAGAGAGAGGGTGAGGTGGACAGAAGATGGATAAAAGAGAAGATAGGGTGAGAGCAGACAGATAGGTCAAAGAGGCAGGGCTAGAGCTAGTGAAGGTGAATATAGGTGGGGAGTTAGGGAAGGGATAGGTCGGTCCAGGGAGGACAGACAGGTGGTGTGTGGGGGAGTGCGGGATGAGGTTAGCGGGTCAGAGATGGGGGTGGGGCTTGACGTGGGAGGAATGATTAGGGAGGCAGGCACTAGCTGGGCTGGTTTTGGCATGTGATCAAGGGATGGGAGATTTTGAAGCTTGTGAAGTCCGCATTGATAAGCTTGGGCTGAAGGGTTCCCAAGCAAAATATGAGATTCTGTTCCTGCATCTTTCAGGTGGCATCGTTGTGGCAATGCAGTAGGCCGAGGATGGACATGTCATCCGAGGAGTGGGGAGGGGAATGGTTCGCGACTGGGAGGTGTAGTTGTTTGTTGCAAACTGATTTTGCTGTTCCTGTTGGATAGCTACTTTCGGGATGACAGGGGTTTTAGTGGATTAAATTTGGTAGCCAGTTTCTTGAGCAAGATCTGATCTTGAGGATCGTCCAATTAAATTACAAGGATATAAAATCGTAGATCACAGTGAAATTAGAAGCCAATCATCCCACTATGTCCTACAGCCATTCAATATGATTATGGTTGATATGACACCCTCAATTTCAGTTTTCTGCATTTTTCCCAATGTCAGTTAAATCTTCTTTCATATTAAAAATCCGATGCTATCTATTGCTCAATGAATGGTTAGATCTAAAGTGACTCATCAATGTTACTGAGATAGTCGGAACTCCAGATGCTGGAGAATCTAAGATAACAAGGCGCAGAGCTGGATGAACACTGCAGGTCAAGCAGGAAAGGAGCAGGATTTTTCTGAAGAAGGGCCTAGGCCCGAAGCGTCAGCTCTTTATCACTAGTTTATTGTTTTATTCTCATTTATAAAATGAACAATTTCACAACTTCCACATTTTACCCCTCTTGCCAATATGTTGTCGATTTACCTTAATGAACAATGTCTCCTTCTAAATTGTTATATTCCTCTTGCAACTTTCCTGTCCAAACACATTTCTGTAGGAAGCAACTTTGGCTGCAGTACATTCATTTCCTTTTGCCAAGTCATTAATATAAGTTGTAAATAACCATGGTTCCCTCTTTGAATCCTTTAGGAATGCCATTGGTTACAAGTCTCCATCCTGAAAAACAACACCTCACCCCCACTTGCTGTTCCTGTGCATTAACAAATTCTGCATCCAAGTGAATTTTCTACCTCCAATGTCATGGATGCTTAATCTCACTTCTGAAACATTAGTGAGATACCATGGTGAATACATTGACTGGTTCCTTTGTTTTCACTCTAGTTGAGATTTCCTCAGAGGGAAAAAACAAGTCCACTCGACAGATACGTTTTCCCTTTCGCAATTCAATTCAGGTTTTGCTTTAGTAAAATATGATATTCCAAGCACTCTCATGTTACCACTTGAATAACTTATTGCAATACTTATTCTGTAAATGGATGATTCAATAGTGAACATAGAGTTGCCTGCGTTTTTGCGTTGTTCCTATTTTGAACTTAAGATGTCACATTGACAGTTCTGTTCCCCTCATTACAGGAAGGACATGGAAGCATTGGGAAAGGTGCAGAGGAGATTTACCAAGATGTTGCCTGGTCTGGAGCGAAGGTCTTATGAGGAAAGGCTGAGGGACTTGGGTCTGTTCTCATTGGAGAGAAGAAGGCGAAGAGAGGATTTAATAGAGACATACAAGGTGATCAGAGGATTAGATAGGGTGGACAGTGAGAGTCTTTTCCCGAGGATGATGACATCAGCTTGTACGAGGGGGTATAGCTGCAAATTGAGAGGTGATTTAAGATTGATGTCAGAGGCAAGTTCTTTCCTCAGAGAGTGGTAAGTGCATGGAATGCCCTGCTGGCCAATGTAGTTAACTCAACCACATTAGGGGCATTTATACAGTCCTTGGATAAGCATATGGATGATGATGGGATAGTGTAGGGGGATGGGCTTAAATTAATTCACAGATCCGCACAACATCGAGGGCTGAAGGGCCTGTTCTGTGCTGTATTGTTCTATGTTCTCCATTAACAAGAATCAAAAGATTTCTGGAAAATTACAAGCAATTCACATACTTTCTCTGTAAATACTTCTTTCAGTATCCCAGCACACAAACCATCAGGATCACTGGACTTTGTATCTTTCATCTTTGCTTCTTCATTGATAGTGACGATACTTAATTGCTCTCCCACATTGCATAGTTTTATTCAAATGTTCCACTATAATTTCTGATGTATGATGTTGGTTAAAAATTGTCAATTGGATGAATACATGACATATTGCTCTTGTAAAGTTATCACTGAGGTACTCTAGAATTCACTTAAGTTGCTACAATTCCACCTTGTTTGAACCAAATCAACATTAAAATGAAGTCATTCATTATTGTTGGATTTCCTTTTGTTTAAATATCTTCATTGCTTATTGATATATACGCTTTCCTAAAGCTTAGCTTTAGTTTCGGTGCACGTACACGAAACGTGTTCACTTCCTTGCTGTTTCTTTTTCTTAAAATTTCATTCAAGTTGACTCAATATCATCTCGATCAGGTTATCTCTTCCCAGCATCGAAACATCAAGTGACCCAGACTAAACAGAAGAAGTGTTTCAGTTTCCCCTCAAAGCTTCACTGATGAAGTGTGACATTTTCACAGTCATCTGGAAATCACTGGCCCATGACCATCCGGGTTGGAAGAGGATGATCTGGGAAAGCGACAAGTCCTGCCTTCGGGTGATAATTGAAGGCATGCAGAAACAGGAAAGCAGTATTCTTTCTCACCAATGCCCCATGCACCCTTCCAGTGGCTGCTACTACCTGAAGTTTAACAGAGTCTCAGGTCGCTACTTTGGTCTGTGCAGTCAACGTGGACTCACTCTGAGAGTGGAAGAGATTCATCCTCGTCTTTGATGGACTGCTGCTGATGATGTCATTTCTAACAACTATCCTCATCTCATCTTTTAGTCATATTGTTATCTCATCACATTTCCTACCCCCTTCTCTTTCCAAAAGTTCAAATTTCGTTGACTATCATTCCCACCTTAGATTTCCTTCTCTCTCTGCCATCCAGCGATATGTCATGCTAACTCTCAACAGGTGATAAAATATTATTTGTAGAAAACTCTTAAACACGAGTGAGGATTCAAGAGTGTCATTAACAAAGGGAATAGGGGCTCAGTCTAGTCTGACCGTACTGTGTAAGTCTTAGCCAAAACATTGCTATTATTGTTGCCTATCGAGTGATTCTGTCTTCATAGAACTCATTGACTATTCTTTGTAGGCTCCCATTCTCTTTATCATGTCATATGATAGAGGATGTGGGCCAATGTTCAATTTTTCTTTAGTCCAAATCAATTTCTGCATTCAGGAGAAAAAGCTTCCCTGGTAAAGTCTGACCAACGTCACAATCTTCGTGTGTGAACGCTGCTTTCCACCAGCTTCTCTTATTCTGGCATGGACTTGTTTGCTGAATAGCCTGTTTCTTTACCATATTCAGGGCATGTAGCTGTACACACGGGAGTCTGAGTTTCTACAGCAACAATCGTTTTCACCTGAATGTTGCAACCTGCAGCTATGGATAGTGATGGGACAGTAGCCAGCTGCTTTCCATCACACAAACAGGAATCTCTCCCGCTTTTCCAAACTGGTTTCAGTCTGTGTTGTAAGGGCCCATTATTCATTTCATTGGCCACTTTAAGAGGGCAACCCATGACCACAGGGTTCTTGACAAAGTCAGAAGTCACAAGACACCGGGCTGGAGTTCAACAGGTTTATTTGAAATCACAATCTTGACTAACACTGTCCCTTTACCAGGTGACTTCACCTGATGAAGGAGCAACGCTGTTAAACCTTGTGGTTTCAAATAAACTGGTAGGTTATAACCTGGTGTTTTGTGACTTCTGACTCTGTTCAGCACCGGCACCTGCAAATAGGGTTCTTGAGTGAGACTCCAACTCTGACCTTCAAACTGACAAGTGCGGTTACCACACACTATCCCACCAGAACTCACCTGTGCGTTTAATCTTACGTTAATTATTGTAGCTGCAACTGAATCAAGTATAACTGCAGCCCACATGGTCACCTGGCTTCATAGAACTGGCAAATAGTAGTGGTGACTACTATTTGTTGGCACTGTGCTGATCCGATCTGGAGTTGGTTACAATGTAGCTCAGAAGTTAAGGCACTTTGCATGTAAACGGGGTATGTGTTTGGATGTGAATTCTGCTGTAGCTTATAAGGCAACTTTCATACTCACACAATGCAAGCCGCTGCGAGGCATGCATGTGCTGGTGTCAGCCAACACAGCCTTTGCTTTCTGCATTTATCCTTCATTTTGGGATGTTACGCAATTTTCTGTTGATGGTTAATATTGACAACACTTTGAGTTTCAGGAAGGGGACCTTAAGGCAAATATACCAGCATAAGTGAGTGAAACTCTCCATCCACCTGAGCTCTATCCCCAGAAACCTCACAAACATCAACAGTTAATTCAAACAGTGAGTGTGAGCGGACTTCAGGGCAATATATCCAGACGTGTGAGGCTGAATATGCTGGAGCTCTTCCGTGTTTGGGTTTAATCAATATGTGTGCGTATTCTTACACATCGTTATCCATTTCATCATTTAGTTTTTGTTTGATTACCCAAATAGTACACTAGACAATGTTTTATGAAAAATGTACATTGTAAAGCTAAACTGTGTAATTATACTGAAGGAATTCAAGGTCTCGCAGACTGCACTGAAACACTGAACTTTATTTCAATTTCTGTAACTTCAAATTAAAGCTGCAATGTCCAATGTAAGCAATATTTCTGTAAAAGTGTTAATTTTCAGAACAAAAACTTCCCACAATTTCTAACACGTGGTAAGAATGTCACACAACAACTGGCGTAGAATTGCTCCCTGCAACAAATTCCAAAAAATATGACCTGCAAAAAAGAAGTTTTCGTGACGAGACTACAATAATCGCCTCCAAATTCAGAATTAAGGTGCAAATGAGTTTTTCTTGAACCCTAAGTTCTACAACTAGTTTGGGTGTCATAAAAGTACATCAAAAATTCTTGTGTAAATAGAATACACGGCTTTCCCCAACAACTCCTAGAGTTTGAATCCAGTAACTCAGAGAGGTCAGCTCACTGTCACACATGGCCACTACCAGCATTCAAACCGAGGACTGCCAAATGAAACGCTCCTTTTCAGCTCTTGTACACACAGTCCACAGCTTTCCATCCAAAGAAGAAAATCAATTTCACGTCCAAGTAACATTCACCCTGTGAACGAGAAACTAAAAGTGAGGGAATGAAAGAACAAAATGCATTGATATTGATTTGACCAGAGTTTTCTTATGATACAGAATTTGTACTGAACAAAAGGTGATTCTTTCCAATAATTCAAATCAGAGGCAAAGAAGCGTCAAGAAAATCGGCAATGATTTTTGGACGGCAATTGTCAAAGTAGCAGCGGTGTCTGTGGAGTAAGGATTCCAGTCAAGGTCCTCAGGTTCGCCCACTTACTTTGCAAGGATATAAAATCATGAGTCACAGCGGCAAGTAAAGGCGATTCATCCCATTATATGTGTTCTGCAGCCACTGAATGTGATTATGGGTGATATGATGACACTCATTACCACTTTCCTGCCTTTTCCCCATTAAAAATCTATCTGTCTACATTAACCAATGCATGCACATAGCTAATGTGGCTAATACACTTTCCTGGTAGTTTGGCTCTTACTCTGACCTCAGCCACTCAATGTTCTGCAGTGCTTCCAATGAAGTTCAGAAGATAGATGAGGAGTAGAACGCTTTCAATTCTTCTTAAGATGTCCCAGAACAGTGAAGATTAGTTTCTTCCACTCTTGTTCATTGGGTTTTGAGATGGTGGTCATACAAGCATAGTCCAGACTCTGATACATGTGAAGGAATTTGTGTCTGAACCGTTGTACTTATGATAAAGGACTGTACGCTCCCTCAGCCTCCTCAAAACTTTCTCTGCAAATTCTTATGAAGTATCTCAACATGTGAAATGGATACAAAGGTTATTCAAAAATGCATTAGAGAAAATAAGTTACTTTCCATTTTGCGATCGCATTTGTTTTACAAACTAAACTATGTTTGAGTCCTCCCTTGACCATCACACATTACATATTGTTGGAAACTGGTGTAATAAGCTGGACCCAGAATTGATCCCAGTAGCTACAGTTCCATCCAATCCATCTCAATCTGATGCAAACTTGTAAAAAATGAAATTAATTTACTATCCGTCTCAGTATGATCCATCTGCATTGTTGAATCTAGTTCAATGAGTTATGACTAAAGTCATTAGGAATAGGAACACAAAGACATTTTTCATCTCCTCAAACTTGTTGCACAACTCAATAAGTTCAATAAGATTTTTCTCAGGTTCGCTTTCCTGCCCATTCCCCCAGCACTTGATTCCATTCCTGATCAAGAATATATCTATCATAGCCATATGTTATCGCAAGGAGCCTGCCCCAAAACTCTCTCCGACAAAAAGTTCCAAGAACTCAAAACTATCTGAGAGACAAAATGCCTTCTCATCTGTCTTCAGTTGGTTTTCGTCTATCCTGAAACTACAGCCTCTGGCCCTAACCTCTCTCATGATGGAAAACAAGTTATCAACATTTAGCCTCTATGTATACTGATAAGTTTCAATTAGATCATCACTCATTCCTTTGTCTCAAATGAGAAGTCACAACATGATTAATCTTTGCTCAAATAGATATCCCTCCATACCGATGATGATCCTAGTGAGCTTTCTCTGACACATTTCCAATAAAATAATATCATTAATTAAATAAAGAACCACAATTGCGTCTCATTAGCGAATTGTACATTTGCCATAACACTTCCCAACTCTCCACTGATGGTGATGACATTTAATTCCTCTCCTTTATTCTATAGTATTCAGTAGATTTCCAGTATAATGTCAGATATATAATATCTCTTAACTCAGGCCATTTGGTTGGCTACACGACATATTGTTCTTGTAAAATTATCTCTGATGTACTCTACAAGTTCATTTACATTGTTACTATTCCAACTTGATTAACAAAATCAACATTTAAATTAAGTGATTCATTATTGTGGTTATTCGATTTACAGACCCCTATTACAGGGTGGCACAGTGGCTCAGTGGTTAGCACTGTAGTCTCACAGCACTAGGGGCCTGGGTTCAATTCCAGCCTCAGGTAATTGTCTGTGTGGAGTTTGCACATTCTCCCTGTGTCTGTGTGGGTTTCCTTTGGGTGCTCCGGTTTCTTCCCACAGTCCAAAGATGTGCAGGCTAGGTGGATCAGCCATGCTAAATTGCCCGTAGTGTTCAGGGGTGTGTGGGTTATAGGGGGATGGGGTTGGGTCTGGGTGGGATGCTCCAAGGGGCGGTGTGGACTTGTTGGGCCGAAGGGCCTGTTTCCATACTGTAGGGAATCTAATCTAATTACTTATCAGTTTGTGCCCTTCATATGGCAGGTTTGGGGTACTTACACCACAGATGTCAATGTCTTCATTCCCTTGCTCTTTTTTAAAACTCCATTCTAGTTGAGTCGATATCATCGATATTTTGCCTTGCTCCCAGCTTCGAAATGGCAGGTGAGCCCCAGGGAGACAGAGGAATTGATTCAGTGATACCCTCAAATCCTCACAGGTAAAATGTGGCTTTCTGATAGACACTTGTGAATCACTGGTGCAAAACAATGAAAGTGGAGGAGGACCATCCAGGAAGGCATCAAGCAGCTCGAGACTTGGTGTCTGATAGAAATGGAAGGTGGGTGACAACAGAGAAGGGAGCTCACAGTCTCACCAAAATCCCACGGACATTTCCCATGACTGCCATCTACTCCAAGTGTAACAGAGCCTGAGGTAGCCTCTTTGGTCTGTACAACCACCTAAGGACTCAAACTGAGAGTGGAAGAGAGTCACCCTCTTCTGCAAGGGACTGCTGATGATGATTATGTCATATCTCACAACTATCTTTATCTCATCATTTGTGAGCATTGTTACCTCAACGTATTTCCTTCCCTATTATTTTCCAAAAAGGTGATTTTTTTCTGAATTTTGTTTCCAGCTTAGATCTCCTTTGAACTATATCAGCTTAATGGTTATGAGATCAAATTCATTTGTCTCGATTTGCACCATCTCTTCGTATATTACATTCTGAATCCTGTGACCCTATTTTGTCTCGATTATACTGTCTGCCATTTTCCCATTTCACTGTTCTTCCTACTATAGTTCTTGTTTCTATTTCCCTTGCTACCCTGCTTCGTTTGCCAACCACCTACTGTTTTAATTTAAAGGCTCTCCAAAGTCACTAGCAAATGCTTCTCCTCAAATAGGTAGTCATGGTATTGCGCGGGTGTCACCCGTTCAGTTTGCATTGGTCACACTTCCCCCGGACATATCTCATTATCCTCGTAATCTTAAAACCTCCCCCTTGCACCCTCTTTCCTGTCGCATATTGTTCCAATATATCCTGCCAGTTTTATTCTGACTAGCATGCTGTAGTCCTGAAATCACAACTCTATTATCTTACATTTTAACTCATTTGAGAAATATCTATATTCGGCTTTAAGGCCTCATACCTTTTATCCAAGAGTATCATTGCTGTCCATGCGCATCACGAACGTTGGTTAATTAAACTCCCTCTCTGGAATGTCCCGTAACCACTGGGAGACATCCTTTTCCCTCGCACCAGGCAGGCAACGTGACGTCTTTGACCTTTACAACTGAATCCCCGATAATCTGGCGCTCCCTCCGCTGCATTCCAGTTCCGAAACCCGAAGTGACAACTGGAGACAGTTCCGGTATATGTGCTGTCCACATAGATCAGAAAGAGTAAGCAATGCCTTTCAGCTTTCCTGCCATGGCCTCCCAATTTAGACTAAAGTTTAAAAGGATTCTTAAAATCATAATATTAATTTCGGTCGGACCCCTCTTCCCTTGACATCGTTATTACACGATAAAAATCTTACAAATTGTAAACCAGAAAGTAACAATTAATATTCTATAAGCGATATATACACTGTCTGTACTGACTCAGTCAGCAGCGTCGCCTGTTGAGTGTGACTTTTGAACCTGAAGTCACCCCAGGAGCGCTGGCCCTGGAATGGGTGAAGGTAATAAATGTTTTTCAAAGTTTTCGTTCTGTTCAGCTGCTCCGCACCAGATTTGCTCTGTCTCTCTCAAATCACGTTGCCACTCATGAAAATCTGGATCCCCGGCGGGATCTCTCGGTTCCGCGATCGATCAATGAGCACTCACACGCTCCTGAGATGCTGCTTGGCCTGCTGTGTTCATCCAGCTTCACACTTTGTTATCTTGGATTCTCCAGCATCTGCAGTTCAGTTCCCATTATCTCTGATCACAATAGGTCTGGCTGTTTAAGGCTTTACTCTTTATTTCTTCATACGGCCGGGTACAGAACCTCAGAAAACACAGAAGTTGAGCACTTACGTATTCCTCGGAGGAGCTGCACACACAACTTAATACAAATACATTTTATACTTTTCTTAAAGCAGGGTACAAGGCGTGCTCGCACAGTACATTCAAACAATTACCAATCAATATGTAATTTGCTTCATCGGCAGTTACTAGGTCCAGTGATGTTAACTGGTAAACAACCTATGTCACAGCGCTTAGGTCACTTTTATCTCGCTACAGAGAGCCACTGCACCTGCACTTGAACGTCAGTCAAAGCGTTTAGTACTTCGCTACCTTATCAAGTTACTGCTGTATTCTAAAAGGCGCATTGTCTGCTAATCTTTCTTTGCAGCGGTCTGAGGGTTAGTTATTTATGCAACTCTGGCAAAATTTACAGTTTGCAGCCTAGAAGCCATTTTGTTGTGTGAACTTGCATCGAGAGGCCATCTTGTGCCTGTATCCAAGTTTCAGACTCTCACTCTCTGCCAGAAATAAAAAACGAAAGGAAGTGTTAGTGTTTTGAATCTGAAATTAACCTAAGAAAATTTTGGAATGCTCATTAGGGCGGCCCACATTAATGAAAGAGGAAACGAAGTTAGCATTGGAAACATTGCATCAACATCTAATTCAGCATCTACAGGCAACTAGGTAATGTTGGCGGTCGTATTTCCTACATTACACATTCGTCATAAAAGCGCTCCATTTCTTGCGCTGATGATCACAGGTTTCTATCCAATTCACGCTCTTCTGAACTGCCTGGTATATGTTAAAATATTAAGGCACCATTAAAATACAGAGTAATTTGTCATGGGATTGAGCTAACGTAGAGGACGCCATGAGTCAATTGCAATGTGGAACAGTCTTGAAGGGCCTATCCCGTTCCCATTGCTACAAGTTAGGCCCATTCTTGAGCTTCACAGCCAGAATGTCTTTCGTCAGGTGTGGAGACCAATTTTGCAGATAACAGTGCACGCGTGGTCTTATCGACGCGTGTAAAACACCAGGAGAACATCTCTGTTCTTGTACTCGAATTCCCCACAATGAAATTGACATTGAGTTTGACATCTTGTACTTGAAATCGCTCACATTCAACGCCAAAATACTGTTTGACGTCTTCTCACCCTAACGTCTACGGTCAGCAGGAGAACAGCCGGTACCTTTTCTGAATCTATTGCAATTCAGATGCTAATCTATGTTACTCTTTTTATTATCAAAGAGGATCACCTCACCCGTATTATTGTTGTACTTCTTTCATCATGTGTTTGCCCACTCACTCAATTTAAGCAAAGGTCACGGATGTCAGATGGACGTGGACGCCGGTGTGCCCTGGTCTTCAATAGGCATCAAATACATGCTGGTCTTTTCTCAAAGTGTTTAATGGGGACAGTATGAAGGAAAACCTCCTCTAAATGTAAACTGTGTTGAATTTGCACCCTTAGTACTTGAAAGGATGGTGTTGAGAGAGCTTTGCCTTAAATTTAGTACCATGCTTTGTCTTCCTTTGTACCTTTTGCTGGGGACAGTGTAGAAGGAGTTTTACAGTGTATTTAGCCCATGGTAAACCTGTGTGGGAAGCTTTTATTTCAACAGGCTTTTGCAGAAGAATTTTCACTCCCTATAACCCGGTGCTGTACCTGCCTTGAAAGGCTTTTTTCATGAACTGTACGTTTCCGGGGAATGTTTTATAAGGTAACACAAGGCTACTCAGAAATTAAATCTGCATAGCCTTTATTCAAATAGAAAGGTGAATGAGTACAGAGTTTTCATGTCGAATTTTGAAGAGATGATGCATCAGAATTACATGTTCATATAATGTAAACCTCCTCACTTTAAAATGCACAAGGAATGTAACTATGGTGATTGCTGTTAGCTATTATGTTCTATATCAAATTAAGAGAACACGATAACGCAAAAGGAGACATATTTGTTACTATTTACAACAGACATTTACCATTTCTGTCCGCTTTAACTTTGAACAATCCGCTTATTTCTTCCAGTAAGGACTTGGTTATCTAACGGTATGGAGACGGATCCTTCAATCCCCACAGAAAAATCAAGACCCTTATTTGTCAAACATTAATGAGGTTCGTCACCCTTTGATTAGCTGATGTACTCTGTAATTTGGTCTAACTAATATTGGCTTTTCTGTCCAAATATTTCTGAGAAAAAAAATGATGAAATGATCAATGTGTTTCTTTACCTGTTGCATAATCCATTATGTGAAATATAATTTTTAAAATTAGTTTTAAATGAGTTTTTTTTAAAAAGTTTATCAAACATTACAATTACAATTTATTAAGGTTGGTAACTTGCGGAAATCATTGTCAATGAAAGAATATATAAAGTGTTCAGTGTCAAAAATCACATGTTGCTTCAGTTAGCCCTGTTTACTCGTTCAACAAATTTTATTCTGAGGCTGACGCTTTTGAAAAATAAAACTCACCATATAAGTGAACTATCGACAATATCTCATTGGCACGGGTAAAGGACCATTCCATTAGCTGCAATTCTCTATTACGAATGCAGCTCGCTCTGGCACCTTCACCTTCTATAACATTTCATTGAGAATTGTTAACATTACACCAGTGTTTTCATTTCCCTGCCCACTCACACATTCTAATCTGTGTAACTCTCAACCTGTTGCATTCTGTTTCTGTCTATCTTGCTGTTGGGAAGGGTAGTGCTGCTGGTATTAGATAAGCTATTTTGCGAGGCCTCTTTGCTAACACTGATATCTTCTGCCTATCACTTGACACATTACCCCATGTTGCTTCTCGGGTTGTCACGCTGTAGGAACAGGATCTTCAGCCCAGCAAGTCCACACCAACCCTTAGATCCATTCTCCCGTAACCCACCTAAGCTACACTACGAAAATCGACCTAGGAAACCGGAGCACTCGGAGGAAAACCCCAAGCAGGGAGCGAGTGTACAAACTCCACACGGATAGCTGCCCAAGGCTAGAGTCGAACCCGTGTCCCCGGTACTGTAATGCAGCACTACTACCCAATAAGCCACCATGCCGGTCGTATACATTCCAATGGAATCACATTGTACTCCTCTTAGCTCCGTGGAATATAAACGGAGTCTTCACAGTTTCTTCCCTCAACAACGTCCAAACTTGGACTGAGTAGTAACACGTACGCCAGACATTACCCATTTCCAATGAGACACAATCTTACCATCGCCTTTTTATATTCAATGGTGTCACCATCACTGAATGATCAATATCCTATGAGTAAAATTAACCGGAAAATGAACTGGGAGAGCCATGTGGAGTAGATTGTTAGATGTATCCGGGTACAGGAATACCGGAGTACGGTGAAAAATGTAGTGCGTCGCCAATCCCCGGTGTCACCCTCGAATACAAATAGTTAGACTTAAAAACAAGAGAATAATTTAAGGAAACAAACAAAAGCAAAAGAAAATGCCCAGTTTACAATCGCAGCCATGCGTGTTGTTTCAGGCTCACCAATGCCCCCTGCACCAGAACTGCTCACACCGCAGTGTCACCGTCTCTGCAGGCACAGCTTGGCCGATGCCACAGCCTCGAGTACTGCGTCTCACCGCTACTTGCACCAAACATAACGATGTTGAAATTGCCACATTCCAGCGCCGTCGCTCGCCGCTGGGTCCACTTCATCGACGCCACTGACTTCCTAGAATCAATTGAAGTATCAGACACCACAATCCTCCGCACAGATGCTAGAGTGTCACCTTTTGAACCGGCGCTGGCATCAGACCCGCCGTGAATGCCAGCGCCGCCGCCATTGCCTCGAGCCCCACACTGGGCTGACCAACATTGAAGTCAACACGCTCCGACACCATCTTTCGCCGCTCCCCCTACACTCGCTGCCATCGGGGATGCCGCCAGTTCCGCCGCAGCTGAGTTGGAGACAGCAAGGACTGCAGATGTTGGACACTGGAGTCAATCAATGTGGCGCAGAAAAGGCACAGCTGACCTCCCCGAGGGCAAAAGGCAAGACAAAAACAAGAAAGAAAGGAAAAATAAGGTAGGAAAAAAAGAGTGGGAAAGGGGAGAAATGGACGGAAGAAAGTAGCAGACGACCATGAGTCCGAACACTTAGTTCGCCACTGTCATCTCGGACAATACTTGCATTAATGAGGTTAACTGTTTTAAAGGATGCTATTATCTGGAACAGAAACAGTGGACTGGATCAACTGTTTTTTTTTCCAGATTCTACACCCTTCTTAAATTCACTTCCTTTCCACATGGGGCCTACAAGTCAACAATTTAGCCTCACATGAAAAATAAAGTGAAAAAGGGTAGAAAGTAACTTGCTGTGCTCAAAGATGTTGTACAGAGGAAGAACTTTCAGTCTGGGTGATGTTCAATCTTCATTCAGAGAGAGAGGAGTGGCAGCAGCAGATTTGCTGGGCAGGAATAAACAACACTGTGTTAAATACAGTGGCTAAAAGATCAGGCCAGGAGCTAGGAATATTGCACCATGAAATTCACCTTCTGTCTCTCCAAAGCCTGGCCAAAATGTACAAGGCACAATTCAGAAGTGTGAAGGAATACCCCCACTTCCCTTGATGAATGCAGTTCCAATAACACTCAAGAAGCCAGTCAGGTTACAGGACGTGGCAGTCCACGTAATTGGTACGACATCCACAAATATCCATTCCCCCCACCACCGAGCCACAGGAGCAGCAGTGCTTGCGATCCACCAAATGGAGTGCAAAACGTCAACAAGATTCCTTTGAACGCACCTTCTAAACCAAAGAATACTTCAAAGTGGAATGATAAAGGCAGCAGATACAGGACATCGCCATCAACTGAAAGTTCCCCTCAAAGCCATTCACTGTCCTGACTTGGAAACATATCGTCGTCCTTTACTACTGCTGGGTCAAAGTCCTGGAGCCCACTCGCCCAGATAAATGTGAGTCAGCCCACAGCCCGTCACTGCAGCGGTTTAAGAACGCAGCTCGCAACTATGTTCTCAAGGATAATTAGGGCTGGTCAATAAATGCTGGACAGTCAGCGATCCCCACATTCAATCAGTCAATAATTGTTTTTTTAAAAAAATCATTCTGGGAATTAATTCCATCCCACCCTCCAGGACTAGTTTCTTCAGTCTCGCACAAGGAGACCTATATTTTATGCACTTCTCCATGAGTGCCATAAGGAAGCCCTTTGACATTTTAATAACATTCCCTACGTGTTAGACAGGGTTTTAAAAGGTAAACAAAGCAATTCCCTTCCTACGTGCTTACAGCGGATGATAAATTGTCACAGCAGAAAAAGAGGTAATTTGGCCCGTTCAGTTGATGCCGGTAATCTACAAAACTAACAGACTTATCTCATTACCCGATGCTTTCCATATAATACTGCTTGATTTTCTTTAAATAATCCAGGTTTGGTTTTATTTTTTTGAGGCCAAATTCAAACTCCGTTGTCATTTTTACTAAAAATGAAGATGTTTTTAACGACCCTCCGTGATTTATATTTCAGTGCAAGTTTATTTAATTGGTAGGGCATACATTGGAAACTTCCTATCAATGGGCGCGACTTATGAACTTAATGACAGGAGAGCACGCTTAAAGCACTGGATAGAAACCTTGAAAGTCTATTGCTGCCAGCAGTGTAAATCCTTGAAATCGGGAGGATAATTTGTGGAAGAGAAACATATAACATAACAAGCTAAATTTCTTCTGTTTAGTGTGCAACAATAATGAAGTCAAAGCCCAGTTTTCAGTACACTGTTAGCTAGAAATTTGATCAAAAGTTATTCTAATGTCTTGCGCTTTTAAATTGAAAACACTCGCACCTTCTATTTCGATGTAATTAGTGAAAAACAAATTGACAGTGAAGGGTGTTGCTGCTTGTCTAAAGAGTTCTAAAGTAAGCTGGGTGCAATCACTCTGATAGGATTACACTATAGCGCGCCCCCACCCCTACGCCGACCCCCACAGCCGCTGAGACATTCAGGAGCAAACATGTACACAGGATGTGGAAAGATACCATAACAGAACTGTCATTGTGGACGAATTTAACCTCCCCAGCACTGACTGGAACTCCCTTACAGCAAAACGTTTGGACAGAGCAGAAATTGTAAAGTAAGGCCAAGAAGTTTTCTTGAAACAGTGTGCAGATAGTCTAACTGGAGGTGGGAACATACTGGACATTGTGTCGTCGAATGGGCCTGGCCAGGCGACTGGCATTTCATTGGGAGAGCATTTTGGAAACTGTGATTACAGCTCCTTAAATTCTAAATTTAAAAAATGCAAGAACTGCAGATGCTGTAAATCAGGAAACAAAACAGAAGTTGCTGGAAAGGGTCACCGGGTCTGGCAGCATCTGTGCAGGAAAAAACAGAGTTGACGTCTCAGGTCCGATTCTGAGGAAACGTTAACTCTTTTTTTTTCCCTTCACAGATGCTGCCAGAGCTGCTGAGCTTTTCCAGCAACTTCTGTTCCGTTTCCCTCTTAAGTTTTAAGATGACCCTGAATAGGGATAAATCAGGATCTCGTGGGCAAGTACTAAATTGAAGGAGGGCAAAGTACGTCAGTCTTAGGCAGAACTTCACGGGCTAAAGGGTCCGCTCCTGTGCTGTACTGTTCTATGTTCTGTGCTATTTGGATCCTCTCCATCTGGAGACGCTGCTCTCTCACCTGTTAGACTCACTCCTCACTCCATTGACAGGGCATTTTTTTTTGTACAGAGAGAAGGTAGGGACTGCAGATGCTGGAGAATCTGAGATAACAAGGTGTAGAGCTGGATGAACGCAGCAGGCCAAGCAGCATTAGAGGAGCAGGAAAGCTGACGTTACGGGTCTAGACCCTTCTTCAGATACTCCATCATTGGCTATTCCCACTGTCTCTGAATTGATTTTAATCCCACTGCGAAGCTTGAAGAAGGGTCTAGACCCGAAACGTCAGCTTTTCTGCTCCTCTGATGCTGCTTGGCCTGCTATGTTCATCCAGCTCTACACTTTGTTATCTCGAATCTGTTTTTATATTGCTTTAAAGAGAGTGGCACAACAATTCAGACGCCAACACTGCCTCAAACATATGGGATTCGGTTAATACTGGTCTGAATCCCATGCTCCTGAAACTCTCATCTCTTAATCATATTGTCAGGGAAGGGGAGGAAGTTTCTGGAACGTGTGGGTATTATTTGCCTTCTTTAATCTCCAAAAATAAGAAAAAACAAAGTTTTCTGTATCAACGATGAGTGATATGGGAAATTAGGTAGAGTTGGTGGCAGGACAGCTCTGAGACAACTTGAAGTAGTGCTGATGCAGACAGAGGTCGAGAATGCATATGATGATACACAGCATGAGCGTGGTACTCAGGTTTACTCAAAAGCAGCTGAGAGAGGAGCATGTTACATCACAGAGACACTTGTGATCCTGGGTGGATCCAAAACTGAAGGATGAGGCTTCTACTCGAAACCACATTTGGGGGAAGGGTGAGTGCAGTGGTGAATGTCAGCCAGAAGCAGTCACTGATCAATTTGATGTTGCTGTGGATGCAAGTTATGGAAAATATTCACAGTAACATCGAAAGCCTGTCAGAGCAAGAAGTAGAACTTCTTCATGGTGAGTGAAATAACTCCATAGAGACTGGTATCCTGTCACCAAGATATCCCTTATTTACATGCATCCTCAACACAGATTAGCTCCCTCGGAGCCAGCTCTCTGAATGGACAGTATGTGTGGGGGGTACTCCCGTTCTTATCTGTCAGTCAGGGTTCCTTGAACGGTCTAGATTAACAGTCCCAATCAGGGATCTCATATTCTAGAAGGTCTACCTAGCTGACCACATTGCAGTCACCACATCCCTCCACCTCAGTCCAAGGACACATGCATGTTTTTTGTTTTGTAGTTCCTCCTGGGCCATTTTCGCATTGAGCCAGGTTCCTGAAACTCTGTCTCTGATATGGGCAGTGTGTAACACACGCATCTCTTGCACCGTTAGCATCACGGAAGGAATTCATTCTCTTCTTCAGGCAGCAAAACATCCACTGTGTCTATCTCAGATTCTGAGATATCTTCCACACTTGAAGGAGAGGGGGAACCCACGGGTTCTGGAGCAGTCAGAAAGACTGGCAAGGAGCTGCACCATTTGTCTCCTGCACTGTTTGCAAGCTTACAGCTTTCATATTGTCCACGTTCTTGATTAGAACCATTGCACCAACATGACCTGACCTCACATCAAACGGGGGTCATTTCTACTGTTCCTGCACCAAACTTTGTCCACTGAAGGAAACTGTCTCATTGGCTTAACAGAGTGCCATTTCCGGCGTTAGCGTTCCTGATTCCCAGATGCAGCAACCCTCCCCATGACAGGGAAGATCAGGTTTAAACTGATACAGAGTCTTCTCCGCATTGGCAACACTGCTGGAGTGTTCATGTAGTTGCATAAGGGATAGTCCTTTAATCAAACAGGAACCAGGATAGTTTGAAGCACTTGGCTGTTTTTTTGAGCCTGCCCTCAAAGTTTGGAATGTTGTTTCTGCCAGACTATTGCATGATAGATGGTATGGAGCTGTCCTTATATGTTGAATGCCATTCACCTTTAAGAAATACTCAAATTCCCTTCTGTTAAACGATGTCCCCTTATCTATGACCATTATTTCTGGGAGTCTGTGTGTATCAAAAGATGCTTGAAGTTCTATTGTCATCTTTATATTTGATGAATGAACTCTCTGTACATCAAAACATTTTGAGTGGGCATCCACAATGACCAAGAACATTGAGTCCATGAAAGGACCTGCATATTCAATTTGAGCCCAGGGTTTACTCATCCATTCCCATGATTGTGGGGTAGCTGCTGGTGGTACTTTTTCTCCTACCGGCACACTGGGCACTGCCCCACAAAAGGGCTATATATCAATCCAATCCTGGTCAGGAGACATAACTTCTTGCCAACATCTTCATTTTGGAAACCAAGGGATGACCCTGGAGTGGTTCAGTCAGTATTTGGCAGTGAACTTTGCCTGGAACATTTTTTTTTTACTTTCCATAATAATATACTGTCCTCAAATATGATCTCATCTCTCTGGTTCAAGAAAGGTTCAGTTCTGGTTGTGAATGTCTTGTTTCTTCCCCCATCATTACCAGCTGTTTCAGTTTTGCCAGGACCAGATCTTTCAGCATTGCAAGTCTGATGTTTTCAGCTGTGACTGGAACTGTGCGAGAAAATTTAAAACTATTATGGACTCTTCCATTGGCGTAACTGTCAGCGGGAGGTGGCTCATCATATCTACATTTGCTACTTGGCCTCACGGATGGTGATCCAAGTTGTAATTACACACATTTAAACTTAAAGCCCACCACAGAATTCGGCTTGAAGCTATGGATAGCACTGCCTTGTTCTCTTTACATACATCTAGCAAGGGTTTATGATCCATTTTTATTACAAAATTGCACCTGTTGAGGTATTGGTGAAACGTTCTGACTCCAGATATGACCATTATATGTCATACTCTACCTCTGCAAAAGGCAAAGTTCTGGATGCAAACATAATTGGGCATTCCCCTCCATTTGGACACCAATGAGCTAATACTATCCTGATGTCATACAGAGGGGCATCACATTACAATACTAGATTTTGCTTGTGATCATAGTGTGGCAACATCTCGGAGGATGCTAACAGTGTCTTCACTTCCCTGAAAGCTAGGGCTTGGCTACTCAACCATTTCCAAGACTGACACTTTGATCAAGAGTTAATGCAAACATGCCAGGATGGAAACCAGGTTGTGTAAGAACTTTCCATAATATTTCACCAGCCCAAAGAAAGACCTAAATTATGCTACAGGTGTGGGAGACTTTGATTGCTCTCACTTTATCTTCCAACAGATATAACCTGATCTTGTTGATTTTGTAGCCCAAGTAAGTCACTTGGGGTGCCTATTGATTCTAAGGTGAATACCCACCTGGGAGAAGGATTTAAGTTCTTCATCCAAGTTCTCCAAATGCTCCTTATTGGTCTTCCCTGTTATTAGCGCATCATCTGTAGAAATGACAACCTTGAGTAGACCTTTTAAAAAGTTCTCCATCATCCCCTGAAAGATTGCACATGCAGATGATATTCCAGATGGTTGTTTTGTGTATTGGTGCAAACCCCTATGGTTATTACCTGCAGCGTACTTCTGGGAACTCTCACCATACCACACTTGCGAGTATGCATGGCTCATATCATGAAAGACAGCCCCTTTGACTAACTTTGCATGTAAAGTTTTGATGTATGAGACTGATTGTTTATCCAGCTGTGAGAAAAGGGTTTACCATTTGTTTAAAATCCCGACAAAAGCGAGCCAACATGTTGGGCTTCACAATCAGTATGACTGGTGCTGCCTGTTGTGGAAAGTCAATTGGTTTGATAATTCTTTTGCTTTGCAGTATTGTTATTTCTGCCTCTACTTTTGCCAATAAAGAAAGTGGCACAGGGTGGGCCTATCAGAATTGTAGAATTGCTTCCTTGTCAACATGCACATTGACCTTGCCTCCTTTGACAGTCCACAGACCTCCCTGAAACACTTCTGCTCTCCAAAGACTTCTTTTCAGTGAAGCACTGAATTACTTGTACTTCCTTCAATCTAGATTACTGCATTTGTTGCTCATATTGTGGTATCTTCCACATCAAAGTGACAAAACACTGAAAGCTTCTTCTCCAAATTGAGAATATTGAGAAAGAAAGGAGACTTTTGGCTTATGAAAGAATACAAATTGATGAGATATGTACAGTTATACACATAAGCTCAGAACGCCGGCTGGTTTTACAATGGACTCTGATTAGGAGAGATGATGTCATTTGAAATGGTCATGTTGATATTGACTGACAGTTAACAGATAGTTTGTTTAAGTTTTCGACAAAGCAGGTGAATTTAATTCAGTCTTAGTCTCCCTGTCTGCAATACAATAAATAAGGCCTGACTGTAGAGTTTATTCAGGACTGGGGTCTGAATTCTACATGACAATGCTTGCACCAATTTCAACTAGTCCACCTGTCCCTGAGTGTGGGTGTTGTTTCAAATTGGCACGCTTTTGTAATATCATGGCTGGTCAAAGACTGAAAACATTCACAAAATCTTTCCTATTTCAACAACACAACTTTTCCACTACCAACTAACAGTTTAATGACAACAGGAACATCATCATAGATAATGGGAACTGCAGATGCTGGAGAATCCAAGATAACAAAGTGTGAAGCTGGATGAACACAGCAGGCCAAGCAGCATCTCAGGAGCACAAAAGCTGACGTTTCAGGCCTAGACCATTCATCATCATATTGTATTAGCATGTCATTCACCACATGCTGAGATGAACTACCTATTTCATCATAAGTCAAAATCTGTGCACGCCCTCCTGCGTCTCTTTGGGTCCAGAGCTTGTTTTAATTCAAAAGGTGGCAATTAAATCTTTTGACAAATGTTATCTTTCGAACCCTAGTCATGAATCGATATGGAGGGATTCAGAGACATTCGCAGATACTGTCAACATTTATACTGGAGCACAGATGGAATATGATGGTTCATGCCGAACACAGAGGGGAAGCAGAATGGGAAAAGGGATCCAATGCACATTAATTGCTGAGAATTCATTGATTCTTTTCAAGTTTCAATGATTTAAATGTTAAAGTGATCATATATTGCACTCCATTCTTCAGCTCCTCCTCAAATTCTGTCTGAGTTATTGCATAAATGCATGCACTACTCTGACTTTGAACCCTGTTTGCAGTCTATGCAGCTGGGGAAAACACTTTAGGTATTTACATGTAATTCCCCAAAAAATGAGTACATTTCAATGAAATCACGTTTCTGAGCTCCAGGGAATATAAATGTTGTCTGCTCAGTTCCTCAGTCTTCGGCTGAAAAGCAGCAAGTCACACTGGAGTGATCATCTTCAAGAAGGCACAGCATGACCTTGGCCCATTGACATTCAGTTTTGCCATCACTGGATCTTCGGACTGTTAAACATCACTGTCACTTCTCAGGCAGGATTCAATGTAACAAGAAACACTTGTAACACACAAATACACTCCCTCCACCTCCAATGCTCAGTAGCAGTGGTGTGTACTATCCACACTGCAGAAATTCGCTACGGTTCCATAGACAGCATCTTCCACGCGCATGCATACAACATGTGGAAGAACAAGAACAGCAAATGCATGGTAACACCATCAATGTCCCCTCCAAGCCATGCAGCCATACTAACGTGAATGGTACTGGCGTTCCCTCAGTGTTGTTCACACAAAATCCTGGAACTGCCTTGCTAACAACATGTGGGGACTACCTACTTCACAAGGACCACAGCGTTTCAAGAAGGTACCTTACTTTTCCATGGCAACTGCACATGGGTAATAGATGGTAGATCAGCCAGTGACACCCACGTTCAGTGACTTAATAAAAGACAATCATTCCATGAATTGGAAGCACGTTTCTCAGTATCCCTTTCCACTGCCCACCATCACCCGCCCATTTGACAAGCCTATATTTCCTCACATAAAAATACTGCTATCAGCTGCATTGCTCTACAGCAGTCATAAGAACTAGGAGCAGGAGTAGGCCATTCAGCCCCTTGAGCCTGCCCCACCATTTAATAAGATCATGGCTGATCTTTTTGTGACTCAGCTCCACTTACCCATCCACTCATCATAACCCTTAATTCCCTTACTGTTCAAAAATTTATCTAGCCTTGCCTTAAAAATATTCAGTGAGGTGGGCAGGGAATTCCACAGATTCACAACTCTCAGTCCTACACCTGCTTTCCTTTATGTTGAGGTGGTGCCCTCTAGTCCCAGGTTCAACTGCCTCCCTGCCTCCACCTTATCTATTCCCTTCGTAATCGTATATGTTTCTACAAGATCTCCCCTCATCATCATCTCCCTGTCTTCAAGAAGTCCTTTGAAATTTTGATAAGATTTCGTTCCTGTCTGGTCCTATCTGAAGGAACCAATCTAACTCCCTTCTGAATGCTTCCACCCGATGACGAAATTCTCACAACACCATAGTAGATCATTTGTTGCTTTGATTTGGTGCTGTTTCTCTACAAAACTTACACATTTAGCATTCATATTTTTCCTTTAATTAATATCCCATCACTTGTGCAATTCTATCCACAGAAATATTCAAATCACATCACCCCATTCATATTGTGTCACAGAACTGTAGTCACCTGACATTTGATTTTAAAAACTTTACAACATTGGGGGAAAGTATCATCTTTCCTAACATTCTGTAATGATGTTAACCAATTCCATAAATTTGCTTATAGAATTTGGAAGAGTTCTTAGTGATAGCAAGTATTTAGTTTTATTGGCAATTTGCATGTTTCAGCTGGTAAATAGGAAGTGATATAACTGTCAGATACATTGTAAGATCTCAAAGAAAGTTGACAGAGGCAAATGTTTAATACTATGAGATTATGGGAAGACGTTGCGCTATCCATCGGGTTGAAAGCCATTGATTACGTATTTACAGGATTGGATGTGCAGATGAGGAGGATGTACCTAATAATGACATCAATACTGCATGTAGTTATTGAACAGATAGGTATAAAAATATTGCATTCAGCTGAGGAACCCAGAATGTCTCTGACCTCACCTCCAATTTGAGCTGTGTTTAAGAGGGCAACTTGGTTCTATGTGACATTCAGATTCGGAGCAGTCTCTGGCCTCTCCCACACATATGGTAGAAGAGCACTGAACACACATAAAATACAGAACTCAAGACTCCTCATTGATATTTCTCCCTATAACAATGAACAATGATGTTTCCAGCACTGAATTCTCTGTATTGTCTCAAGGAACAATAATTTTCCAGCAGTGAGCTCTCAGCATCCGTATCAAAGAATAGTGATGGTTCCAGCATTGCATCACTGTAGTGGTGATAATGACCAGTTGTACTCATAGTATTGACTTCACTGTATCAATATTATTGAGCCATGCTGAGTTACCTGTACCAAAGGTGATAAGCAAGAATAATTTCCAGCAGTGATTCCTCAGCGCATGTGTAAATGAGCAGTGATGCTTCCAGCAGTGAGTTCTCAGTACATGTGTAAATGAGCAATGATCCTTCTAGCAGTGAGTTTTCAATACGTGTAAATGAGCAATGATCCTTCCACCAGTGAGTTTTCAGTACATGTAAATGAGCAATGATCCTTCCACCAGTGAGTTTTCAGTACATGTAAATGAGCAGTGATGCTTCCAGCAGTGAGCTCTCAGTACATGTGTAAACAGCAGTGGTACTTCCAGTCATGAGTTTTCTGTACTAGTGGCAATTAGCAATGGCGTTTCCAACAAATGAGTTTTCAGTATCAGTGTCATTGATCAGTGATGATGTACCAGTATGAATGAGCAACTATGTTTTCAGTAGTGAGTTGTCTGTACCTGTTTCTAGCGGTGAATTTTCTACACACGTGCCAAGGTGCAATGGTATTTCCAGCAGTGAGATCCTTGTACCAGTCTCAGTGACCAGTGAAATTTCGAGCAGTCGGTTCTCTGAACCAGTGTCAATGAGAAATGATGTCTCCAGCATCTAGTCCCAATGAGGAGCGATGCTTGCAGCAGTTCATGCATGGTACTCCTGGCAATGAGCAGTGGCACTTATAGCATTGACTTCCATACTTGCATTAGATCCAGTACCATCTGCTTCGCTAATCCCCTTTAGGGAAGGAAACTGCCATCTTTTCCTAGTCTGGCCTAAATGTGACTCCAGACCACACCAATGTGGCTAAGTCATAACTGCTCCTCTGGGCAATTATAGAAGGGCAACAAATGCTGACTGAGCCAGCAATACCATCATCCCATGAATGAATAATTTAAAAAACAAGTATCAAGAACACCTCCACTCGGTTTGCGATAAACAACTGCACCTCCCAGTCGCAAACCATTTCCACTCCCCCTCCCATTCTTTAGATGACATGTCCATCATTGGCCTCCTGCAGTGCCACAATGATGCCACCCGAAGATTGCAGGAACAGCAACTCATATTCTGCTTGGGAACCCTGCAGCCCAATGGTATCAATGTGGACTTCACCAGCTTCAAAATCTCCCCTTCCCCCACTGCATCCCAAAGCCAGTCCAGTTCGTCCCCTCCACCCACTGCATCCCAAAACCAGTCCAACCTGTCTCTGCCTCCCTAACCTGTTCTTCCTCCCACCCATCCCTTCCTCCCACTCCAAGCCGCACCTCCATCTCCTACCTACTAACCTCATCCCACCTCCTTGACCTGTCTGTCTTCCCTGGACTGACCTGTCCCCTCCCTACCTCCCCACCTGTACTCTCCTCTCCGCCTATCTTCTTTTCTCTCCATCTTCGGTCCGCCTCCCCCTCTCTCCCTATTTATTCCAGTTCCCTCACCCCATTCCCCTCTCTGATGAAGGGTCTAGGCCCAAAACGTCAGCTTTTGTGCTCCTGAGATGCTGCTGGGCCTGCTGTGTTCATCCAGCCTCACATTTTATTATCACGGACAATGTTGTTTCCGGCAGACAGATCTCTGTAACAGGGTCAGTTAGCAGTGATGTTTCCAGTTGTGAGTTCTGTGTACCAGTGCCAATGAGCAGTGATGTGTGCAGTCGTGGGTTCTCTGTATCAATGACAAGTGATGTTTCCAGCAGTGATTTCCATGTCCCTGTTTGAATGAGTAGTGTTATTTCTAGTGGTGAGTTATCTGTACAATTGTCACTGTGTAATGACATTTTCAGGAAGGGGTTCGATGTACCAAAGTCGACAAACAGTTGTATTTCAAGCACTGGATTCCATGTATCATTATCAGTAAACATTAACGGTTCTAGCAGTGAGTTCCCAAAGTCAATGAGCAATGTAGTTTAAAGCAGTGCATCGACTGGACCAGTGCCAGTGAACAGTGATGTTTCCAGCAGTGAGTCATCTGTACTAGTATCATTAGGCAGTGCTATTTCCAGTAGAAAGGTCTCTGTAACAGTGGCAGTATGCAGTGGAGGATCGAGGAATGAGTTCTCTGTGTTGGTTTCATTGCAGTGATGTTTCCAACAGTGAGTTCTGTGCACCAGCGCCAATGACCATTGTTATTCCCAGCCATGAGTTCTCTGTGGTAGTTTCACAGCAGTGATATTTCCAGCAATGGCTTCCATGTACCAACGTCAAAGAGCGGCTGTATTTCTAGCATTGAATCGAACTTTAATGGTTCCAGCAGGGAGTATTCTGCACCTGTGTAAAGGAGCACGAAGTTTAAAGCAGTGAGCTCACTGGGCCAGCAGTGAGGTTTCCAGCACTGAGTTCTCTGTACCAGTTCTGAGACAGGGTCACTGGTGCCGAAACAGTAACTCTGATGTTTCTTCACAGATGCTGCCAGGCCTACTGCACTATTCCAGCAACTTCTGTTTTTGTTTGCGGTGTTTCCAGCAGTGAGTTCATTGTACCAGTGTCATTTAGCCCTGTTGTTTTTGGCATTGACTTCTTTGCATAAGTGCCAATGAGTAGTTATGCTTCCAGCACTGATTTCCCTGTACTTAGGCAGATGAGTAGTGATGTTTGCCGTGAATTCTCAGCACAAGTGTCAGTGTGCAGTGGTATAGCCAACAGTGAATTCAGTGAATTAAGGTTGTAAGCAATGATATTTCCAGCATTGATTTGGTGGTACTGGGTCAAACAACAGTTCTTTCTCCTGTCATGTGGTCTCCGTACTCCATGCCAATGAATAGATGGGTTTCCTGGAGGGAGTTCTCCGTTCCAAAATCAATGAGCAGGTATATTTCCAGCCATGAGTTTACTGTACAATTATCAATGAGCATGAAGTATGAGGAAAGATTGGCCAGGTTGGGATTGTTTCCTCCCGAATTCAGTCGAATGGGGCGAGGGGGTGGGGTTTGGTGGGGAGGACCTGATACACTTATAAAATTCTATCAGGACTGGACAGGGTAGATGCAGGAAGGATGTTCCCGACGCTGGGTGTACCCAGAACCAGCGATCACCGTATGCGGATTTGGGGTAGACGATTTATGACAGATATGAGGATATATTTTTTCATCCAAATAGTGGTGAGCCTGTGGAATTCATTACCACAGGAAGTAGTTGATGCCAAAACATTGAGCGTATTCAAGAGGCGACTGGATGTAGCACTTGGGGCGAGTGGATTCAAAGTTTATGTTGAGAAAGCAGGATTAGGCTATTGAATTGGACGATCATTCCATGACGGTGAAGAAGACAGACCAGGCTCGAAGAGCCGAGGGGCCTCCTCCTGCTCCTATTTTCTATGTTTCAATGTTTCTATGTTTATATTTGCAGCATTTGACTTCTCTTTATCAGTTTCATGTTTCCAACAGTGAGTTGTCTGTACTATACTTAAGAGGCAGTGACCTTTCAGTTTCGGGACATTTCCGAAACGTCAGCTTTCCTTCTCCCCGATGCTGTCCGACCTGCCGTGCTTCTCCGGCTCGACACTATTATCTCTGGCAGTTCTTACTATCTCTCAACAGGCAACGATGTGTCCAGCAGTATTTTCTCCGTACCAGCGTCAACGAGCGGTGATATTTCCGACCATCAGTTCCCAATATCAATGACCAGTGATGTATCCAGTCGTGATTTCAATGTACCAGCGTCAATGAGCAGTTATGATTCCAGCAGTGATTTCCCTGCATGTCTGGAAATGAACAGTGATGTTTCCAACAGTAACCTTTCTGAAGTGTCAGTTTGCAGTGGTGAATACAGCACTGTGTTCTCTGTACAAGTATGAAAACAATATTCTTATAGCTCCAATGGCTTTTTCTGATCTATAAGGACATTCCCCGATCCACTTTATAAATTGATCCATAACTGGAAGTGGATACGTAACTTGCATTTGCGATGGTGGAAATTCCCAAAAGAGACATCAACTTGGGGCTGAACGCAAGTGCCCTCTGCCGCTGTGTGATCTCGAAGGAAGATATTAAGATATTTCATTAAAATTACTTCAAAGGATGTATCTGAAAATCCGGAGACTATTTCTCAATAATTTTTCTGTTCCCCTGACCGAGGGTATGTTTAGTTCCTACTTGCAGCCATGCTGCTGTATGGCAGTTATATTGAACCCAATTATTTTTAATTCTATTTTTTTAAAAACCGGTTACCTGTTGTTAATGTGTGAATTCTTGCAGAGTGCTATGAACTTCGTCCTTTTGACCAGCTTCCGCATTCTAATTCTTGAGGGCAGCACGGTGGCTCAGCGGTTAGCACCGCCGCCTCACAGCACCAGGGACCCAGGTTCGATTCCAGCCTCCAGTCTGTGTGGAGTTTGCACATTCTCCCCGTGTCTGCGTGGGTTTCCTCCAGGTGCTCCGGTTTCCTCCCACAGTCCAAAGATGTGCAGGCTAGGTGGATCGGCCGTGCTAAATTGCCCATAGTATTCAGGGGTGTGTGGGTTATAGGGGGATGGGTCTGGGTGGGATGCTTCAAGGGGCGGTGTGGACTTGTAGGGCCGAAGGGTCTTTTTCCACACTGTAGGGAATCTAATCTAATCTAATCTCAGTTGACACACACTCTCACTTGGTCTGCGCTCTACCTTCTCTTGACGTTTTTCTACTTCCTGTTATGAGTTTTACATTCTGGGATTTTGAGGAACCCCTCAGGATCCGATCCATCTGACGTGTTAGTTGAGAGTTACGCACCCAATATGCAAACACAAACACTTTCTGTCAAAACAACTCATAAAGCGTTCTCCGTGCATATCAGTCCTGATCCTTTCAAGCTGTATTTCGGCTTGCTTGTGCAAGTTCCACCTGCTCGCAAATCTGTGGCAATGCCTCAGAAATGCGATGCCCCCTTTCTATACCCATTCCACAGCCATGACTTCAATCCCTCAATCCTGCACATCCTCTGTTAAGGAGCACGTGATATTATTGCTTTGGAAGTCATATTTTTGTCTTACGTTTCCTTCCTCCCTCAAATCATTCTATCTCTCTGCGAGTGTGCTCCTATTCTATTGTGTCACCACCTCTCTGCTGTGCATGTGATTCCCTTCTTGTAGATGCACAGTCGTGATTCTAAGCACCATTTGGGCGCTGAACGATGTTTGATTCCTCAGTGTTGGCAGTTGTTAGGTTAAATTAATGGGTTTATTTGGGAAGATGTGTGTGTACATAAAGCGAACTCTTAACGGAGCTCTACAGCCCCTCCTTAACTGTTACTGAATCAAAATCACGGAATTCTTTCCCTAAATGTACTAGATACTCCTGCACTAACCTGCAGCCGCTGAAAAAGACAATTCACAACCTTGAAAATAATGAATATTAATGTGTGCAAAAGTTCCCTGCATCTCACTGCCATTCCTGTGGCGGCATCGAATAAATGCCTCCAATAGTGTTGTTGGAACGACAGCAATTGATGGGAAAGAATTCTCTATTTACCATGAAATGCCACTAGTTTTCAAATCTTTCAAGTAGCTTGCTTCATCAAATGATTCTGGAAATAATTAGTAACTGCAGGAAAAAATTCAGTCTTCCTACATTGTTTTTCAACTGTTTTCCTTCTGCAGTCTGCGAGGATATGCTCTGTCTCCCCATCAGCTGCCGCATTGATTTCTGCAGTGAGCAGCGGCATCGTTAAGCTCCTGCCTGAGCCCCAGGTTTTTCCTCTCACCAAGTTCCAATGGCCATCTTACCTCCTGTAATTCAGCCATAGCGTTCCTTGTTGGAAATCATTGCCAATGTCACTCCGCAACCCTGTATTTTTCCTAAAGTATCCCTGGAACCTTGTTACGGAGAATCTTGCCAGAATTGTACTCCATTATATTATCAAGAAATGAAGGTCGTTCCGATTGCCTGCCCTTTGAACAGAAATTCTGAAGCAAAAAGCTTGGGTGTGGGTTTATCTGGAAGAACAATAGATGAAGCAGCAAGCCTAAGGCAATCGAGGTGGAAATTGATGACAGTGTGCCGAGTGAATGATTCAGAAATCCGACAATAAACAGTGACCTGTCGGCTGTAAAGGATTGCGAATTGGGCACCTGGTTGATCAAAGAGCTGGTGTTCTGTGTGAAATGCGAATGATTCTCATTTGATTCCCATTTCCCATCTGAAACGCTTTTCAGACCGAGGCAACATGGTTATGTAACTATGGTTATCCTACTGTCTTGAGCTGCCACTCTCGCCGGTCTCTCTTTAGGGATGGAACGAGGGGGCAGAAACCGTTATCACAGTGAGACAGATAACTAACTCAAATCGGCATTACTGTTCCTGTATTCGAACAACAGTGAAATTAGAGTGCTCACTGACCCTAAAAGTTGGCTCGAATGCTTCCTCACTAGATTATTTGAACAGGACATCGAGCTCATACATTAACACTTATTGACACGATTAAATAGCAACAGATTTGCCTGATTCGTATGTCTAAAGGTTCCCACTTTCTGATATATTCTGCATTAAACACCCATTTTTCACACCAGCATAAATCTCAACGCTGAATGTTGCATTTGTTTGACTTAGAGAATATGATTTAATCCAATGACCTTGTGTTGGAGTATAATATTGCAATCGATTGATCCTCCCTGTTTTCCCGTGGTTACCGACGCCAAGGCAGGACAATGATTTGTTTTTGTCGTCATATGGAACCCCAGAACCAACGTGGTTCACAAAGTCCTCAGACATGTCTGACGTACTCCTGGGGTTTTGTTTCAACTATAACTCTCTTTCACGGAACCATGATACGTTTCCTTTTATCCTCATTTTCCACCTCAGGTGCCACCTCCAGCGTGATGGGCACAAGATACACCTTCCCCTCCTCTACCCTCACTGGTCAGAAGTCTGAAGATACTAATTTCCTGATCTAACCGTCTAATACCTGGAATGTCTCGCTCCATCTCCAAACCATGGACTTTCCCAAGCCAACACATGTAATGTAATTGACCTTTATCTCTTCTCTCCTCATTAGTTCAATCCATGGGATCTTGTTTAAGTGACATTGAAGGTTTGGTGATTTTGAGTAGCTCAGAGTGGAATTTGCACTTGGTGGTGTTATCAGGCATCTGCTGTCTTTGTCTTTCCAGATGGAAATAGTTGTGTATGAGTGTGAAAGGTACTGTCTAGAGAATCTTGGACACAACAGTGTGAAGCCGGGGGAACTCATCAGGTCAGGCAGTTCTGGAAGTTCCCCAGTTCTGAAGAAGGTCCCAACCTAAAACTTCGACTATCTTACTTCTCTGATGCTGTCTAACCTGTTGTGTTCCTCCAGCTCTAAACTGTGTTACCTCTGGTTCCAGCATCTGCAGCTCTTGCTATCTCTATCCAAGGAACCTTGGCAAGTTTCTGCAGTGTAGATAGCACACACAACTACTATTAAGCATAAAGTGATGGAGGAACTGGATTTGTATTATGCAGATATTATTTGTCACCTCTAATCATGTCTGAGAAATGACAGTGGCTCTGTTACAGTTTGAAGGTCCAGTGATGGTAGCACCATTAAAAGTCAATGTATGACAATTAGATTATATTTTCTTAAAGATGATTGCTGTCAATATTACTCGCTGCTTTTCAGCTCAAGATTGAATGTTGTCTGGGGAGGGACTGAGAGACAATATTTATACTTGCTGGAGCTCAGAAAATTACTGTGATTCCATTGAAATGTACATATTTTTGGGAAATTATCTGTTGACACAGAGTGTTCCCCCAACAGTGGAGACTGAAATCAAGGGTCAGGTTCAGAATAAGGCATGTATTTATGCAATGACTCAAGACAATTTCAGAAATGAACGGAAGAATGGGATGAAATATCCTGTCAAAGTAACAATTTAATCACTATAACTCAAAAAGAACTGAGGAATTTTCAGCAATGAATGCTGAGTCCAGCATGAACTCAACAGACTCCATCTCAGCCCCACTCTTACTCCAGTTATAACATCAGTAGTATTTGAGAATGCATCTGATTCCTTCTTCTTGGTTCAGTGGCAGGGCTTGAGAGATGACATGAGTCAAAAGATCAAATAGTTATGCATTGAATTGAAACAAACTTGTAGACACAAAGAGATGCAAGCTTGAATTAACAGATTTATGCTGCTGCTGAAATCGGTGGTTCATCTGAGCGTGCAATGAAGGACATGTGAATGCAATGTGATGATGTTCCTGCAATCATTAAATTTCTAGCTGATAGTAGTGTGTGTTGTTAAAAGAAGACAGATTTTGAAAATGTTTTTGGTCTTCGACCGTTGCACAAGAATATAAAATCAATGGCAAAACCAGCTCTTATACTACAAAGGGAAATTCTGACTGTTTTGATCGACTGGCTGAGATTTTCTTTTTCCTTTATTCATGCACGGGATGAGCACATTGCTGCCGGGCAGATTTATTGCCCACCCCTAATTGCCGAGAGGCAGTTAAGGCCCATGTTGCTGTGGGCCTGGAATCACATGTGGGCCAGACTGAGTAAGGATGGGTAGTTTCCTTCCCTAAAGTCCTTTGAAATTTTCATGTTATTAACAAAACAAAATAAGTCCCATTCTGATTGCTTACACTGCTTACAATGATAAATTTTACAGAGCAAAACTAGGCCATTTGGTCCATTGAGTTGGCGCTGGTTCTCTGCAAAGCTAATAAACTGCCTCATTGCCCGATGGTTTGCACATAATTTGTTTTAAATGTTTGTTTTAAAATTCCCTTTCTTTAAAGCTGTATTTCAAATTCCAATGTAAATTCTACTAAAAATGAAAATGTTTAAAACCAATGTCTGTGATTTTATATTTCAGCATGATGTTTATTTTGAAGCATTTCATTTCAGGAAATATGGAAAAGATTGAAATTGGCTATGACCAACAACCCCGTATTAGAGGAACATGCCTGAAGTCTCATGTTAAAACTGATGAAACTGCAACTCTAAGAGTGATGTAAATCATTGAAAGATCTTGGAAGATTTGTGGAATGCTGTAGCTTGGTCAGAAATAGTGAAACGTGTCTCAGAACAAGGAAAGTTGAAGCTGCTCAGTTTAATATTTAATCATGACAATATTGGAATAGCGTTTTCAATACGTTGTTTGCTGACAATTAACCAAATGTCATTCTGACATTTGGACTGTGGCATTGAAAACACTTCCACCCTCCAACTGGATTTAATGATTGAGACACAAAAAGACGAGTGAAAAATTCCTCACCTTTGTCCGGGACACCACCCATGCCCTCCACCTCCTCCAAGACTTCCAATTTCCTTGGCCCCAACATCTCATCTTCACTATGAACATCCAGTCCCTGTACACTTGCATCCCCCAAGCAATTGGCCTAAAGGCTCTCCACTTCTTTCTCTCCCGCAGGCCCAACCAGTCCCCCTCCACCGACAACCCCATCCACTTAACCAAACTAGTCCTTACCCTTAACAACTTCTCCTTTATCTCATCACACTTCCAAAAGACTAAAGGGGTGGCCATGGGCACCCACATGGCCCCAAACTTTGCCTGTCTTTTCAAAGGACACATGGAACAGTCACTCTTCCGCTGCTACCCTGCCACGACACCCCTACTTCTTCCTCTGCTACAGTCATGACTGTATCAGCGCTGCCTCGTGCTTGCATGGAGGAACTTGAACAGTTCATCAATTTTACTAATGCCATTCACCCCAATCTTAAATTCACCTGAACTATCTCCGATACTTCCTTCTCCATCCTGGAAGTCTCTGTCTCCATCTCTGGAGACTGCCTCGAAACTGATATCTACTTCAAGCCCACCAACTTCCACAGCTACCAAGACATCAACTCCTCTCGCCCACCCTCCTGCAAGAATGCGATCCCCTACTCCCAATTCCTCTGTCCCATCAGCTACCAAGTTGCGGCATTCAATTCCCACATATCCCAGATGTCCTTCTATTTCAAGGAAAGTGACAATGCCTTCGGCAATCAAAAATGGCCTCAACTGCATCTCTTTCCTGCACTTTGCCCTCACATCCCTCCCCCCACAAAAATAAAGACAGAATCCACTCGTTCTCACATACCACCCCACCAACCTCTACATCCAATGTATCATTCTCCACCTTTTCCGCCACCTACAATCTGACTCTACAACCAAACAGACATTTCCCCACCATTCCTATCTGCCTTTTGTCGGGACCATTCTTTCCACAACTCCCTCATTCACTCCATTGACCCCATTAACCCCCCCAACCCGGCACCTTTTTCTGCAAGCTACATCTCCCCTTCCCTCCTCACCTCCATTCAAGGAACAAAACAAGCCTTCTACATGAGACAGGGTTTCACCTGCGCATCAGTCTACTTGGTCTACTGTATTCGCTTCCCGATGTGGCCTCCTCTAATCGAGGAGACCAAGCAGAGACTTTGAAACTGTTTTATAGAGCATCTGCACTTTGTACCCGATAAACAACAACACCTTCCGGTCGTAAACCATTTTAACTCACCCTCCCACTCCCTGGGTGACATGTCCATCCTGGGCCTCCTCCAGGGTCACCTGCAAACTGAAGGAGCAGGACCTCATAATCCGCCTCGTGAGCATACAGCCCAATGGCCTAAACATGGATTTCACCAGTTTTAATATCTCCCCATCCCCGGCCTCATCCCACGTCCAACCTTCCCTATCATCTCCCATTCCTTGACCGGACACAAGCTGTCCATCTTCTCTCCCACCGATCCGCCTGTCCCACCTCACTGACCAATCCCCCACTCACTATCTGCATTCAGCTATCACCATCCCGCCTACCTTCCCTAGCCCCACCCTTCCTCTCTATTTACTTCTGAGTTTCCTTCCCCCGCCCGTTTCTGAAGCAGGGTCCCGACCGGAAGCATCAACTTTCCTGCTCCTCTGATACTGCTTGCCTGCTGTGTTCATCCAGCTCCACACTATGTTATCTCTGACTCCAGCATCTGCAGATCTTGCTATCTCCTCATGAAGGGAGTTGCCCGATTGTCTAAACGACGAAGTAATGTCAATGTTGCTACTGCTGCTGTCGGATCCCGGGAGAGCTGTCATTCAATTAAGGATAAGTTTTTTCTTCACATGTATCTGAGTCCGTTGCAGTTCCGTCTCTGGCAATACCAGCACTTCTCAGTCACGATGTGAGTTCTTTTCATATCTTATCCATTTAACGTATCGCCGCCCCTTATACAGGCTGTCATGATTTACTATCCGATTATACCAGTGGTTGGAATATCTGGTAAGTGATTATAATCAGTTACTGACTATAAAGGGAATTGTGCGGCTGCTCCTGTCTCGGATGCCGTCTTTTCAACCTGAATTAATTTCACAATACAAAAGCAGAAATCCAATTTGTTTCTCACCCACTGCTCCTGGTCACTCGCGGTCATGTGTTATCTTTTAAATGTTTATTTAACTCTACAGCAAAGGCTCTGTATTTTTTTCTTCTTTCCGAGTTGGGAAACTGGTTCAGTTCTAATTGAGAGCTCATCCTGTATCGAGTGCAATGAACTAATCATTTTTGTTACTGGCCTCAGTTCTCAGTGACCTCTTCTTCCTGTACTAACCTGAAGATGAACTAACTATACAAACCCCTTAGAAAGACTGAGGCATACTTAACCTGTACTGCAGTGAGATTCCTTCGCCTGTTGCACCCAGGGTAACATGGTGGCTCAGTGGTTCGTACTTCTTCCTCACCGCACCAGGGACCTGGGTTCAATCCCACCCTTGAGTGACTATCTGTCTGGAGTTTGCACATTCTTCCCTGGTGCTTCCAGTTTCCTCTCACAGTCCAAAGACGTGTAGGTAAGTGGGATTGGCCATGTTAAATTACCCATGGCTTCTCGGGATGTGCAGGCAAGGTGGATTAGCCATGGGAAATGAAGGCTGCCGTTGGGTTAGGGGTTGCTTGGGGTGGAATGGTCTTCATTGGTTGGACTGGATAGGCTGAATGACCTGCTTCCTCCCTGTATAGTTTCTATTCTAAGAAAATGAATGGGTTAACATAAACTAGCACTAACCAATGGGAAACCATACTCTCTTTCCCCTGTGATACTGGCAAGATGCTCCCCTGGTATGGGTGGCTCCTGGAAGGAACATGGCTGAGGTGAAATCATAGAGACCTAAGATATACTGTGTCATGACACAGTCCTCAATCATTTCTATCCCTCATGCAGCCAACTGCTCATCATTACAACTAATCTTCTGTTTTGTCCCGTGGTGATGAGTGTTTCTTTGTGATTCAACTCAAAAGAGGAGAGATTGGAAGAGAAATTCTGTAAATCTGACATCCTGTCATCTGCGACATCTCTCATTTCATTGTGATTTTCTCAGAGTTGGTTGCCATTGAATAAATCCAAGTCACTGTTACTCCCCACGTGTAGGTTCCCCCCGAAAAGTACACACGCGTCTCCAAATCCAAGTGTCACTCAGATTCCTCATTCTCCAGATCGGAGTCTCTACAATCATTTTAATTGTGTAGGCTAGAGAAAACCAACGAATAAGTTGAACAAGGGAAGAATTACAGGTTCATCAAACAGAAAAAGCAGTGAGTCAAATGAATTGACTTTTAAACAAACAAAAAATAATTACACATTACAAACGACGTCTATCCTTTGAGAAAAAAAATGAAAACCAGATGTTGAATTTGGTTACAGAACACTCGGAGCACTGAGCACATTTCTCAGGTGAGAAAAGAACATCAAGAAAATGGCGAAGATTCCAACGTTATTGTTAAGGATGTGATTGAGCATTTGGGATTGTAACCGTCGGGAAAGACTGAACAGGCCAACACTTCTTTTCATTTCAGAGAAAAGTGAAACCGAGTGCGACAAAACAGAAATCTTCAAAGTCACGAAAGACAACATCGAAAATTTGGGTCTAAATGAGAAGATATTTCCATTTCGGTGCGTGCGCGCCTGTGTTTGGAGGGGGTCGGGGACTGGGGCTGTGTGAGGAAATCCCAAACTCGGCTCCATAGAGATAAATGAAAGCAAGGTTTGCTGCAGATATGAAATAAAAACAGGAATTACAGGAGAAACATACCAGCCTGGCAGCAGTAGTGGACAGGAAAACAGTTAATGATTCAAGTCCAATATTGCTCTCCTGATCTGCTGTCAAACAGGTCCGATGATACACATTCCACATTAATGTTGTCAGTTTGAAAGATAAAAAGGATAAACAATGCTGTTCCCACACAATAATGTAGAGTGCAGCTGCAATAAGTGAGGGTTTATTCAGTTGGGACAATGACAAGTCTGAACCTTCACCTAGCCCGCTGCTCAAAGTCAGCTCCATTTCACCGGTCAGTTTCACAAGCTTCCGGAAACTCATGTTGCTGCAGAAATATTGGGATTGACTGTGACAGACGTCAATCAGAGAGCCCACCCACTCTGCCCATTCTCTCCTCTTCCTCTTCCAGAGCTGGTTCACTTCGTATAGGGACTGAAAACCAAGTGAGGAGATGGTAAGTGAAGGAGCAGCTTTTATACAAATTGTATCCCATAATATCCACACCAATCTTCAGGCAGTCTGACTATCCTGTGGGCAGTCAGGGGTGGAAATGTCCCTTATGCTGTGTGAGAAGATCCAGCTGAGAGAGCTGTTTACTCGGTGCTTTGTGCTGAACTGTTTGACTGGAGCTGTGTGTTGGATATTGAGTGTGTTTATTGGAAGTATTTCCCTTCTGATTTCCAGGCTGGGTTTTGTTGATGGCTTATTCCTGAGTATGTAACTGTCTGGGAGGTGCAGAGTGTGTAAGGATTCTTACTGATTTGCTAACATTGATTTTTGTGTGTTGAAAACTGGTTATCATCCTGGGAACTGTGCATTGTTTCTGGGGCCAAAATCCTTCCTGGGTGCATTCTGAATGTAATTTCTGCATAACTAGTCGCGCCCTCCGTACCCTGAAAACCGACCCCACCCCAAGGGAGTGTGATATTTCAAATGGGTCAGCATCACATTCTGAAGGAAATTCGGAATGGTCAACAAATGCTCATTGAGTCAGCGACAGCCAATCCTGTAAATGTGTGAAGAAGAAATACCTGAGAATTCAGCCAATTTACAGATGAGAGGGAGGGTTTTTTTTGGAAATCATGTTTCCATTTCCTCTTTTACAGAAAGATTTCACTGTATGACACCAGAGAATACAGAGAAAGCAGATACTGCAGATATCACGCAAGGAACAACTGCACAACTGTAGGAAAACGTCCAGCCCCTTCACAGCATTGGTCAGCACATCAAAAGTTCAACAAAATCATCAACTAGAAATTAGTCAGGTTAGGAGAGCCTAAACTTATCATGACATCTTAAACTGGTCAGTGCTGTGGTTCCATCAGAACCAACCTTTCTGAAGGTTTGGCACTGGCACATTCATTCTGGGGAGAAAACATTCACACCTAGGACATTTACCAGGATTTCCAAAAACTATCTCATCTGATGATTAACTTTATGCATTCATATGGGGGGAAAAGCGTTCGCATGTGATGTGTGCAACAAATTATCGTCATCATTCTCAAACCCCCTTATTCACCAATGCATTCACACAGGGGAGAAGCCGTTCATGTGCAGGCAGTGTGGTAAATCATTCTCCCAGTCATCAAAACTCCTCAGACACCAACGTGTCCACACAGAGGAAAAACCATTCCGATGTAAGGTGTGCAACAAATCATTCTCACAGTCAGGATACCTCCACACACAACAGCGTGTCCACACAGGGGAAAAACCCTTCCATTGTGAGGTGTGTGACAAATCATTCTCACAGGAAACCTCCACTTACACCAACATATTCACACAGGACAGAAATTGTTTGAGTGCAGGGTGTATAATGCAATATTCTCACAAGCAGAAGCCCTCTGCAGTCACAAAAGCATCTACATTTTAGAGAAACTGTTTAAATGTGATGTGTGAAAAAAATCATTCCCAAATTCATCAGGACTCCTGATCCATCAGAGAATCCACAGAGGGGAGAAACCATTCCAATGTGAAGTGTGTGACAAATCATTCTCGTCATCATCAAACCTCTGTACACAATGGGGAGAAAGCCTTCAGGTGTAAAATGTGTGACATCATTTTCTCAGTCGGAATATCTGCACATACACCAACGTATTCTCACAGGAGAGAAATTGTTTAAGTGTGAGGTATGTGACAAATCATTTACCACATCATCAGGACTCCTGATCCATCAGAAAATTCAGACTGGGAAGAAACCATTCCGATGTGAGATATGTGAAAAATCATTCTCACACTCAGGATACCTACGTATACACCAGAGTATTCACACGGGAGAGAAATCCTTCAGATGTGAGATGTGTGACAATTCATTCACACAGTCAGGATTTCTCCACATACACCAATGTGTCCACACAGGAGAGAAGTTGTCTAAGTGTGAGATATATGACAAATCATTCCCCACTTCTTCAAGACTCGTTTTTCATCAGTGGATTCACACAGATGAGAAACTATTCAGTTGCAATTTGTGTGACAAATCATTCTAAGAGTCATCAGGCTTGCTGAAGCATCAACATATTCACACAGGAGAGCACCTTCACATGTAATGCGTGTATCAAATCATGATGGAATGCATCAGTTCTTCAGAGTCACCAACATATTCATACAGGGAGGTTTCATTCACATGTGAAATGTACAGGAAATTATTCTTGTGGTCGTGAAACTTCCTGCACCATCAGAGGATCCACGCAGGGGAAGAATACATGAAGTGTGAGGTTTGTAATCAAGCTTTCATGATATCTTCAACCATATTGAAATGTATACGATTCAGACAAGGAATCCGGTGTGATGTGTGCTAGGATTGTTTCACATCTTCTTATCTCTCACCACACATCAACGTCTCCACACATCAACGTCTCCACACGTCAACGTCTCCACACGTCAACGTCTCCACACGTCAACGTCTCCACACGTCAACGTCTCCACACGTCAACGTCTCCACACGTCAACGTCTCCACACGTCAACGTCTCCACACGTCAACGTCTCCACACGTCAACGTCTCCACACATCAACGTCTCCACACATCAACGTCTCCACACAGACTTTCAAACTGCATTAGCTGCTTGTGTTGCACTGAGAGTTGTTTGTGTTGTTTACCCACCAGTGCTCACTTAGGGGAGCTGTCATTCCAAAGCACTGTCTGTCTCAGCAAGTTCTGCCTGAAATCTCTCCCACCATCTGTCCAACAATTTCAAGGTTATTTTAACCTTTGAGCAAATCACCAAACATCACCAAAAGGAGGTTCATGCAGAGGATCACCTCAGTTGTAATGTTTGCAATAAGCTCACACTGCAGTGTGTTCAGTGGGACTGGGACACAGAACAAGAAGCAGCTTTCACTCCCATCAAACACCTAGTGATGACATCACCAGTGTTGAGGGATTATGATGTCGACAATGGAACCACCCTGCAGTGTGATGTCAGTGACACAGGACTTGGAGTAATCCCCATGCAGTGAGGGCAACCCGTTGGGTTTGTATCCAGTTAACACAGACTGGACAACACTGTACACTGATGGAGAAAGAATTTGGCTATTGCCTTTGATTGTGAACATTTTAAACAGGACCTGTTTGGGAGAGGGAAAGTGATGGGTTAGTTTGACCACAAGCTAATTCAAATTGTCTTTCTCTAACCATTTCTTTGTTAACAAAGTATTTCCACAGGCTGTTACTGTTATGACCAAGATTGGAAGGGTACACTTTTTATCGCTGTCTAGTCCCATTGCTCCACAGGAACAGCACTCAGTGTAATTGCTTCACACTGTACCTGATACGTTGAATTGTATCCTTTCTGTATATTACATGGACAATAAAATTGATTGATAACCAAGTGAATGTAGGTGATGGCCTAATGATATTATTAAGAGACAATTCACCCAGAGTCCCAGGTAATGTTGTGGGGACCTGGGTTCAAATCCAATTCAATTATAATACAATTCAGGAATAATCTGGAAATAAAAGTCTAATGATGACCATAGTACTATTACCAGTGTAGAATGCTTACAGATTTGAGCGAAAAGTGATAACAAAGGACTGGTGTGTTTGGTCATCATTGAACTTTCAGTCAGTGAACTGTCGGCTCAGTGATAGAGGAGCTCTGCACATAAGGAAAAGAGATGGCATTGAAGCATCTTCAACTAGAAATGGTGAATGGATTCTTTTTAATTCACTTGTCAGCCAGAATTTATTGCTTGTCCCTAGCTGCCCTTGCACTGACTTGTTTGCTTGGTCATTTTAGGGGAGAGTTGAGAGTCAGTCAAATTGCTGAGGGTCTGGAGTCACATGTAGGCCTTCTCAGTCTCTTTTTGACAAATCCACGTCAGTCATAAAACAAATAAAAAGCAGAAAATGCTGGACAAACTCAGCATTTCTGCCAGCTTCAAAGGAGAAAGAAACAGAATGAACATTTTGAGTTCGATATGACACTTTAGAACTGGGTCAGAAGACATCATATTCGTCTTGAAACCTGAAATCTCTTTCTTTCTCCAGATGCTGCCAGACCTGCTAAGTTTCCCCAGCATTTTCATTTCAGATATGCAGCGTTTACAGTCATTGCTTTTATTTCAGTTTTCGTTCAATTTGATTCACTCCGCATAATATCAATAAATGTCACAGACCACAGCAAGGCTTGTTTCTCAGCTGTAGTACTGATGAGTCAAACTCTAGAACTGTCATAGAGACAGCACTGGCATCTGCCTGAGAATTGCCGAGCTATGTCCTGTGCAATAGTTTAAAAAACTCAGGATGACCAAAAGCATCTTCCAGAAAATTAAGCGTTTAGTGAAGTTTAATGACTTTTTGTCATTTAGCGTCAATGGCAGCGTTTTTTCACGTGGCAACCTCCCAAAAACATTAATGTAATATTGACCAGATTATCTTTTTTTGTGATTGATTGTAGGATCCACACTGGCCAGGATATCAGGGATATATTCCCTGCTCTTCTCATCTCCAGAGATGTTCTACATTCACCTGAGAGGGCAGACAGTACCTTGGAATAAAATTAATAGTTTCTTTAACAGTTCTGCAGTGTCTCAGTACTGCACTGAAGCTTCAGGAACACCATTCTTAATTTTGAAAAACATGAGGATGGATATTCCCTTGGACCTGACAGGATATACCCAAGGTTACTACAGGAAGTTTGAGGGAAGAGATTGCCTCTTTGGTGATGATCTTTTCATCCTGACTGTCCACTGGATTAGTACCAGGTGATTGGAGGGAGCAGATGTTTTTCCCTTGTTCAAGAAAGGGAATAGGGATAACCCCGGGAATTACAGACCAATCAGTCTTCTGTGATGGGCAAAATATTGGACAGAATTCTGAGAGATAGTATTTATGATTATTTGGAAAGTTTGATTCGAGATTGTCAGCATGACTTTGTGAGGGGCAGGTCATGCATCACAAGCCTTATCGAATTCTTTGAGGATATGACAAATCACACCGATGAAGGTAGAGAAATAGATGTGGTGTATATGGATTTTAGCAAGGAATTTCATGCTTCTGCAAAGTAAGGAGGCATGGGATTCAGGGAAATTTGGCTGTCTAGGTGCAGAATCAGCTGTCCAATTGAAGACAGGGGGTAATAGTAGATAGAAAGTATTCAGCCTGAAGCTTGATAACCAGTGGTGTTTTGCAGGGATCTGTTCTGGGACCTCTGCTCTTTGTGATTTTGGACGAGGAAATGGAAGGACGGGTTAGTAAGTTTGCCGATGACACAAAGGTTGGTGGAGTTGTGGATAGTGTGGAGGGCTGTTGTAGGTTTCAACGGGACAATGACAGGATGCAGAGATGGGCAAAGAAGTGGCAGATGGAATTCAACCCAGAAAAGTGTGAAGTGATTCATTTTGAAAGGTCAAATTTGAATGCAGAATACAGGGCTAATGGCAGGATTCTTGACAGTGTGGAGGAACAAAGGGATCTTGAGATCCGTGTCCATAGAGTCCCTCAAAGTTGCCATCTAAGTTGATTGGGTTGTTAAGAAGGCATATGGTGTGTTAGCATTCAGTGGCAGGGACATTGAGTTTAAGAGCCATGAGGTTATGCTGCAGCTCTAAAAAACCATTAGATTAGACCGCACTTGGAATATTGTGTTCAGTTCCGGTCCCCTCATTATAGGAAGGATGTGGAAGCTTTAGAGAGGGTGCAGAGGAGATTTACCAGGATGCTGCCTGGACTGGAGGGCAGGTCTTATGAAGAAAGGTTGAGTGAGCTCGGCTTTTCTCTTTGGATAAAAGAAGGATGAGAGGTGACTTGATAGAGGTGTACAAGATGATGAGGCATAGATAGAGTGGATAGACAAAGACTTTTTGCCAGGGCAAAAACGGCTATCATGAGGGGGCATAATTTTAAGGTGATTGGAGGAAGGTATTGGGGAAATGGTCAGAGGTGTGTTCTTTACACAGAAAGTGGAATGCACTGCTAGGGGTGGTAATAGAGTCAGATATATTAGGGACATTTAAGCGAGTCTTGGATAGGCACATAGATGATAGTAAAATGAAGGGTATGCAGATGAGTTTGATCTTACAGTAGGATAATAGGCCAGCACAACTTTGTGGGCCGAAGGGCCTGTACTGTTCTAAGTTCTATGCTTAAGACTCTGGGGTGTAACATGAAACTGCAATCTTTTGACTTAGCCATGATAGTCTGCAGCTGACAGTAATAAAATTTCTGTCAATTGGATTCAGTTTCTAAGATTTTCATTCCAAAGGCTGGGTATGGAATGTTTCTCCTCCTGTAAACTGGCAGCCTGAAAGTTTGATTTGGTTTAAACTGGTGATAGCTAGTGAGAGCTGTGGATATCAGTGTTGTCTTGTGTTCTGGGATCCTGAGGCTGTGAAAGGTGGTAAAGTTCCTGGGGTCAAGGGATTGCCTTCAATCATTTTTGCTGATGGACCATTCTGCTTTGATTCAATATTCACTAAAGGTCTATTGTTTAGACACACGTCTAAATATAGTCATTGTTATAATATGAATAATTTTATTGCAAGGAGTTTCTGTTTCATACATTTATGACTGGTTTTAAAATCATGCATATTCTGTTTGGCTGTACAATACTGGAGATGGTTGCAGAGTAAATTGCTTTGTTGCATAAACAACTTTATTAATTTAATATCACAATGGCACAGCTTTCTGGAGTTTTATGGAATAGCTGCTTGCTCAAAGTGCTGACTGTGATTGATTGCACCCATACAGTACTGAAGGTCACACAAGGAGACTCACAGCATTCCCTAAACAGACAGCCGTGAAACGTCAGCCTTCCTGCTCCTCTGATGCTGCTTGGCCTGCTGTTTTTATCCAGCTCTACACCTTGTATCTCAGATTCTCCAGCATCTGCAGTTCCTATTATCTCTGAAGCAACTTTCCTCCATTCTGTCTTCTATTTTTAACACTTGCCAAAAGCAAACTGAAGGATTTACACATTGCCAATGTCAAAGTGGACCTCCTGTTTCTGCAGGAGTGTGGGATACCGCACTTCAGCAGCTGCAGGAAATCATCGAGCTTGTGGGCCCATGGGCCTTTGATTTGAACAGGGGGAAATGATTGCCATTCCTCCGGCCTGGATATTCTGCTGCGAGGAGGTAACTTCATCATCTTCGAGGTTAAGGAAGTGTTGGCAGGTGCCTCCTTGCAGCAGACATCATATACAGAGACACTCCCCTGAGACTAATTAACATGTACGCCCTGGTGGCAAAGAACAAGCAGCTGGCCATCCTGCAGCAATACCCACTGCTGCTGATGACACCCAGGTTGCTCATTATAGCCACAGACTTCAACTGTATCATCAATGCAGGTGGACAGTCTGGAGGGGCTGATATCAAACCGGATGCCAGTGAATGATACGGTTAAATTCACCAAGTTACACGACTTCTTCAGTCCTCCTGCAGACGAAACACAGCGTAGGTGCACCTGGGTGTGGCCAGGCTTATCTATCCAATCAAGAATAGACTTTCTGTTTGTGTCCTGAGTGTTCTTCGTCACATCAAGTGACAATCTAGCCAGTGTCTGATCACTGGCTGTTGCCTACAGGATGACCACCGGGCCGGGAAGGGAACATGGAAACTAAATAGAAAACTGTTGACCCCAGAACACATATAGGAACTGAAAAGGGATTACACAGGCTGGAGAACCATGAAACCCCGCTTTGAGTCTCAAGCAGACTGGTGGGAGACAGTCAAGATGAACATCAAGAAGTTTTTCCTCCTCAAAAGTGTTCAGACAGAGACGGGTAAAATTGTCAACTCCAGAAAAGCATGCAGATTGTACTCCTGCTGCAGGTGATCAGGATTGATGTCAGTGGAATCTCAAAATCCCTAGTGTAGAAAGAGGCCATTCAGCCCATGCAAACCCTCCTAAGAGTGTTCCACAAAACCCAGCCCCCACACTCTGCCACTAATTAGCATTTACCAGACACGGGGAGAATGTGCAAACAATTTCCCAGGACTGGAATCGAATCCAGGTACCTGGCACTGTAAGGCAGCAGTGCTAACCACCAAGCCAGCAGGATCTCCAGAGGTAAAGAGCCAGCAAGCCTCGCTGTTTGCCTCAGAAACCTCCAAGGTAATCTTCAGGTCCAGGGTCCGCATCATGAAGCAGAATGAGATGTGCTGGAGCTTCTTCTTCCAGAAGGTGCAAAAGGAGGGCTCTGTGCTCAGCAGCCTGAAGGAAGGAGATGGCTCGGGAACATCATCTCAGTCTGACATCCTAAGGATCAGCAAATTCATTTGTGCCAGAGTGTGACATGAAGCCACTGACAGTGGGCCCTTCCTGTTCATCCTGTTCTCTATCTTCGACAACAAAACATGGGAGAGGCTGGACAAGCTGTTTTCTCTGTAAGGGCTGACCAAGGCCCTCGAGTCTTTGGAAAAGAGTGAAAGTCCTGGAAGTGACATCTCAGAAGTACCAGCCAAGTAGTATTCAGCTCTGTGCAACTTGATTGACAATGACCTGCTGGAGGTGTACGACAGAATACTTATGGCCAAAGGCATGTGCAAATCCATGAGGAAAGGTTATATCACCATCGTCAAGAAGCAGAAGGGAGAGAAGGAGAAAGTTGGAAATTGGCAACCAGTCTTACTGTAGAATGCAGATTACAAAATCCTGTCTCGGATCACCAACTAGGTCAGGGATCGATGTGCTTCTCAGAGATACTATCGTCTACATGCAAGACAGGGAGGTGGATAACTGCCTCATCAGCCTGGACCAGGAGAAGGGCTTTCGGAGGATATCGCACACCTACATAGAATCAGAGAATCGCGACAGTGTGGGACCAGGCCCTTCAGCCCAACAAGCCCACACTGACCCTCAGAGAATCCCACCCAGACCCGTCCCCTCTAACCCACCTAATCTACACATCCCTGAATACTACAGACAATTTAGCATGGCCAATCCACCTAACCTGCACATCTTTGGACTGTGGGAGGAAAACGGAGCACCCAGAGGAAACCCATGCAGACACAGGGAGAACATGCAATCTCCACACAGACCTGACAGTTTTGGAGAGAGAATCTGCAATTGGATTCAAATACTCTACACCAACAACAACAGTAATGCAGTTTCAATGAATGGGTGGGAGTACGAAAGTGACCTGGTCAGATCTGAAATCAGTTGGGATCCCCTATCGTTGCTCCCTTGGTTGTGCCTTGTATATAGCCTCTTGCCAATTCCGTCAGGAAGGATGTGAGCCTGAGAGCAGTGATCATTCCAGGCAGTGGTGGCCTGCAGGTCAGAGCCTTCCTATACATGGGTGATGTTGCTGAATTATGCTCTGATCTGTGACCGGTTCAAACTGGCCTCAGGAGCCAAGGTGAATTCAGGCAAGAATGAGGCCATGTTTTTTGGGAGTAGGGCTGACCAATCCTTCATTGTCAGAACAGATCACCTGAAGATAATGTGAATATGATTCACAGAGACTGGTGCATGCGCCACAGCTTGGGAGGCGCGTACTGCCAAAGTGAGGCAGAAATTGGGCAGGTGGGAGCACTGTTCCCTCTTCGTCGTGCACAAATGTTCACTTTGCCAGCACTTTTGAAGGAAAGTACATGTTTTGGCAGCCTGCCTCTGATTTCACAAGTCAAACGTGTGACACCACTCAGCGTGTAAGAATAAAGCAAATGCATACACAGAGGAGGAAAGCACCACCAAGGCACATGCAATGATAGATAATGTGCCAAAGAGAAATGAAACATTCTGAGATGGAGTGAGTGGTTATTTCTATGAAAGTGTTTGTTACACAACATCTGTTATATCAGACTCCCGCTCATGTTGTAAAAATAAATTTCCTGCTGTATCTGTGATGAGGAGCTGAATATTTGGCTCACTGTATCACAACATGAAGAGACAATAAAATAACATCTCTGGAAGCAGAATGGCCTAGTGAAAGCATGCTGGGCTCATCAACCCAAATTAAATGCATTGGTACTTTCCTCTGTGCTGTACAATGTATTTGGATAGAGTTGTTAAGAAGGCGTATGGTGTGTTAGCTTTCATTAATAGAGGGATCGTGTTCAAGAGCCGTGAAGTTATTCTCCAGCTATACAAAATCCTGGTTCGGCTTCTGTCCAATTCTGGTCGCCTCATTACAGGAAAGATGTGGAGGCGTTGGAAAAGTTGCAGAGGAGATTTACCAGGATGTTGCCTGGAATGGAGGGAAGGTCTTACGAGGAAAGGCTGAGAGAGCTAGGCCTTTTCTCTTTAGAATGGCAAAGGATGAGAGGTGACTTGATAGAGGTGTACAAAACAGTTAGAGGTATAGGTAGTGTAGACAGCCTGAGACTTTTTCCTAGGGTGGAGGTAGCTATTATGAGGGGGCATAGTTTTAAAGTGAGTGGAGGTAGATATTAGGGGAGATGGCAGAGGTAGGTTCTTTACTCAAAGTGGTCAGGGCGTGGAATGCATTGCCGGAGAGGACAGTGGAGTTGGCCTCATTAGGGGCATTTAAACGGCTATTATATAGGCATATGGATGATAGTATATGGTAAGGGTGGATGTTAGATAGACCTTAGGATTAGGATAGAAGTTCGGCACAACATTGTTGGCCGAAGGGCCTGTACTGTTCTATGTTCTATTTGCTCCTGCAGTCACATCTGAATTGGTTTACCCTATGTCTTCCTCAGCTTCCAGTAAACACTTCATTCCGGAACAAATCTCTCAAATGATTTTCCTTCCAACTTGGACATGAGCTGCAACTGGCAGAAATCACCTGTTTTCACTTTCAAACACCCTTTGTCACCCTGCAAGCTGACACAGATAAGATGAAATGAATGCCTTTCTCCAGCTCTCTCACTCTGCAATGACCTGAACAGTAAAGTGCAGTATGTTTGATCCACACTAGACTGTATACTATTACCCTACACTCATTCAGCCAGCACCATCCTTGCTGTGACATGTACTGCACAGAATGATGTTAAGAGACCTTCCCTGTTGTTGTGTAATATTGCTACAGATGTGTTCCTGCAAGTCTTGACAAAGGGTTTGGCCTGAAATTTTGACCTTCCTGCTCCTCAGACGCTGTCTGATCTGCAGTGCATTTCCAGCTCCACATTTAATGTCTGTGTAAACATGAACTTTGTCTAACTCACCACATTCTGTTGGTTCAGCTCTGATTCCACCCACTGTCACAGAACTGTCACAGTTAGAGGCCATACCGCCCACAGTGTCTGGGCTAGCTCTCCAACTTGAGTATCTCTTGCAGGGGCATTCTCTGCCTTCTCCCTGTAACTCTGCACGTTGTTACTTTTTTACGTAACCCGTTTTGTTGCCTTTTGAATATGTTGACGCGATTGAACTTGCTTCTTTGATGATGTCAGAGTGCTTTACAGGCACTAATCACTCCCTGTGTCACCTAATTCCTATCTTAAAGATCACCTTTTACTCATCAGACCATACCAGAGTAACAGAGAACAGGGGTAAGTCATTCAGCCCTTCACATTATGCCTCCTCACGTGTGCAACCTTGACCTTGGTATGAATAAAAGTCACGAGATATTTATTCCAAGATGCTTTGATTCACTGGAGGCAAGAAGCTGATCAAAGTGGAACCGTACAAAATCGCTGCATGTTTTTGTGCATGTTCACAGTGGTAATGTGAACATGAGCAGAGGAGTGTCTCAATCCATTCAGGGAACTAATCAGAGGATGGAGGAGATAGTCAGGTACTGCAGATGCTGGAGTCTGAGATAACAAGGTGTAGAGCTGGATGAACACAGCAGGCCAAGCAGCATCAGAGGAGCAGGAAAGCTGACATTTCGGTTCTGGAGGCTGAAATTCCGATTTCCACCGCTAGGGACCGGCATGCACACGGGTGCACCACCAGATCCAAAACTGCCACGTGACAGCCAGTTGGCCTCGCGCGCTCAGCTTCGAACTCCAGAACACAAGGGGCCAACTGCCTCTATGCAGTTAAGAACTACATCTCCCAAAAAGCACCGTGAGCTGGCTCTACCATTCCCCTGATACTGCCCCTCACTGTGGAGGCCCACCATTCACATGCAGCATGGATAATGTAGTTCGGAGCGGGATTGTGAGGGGTTTGGATGAGTCCCTGTTGAAGTTTTTAATGACCTCAGTGAAGGGGGAGCTTTCTGGGCTTGGAGCTGTAATTTAGTTCATGGTTAGGGAGATGGCCCGTTTCCCCACTCCACAGGTAGGCACTTCCAGGGAAAATCTCTCCAACATTTCAGTAGCAGATAGTGAAGGGGACGGTCAGAGATTACAGCAGAATATAGATAGATTGGAGAGTTGGGCAGATAAATGGCAGATGGAGTTCAATCCGTGCAAATGCGAGGTGAGGCATTTTGGAAGATCTAATTCAAGAGTGAACTATACAGTAAATGGAAAAGTCCTGGGGAAAATTGATGTACAGAGAGATCTGGGTGTACAGGTCCATTGTTCCCTGAAGGTGGCAACGCAGGTCAACAGAGTGGTCAAGAAGGCATATGTCATGCTTTCATTCATCAGACGGGGTATTGAGTACAAGAGTTGGCAGGTCATGTTACAGTTGTATAAGACTTTGGTTCAGCCACATTTAGAGTACTACGTACAGTTCTGGTCGCCACATTACCAAAATGATGTGGATGCTTTGGAGAGGGTGCAGAGGAGGTTCACCAGGATGTTGCCTGGTATGGAGGGTGCTAGCTATGAAGAAAGGTTGAGTAGATTAGGATTATTTTCATTAGAAAGATGGAGATTGAGGGGGGACCTGATTGAGGTCAACAAAATCATGAGGGGTATAGACAAGGTGGATAGCAAGGAGCTTTTTCCCCAGAGTGGGGGACTCAATTACTAGGAGTCACGAGTTCAAAGTGAGAGGAAGAAAGTTTATGGGAGATATGCATGGAAAGTTCTTTACACAGAGGGTGTTGGGTGCCTGGAATGCGTTGCCAGCGGAGGTGGTAGACGCAGACACGGTAGTGTCTTTTAAGATGTATCTGGACAAGTACATGGATGGGCAGGGAGCCAAGGGATACAGACCCTTAGAAAATAGATGACAGGTTTAGATAGAGGATCTCGATCGGCGCAGGCTTTGAGGGCCAAAGGGCCTGTTCCTGTGCTGTAATTTTCTTCGTTCTTTGCTCTATTTTATGTGAGTTTTTTGCTGCAATGTCATTGATATTTCTTGAGGTTTTCACAAAATTTTAGGACAGACCTGACAAATGTTCCTGTCCTCCAGATGTTGCCTGGCTTGCTCTGTTCTTCCAGCCTCTTGATTGTCTGCTAAACAGAAACCTAAAGAACTGCGGATGCTGTGAATCAGGAACAAAAACAAAGTTGCTAGAAAAGCTCAGCTCTGGCAAGTCAAGGAAATCTGTGTTCTGAGGAAGGGTCACCGGACCCGAAATGTTCACTCTTAGAACATAGAACATAGAACAGTACAGCACAGAACAGGCCCTTCAGCCCACAATGTTGTGCCGACCATTGATCCTCATGTACGCACCCTCAAATTTCTGTGACCATATACATGTCCAGCAGTCTCTTAAATGACCCCAATGACCTTGCTTCCACAACTGCTGCTGGCAACGCATTCCATGCTCTCACAACTTAACATAAGCATTGCTTTTACATGGCTTTGCTTGGTACTGGCTCCCTAGCCACCATTGATGGTTTTTTCCCCCCCGCTGGAAGTGTCGAATAAAATTGTTTTGCACCTGGTGTTTTCACTGAGTCCCTGCACTTACATGCACACAAAACATGGGTGCTGTGGGGAAAGTAAGCACTACTGCTGTAGTGTCAGGTTTTAAAGAAAAAGATATAAACAGGAGACAAAAAAAAGGCCCATCAGGGGCTCTATTCACTCAGAGGTGGCTCTGAGGCAGCTGAATCAGTGTCAAGGACTCTCCTCATGTAGATAAAGGGTGACTTGATGCCAGGACTCTGGCTTCCGTAGAGTTATTTCAGTTCAAGACAGATTGATAGATTTCTAGTCACGAATGACATCAGCCAATATGGGGATAATGCCCTATTCCCACATTGAGGTGGATAAAAAGCATCATCTAAAATAGTGGAGCATACTTAAGGGACTGAATAGTTTACTGTTTCTATTCATAAATCAGCATCAAACAATAAGTTTGACAAGACAGGATTTGTAAAGATGTTGTGAATGCTTGAATGTCCTACTCCTGTTGAGAGAGCTGGTAACAAACAGCAGACTAGAGGAACCGGATATTATATCTTCAGATTAAACAGAAATATAAAGTAATGAAAATATTCAGCAGGCTTGGCTCCATGTTGAGAGAAACAAGCTCTTGAAAGTTCACTGCCCTGAAATGTTAACGCAGTTTTTCTCCAAAGATGCTGCCAGTCCTGTTGAATATTTTATTGTCTAATGCTTCTCCAACTCCAGAGCTTTTTGTTTGTTTTATAACAATACGGATGCTTGCATTTTGAGACCTTCTACAGTTAGAATGACCATAATCAATTCAAATTTGACTCAAAATTAAAGTGTACATCTGAGTAGGGATTCACATATTAAAAGACATGTCTTTAATGTTTGTAGCACTCAAGGGATCAATACAGAATTAATTCACATCCCATTCATAAAATTATTTTTTATTCAAAGAAATCTGCAAATAAATACCATATCAGAATGATAATTGGTAAACTCCATGTTTTCAAGATCAAATATTACTAAATTCATTGCCCCTTTACATGTACTTCCAAGTCTCCTCAAAAAATTGAAAAGAAAGTTCTTACTTCACAGCTTCTTGGTACTTTGATGGCAATCCTGTATAACGATTGATGGGTTTCAATAACTGCCCCACTCCTCTTGTGCCCAGGCCTGCATATTTGCATATATACTCTTTTTTCCAGAATCCTGTGGGATAGTCCTGTATTGAAATTTTGCTTAGTTTCTCAGTAGCTATGTCTACACCCTTGGGCTTCCAGGCCTTTCGCTTATATGTGAAATACCTGCAGTAGATTCTGTGCCAAATTAAACTAGAAAAAGATACAAATGTAAAACAATGTATATTTATTATTCCTCTTTCATATTTTAAAAGGCAGGTTTTTAAATACGTCAATTCAGTTTAACTAATATTTGGAAATGAATACGGCAAAATAAGGCATAATGACCTCAAAATTACACCGAGCTGTTCCTATATAAAAGCTTGAATGATATTCATAAAACTCTTTCTGCTGCCTCAGAGACATTGGTCTGTTTACATTAACAAGCAAAGAGGATTTACAATGAAAATAAAACTTCAGAGTGCCCAGTGATGTAATTTCAGGGCTCAATTTACTATGCTAACAAACAGACATAATTCTTCCTTTATAAAAAATAAAATCGAAGAGTCAATTTTAGTACTTTTCCCAACATCCCTGTGTCATTCTAGGCTTTCCTCTACATTTTCTGCCTCCACAGTCGCCCCTTCAACACTCAAACCACGTTTATCTGTATGCAATACAGACCAAAAAAATCAACACGCAAATAATGCCCTTGATTTCTGAGCCTCTTAATAGCACTAACTCCAAAATAAATTATACCTCAGATTTAGCTTAAATAAACTGATGAACTTCAGTACTGCAGTCTGCTTAAAATGTACGATATACGATTTTGTATTTAAATTAAATGTTTGCTCCAATCGGACTAAACAATGCTTCAAGAATCTTAAATCAGCAGAAAATACTTAGTTAGTTCACTTACTTGTCATTAGCTATCTGGTAGAAGGACTTGCTGACACAGCCTGTACACAGCAAAGATGATATATCCAAGTAGGAAAAGATTTGCAGTAGAACTTCCCATGGTAAGCCCTCAATGGTGATCAGATTGTTTTTTTTCCCTTCACAGATGCTGCCAGACCTGCTGAACTTTTCCAGCAACTTTGGTTTTGTTCCTGTTTGTCTGCCTTGGATTCCAGCATTTGCAGTTTTTTGTTTGTCTCTAAACATTGATATTTATTCTTCAATTAGAGATATTACTGTCTCAATGTAAAACATTTTAACAGTAGTTATAAGAAATTTTCTGTTTGGGTGAATTGCACAGAGCCTCGTAACATTTGAATTTGCTTAAATGATGAGTCTGTTGTTAATCAACTCTGAAGTATTTACTAATAGCAGAGTAACGGCAGCTCACCACCAACCTCTCCAGTTGTAACTAGGCTTGGCAAATAAATGGTAGAAACATAAAAAATAGGTGCAGATGCAGGCTATTTGAATGACACGACCATTTAATATGATCAGGGCTGACCCTGCAATTTCAGTATCCCATTCCTGTTTTCTCTTCATACCCTGTGAACCCTTTGGCCATAAGGGACATATCCAGCTGCTTCGTGAATGTAGCTAACGAACTGGCTCCAACAGCTTTCTATGGTCAACAATTCCACAGATTCACAACTCTGAGTGAAGAAATTCTTTCTCATCTCAGTCCTGAATTGCCTATCCCTTTATTCTCAGACAAAACCCCAATTCTGGATATCATTCTTCCCAAATCTAGCCTGTCCAGCCCCATCAGGATTTTGTATGTTTCTTTGAGAACTCCACTCATTCTTCTAAATTCCTATGAGTACAAGCCTAGTCAATCCAGTCTTTCATTCCGGGAATCAGTCTGATGAACTTTCGCTGGACTCCCTCAACAGCAAGAATGTCCTTCCTCAGTCTAGGAGACCAAAACTGCACACAATATTCAAGGCGTGGTTGCACCAACGCCCAGAATAATTGCAGCAATCCACCCCTGATCCTGTACTCAAATCCTCTCACTATGAATGCCAGCATGCCATTAGCTTTCCTCACTGCAAACTGCACCTGTCAACCTTCAGCGACTGTTCCACCACACACCCGGGTCTCATTGCACTTCACCTTTTCCTAAACTGCCACCATTCAGATAATAATCTGCCTTCCTGTTTTTGTGACCAGAGTGGATAACCTCACATTTATCCACGATATTGGTATTTTTCAACCTGTTCAAGTCATCCAGCAGCCTCTTAGCATCTCCTCACGGCACATACTGCCACTCAGCTTAGTGTCAATTCCTTTGTCCAAATCGTTAATATGTATTGTGAACAGCTGGCGTCCCAGCACTGAACCCTGCAGTACCCCAGTCGTCACTGCCTGCCATTCTAAAAAGAACACGTTTATTCCTACTTTCTCCGTCCTGTCTGCCAACCCGTTCTTTACCTCATCAATGCATTCATCCAGCCAATAATTGTTACAGAGAACACTTTTGAGATGGGGGTTTGGTGGGGAATGTGAGATCCTACAGCTTCTTTGGGCAGCAATAGTTTGAAATAATGCAAAGTATTCATTGCACGGCACGTCACAAGACATTAAACTGTCACTGAAGGAGATTCAGTGCATTACAGTCTATAATCATTACAGATTATAAATTAACTTGTTCAAAAATTTTATCAAAAAATGTCTTTGAAGTAGAATTTGCTCTTTAATTGGTTCAGACTTGTTAGATGCCTTGTTCACAATACTTCTCATTGGCCGCTTTCACTTGTGAGCCTTTGTAGCTGGGAGCTACAAGAGCTGCAGGGAGCCAGAGAATAGGGAGTCATGAACTTGGGAGTGGGAACTAGAAAAGCAGGCAGCCTGGGAGTGATGCGAGCCAAGGGGCTGGTTTCGACAGTGACAGAGAATGAGAGAACAGAGGACCAGGAGGAGAAGGGGGAAGTGGTTGAGGGTGTGGGGGGGTTTCAGCAGGAGGTATAAAGGGGTAATGGTAATGGCATGAAGCCAGGGGGACCATGGGAGTGGAGATGCCCAGATCAGGAACTGGAGATGTGGCTGCAGGTTCGAGAGAAGGGGTAGTAGAGCAGGGGAGAAAGTCAAGGCTGGAAGATGTGGATGAAGATAGGAAATTAGAATTAGAATTGCTGTTTTGCCAGTAGTGAAAGGGAAAAATGAGAATTTGACTTTTCTCAAGACAGACATCTGCCTGCCAGAGCCTGGGGTTTGCTGGCACTAGAGGGAGGCCACAATGGGGCTAGGTGAGAATGGGAGATGAGAACAGTGTGGGGATAGTGGGCAGAGATGGAGAGACTTCTTTTATTTGTTATTCAATCACTCATGAGCCAGCTTTTATTTCCCCTTCTGAGGGAGAGAGAGAGACAGGCAGACAGGCAAGGCAGAGGTAGAAGCAGCAAAGAAAAGAGAATAGTTTCAAATCTGTCAGTGAAGAAACAAAGCTGACCGTGAACTAGGAAATCTTGAAATCACTGAGTTAATGACAAAGATGTAAAAACAAATGTGGAATCTCTAGCTTACAACTGCGTATGTTCAGGCGCTACGGGGAAAAGTAGTAGATGATTTAAATGAATACTGTGGCAATTAATGCATTTAAATCTGAGATTGAGATTTGTGATGTAATGAAAAGAATAGTAACTGACAGTTAAAATGTTCCAGTTTTCTACATTTCCAATTAAAACACATTAGTTGTAGCCTCACTAGTCTCTGGAAGGTGTGCTAATGTTAAATGGCTTTTTGTCTGTCCAAGTATATGACAGTCAGAGAAAAAACTTGTTGTTAACTTGTACATGTTGTCCTATGCCAATTTAAGTACTACAGTATCTAGAAAATTGATAGCTTCCAGGAATGTTGCATCTTCAGGTTTAATAGGATTAATAATGTTGAGGATATTGATAAATTATTCTAATTCTCCTCCAGTTTGACTTCAAGGAACCGCTACTTCAACATGAATACAGAACAAAATGTTAACATATAACTGCAACAAATCATAAAACAGCAAGTGAGAATTAAGCAGTAGCCCCCAAGAATCAAAGAATACCTTCCCTCAAAGTGTGTTCCAGTGTAGCAACCAGCAGATCTCCCTTGTGCAGGTATTTATCCATATAACAGTGAAGAGCATCCGTGCAAGAGCGCAGTGAGGAGAACCAATGAAGGAATCCACACAGAGTAGTGACAGCGTTCAGTAAAGAAACCATACCCACTTTAACTGCACGAGATGCTGTGAGGTAAATGTCCAGTGTGAATATTAGTGAGTGGGTGGCGGGGGTGGGTTGCTAAATGAGTCATAGAGTCATACGGTACGAAAACAGACCCTTTCATCCAACCAGTTCATCTGACCGTAATCCCAAACTAAACAAGTCCCACCAGCCTGGACTTGGCTCAAATCCCTCCAGATATTTCTTTTCATGAACTTATACAAATGTTGTAACTGTACCTGCATCCACCATTTCCAGTGGATGTTCATTCCACACATGAACCACTCTGTGTACAAACTAAAGTTGCCCATCATGTCTTTTTAAAATCTTTCTCCTCTCACCTTAAAAATATGCCTCCTAGTCTGGAAATCCCTCACCCGATGGAAAAGACACCGAACTAACTGCCTCCTTTATCTATACCCTTTATGATTTTATAAACCTCAAAAAGGTCACCCCTCAACTTCCTACCCTGCAGTGAAAACAGACCCAAACTATCCAGCCTTTCCTTACAACTCAAACCTGGCAACATCCTGGTAAATCTCTTCTGAACCTTCTCCAGCTTATTAATATCCTTCCCATAATAGGGAGACTAGAACGGGACACAGTATTCCAGACGAGGCCTCACCAATGTTTTGTACAACCTCAACATAACAATGTGTGCCAAACGCCTCCTTAACCACCCCGTTTACAGGTGACACCAACTTCAAAGAACTGTGTACTTGAACACAAGGTCTGTTGATAACATCTGAGTCAGCTGACAGGGTGAGTAGACGGGTGGGCAGTCAGCGATGGTGAGGTAAAATAGCAGGTGATGAGATGGTGAGTGGGTGGACTGATAGTTCAGTAGGAATGGGAGTTATGTGTTGTTAAGTTGGCAGAGTACTCACTGGGTAACGCAACTGGCCAGTAAGGAAGTTGTAAAATCAGGGGTTAATCTGATTGAGTCTGAGACTAGGATGGGTGAGAATAGATGGGGGATAGTCAGGTTGATAGAGAAGGCAGTCAGGTAGGGTTTGAGAGGTTGCCTGGTGTGTGGGGGACACTTGGGAGATGAAGGATGCAGTTGGAACATCATTGTGGATGATTGGAGGATTCAGTTGTGTTGTTATCCAGGATTTAAACTAGGTAGTTTCCTAACTAACATTTTCTGGGTAATTGTTCAGTTAAATATGACAAAATTCTCCCAAATTTTTGCATCTAACTCAGAGTCAGACATTTTTATCAGAGCGTGTAAGTGTCAGACGTTGCAACCTTCAGGCGATTTACATGAAGTCATTGTGTCACAACTTAAAATATACATTTGGATGTTCAGTGTCTGATGATGCAGGGACCAGAGGATCTGCATCAGTGACTCTTCTGCATTGATGTCTGGCAGAGTATGTTGTTCTGTTGTTTCTTGTTGAATCTGAAAGATTTAGCATTCTGTACCAGCATCACCTTCCTTCAAAGGCAGTGAAGCTCTTGAATGCTTGTTAGTGATTTTTATCTGCTTCTCTTGGTTCATTTCTAAGTGATGTATCTACAACTGAAGGAACAGCTGATAGATGTGGTTTAACAAAGATGCTTTGAAAAGGCTTATGGTCAGGCTCCACCATTATATTCTCTCCAGCAAAGAGATATTGGTTAAAATGCTTAAAATCTAAAGACAATGACCAAGCTCACTTTCTCCATCAGTGTACAGTGTTGTTCAGTCTGTGTTAACTGGATACAAACCCAACGGGTTGCCCTCACTGCATGGGGATTACTCCAAGTCCTGTGTCACTGACATCACACTGCAGGGTGGCTCCATTGCTGACATCATAATCCCTCAGCACTGGTGATGTCATCACTAGGTGTTTGATGGGAGTGAAAGCTGCTTCTTGTTCTGTGTCCCAGTCCCACTGAACACCCTGCAGTGTGAGCTTATTGCAAACATTACAACTGAAGTGATCCTCTGCAAGAACCTTCTTTTGGTGATGTTTGGTGATTTGCTCAAAGGTTAAATTAACCTTGAAATGATTGGACTGATGGCAGGAGAGTTTTGGAATGACCGCTCCGCTCTGTGAACACTGGAGGATAAACAAAACAGACAACTCCGTGCAGTGGAAGCAGGTCCAGAGTCTGTATGGAGAAGTTTGTATCTCATGAGAGAGAAGGATGCGGAAGAATCCTGACACACATCACACTGGAAACATTTGGTGTACCATGTGGATTCATTGATGTTTGAAAAGGTCCAAAGTTCCAAGCAATCCAACAACTGTGTAAATGTTTTATGATAGCCTTTTGGAGTGAGTTCTTTCTCCCCTCTGAGTGTCTGGTTGAACCACAACGTATAAAGACAGTCACAAAATTGCACTTGAAGGATTTTCTCCCATGTGTGAATACTATGGATTACCCAGTGGTTGAAGACACCACAAAAGGTTAATGACAAACCTCATACTTGAGTGTTACTCTCCTATGTGGATCTTCTGATGGAGCAGGAGGTTCCAGGACCTTGAGAACGATTTATCACACACTTCACATGTAAATGGTTTCTCCCCTGTGTGAGTGCGTTGGTGTCTGCGGAGAGTTGATGAATTTGAGAATGATTTGATACACACATCACATGTGAACGGTTTCTCACCTGTGTGGATGCGTTGATGCGTGTGTAGGCTTGAAGACTGGGAGAATGATTTGTAACACACCTTACAAGTGAACAGTTTATCTCCCGTATGAGTGCTTTGATGGAGCAGGAGTCTTGATGAACTGGGAAATGATTTGTCACACACCTCACACCGAAATGGTTTCTCCCCAGTGTGGATGCTTTGATGCCTGCGGAGGTTCGATGAGTCTGAGAATGATTTATCACAGACTTCACATGTGAATGGCTTGTCTCCTGTGTGAATCCTATGATGCAGCAGGAGTCTTGATGAATTGGAGAATGATTTGCAACACACCTCGCACTTAAACAGCTTCTCTCCTGTGTGAATACGTTGGTGTCTGCGTAGAGTTCCTGAGTGTGTGAATGATTTGTCACACACCTCACACTGAAATGGTTTCTCTCCTTTGTGAATGCGTTGGTGTTTGCGGAGGTTTGATGATGACGAGAATGATTTGTTACACATTTCACACGTGAATGGTTTCTCCCCTGTGTGAATACGCTGGTGTATGCGGAGTTCTGATGATGAGGAAGTAGATTTTTCACACATGTCACATGTGAATGCCCTTTTCCCTGTGCGAAAGTGCTGATACTTCACCAGGTCTGATCGCCCTCTAAAACCCTGTTTGAATATCTCGCCTTTGAATGGCTTCTCCCGAGTGTGCATGCGTTGCTGATTCATCAGCATCGATGACTTTGCCAAAGTTTGATTGCACATCTCAGTTGAAACTTTCTCTTCCATGAAAACAGATTTACAATGGATATATGTTGTGTGGAAGAGATCTCACCAGTTTGTGAGCTTTCCTCTCACACAGCCCTCACTTGAACAGCCTCTCACTTCTATGAATGAGTCAGTGGTTCATGAGGCTGAAAGAATGATTGTAGCTGTCAACACACTTGAAGCTGCTTACACTTTTTCCCAGCCTCACCCTGACTGATCACCGACGGCCAAACCTTCAGAAAGGCTGCACACAACTGAGCAGTTTCAGATCTGATGATATGTTAAAGTTCCCCAGATCAAACTGATTTCCAGATGATGGTTTCACTACCCAACCTTCTGTGCTAAACAACGTGTGAAGTGGTTGGATGTCTTCCCACAGTTGTGCTGTGATGGTCAGGATCTATCTGTGGTATCTATTCTCTCTGTATTCTTCGGTGTAGTATGGTGTAACCCTCCTGAAAAACAGGAAAAGGAAACATGATTTCTTCCAACTCTGTCTTCTTTGCTGAAGGGGCTGACTCCTCAGTACAAGACTGTTGCACAGTGAGTGCCAGTCTGCTGTTCCCCTGTGTGGGGGAATACAAGTTGTTTCATTTTCCTCACTTGACTTTCACAGACACTGTGTTTCCAGCAGGCACACTGGATAGTGGCCAGGACCAGTCACCATGACTACTTTCTTTTCTCTGCTTGAACCCCATCTCCCAAGCACCACCAGGGTAATGAAAAAGACAGTCGGTGGAGTATAAAATGGGTTACCAATTTACTATGAGCTTATTTCATTTTAAAATTAGTGTTTGTGAGGATCTGTTTCTTTTAATAGATACAAATTAGATTAGAGATTAGATTCCCTAGTGTGGAAACAGGTCCTTCAGTCCAACAAGTCCACACTGCCCCTTGCAGCATCCCACCCAGACCCATCCCCCTATAACCCACACACACCCCTGAACACTACGGGTAATTTAGCATGGCCAATCTACCCAGCCTGCACGTCTTTGGACTGTGCGAGGAAACCGGAGCACCCAGGAAAAAAAACCCACGGAGACACAGGGAGAATGAGCAAACTTCACACAGACAATTGCGCGAGGCTGGAATCGACTCCGGGTCCCTGGCGCTGTGAGGCTGCAGAGCTAACCACTGAGCCACCGTGCTGCCCTAAGGAAAGGAAATAATAATAGAAAGCCCTCAACCACAGCTCTGGTCAAAAGCCATCGATTCGAAGCCCAGGTCTTTTGGAAAGGCTGAGACCTTCAGCTAAAATCTCTGAAGAAGGCATTAAAAAACATTTCAATAAATTTGACTCCAGGTTTAGCAGCTGAACTCCTCTGGTGCTGGACTAACAACCCAGAGATTGAGAGTTCAAATTTAACCACAGAAAGTTACATACATAGAATTACATTTCAAACAGTCTATTCAGCCAAACTAGTTCATGCTGACATTTATCTTCCACAAAGGCCTCCTCTCACCCTCTTCATCTCACCCCATCAGCAGATGCTTCTGCTCCTTTCACCCTCATGTCTTTATCTAGCTTCCCCTTGAAGGCATCTGTGCCTTCAATCAACCACTCTATGCTGTGAAGGGGAATTTAATAAATATGGCTATTAGGTGAATAGAATCCAGATATAAATGTGAAAACTTTCTTATTGTCCCAAATACTAAAACGCTGTCCTTCAAGGAAGAGATCTTGTTAGAAGGGGCGGCACGGTGGCTCAGTGGTTAGCACTGCAGCCTCACAGCGCCAAGGACCCGGGTTCGATTCCCACCTCAGGCGACTGTCTGTGTGGAGTTTGCACATTCTCCCCGTGTCTGCGTGGGTTTCCTCCGGGTGCTCCGGTTTCCTCCCACAGTCCAAAGATGTGCAGGCTAGGTGGATTGGACATGCTAAATTGCCCGTAGTGTTCAGGGTTATGGGGGCATGAGCCTGGATGGGATGCTTCAAAGGGCGTTGTGGACTTGTTGGGCCGAAGGGCCTGTTTCCACGCTGTAGGGCATCATCTAACTGTCTGGTCTGGTATGCATGTGACTCCGGTCCTACACAACATGGTTGACTCTGAACTGCCTGAGCAAAAAATGATGAACAATCACAATAAAAGCCAAAATTAGAAGGAAAATACTATGGCGGGAATGCAGTGTAGATTTAGTGGAATAATCCCTGGACTGCAAGGTTTAAATTATGAGGAGAGATCAAACAGGTTCTATTAGTCAGAGTTATTAAAAATTTACAATTGATTTGTTTAAGTGTTAAAGTTGTGAATTTATTTTCACTGGTTGGGGAGTCCAGGACAAACTAGAGACAGACCTTTCAGAAGTAAAATGCAGAAACATAAACGGTGGAAGAATAGACTCGCTTCCACTAATTACAGTCAAATGAGAGAGCAATTGCTAGTTTTCACTCAAGATTTTTGTTCCGCAGCGGTTTGAAGGGACATCAGAGACAGAATATGAAGACTGATCACAGATAAGCCATGATCTCACCGAGTGATGGAATATACTCGAGGGTATAGAACGCTGCCACTATGTATTGCCACCCAACAAGGCAATATTCCCTCATTACTGCAAGTCCAATGTGGAAACAGTTCCTCAGTTTGCATAAATTACTGTCCGTAGGAATATAATCAAGTCCCAATATCCACATACAGAACTGACCATTCCCAGTCTCCAGGATAATAACCGGTTCCCAACACACACACACAAAACTCAACAAAAAGATATTAGTAAAAACCCTCAAATACTATGCATCTCCCATATACTTACACCTCCCCCTCTCATATTCAGGAATGAACCATCAACAAAACTCAGGCTGAAAATCAGGAGGGAAATGTTTCCAATAAACACACTCAATATCCAACACACAGCTCCAGTCAAACAGCTCAGCACAAAGCACCGAGTAAACAGCTCTCTCAGCTGGATCTTCTCACACAGCATAAGGGACATTTCCACCCCTGATTACCCACAGGATAGTCAGACTGCCTGAAGATTGGTGTGGATATTATGGGATACAATTTGTATAAAAGCTGCTCCTTCACTCACCATCTCCTCACTTGGTTTTCAGTCCCTATAGGAAGTGAACCAGCTCTGGAAAAGGAAGAGGATAGAATGGGCAGAGTGGGTGGGCTCTCTGATTGACGTCTCTCACAGCCAATCCAAATTCTACTGGAGGAAGAGCTGATGAAGGGTCTCGGCCCGAAACGTCAGCTTTTGTGCTCCTGAGATGCTGCTGGGCCTGCTGTGTTCATCCAGCTTCACACTTTGTTATCTACTGGAGGAACATGAGTTTCTTGAAGCTTGGGAAACTGACCAGTGAAAAGGAGGTGATTGAGCACCAAATCAGGCGGGGATTTAAATTTGTCATTGACCCATCTGAATAAAACCTCATTTATTACAGTTGCTGTGTCAATTCCCCGGTAAATGTTTGACAGAGATTCCTAGTGTGGGAATAGCATTCTTCATCTTCAGAAGCACTCAGTGTGGAATATATCCTCAGACGTGTTTGACAGCAGATCAGAAGAGGAAGACCAACAACATCTTTGGCAGCAATAACATGCAGTGGTGAGATCAGCACATGTACATCGGTGACGAGTAAAGGAGACAGAGGGCTGTGAGAGTGACTGTGTTTGGGGAACACATGTATGTGTAGTCACTTTGACATTGACTTTGTGATTGGCCAAACAATTTGTGGAATGATCTGTCACTGTGCAGCAGATCTCTCCGCAATCCTTTCCACCCCTGCCCAATGACTCACCATTTCCAATGACATATCGCTCTGCACCTCCCTCCCCCAACTTGACATATGTCCCCCTTCACGATTTAGAGATGACATTGTGTTGAAGAACTTGGGTAAGGGAGGCTGGAGATGGGTCACTTGTTTACATGGACTGAGAGGTCAAGGTTTGGTATTTTGGGGAAGCAAGTGATAGCATGGCGGCTGAGTGGTTAACACTGTTGCCTCCAAGTGCCAGGGACCTGGGTTTGATTCCGCACTTGGGCAACTGTGTGGAATTTGCACATTCTCCTTGTGTCTGTGTGAGTTTCCTGTGCGTGCTCTGATTTCCTCTCTCAGTCCAAAGATGAGCAGGTTAGGTGGATTGACTATGCTAAATTATCCATAATGTCGAGGTGATGTAGCCGTGGGAAATGCAGGGTTACAAATAGGGGGCTAAGTCTGTGTGAAAGGTTCTTCAGAGGGTCAGTGTAGAATGGATGGGCCAAATGGCCTGCTTCCACATTGCAGGGATTCTATGAAGTGAAAACAGCAGATTTAGAGGAGTGAAAGAATTTGAAGCCGGTGAAGTCAGTGTTAAGGCCATCAGGCTGTAAGATTCCAAGGCAAAATATCAGGTGTTGTTCCTCCAGATTACGTTTGGCCTCACTGTGACAGTGGAGGAGGCTGAGGATGGACATGTGATCAGATGGAAAATGGATGACAACCAGAAGGTTGGGCTGGTAGATGCATGCAGAGTGCAGATGGTCCACAAACCAGACCTCAAGTCTGCGTTTGGTCTCCCCAGAATAGAGGAGACCATACTGGGAGTAACGAACACAGTCGATCAGGTTGGGTGACTAAAACTGTACACAATACTCCAAGTGTGGCCTGACCAACGATTTGTACAGCTGTAACATAACGTCCAACTCCTATACTCAATGCCTCGACCAATGAATGCCAGCAAGCTAAATGCCTTCACCATCCTAAGTGTGAAGCTGGAAGAACACAGCAGGCCAAGAAGCACCTCATGAGCACAAAAGCTGACATTTCGGGCCTAGACCCTTCATCGGAATCTTGGTGGGGGCTAGTGTGTTCTCGTCTTTCTATGACTGCCTCTGTGATGAATCCTGAGTCCTGGTATGGCATTGATCTGTTTGTATACTCACCATTAAAGACAAGGTGAGGCACAAGTCTTGTAGTTTGAGCATGTTATCATGGAGCTACTGATCTGCATTCCTGCTTTCTCTAGTAATGTGGCCAGTGTTTCTTCAGCTAGTGGGATGTCAATTGATGTGAATAATGCTGTGACATCTAAAGATACCCCAATTTCGTCGTCGCTGATTTTTTTGTTCTTGAGGGTATTAAGAAATTCTTGGGTTGAGTGGAAGCAATTGGGTGATCCATCGACTGGGTGTTTTAGTCTCTGTTGGAGGCACTTGTGTGAAGATATGCCCTGTAGGGAGACAATGGATCTGACAGGTATGTCTAGTTTGTATACTTCAGGAAGTCCACAGAAGCAGTGGGTGTTCATGGCTTCTGGTTTCATTCTCATGTATTCTTGGTTATATGTCCTGCATCCTTTGGTCTCTTCAATGTCTGGGTATTCCTATTACCTAGTTGCTGTGTTGGGTTCATCACCACCTGTTGGTAAGTGTTTATGTCTATGAGCAATACCTGTACTTTCCTGCCTGTCCTGGTCGACCCATCATCTCAGCCTGCTCCTGCCCCACCGAACTCATCTCCACCTATCTGGACTCCATTTTCTCCCCTTTGGTCCAGGAACTCCCTACCTACGTCCGTGACACCACCCACGCCCTCCACCTCCTCCAGGACTTCCTATTCCCTGGTCCCCAACACCTCATTATCACAATGGACATCCAGTCCCTATACACCTGCATTCCGCATGCAGATGGCCTCAAGGCCCTCCGCTTCTTCCTGTCCCGCAGGCCTGACCAGTCCCCCTCCACCGACACCCTCATCCGCCTAGCCGAACTCGTCCTCACCCTCAACAACTTCTCTTTCGATTCCTCCCACTTCCTACAGACTAAGGGGGTGGCCATGGGCACCCGCATGGGCCCCAGCTATGCCTGCCTCTTTGTAGGGTACGTGGAACAGTCCCTCTTCCGCACCTACAAAGGCCCCAAACACCACCTCTTCCTCCGTTACATTGATGACAGTATCGGTGTCGCCTCTTGCTCCCCAGAGGAGCTCGAACAGTTCATCCACTTCACCAACACCTTCCACCCCAACCTTCAGTTCACCTGGGCCATCTCCAGCACATCCCTCACCTTCCTGGATCTCTCAGTCTCCATCTCAGGCAACCAGCTTGTAACTGATGTCCATTTCAAGCCCACCGACTCCCACAGCTACCTAGAATACACCTCCTCCCACCCACCCTCCTGCAAAAATTCCATCCCCTATTCCCAATTCCTCCGCCTCCGCCGCATCTGCTCCCACGATGAGGCATTCCACTCCCGCACATCCCAGATGTCCAAGTTCTTCAAGGACCGCAACTTTCCCCCCACAGTGGTCGAGAACGCCCTTGACTGAGTCTCCCGCATTTCCCGCAACACATCCCTCACACCCCGCCCCCGCCACAACCACCCAAAGAGGATCCCCCTCATTCTCACACACTACCCCACCAACCTCCGGATACAATGCATCATCCTCTGACACTTCCGCTATCTACAATCCGACCCCACCACCCAAGACATTTTTCCATCCCCACCCGTGTCTGCTTTCCAGAGAGACCACTCTCTCTGTGACTCCTTTGTTCGCTCCACACTGCCCTCCAACCCCACCACACCCGGCACCTTCCCCTGCAACCGCAGGAAATGCTACACTTGCCCCCACACCTCCTCCCTCACCCCTATCCCAGGCCCAAGATGACTTTCCACATTAAGCAGAGGTTCACCTGCACATCTGCCAATGTGGTATACTGCATCCACTGTACCCGGTGTGGCTTCCTCTACATTGGGGAAACCAAGCGGAGGCTTGGGGACCGCTTTGCAGAACACCTCCGCTCGGTTCGCAATAAACAACTGCACCTCCCAGTCGCAAACCATTTCCACTCCCACTCCCATTCTTTCGATGACATGTCCATCATGGGCCTCCTGCAGTGCCACAATGATGCCACCCGAAGGTTGCAGGAACAGCAACTCATATTCCGCTTGGGAACCCTGCAGCCCAATGGTATCAATGTGGACTTCACCAGCTTCAAAATCTCCCCTTCCCCCACCGCTTCCCAAAACTAGCCCAGTTCGTCCCCTCCCCCCACTGCACCACACAACCGGCCCCAGCTCTTCCCCTCCACCCACTGCATCCCAAAACCAGTCCAACCTGTCTCTGCCTCCCTAACCTGTTCTTCCTCTCACCCATCCCTTCCTCCCACCCCAAGCCGCACCTCCATCTCCTACCTACTAACCTCATCCCACCTCCTTGACCTGTCCGCCTTCCCTGGACTGACCTATCCCCTCCCTACCTCCCCACCTATACTCTCTTCTCCACCTATCTTCTTTTCTCTCCATCTTCGGTCCGCCTCCCCCTCTCTCCCTATTTATTCCAAAACCCTCACCCCATCCCCCTCTCTGATGAAGGGTCTAGGCCCGAAACATCAGCTTTTGTGCCCCTGAGATCCTGCTGGGCCTGCTGTGTTCATCCAGCCTCACATTTTGTTATCTTTCTCAATGTCGTCCAGTTCGTTCATAATGACAGTGCCCTTTGTCTGCTCGTAAGATTATAATGTTCTTGTCTTTCTTGAGTTTATGTAATGCTTTTCTCTCCGATGTGTTCAGGATATTGCATTCATTCCTTCAGTTTAGTCTCAGGATTATAGTTTTCTGGATGGTTTCTTGTGTTCTGTCTGTGTGTTTGTTGTCTTTTAATGTAGTTTCCAGGGCAGCCATAAAGTCTGTTCTGTTCGCATCATTATGGTGATAGCTTAGTCCGATAATAGGACAGCTTTTTCGGGTTCTGTGAGTTGTCTGCTGGATGGGTTTCTTATCCATGTGTTCCGTTTGTAGTTGTCCTTGTCTTTGTGGTTGATCAGTTTGGTGAGTTTCTTCTGTAGCTTGTGTCTCTTCTGAGTTTTGCTCCTGTGTTGATTGATGGTGCTGTTGTCGGATTGTAGTACATTGCTGGTTTGTGGTGTTTAGGTACTGTCATTTTTGGTGTGAAATTTCCCGTTCATACTTGTAGAGTCAGTTATGGGCATCATTAATCATGACTTGTCACATTCTGCGTCCACTCTGTTCAGCTATTTTTGCGCCTGTGGGTTGTTGAGTGGAGGTTTGTACCTCATGCTGCGAGGCAGTACCTGATTCCTAAGACCTTTGTGGTGAAAGTGAGCTTGTTTGCAGGTAGGCTCAGTTGTTGGTGAAGGTTTCCCAATGATGGGCAGTTTTTAGCGTGTTACACCTGTAGGTGTTTATGGTTTTAGCAAATATTTGTGGCTCGGATTGTGGGTGAGTTTGTTGACTTGCTCACCAAGCTGGCTTATTTGCATTCAGACGTTTTATCAATTTGCTTAGGTAACATCATCAGTGAGACCTCCGATGAAGTGATGTTGTTCCCCTCCACTTGGAATTTATTCTGTCCAATCTATTATTGTCCCAGTTAAACTGATAGCTTTCATTGTCCAACTGTACTGATATTAAGGTAAGTTCATCGTATAATTTTGCTGCTAGCTGATATTCGTGTATTCTGATGGCTAGTTTCCTTTCTGTCTGTCTGATGTAATGTTTCTGGCAGTCATTGCATGGTATTTTGTAAACTATGTTGGTAAACTATGTTACCATATCCTCAACTTCCACAGCAACCACCCCAACATCCACAAACAAAGCTATTTACACAAGTTATCACTCACTGCAACACGCCAGACTACACAGGAAAGAGGTACAGCATCTGTACAAAATCTTCACTATGAACAGATATCCCCGCAACTTCATCTGCAGGTGCCTACTAAATAGACAACAACAAGAGGACACAGCACGCCAACACACTGGCCACACTGACCTATATCAAGAACAGATCAGAACTGACGACCAGACTCCTATGACCACTAGGAATCATGGTAGCACACAAGGCCACAGCCACTCTACGACAAACACTCTCAAGGATTAAAGACCCCATTCCCACCACATGCAGAACCAATGCACTTTACAAAATACCATGCAATGATTGTCATAAACATTACATCGGACAGACAGGAAGGAAACTACCCATCAAAATACATGAACATCAGCTCGCTGCAAAACGACACAACAAATTTTCTTTAACAAAAACAAAGTTGCTGGAAAAGCTGAGCAGGGCTGGCAGCATCTGTGAAGGAGAAAACGGACTTAACGTTTCAGGTCCGGTGACCGTTCCTCAGAACTTACCTTAATATCAGTACACTTGGACAATGAAGGCCATCAGTTTAACTGGGACATTGTAGCTATTGTAACCCAAGCAAAACATAGACACACGTTGGAATTCCTAGAGGCATGGTTCTCAACTCATAGTGTAATCAACAAACATATAGTATTAGACCCCATATACAAACCCATAGAGAACAAATCCAGAAATGGCACTACTCACCATAATGGACCGGACAGTATAAATTCCAAGCGGAGTAGATTAGATTAGATTCCCTACAGTGTGGGAACAGGCCCTTCAGCCCAACAGCTCCACACCGCCTCTTGCAGCATCCCGCCCAGACCCATCCTCCTGTGACCCACACACCCCTGAACACTACGGGCAATTTAGTATGGCCAATCCACCTACCCTGCACATCTTTGGACTGTGGGAGGAAACCGCATATTGAGCACAGCAGTTGGGATGTTATGTTGCGGCTGTACAGGACATTGGTGAGGCCGCGTTCAGAATACTGTGTACAATTCTCATTGCCCTTCTATAGGAAGGATGTTGTTAAACTCGAGAAGGTGCAAAAAAGATTTACAAGAATGTTGCCAGGACTGGAAGGTTTGAGTTAGAGGGAGATGCTGAGGGTTGACTTTATAGACGTTTATAACATCACAATGGGCTTAAATAGGGTGAATATCCTTGGACTTTCTCTTAGGGTGGAGGAGGATAAATGAGAGGGCATATATCAAACCCAGGTCCCTGGCACTGTGAGGCTGCAATGCTAACCACTGAGCCACCACACCGCCCTGTAGAACAACATCGCTTCATCCGAGGCTTCACTGGTGACTTTACCTCGCCCGGTGATGAAATGCCTGAACGGAAACAAGCCAGCTCGACAAGCAACTCAACAACTTCATCCATAACCCAAGCTACAAATCTTAGCTAAAACCTTAAATGTGACCTAGATCCCTTTAAACTCTTCATGTTCACACACCTGTCGAGAAGCCTTTTAAATGGGGCGGCACAGTGGCTCAGTGGTTAGCACTGCAGCCTCACAGCACCAGGGACCTGGGTTCGATTCCAGCTTCAGGCGACTGTCTGTGAGGAGTTTGCACATTCTCCCCATGTCTGTGTGGGTTTCCTCCGGGTGCTCCAGTTTCCTCCCACAGTCCAAACCTGTGCAGGTTAGGTGGATCGGCTATGTTAAATTGCCCGTAGTATTCAGGGATGTGTGGGTTATAGGGGAATGGGTCTGGGTAGGATGCTTCAAGGGGCAGTGTGGACTTATTGGGCTGAAGGACCTGTTTCCTCACTGTAGGGAATCTAACCTAATCTAAAAAAAATGGTGTACTTGTACTCATGTCAACCACCTTCTCTGGCAGATTCTTCCTTACACAGACCACTGTCTTTATGAAAAAGTTACCTCTCAGATTCTTTTTAAATGTTTCTCCTGTTATTTTAAATGTATGCCCTCTCGTTTATCCTCCTCCACCCTAGGAGAAAGTCCAAGGGTATTCACCCTATTTAAGCCCATTGTGATGTTATAAACGTCCGTAAGGTCAACCCTCAGCATCTCCCTCTAACTCAAACCTTCCGGTCCTGGCAACATTCTTGTAAATCTTTTTGCAACTTCTCGAGTTTAACAACATCGTTCCTATAGAAGGGCCATGAGGATTATACAATGTATTCTGAACGCGACCTCATCAATGTCCTGTACAGCCGCAACATAACATCCCAATTGCTGTGCTCAATGTTCTGACCAATGAAGGCATGTGCCTTCTTCACCACCCTCTCTACCCACATATCCACTTTCAAGGAACTATGCACCCACACCCCTAGGTCTCTTTGGTGGGCAGCACCCCGCAGAGCCCTACCATTAATTGCACGAGTCCTGCCCTAGTTTGCCTTACCAAAACGCAACAAACAAGGGTAGGCTTATACAACTAATAGTAGGGCCTTGGGTAGCGTTGTAGAAGAGAGATCTAAATGTTCAGGTACATAGTTCTTTAAAGTTTGTGACACATATAGTTGTAGTGGTTAAAAAGGCATTTGGCACGCTTGCCTTCATTGCTCAGTCCTTTAAGTATAGAAGTTGGGCTATCATGTCGAGGTTGTACAAGACATTGGTGAGGCCCATTCTGGAACACTGTGTCTAATTCTGGCTGTGCATTTACAGGAAGGGTATTATTAAACTGGAGAGGGTTCAGAAGAGATCTACCAGGCTGTTGCTGGGTATGGAATGTTTGAGTTATAAAGAAAGGCTGGGTAGGCTGGGACTTTTTTCACTGGAGCACAGGAGGTTGAGAGGAAGCCTTATAGAAGTTTGTAAAAGAATGAGGGGTATAGATAGAGTTAATGGTAGTGTCATTTCCCTAGGATGGGGATTTCAAGACTAGGGGATCCATGTTTAAGATGAGAGGAAAGAGATTTTAAAAAAAACATGAGGGGCAATTTTTTTTACATAAAGTTTGGTCACGTGTGGAATGACCTTCCTGAGGAATTGGTAGATATGGGTATAATGACAACATTTAAAAGACATTTGGATAAGTAAATGGATGCAGGGATATGGACCAGCAGCAGGTAGATGGGACTAGTTTAGTTTGGGACTGTGTTTGACGTGGACCGGTTGGACCAAAGGTTCTGTTTCCATGCTAGATGTTTCTATGACTCGCATCTATCTAAATTAAACTCCACCTGCCAATTCTTGGCCTATTGGTCCATCCAATCAAGTTGTACTCTGCAATAATCTTTACAGTCATACAGTCCACTACACCATCTATTTGCAAACGTACAGACTGTACCCTCTGCATTCACATCCAAAACTTGAGGGGGCACGAGAAAGGCTTGGCAGAAGGAATCCGGGAAAACACAAAGGCATTTTACACTTACGTGAGGAATAAGAGAATGGTCAAAGAAAGAGTAGGGCCGATCAGGGATAGCATAGGGAACTTGTGTGTGGAGCCTGAGGAGGTAGGGGAAGCCCTAAATGAGTTTTTTGCTTCTGTCTTTACGAAAGAAACCAACTTTGTAGTGAATGAAACCTTTGAAGAGCAGGTGTGCATGCTGGAATGGATAGAGATAGAGGAAGCTGATGTGCTGAAAATTTTGTCAAACATTAAGATTGACAAGTCGCCAGGCCCGGATCAGATTTGTCCTCGGCTGCTTTGGGAAGCGAGAAATGCAATTGCTTCGCCACTTGCGAAGATCTTTGCATCCTCGCTCTCCACTGGAGTCGTACCTGAGGACTGGAGAGAGGCAAATGTAATTCCTCTCTTCAAGAAAGGAAATAGGGAAATCCCCGGCAATTATAGACCGGTAAGTCTCACGTCTGTCGTCTGCAAGGTGTTAGAAAGGATTCTGAGGGATAAGATTTATGACCATCTGGAAGAGCATGGCTTGATCAAATACAGTCAACACGGCTTTGTGAGGGGTAGGTCATGCCTTACAAACCTTATCGAGTTTTTTGAGGATGTGACTAGAAAGGTTGATGAGGGTCGAGCTGTGGATGTGGTGTATATGGACTTCAGTAAGGCATTTGATAAGGTTCCCCATGGTAGGCTCATTCAGAAGGTCAGGAGGAATGGGATACAGGGGAACTTAGCTGCTTGGATACAGAATTGGCTGGCCAACAGAAGACAGCGAGTGGTAGTAGAAGGAAAATATTCTGCCTGGAAGTCAGTGGTGAGTGGAGTTCCACAGGGCTCTGTCCTTGGGCCTCTACTGTTTGTAATTTTTATTAATGACTTGGACGAGGGAATTGAAGGATGGGTCAGCAAGTTTGCAGACGACACAAAGGTCGGAGGTGTCGTTGACAGTGTAGAGGGCTGTTGTAGGCTGCAGCGGGACATTGACAGGATGCAGAGATGGGCCGAGAGGTGGCAGATGGAGTTCAACCTGGATAAATGCGAGGTGATGCATTTTGGAAGGTTGAATTTGAAAGCTGAGTACAGGATTAAGGATAGGATTCTTGGCAGCGTGGAGGAACAGAGGGATCTTGGTGTGCAGATACATAGATCCCTTAAAATGGCCTCCCAAGTGGACAGGGTTGTTAAGAAAGCATATGGTGTTTTGGCTTACATTAACAGGGGGATTGAGTTTAAGAGTCGTGAGATCTTGTTGCAGCTCTATAAAACTTTGGTTAGACCGCACTTGGAATACTGCGTCCAGTTCTGGGCGCCCTATTATAGGAAAGATGTGGATGCTTTGGAGAGGGTTCAGAGGAGGTTTACCAGGATGCTGCCTGGACTGGAGGGCTTATCTTATGAACAGAGGTTGACTGAGCTCGGTCTCTTTTCATTGGAGAAAAGGAGGAGGAGAGGGGACCTAATTGAGGTATACAAGATAATGAGAGGCATAGATAGAGTTGATAGCCAGAGACTATTTCCCAGGGCAGAAATGGCTAGCACGAGGGGTCATAGTTTTAAGCTGGTTGGTGGAAAGTATCGAGGGGATGTCAGAGGCAGGTTCTTTACGCAGAGAGTTGTGAGAGCATGGAATGCGTTGCCAGCAGCAGTTGTGGAAGCAAGGTCATTGGGGTCATTTAAGAGACTGCTGGACATGTCTATGGTCACAGAAATTTGAGGGTGCATACATGAGGATCAATGGTCGGCACAACATTGTGGGCTGAAGGGCCTGTTCTGTGCTGTACTGCTCTATGTTCTATGTTCTATCTATGAGAACGTATCCCATTCACAGTGACATTGACCAACAGTGGCCAGAACTGTTACTGTAAGATTCTGTGTGTCTCAGTGAAGAAGAACACACTGTGCTTAGAAGTTAGATGGTTTGGCTCAAGCTAAACTGTTAATTTATCATGAGTTATAAACCTGTTCAGAAGATTCAATAAGCAGATAAATAGTATTCAACTTGTACCAAACTCTGAATCAACTAAAATAAGAAAACATTTGAAAGTGATTCATGATCTTTCACGGGATATGAAATAAATGTTGGGAGAGTGAAAGATGAACAGATCACAGCATTAACAGAGAGACTGTATGAACTTCCAATGCTGGAGTCTGAAATAATAGTGTGGAGCTGGAGGAACACAGCAGGCCAGGCAACATCAGAGGAGCGGCAAAGCTGATGTTTCGGGTCAGGACCTTTCTTTAGAAATGGGGGAAGGGAAGGGGGCTCTGAAATAAATAGGGAGTGGGAGGGCTGTGATAGTAGGTAGATAGTGGAGTGGATAAGTGGAAGAGAAGACGGACAGGTAAAGGAGGCGGGGATGAATCTCGTAAAGGTGAGCATAGGTAGGCAGTGGTGGGGATTGGTCAGTGAGGTGGGAGGAGCGGATAGGTGGGAGAGAAGACAGACCTGTCAATGAGGCAGGGATGAAAGGGAGGGGCTGGTTTTGGGATGAGGTCGGGGTGGGGAGATTTTGAATCTAGGAAAGTCCACATTTGACCACTCAGTTGTAGATTTCCAAGGCGGAATATGAGATGCAGCACCCTTACAAGCCTACAACCCAATGGTCTCAATGTGGGCTTTATTAGCTTCAAAATCTCCCCACCCCGGACCTCATCCCAAGACCAACACTCCCCCCATCCCCACCTCATTGACTTGTCCATCTTCTCTCCCACCTATCCGCTCCTCCCACCTCACTGACCAATCCCCACCAATGCTACCTACACTCACTTTTACCATTTCATACCCGCCTCCTTGACCTGTCCGTCTTCTCTCCACCTATCCGCTCCACTATCACCGTCCCCATCTCTCTATTTATTTCAGAGCCCCATTCCCTCCCCCATTTCTAAAGAAGGGCCCTGACCTGAAAAGTCTGCTTTCCTGCTCCTCTGATACTGCCTGGTCTGCTGTGTTCATCCAGCTCCACACTGTGTTACATCGTTAATACATCAAGGCGTGATTATCTGGGGGAACTCTGGTCTGTAGAGACTCATTTCCACTCCCTCTCCACACTCAGGATAGTCGTCCTCCCAGACAGCAGAGTACAAACATTCCCCATAGTATCGGTCAAATATCTGTCACCTGAAGAGGATATAACTATACTTTACATCAGTCCAGGGTCTGATTCTACCCCTTACCAACTCCTGACAGCTGGCTCACTTTACAAATAAAGGGCCCACTGCATTAAACTTAGAGCCGGGCTGTTCACCGGTGGCTTTAAAAAGTATCAGGAAGGAGGATAGTGCAGGACCCTTAAATGTATCTCAGTCTCCAGTATTGAGGTCTGAATGTTGGAAGTGATGGGTGATCTGGGGACTGCATGGCACCACAGCTGGCTGTGCTGTGTACCAAAACACAGCAACAGGGACTTGCTAGTTCTGGAAACCAATGACAGACATTTCTATCGGAGATCAGAGATGCAGCTCCAAGATGGCATGTTACTTCCCTGATGTCAGGGTCAGGGATGTCACTGAATAGATTCATGTGTCAGTCAGGGTACGTTTGGAGACAGTGTTCATTGAATCAAAAGCTTTAAGTGTCACAATAGAGAAGACAATGACCAATTCAGAATAAAAATTATGAATCGGGCAACATGATATGCAACAAGACAAGAATGGATCTGGCCAGATAAACTGCAGTAAAAAGCTCCCTGGCAAAATGGTAAATGAGCAACTGGCTACCTTTAATGTGGAGATTATTTGGCTGGAATGGGAATGGTGGAGGCACTTGCCATAATTTTCCTGTTTTCCTGAGAATTGGGAGTGGATCAGGAGAAGGAGAGAATTTCAGACATTACACCTTCATTCGAACAAGGATGTAAAGATAAATGCACCAAGTACCACTCAGTTTAGCAAAGTGATGGGAAAGCTTCTAGAAACAATAACTGAGGACAAAATTAAATTACTTGGGCAAATGTGGGCTAATTAACGAAATGAAAAACATCAACAAAGGACAATAACAGTATAACTTACTTCAATAAGTCATTTATTGAGGTAACAGAGAGGCTTGATGAGGGGAGTACTGTTAAAGTGAGGCACATAGGCTTCAAAAGGCATTTGAAGACATGCTGTGCACCAGATTTGTGAGGTAAGTTACAAATCATGCAGTCAAAGGGAAAGTAACTTTATGGATACAAAATGGGCTGAGTGACCAGCGACAGTGAGGAATGGTGAATGAATGTTTCTGAGGCTGGAGAAAGGTTGAGAATGGAGCTGTCCAGGGGCCTGTGTTAGATTACAGCTGTTCCTGAGTTATAATTAATGATCTTGCTATACAGGACACAATAACAACATTTGAACATTACCAAAGTTGAAAATATTGTGAACTTTGCAGAGGTTGGTGTAAAATATCAAAAGGAGATAGGTATGTTGAAGACACAAATTTGCCGATGACACAAAGCTGGGTGGCAGTGTGAAATGCGAGGAGGACATTATGAGAATACAGGGTGATTTGGACAGGCTCGGTGAGTGGACAGATGCATGGCAGATGCAGTTTAATGCGGATAAATGTGTGGTTATCCACTTTGGTGGCAAGAACAGGAAGGCAGATTACCATCTCAATGGAGTCAAGTTAGGTAAAGGGGAAGTACAATAAGATCTAGGTGTTCTTGCACATCAGTCAGTGAAAGCAAGCACGCAGGTACATCAGGCAGTGAAGAAAGCTAATAGCATGCTGGCCTTCATAACAAGAGGAATTGAGTATAGGAGCAAAAAGAGGTCCTTCTGTAGCTGCACAGGGCTCTGCTGAGACCGCACTTGGAATATTGTGTGCAGTTTTGGTCTCCAAATTTGAGGAAGGACATTCTGGCTATTGAGGGAGTGCAGCGTAGGTTCATGAGGTCAATTCCCGAAATGGCAGTACTATCATATGTTGAAAGATTGGAGCGACTGGGCTTGTATACACTTGAGTTTAGAAGGATGAGAGGGGATCTGATTGAGACGTATAAGATTATTAAGGGATTGGACACTTTGGAGGCAGGAAGCATGTTTCTGCTGTGATAATGGGAACTGCAGATGCTGGAGAATCCAAGATAATAAAATGTGAGGCTGGATGAACACAGCAGGCCCCGCTGCATCTCAGGAGCACAAAAGCTGACGTTTTGTGCTCCCGAGATGCTGCTGGGCCTGCTGTGTTCATCCAGCCTCACATTTTATTATCTAGCATGTTTCTGCTGATGGGTGAGTCCAGAACCAGAGGACACAGTTTAAAAATAAGGGGTAGGCTATTTAGAACAGAGTTGAGGAAAAACTTCTTCAGAGTGGTGGATATATGGAATGCTCTGCCCTGCCCCAGAAGGCAGTGGAGGCCAACTCTCTTGATACTTCCAAGAAAGAAATGGATAGAGCTCTAACAGATAATGGAATCAAGGGTTATGGGGATAAGGCAGGAACAGGATACTGATTGTGGAGGATCAGCCATGATCATAATGGATGGTGGTGCTGGCTCAAAGGGCCGAATGGCCTACTCCAGCACCTATTTTCTCTTGTCTATTATCTGTTGTGGAAGTGGCAGAGAGGTGGGAGAAGAAAGTTCATGCAGAGATATCTGAAGAAGATAGAAAAACAAAGGTATATTTCCAAAAGGGTGCAGCCTGGACAAAATCGTGGAAGTTGGGAGGGCAGTTTGAAAGAGCACTTAATAAACCAACTGACACCATTTGCACCCAGGGTTTATCAATAGGGGTACAGAGTGCAAAAGCAAGACAGTTGTCCTATACCTGGATAAAACACTGGCTTAATCTCAGCGAGAATGCTATGTCCTGTGTGTGGCGTCACACTTTAGGAAGGGTGAAGACATTAGCAACAGTGGAATAAAAATTCACGAGAATGGCTCCAGGAATGAGAGATCTCCGTCACAGAGTTGGATTGGTGAGGAGAGAACTGATCTCATTGGAAAGGTTAAGAGGACATTTGTCAGACGTTTATTAAATCATGTAATATTGCACAGAAAGGATCAAGAATGAGGGGACAGAAGTTTAAGGTGATTGGCAAAGGGTACATTAGGAATATGAGGAAAAATATTTCATACAATGACTGGTTAGGCTCTGGAACGTTCTGTCTGAGAGTGTGGTGAAGGCAGGTTCAATAGCAGCATTCGAGAGAGGACTAATTATCTACAAAGGATGAATGTATGATAAGAAAGTGGGGAAGAGGTATGAGGGATAGAGTGTAAACAGTGCTTACAACAGGTGCCCCTTGGGTGTTAAGGGATCTTTAGAATTCCTTGCTTCATCCTCTCTCTCTCTGCAATTTGGAGCCTGTTGAATCCACTTCTTTGGCCATATTTTTGGTAAATCCCTTCTAATCTCTTCTCTGTCTCATTCATTTTTTTCTGATTATTTCACTATGAAACACCTCAGGAAGCTTTACTATATTAAGGCACTCCGTAAGTGCAAGCTTTTGTCCTTTTACTTCCCTACAATCCTCAAGGTACTGACCTGGAGGACAGACTGTGGACATTGACTGACTTCTAGTACACTGTTCGAGTGCCCATTCAGCATGTGGACAGCCAGATGGTGAATGTTGTGAGACAATGGAGACTGTCACAGCCGAGACACATCCTGCCCTCCCCCTGACTTCCCAGCTGGGATCGCTGATGAGAAACGGGATTCCTGGCTGCTGACCCCCTCCATAGACAAGAGACATTGAGGCTAATTGATGTACCTCCGTTACCATCCCAGGAATAGCTCTTCCCCTGACTGCATGTGCTGGTCGATCAGAAGCTGAAACCTTTCTAACCACTAAATATCTGTCTTCTTTGTCAGAGTGAAAGTCAGTAAGTGACTTGTACCTGATACTGCACTGAAAGGATGCTGAGTTTATACAGCAGCTTCAAGACATGTAGATATCTTCTTTTGGTGACCTGGTCAAAGGATAAATTGACATTCCTGAAATGATTGAACTGCTGCTGGGAGGTTTGTGACAGACGCTGTTGAAACAGACTGTATTTTTGAATGACAGCTGCATTGTGAGCGTACTGGAAGGTAAATGATACAGTCAACTCTCAGCACAATGGAACCAGGTCACCCGGCTCCATGTCCATGTGGACGCCTTGGTGTCTGATAAGAGAGAAGGAATAGGTGGTGAAACAATCCTGGCACATATCACACTGGTAGGGTTTGGTGTATCTTGTGGGGTCACTGACGTTCCAGAAGTCTGACCACTGTGTGATGAGTTTATTCTAGAACTCAGTGAATGTATTGATGGACAAGTGACACACTGGTTTGTCAGTACTGCATACCTGAGTGGCTCCTGAATGGCCTCAGTACAAACATCACATTGAAATGGTTCCTTCCTGTGCAAATCCTGGGTGTTCCTAGAGGTTTGAAAGCTTCAGAAAATCTTTCCCCTAAATCTCACTCTGGAAGGATGTTTGAATTCATTGAAGGAGCGGGTGGTTTGATGAATTTGTAAAGCTTTTGTCACACCCCCTTTTTTTAAAAAAAAAATTCATTCAGCATCACTGGCTAAACCAGCTTGGTTGCCCATTCCTAATTGCAGTTCTCAGAGTCAACCACATTGCTGTGGGTTTGGAGTCACACAGAAGTCAGCCCAGGTAAGATTTCTTTCTCTATAAAGGGCATTAGCGAACCAGATGGGTTTTTTCCAACAATTGACAATGGTTGCACAGCCACCATTAGACTGTTAATTCCAGATGTGTTGTTGAAATCAAACTCCACCATCCGCCAAGGCAGGATTCGAATCCAGGTCCCCAAGACATTACCTAGGTCTCTGGATTAATAACACCATCAGGCCATCACCTCCCCAAATGCACCTTGCACTCTGTCTCTCCCTCACTGTGGATATGTCAGTGTTTCATAATTTCAGGAAGTTTGGTGTCACAACCAACACTTCGATAGTTATCTCCTGTGAATGCGCCGATGATACAGGAGGCCTGATAACTGGGCAAATCCCTTATCGCACACCTCGCACTTGAACGGCTTCTCCCCAGTGTGAGTGCGCTGGTGCTGCAGCAGTGTTGATGGCTGTGTGAATGCTTGGTTACACACATGGCATTTGAAGGGTTTCTCCCCAGTGTGTATCCTCTGGTGCCTCAGGAGATCAGAGGACCGGGTGAAAGTCTTCTCACAGACCTCACAGCGAAATGGCTTCTTCCCTGTGTGAATGCGTTGGTGCGTGCGGAGGTTCGGTAACTGCGAGAATGACTTGTGACACACGTCACACGTGAATGGCTTCTCCCCGGTGTGCACACGTTGGTGATTCACCAGGGTCAGTAGTCGTGCAAAATTCTTGTGACACACCTCGCACTTGAAGGGTTTATCCCCTGTGTGGGTGTGCTGGTGATTCAGGAGAGTTGAGGAGCTAGTAAAGGCTTTGTCACAAACCTCACATTTGAACAGCTTCTCCCCGGTGTGCATGCGCTGGTGCCTTCGAAAGTGGGAAGAGTGCGAGAAAGATTTGTCGCAAACCTCACAGGTGAATGGTTTCTCCCCTGTGTGAAGACGCCGATGATACATGAGGCCAGAGGACTGGGCAAAAGCCCTGCCGCACACCTCACACCTGAAAGGTCTCTCCCCAGTGTGGATCCGTCGGTGTTTCACAAGTGTTGATGAGTGTGCAAAGGCTTGGTCACAAACCTCGCACTTAAACATTTTCTCTTCCATGAAGCTGTTCTTGCATTAACAGTTGTACAGCAGATGCACCTTGTGTGTTTGAAGATCATACAAGCCCATGGAGCCCCCCTCACACCGGAACAGCCTCTCCCCAGTCGGAATGAGTCAAGCATTCATGAGGCTCGATGAATGAATGAAGCCCTCACCGCACCTGGAACCCACTCTCACTTTTCTCCAGCTTTACCCTGACCGATTACTCACAGCCGAACCTTCAGAATGGTTGGTTCTGATGGAAGGCTCCACACCACTGACCAATTTCCGATTCGATGATACATCGAACTTCTCCTGACCCGAGCGATTTCCATACAATGCTTTTACCGTGCAGTCTTCCCTGTGTTGAAGAATGCTGCAAAGGACTGAACGTCTCGCCACAGTTGTTCAGTTTTTTTCTTGGGCGATGGTCAGGATCTATCTGCAGTATCTATCCTCTCTGTATTCTTCTGTAAAACAGAAACAAAAAATGATTTCCTCCAACTCCCTCTCCTCCTTTGCCGAAGGGGCTGACTCCTCAGTGAAAGACAGTTCCACAGCAGACTGGCTATTCCCTTTTCTCGGGGGAAATCAGATACATGTCTTTTCTTTTTCCCCCTCACTTGACTGTCATACACTCTCTTTCCAGCAAGGCCATTGATTAGTAACCAGGAGCAGAACATGTGGCTACTTTCTCTCCTCTAACCAGACTCAGTATAACCCCCACCTTGCCAAGGCACCATGACGGCAACAGGAAAATAGGCAGGCAGAGTGTAAAAAAGGACCAGCAAATCACAATGAGCTTGTGTTGTACTGGAAAATACCAGTTTTGGCCTTAGAATATATGTTTTAAATAAAAAAGGACCCAGGAGAAATGTTAATTCAGTGGAAATTTCAAAATCTCATCCTTTTTATTCCAAAATTATTTGAAGGAACACTGAGCAGGAAGTGCTTAAAGCGGAGGAAAATGATATTTCATTTAAGTGATTGAAGGGTTCTGCAAAGTTTAGCAGGTTATGCAGTGATCTAATTGAAGCTTACAAGTTATGAGAGGGAAGAGATAGGGTGAATAAAGATAAATTATTTTCACTGGGTGGGGAGCAATTGTCTCAAAGTCAGAGGAAGACCTTTCAGGATTGAAATGAGGAAACAGTTCCACATATAAACTACAATCAACGTGAGATTGTTAAAAGGCTATCAGGACTAGACAGGAAGGCAGATTTGAGGTTACAATTATGTCATGGACCCGACCATGGTCTTATTAAATACCAGAACAGGTTCAAGGGACTGAATGATCAACTCTTGCTCTGAATTTACATGTATGTTTGTAAATCAGTTATAAATTAATGATACATGTGACATAATATAAATTATGAGATTGACACAGGTTTTGGACAATGGTTCAAAGGGATCTGGGAAAGGCACAGAAATATGTTGCTCGATTTAAATAGTTGGGCGTACTCAAGGCAATGGCTCTTCTAATTTCTATGTATATTAAGACAACAGTCCCTCACACTCTCATATTCAGGAATAAGTCACCAACAAAACTCAGGCTGGAAATCAGGAGGGAAATGCTTCCAACAAACACACTCAATATCCAACACACAGCTTCAGTCAAACAGTTCAGTACAAAGCACCGAGTAAACAGCTCTCTCAGCTGGATCTTCTCACACAGCATAAGGGACATTTCCACCCCTGATTACCCACAGGACAGTCAGACTGCCTGAAGACTGGTGTGGATATTATGGGATACAATTTGTATAAAAGCTGCTCCTTCACTCACCATCTCCTCACTTGGTTTTCAGTCCCTACAGGAAGTGAACCAGCTCTGGAAGAGGAAGAGGAGAGCATGGGCAGAGTGGGTGGGCTCTCTGATTGACGTCTCTCACAGCCAATCCAAATATTTCTGCAGCAACACGAGTTTCCGGAAGCTTGGGAAACTGACCAGTGAAATGGAGGTGATTTTGAGCAGCAGATCAGGTGGGAATTTAAACTTGCATCGTCCCACGTGAATAAAACCTCACTTATTGCAGCTGCTGTCTAAATGTTTTCTAGTGTGGTAATTGCATTCTTCATCAATATAGCTTTCAAGCTGACAACATCAGTGCGGGATGTGTTGCTTTCAATGTGCTTAGGTGAGAAAGGGAACACCCCAGACGGTAGCTATGCGAGAGGGGAGATTGAGTGCTTACAGGGTGTTCCCACAATCTGACTGAAAGATTTAGGGAGTGTGATGTGATTCACTCTGGGAGACACGTTGTTGTGGGGTCACCTCCTGTGGAGTTTCATCCCCCTCACCTTCGATTTCTGAGGCTTGTGAGATCGCGTTCGAAGAACCAGGTGACCAGGAGCAGTGACTGGCGAAAATAGCCTCTGTTGCACATTCGGCAGCGCGATGTAAGGTGGAATACAATTCCCCCCCCCCGCCCCGCCACGCCACATCTTAGCTCGAAAGCAGCCATTTTATACAAAATTCAAGCATACATTAACATTCTAACTCTTGAGTTTTAAGCAGCAGACATAGTACAAAAAACTTTTGCAGGAAATCAGAGTTGGTTTAAATATTTGTTAAATGTAACCAAAAGAACTGCGGATGCTGTAAAACAGGAACAAAAACAAAGTTGCTGGAAAAGTTCAGCAGGTGTGGCAGCATCTGTGAAGGAGAAAGTAGAGTTAACGTTTCGGGTCCGGTGACCCCCTCCTCAGAACATTGCTAAATGTTACCGGTTATTTGTGAGTGTTAATGGTTATTTTAATGAGATTCGAGTGTCTGTCTGGTTTGCGCTTGCGTATTTCAAAAGGTGTTAGTCTTGGTATTTGAGATAATGGGAACTGCAGATGCTGGAGAATTCCAAGATAATAAAATGTGAGGCTGGATAAACACAACAGGCCTAGCAGCATCTCAGGAGCACAAAAGCTGACGTTTCGGGCCTAGACCCTTCATCAGAGAGCTCTGATGAAGGGTCTAGGCCCGAAACGTCAGCTTTTGTGCTCCTGAGATGCTGCTTGGCCTGCTGTGTTCATCCAGCCTCACATTTTATTATCTTTAGTCTTGGTATTTTCCAGGTTAGAATTTTAAAGTTGGAAAAAGGCATCTGGTGTTTTTTTTTTAAATAAAAGTCTGAGTCCCCGACAGTTTTGATTCTGTGGTTCGATTTTCGATCATTCATTCGGTTTCGTGGTCACACCTGTTGTAGTAGTGCTGTCAGTTTCAGTCATTCGTGGGTGCAGTTACAGTATTCAAAAGACATTTGGATAAGTACGTGAATAAGAAATGTTTGAAGGGATTATGGGCCAAATGTGGGCAGGTAGGACTAGTTTGGTTTGAGATCATAGTAGACATGGACTGGTTAGTCTGAAGGGTCTGTTTCCACGCCGTATGACTCTATGAGCATCTGATTCATTCATGGTCGCGCGGTCTGGACATAGCGCTGTTTTATTAGTAGGTTAAAGGTTACTTACACATACTGCATAGCGTTTTTAGTTTTATTAGTGGAGTAAAGTTTCATATGCGTGAGTGCACTTTCAAGTGGGGTCTAACCGCAAATTGAAGTGGCTGTAATCTAATGCGGTAGCGAACCCCTGAATTAGTTTGAATGGGTGCTGGCTAGTACACGGAAATCTGAAGTTAGTATTATAACCACGAATTATTGGGTTAACGGTTTAATAGAAATGATGTATGGAGTTATATTAAAAGTTGCCAACGCCTTTGAATTCCGATATATCAGGCTCAACATTCACCTCATCCCATTCCTCTCCAGTAAATGCCCCAGTCCATTCCCTTCTTCCAGGACATTCTAGTCCGTTCGCTTTTCCCAAGATGTGCTGGTCCATTAATTTCTAATCTCTCCTGTGGTTTTCTAGTATATTCGTGTCTCCTCGTACTGTCCCAGTCCCAACCTTGTTTGAGAGTGATATTGTTCAATGTGCAGTACACTGGGATTATTGCGGCCATTCACTGCCTCTCTGGGGAATACTGTGATCCATCTCGGTGTACCAGTACTGAAACAGTTCTTCAATACCCATCTTGTTTCTGTCTGCCAGTTGTTTCAGACAGACCTGAACATCAATATATAGCATTTCTTTGGGGTGTGAATGTACAAAATGGCAGCATCAGCCACAGAAGGAATGGATGGACTTTGTCCCCAGTCAGTTGACTATTAGTTCAATCACCTTCCCGGAATATGGGTATAATGTCCAAGTTCCTAACAATGAGAGCATTGTGGATGATCCACCAGAGATAACAGCAGATTTAAAGGACATTGTCTTAAGGGAGAGAACGGTGGACCTACGTAAACATGGGACGTTTGCACACCCAAAATAAAGACTGATCTCAGTCATCAAGAGACTTCTGTATTATTGATGTTACTGACCTTGAATGCCATATCTTGGAGCACGACCCTGGACAAAGGAGTCCTTCCAACACCATGCATCTAGCAGTAGGATAGCCCCCCTGCAGCTCAGTCTTACTGAGGAACAACTGGGATTTACAAGCAGTAGACAATTGTTTTGGAATAAACCAGTGGGATTTCGGATAACTATTTTTGTTTGAGAGATCCTCTATCCAGTTTGTAAGACGTTCTTCACTCCTGGAGTCTATCCACTTTTCTCCATCACCTGACCGCAGTTTTTACAGTTCCATGCAACGACTGAAAGAATCCAGAGGGATAGAATCATGATGCCGGTATGCTGTATCAGAGAATCACAGCATCACTGATTTACTGATTTTAGTCTCACACTCCTGTGATCTCTGGGTCCATCCTTCCCAGGCCTTCTACTATAGACCCTAAAATTGTGCAGAATTCAGTGAAGGATTCCACTTACCCAAATCAGGGCCAAGTCTAACCTCTTCAGGTCCAATTAGTGACAGTTTCCGAGCAAGGGAAGGAGAGTCGGCATCGGAGACGAGGAGTATTATGCCACCAATGCAAGTTTACAGGGTCAGAGTGCACTGTTGCAAATGACTGAGCCTGAATTACAAGGTCAGAGTATACTGTTGCAAATGACCGAATTTCTGCTGTTAGGAGGGAGTGAATCTGCAGAATTCTTTACCACAGATGGCTGTCAAGCCTGTGTCATTAAGTGTATTCAAGGCTGAGAGAGACAGATTTTTAATCAGTAATGAAATTAAGGGGTATTGGGGGAGGGGGTAAAAGCAGGAAAGTGGAGTTGAGGATTATTAGATCAATCATGATCTCATTGAATGGAGAAGCAGTCTCGATGGGCTAAATAGCTTACTTCTGCTCCTATGCCTTATGGTTGTCTTTGGCAGGATGGCTGCTGGGTGCCAAAGACCATCCATTCCTATATTAGAATTAGGGCTAAGGCCTGTGAGATACTGAGGATGGATACAGCCAGAGCTACATAGAAACACAGAAGATAGGAACGGGAGGAGGCCATTCAGCCCTTTGAGCCTGCTATGCCATTTTTCACAATCACGACTATTCATCCAACTCAGTAGCCTAATCCTGCTTTGTCCCCAAAACTTTGGATCTCATTCACCCCAAGTGCTATATCTAGTTGCTTCTTGAATACATTCAATGTTTTAGCATCAACTACTTCCTGTGGGAATTAATTCCACACATTCACCACTATTTGGGTGAAGAAATGTCTTCTCATCTCTGTCCTAAATCATCTACCCACAATCCTCATGTTCTGGACACACCCACCATTTCCCCTCTACCTCATCCTGTTAGAATTTTATAACTCTCCATGACATGCCCCCTCATCCATCTGAAATCTAGCAAAACAATCCCAAACTAATCAATCTATCGTCTTATGTCAGACTCGCCATCCCTGGGATCAGCCTAATAAACGTTCGCCTCACTCCGTCAAGAACAAGAGCATCCTTCCTCAGAAAAGGAGAACAAAACTACACACAATATTCCAAGTCTGGCCTTACCCTGTATAACCACAGCAACACATCCCTGTCCTGTACTCAAAACCTCTCGCAATGAAGGCCAACATACCATTTGCCTTCTTTATTGCCTGCTGCATCTGCATGCTCAACTTCAGTGACTGCTGCACAAGGGCACCCAGGTCCCACTGCACACTCCACTCCCCCCATTTACAGCCATTCAGGTAGTAATCTGTCATCTTGTTTTTGCTTCTGAAGTGACCAACGTCACATTTATCTAAATTATACTGCCCTTGCCACTGATTTGCCCACTCACTCAACCTGTCGAAATCATGCTGAAGGATCTCTGAATCCTTGTCACATTTCACCCTCCCACCCAACTTGATATCATTTTCAAACTTGGAGATTATACATTTTGTTCTGTCGTCCAAATCATTAATGTATGTTGTGAATAGTTCAGTTCCCAGCACTGACCCCTGTGGCACCTCTCAAATTACTGCCTGCCAATTTGAAAAGCACTCATTAATTACTACTCTTTGTTTCCTCTGTGCCAACCGTTTCCTGTCCATCTCAATAGACTTTGCCTAATCCCACACTCTTTAACATTGCACATTAATCTGTTAAGTGGGTCTTTGTCAAATGCTTTCTGAAAGTCCAAATATACTGCATCGATTGGCTCCCCCTTGTCAACTCTGCTTCATCTTTATAGAATTCCAACAGATTTGACAAGCATCAATAAATCCATGCTGACTCTGTCTGATCGTGCCACTGCTTTCTGAATCCTCTGCTATAAAATTCTTGACAATGGATTCAAGAATTTTCCCCACTATTGATTGTAGGCTGACCGGTCTATAATTCCTTGTTTTCGCTCTACCTCCCTTTTTGAATATTGGAGTGACATTAGCCACCCTACAATCTTCACGGACTGTTCCAGACTGTATAGAATCCTGGTCAATGACCACCAATACATTCACTGTTTCTACAGCTACTTCCTTAAGTACTTTGGGATGTAGATTATCAGGCCCTGGGGATTTATCGGCATTCAGCCTCAACAATTTCCCAGCACCATTCCTTTGCTAATATTGATCTTCTTCGATTCTTCCCTCTCTCTAAATCTTGCATCCTCCAACAATTCCAGTATCTGACTTGTGTCATCTTTTGGGAAGACAGAACCAAAGCATGTATTCAGTTAACAAAGTGTGGAACTGGATGAACACAGCAGGACAAGCAGCATCTCAGGAGCACAAAAGCTGACGTTTCGGGCCTAGACCCTTCATCAGAGATGATTGCTCTCTGATGAAGGGTCTAGGCCCGAAACGTCAGCTTTTGTACTCCTGAGATGCTGCTTGTCCTGCTGTGTTCATCCAGCTCCACACTTTGTTATCTTGGATGCTCCAGCATCTGCAGTTCCCATTATCACATGTATTCAGTTACTCAGCTATTTATTTGTCCCTTAAATACATTCCCCTGTTTCTGTCTTTACCTCTTTTTACCTACATTTAACTTTACCAACTCTCTATCCCTTCACATTCCTATAGAAACTCTTAGCATCAGCCTTTATGTTCCCTGCAAGCTTTCATTCATACTGAATTTTCCCCTTCTTAGTAAATCCCTTGATCCTTCTTCACTGAATTCTAAACTACTCCCAATCCTCATTTATTTTCTTTTCTTGACCAATCTGTATACAGTCACAGCTGTTGTACACTGACAGCAATTGTCAAACTGACAGAAAATTTCTGGGTAACAACCTTTGAAGCCACAGCTAGATCTTTCTAAGTGTTTACATTCCACAAATTGCGTGTTGGACATACTCTTCCATCGCCAGTACACTGGAGACTTGACCATCGCAAATGAAATAGGAGTGGGGTGGGTGTAGCCTACACGGCCAGAGTGGCCATCACATGGCGCCCCCTTTAGCCTGTTTGCAGCTCACCCACTTTGCAGCCGATCGTGTGATCTTGGAAGTTCACCAGCCCTTCCCCAACTGTTGCCCACTCCCCAATGTTGGCAGCAAGTCCAGCATTTCTTCCCGTCGTGGGATAAGGGTAACAACCTCAGCCACAGCGCCCCCCCCTCCCTGTTTGGCTACCCTCAAACATTGTGGGCCCTCTTATCCTGCAATAGAGTGTTTTTTTTTAATTCACTCATGAGATGCAGGCGTCTCTGGCTGGCCTGCATTTATTGCCAAGCCTAGTTGCCCTTGAACTGAATGGCTTGGCTAGGCCATATTGGAGGGCAGTTGAGAGTCAACCACAGTACTGTGGCTCTGGAGTCAAATGTAGATTCGACCTAATATGGGTGGCATATTTCTTTTCTTGAAGGACTTTAGTGAACCAGATGTATATGTCTGGCAATCAACGATAGTTTCACGGTCATCAGTGATTCTTAATTGCAGTTTCTTTTTCACTGAGTTCAAATTGCACTATCTGCTGTGATGGGATTCAGACCTGGGATCCTGGAACATTAGCCAAGATTAATAGCCCATCGATAATAACCCTGGCCCATCGCCTTCCACGTTTCCTGGTGTTGCTTGGTTCTGGGAAATGTCAGGGATACTCATCCAGCTCCAGTTGTGGACTGTGAGACCTCCACATTGTACTGGGGACTAAGCATATAATGGGCACTATCACATCCTATACTTTCCAAATCCTTTCTCCTCCCCTTCCTGACATCCCACACCCCCTCCCTGAGTGGGGACCTAGATAGTTCATGAGCTGGATTCAGCATTTGTGGGATGGCCTTAATCAGTGGCCAGCCTGCCATTCAGTTACAGTTCACCATTCCGCTCACTGTCACAGCCCATAATATCCAACCCCAGGTTTTGAAATAAACCCGGGACTGCAGATGCTAGAGATCGCAAACAAAAAATGGAAATTGCTGGAGAAACTCAGCAGATCAGGCAGCATCTGGGGGAACAGATCAGAGTTAATGCTTTGAGTCCAGTGCCTCTTCATTAGAACTGTTAGCAGTGAGAAAAACTGGTATTTTTGCTGAAAGTGAGATTGGAACTTGTGGGGGTGGCAAGGAAATAGATGAGCGGAAGAGATGGAGCCCAGACCGAGAGATAGATGCAAAAAAGGGTAAGTAAACAACGAGATTATGGGCAGCCAAGCCAGGACAGAAGAAAATCTGGGTAAGAGATAATAAGAGCTAACTGTAGGAGAATGGGTGAGTTAAATTGCGTGCAGCACATATAATGTGATATTGAGCATTGGAGAGCATGGGACTGTGCTAAATGCAACCCATGTCATAAAAGGACTAGATGTTGGGTGGGTTAAAAAAAAACATGGAAATTGGAATCAGGCTCTAAAGTTATTGAACTTGATGTTGAGTCCAAGAGGTAGCAAGGTCCCCAAACAAAAAATGAGATGTTGTTCACCCAGCTTTCACTGTGCTTCTCTGGAGCATTGCAGCAAGCCCACAGCACAGATGTCGAATAGAGAACATGGTGGTGTGGTGAAGTGGCAGGAAACTAGAATTTCATGTCATTTTATGGACAGAACACAGCTGCTGTGCAAAGTGGTCACCTAGTCTGCATTTTATTGTATGGGCTGCTTTTTAGTACAGCTCACCCACTCTTACCTGTTATTATCACTTATTCACTGTATCATCTGTTCTGGCCAACTACCCAGAATCTACTTGTTTACCTTCCCCTTTCATTCGTTTTCGCTCTCTCGCTCAACAACCTCCCCTCCCAACTTCAGCTGCAGCATCAGTACCGCTTATTCCGAGCTAATAACAGTTTTGATGAAGCGTCACCGGACTTGAAACATTAACTCTGCTTTCTTCTCACAGATTCTGCTGAGTTTTGCCTGCAATTTCTGTTTTGTTCCAGTCTTTTTTTAAAAGCCAGTCGATAATTGAAGTGACTTCTGTCTTGTGGAGGTGTTTCTTTCTTCCCTAAAATTTTGCCCACACTAATCATAAGTACACACAGACTTCAATAATAAGCAAAAATGCTGTCTCAGCTGATATGTTTGACTCCCGTTGTAACTGATCAGTAAATGAATGATCAGATTTCAGTCACTTTAGATGGGGTGCAGCAATATGGACAAGGACGTTGTGCGGACAGGTTATTTTGGCAATTCTAGCTAACTGCCCGCAAAGCTCAAGAGTGCTGCGAGTGGCATAGTGGCTCACTGGTTATCATGGCGCCAGGGCCCTAGGTTCGATTCCAGCCTCGGTGACTGTGTGGAGCTTGCACATTCTCCCAGTGTCTGTGTGGATTTCCTCTGGGTGCAGGCTAAGTGGATTATTCATAGGAAATGCATGGTTACAGGGATAGGGCAGGGATCTAGGGGGAATGCTGTTCAGAGGGTCGGTGTGGAACTGTTGGGCTAAATGTCCTCCTTCCACGCTGTCGGGATTCTAAGAGTATAATTGGGGTGGGAAGGGTCTTTGATAATGTTGGTTGCTCCCCTGAGGCTGTGGGAAGTGAGGAGTAAATGGAAGGAAGGCTGGTTTGCATGATACACTGGGCTAATTTCTCAACTCTAATTTCTTGCTGTCTTGGGCAGAGCTTTTTCCCCTTAGCAAGCTATAATAATCCATTTCTATGTCTATAAAAATTGTTCAGAGTCATTATGGACATGCCAAATTTCCTTCGCTTTCTGAGGATGTTGGTGTGCTTTCTTGACGATAGCATCATTGTCAATGGGCCAGGACAGATTATTGGTGACATACACTCTGAGGAACTTGAAGCTGTCTATGTCAGCATCATTGATACAGACAGGGACATGTTCTGCACTCTGCTTCTTGAAGTCGACGGTGTGCTTCTTCATTTTGTTGACAATGAGGGGGATATTCTTGTCTTTATACCATACTACGAAGCTGTCTATCTCTTTCCTGTACTCTGTCTCATCGCTGTTTGAGATCTGACCCACTATCATAGTGTCATCAGAAAATTTGTAAATGGAATTAGAGCTAAATATCATCACACAGTCGTGAGTGTATAGGAGTATAGTAAGGGGCTGAGTATGCAGCCAAATGGGGCACCAGTGTTGAGGATTACCATGGAGGAGATGTTGTCACCTATCTTTACTGATTGCGATCTGTGGGTTAATAAGTCAAGGATCCATTTGCAGAGTGGGGAGCAGAGTCCTAGGTCTTGAAGTTTGGAGATGAGCTTGGTTGGAATTATGGTGTTGAAGGCAGACCTAAAGTCAATAAATAGGAGCCTGATGCAGATGTCTTTGTAAGCCAGATGTCCCAGGGATGAGTGTAGGGCCAAGGGAGATGGCATCTGCCATGGATTTGTTACAACAGTAGGTGAATTGTAGTTGATCAGGGCAATCTGGAAGGCTGGAGTTGATGTGTACTATTACTAACCTGTCGATGCACTCCATAATGATGGATGTCAGGACCACTGGGTGGTAGTCATTAAGGCATGTTGCCTGATTTTTCTTTGGCACCAAGATGATAATGGATGATGTGTGCTTGTTAGTCCTCACTAGGAATGAAACTTCAGTCGCAACCTCAGTCTCGCTCTCTACCTCTCTATCTATCTGATAGCTGTTGAAGACATATGGAACTGTTTTCTCATTGGAGGTTGGTACACAGAAGGCAGTGCCTATGACACAGTGAAGGATGCTGTTGTGAACTATGCTGATTAATTCTCCAGGAGGCCATACATCCCCATACTTGACAAATTTACATTTTAATGTGGTAATGTAACTTTCATCTGTGACTCTCTTTGGTCACTACTGGCAGTCATTTCACAGTAATCAAAGTGGCACTGAATGGACTGGATTTGAGTTCTAATCCATTGACCATGTTTGCTCTTACTTTGTTCACATTGAAATTTCTTGCACTGATACATGTGCACTGTGGAAGGCAGAGGGGAGACCAGGATTGTAATGGGCAGGAAGAGGGGAGAGGTATCTGCATATTATGGAAGAGAGATCAGGACTGAGAGGGAGATCAAGACTAGGGTACTGTGAAAGATTGAGACAGTGGGCCATCAGGATTTGGTGGAGGGGCAGACCAGGACTGGAGAGAGATTGGGATATCAGGATTGGGGCAACAAGGAGAGCTTTCCTTAATGAATGCACTTGCCTAGTTGTCCTGCCGTTGTGGGTCTCAGCAATCATTCGCTTTCTGATTTTTGACTTTCCTGGTGAGGGCACCATCTGCAGCAGAGGCACTGCAGCTTGTTTCACCTTTCACTGTCTTTAGCACTACTCATCTCTTTTTCTTTTAGCTCCTGATTCAATCTCCTTTTCAATATCTCCATTGAACCTTCCTCCACCTCTCAGACAGTACGTTCAAGATACTCACCTCTTGTTTGATGCAAAAAAAGGGTTTTCCTCATGTCATCATTACTTTAGCAAACCACCTTAAATCTAAGCCCTGTGATTCTCTATCTGTCCACGAGCGGTACCAGATTTTCCCTGTCTGCTCTGTCTAGACCCTTCATGATTCTGCAAACCTCTCTCACATTTCCTTTAAACCTCTTTTCCAAGAGAAACAGTCCCGACTTCTCCACTCTCTCTCTGGAACTGAAGTCCCACTGAATCATTCGCGTGAATCTTTTGAGTACCCTCTGTCATAACTTTGCATCCTCCATGAAGTACAAATATTGTAATTCAGTGCAAGTTCCAGTTGAGGCCAAATTGCTGTTCAAGAAGTTTCACCATAACTTTCTTGTTGTCAAGTTCTGCCTCTCTCATCATGGAGCCTGGGGTCTCATTTGAATTTTAAACTGCTTTCTCAATCTTCACTTGTCACCTTCAACAAACTTCTCATATACTCCCAGTCCTCTGGTCCCTCACCCTTTTTGGATTCATACCCTTTGTTTCATATTGTCTTTCCAATTGAACCAAGCTTCACTGCTCCTCTGATGCTGCTTGGCCTGCTGTGTTCATCCAGCTCTGCACCTTGTTATCCCACTATCCCTGCCACAGGTTACTATTCTGCCAAACTAAGTATCTTCTGCAAATGTCATCTATATTAGGAAAAGCTGTGAGTTCAGTACTTGGACATGCCATTGTATAATTTCCTCCACCTAAAGACACATCCTGTCACAGAGACATGAGCTCATATTAATTCTGTCATTGCCCTGTTTATTCCACGGGGGCTTTGTCTTCACAGACAGACAGATCTGTTGTACAAATGTCTTTTGGAAATCTATACACACCACATCACGAGCATACCCTCGTAAGCCCTCTCTGTTACTTGTTCAAATAACTCAATCAAACACGAAATAATATCATGAAGAAGTGGATAAATCCATCAACTAGTTTTTGGAAGAAGAGGTTCTCTAAATTGTTTGCAAGCAATATTTCTGCAATTAGTATCAGAAATCAAAAAGGTCAGGTCAAATTATGAATATCAATGATTTATTTCTTGAAATTCCCTGGGATTTATGTACCTCCTGTAATTGCCTGAATTAGTAACATTGACTGGCTGGCATTGGCTGTCTGAGATGATTTTGGCTATGGCTGTACTCATTCTGTATTGCTGAGTTCTACAATTATCTCAGATCTCAATGATCACCCAAACTGACTTTGATCTACATCACGGATGTTAAAACTTGATGCCCTGCTTTATAGGAAGCTAATAAACTGAAAATGGTGCAAAAAGATTTACAAGAATGTTACCAAGAATATTGGGGTGTTTAGATCATAAGGAAAGGCTGGGTTTTTTTCCCCCTGGAGTGTAGAAGGTTGAGGGATGACCTTAGAGAGGCTTATAAAGTCATGAAGGGCATAGATGAAGTGAATAGTCAAGGTATTTTCCCCAGCATAGATGAGTTCAGAACAAGTGGGCATAGGTTTAAGGTGAGAGGGGAAAGATTTAAAAGGGACTTTAGAGCCAACTTTTCCGCACAGAGCGTGGTGTGTATACGGAATGAGCTTCCAAAGGAAGTGGTAGAGGTGTATAATTTCAACACTTAAAAGACATTTTAATAGGTACATGAATAGGAAAGGTTTAGAGGAAAAGGCCAAATGCAGGCAAATGGGACTATTTTAGTTCAGGAAACATGGTTGGCATGGATGATTTGGGCTGAAGGGTTGTTACTTTGCTGTATGACTCTATGACTCTCCTTTCTATCACTGTAATGGGGGAGGTTTCAGCAATAGAAACATCAAAACTGGAATCAGGCATTAAGCAACGCTACAGCAAAGGTCATGGTCAGGGTACTATCTCTGAAATACTGTTAGTCAGAGAGACCAATTGCCTTTTCTCTGTCAGTTCAGTGATTTGGGACCAGCTTTGTTGCATCTTCATGAAAGACATTTTCTTAGTGGCTTCAATATCATGGATAGAGCAGGGTCAGGAATGGATGTTGCAGGTTCCAGGCCTTAGATCTTTCATTAAGGTCAGGGAAGGTGGTAAAAGAGGGGGAGATGTAGCTTTATTAGTGAAGGACAGTATAACGGGGGCTGAAAGAACTTTTGTTGAGGACTCGTCTACTGAGTTGATATGGGCTGAGGACAGAAACAGGAGAGGAGAGGTAACGCTGCTGGGAGTTTTTTATAGGCTTCCGCAAAGTTCCAGGGATGTGGAGGAGAGGATCAGCAAAACTATTCTGGGCAGGAGTGAAAAGAACAGGGTGGTCATTATGGGAGACTTTAACTTCCCTAACATTGACTGGAAATGCTATAACTCTGGTAGGTCGGATGGATCTAGAATTGATAGGTATGTGAGGAATAAGAGGATGACTAGGGTAGAAATAGGGCCAGTCAAAGACATAAGTGGGAAGTTGTGTGTGGACCCTGTGGAGATTGGAGAGGTGCTGCATGATTATTTCTGATCTATTTTTGATCCAGTTTTTGGTCCAATGTGTGCCGGAGGGTTTCCTGACTCAGTATGTTGAAGGGCCGACAAGAGGGGAGGCCACACTGGATCTGGAACTTGGCAATGAACCAAGGCAGGTGTTCGATTTAGTGGTAAGTGAGCACTTTGGAGAGAGTGACCATAATTCAGTTATGTTTACTTTAGCAATGGAAAGAGATAGGAACATGCCACAAGAATTATAGATGGGGGAAGGGCAATTATAGCGCAATTAGGCAAGATCTAGGAGGCATAGAATGGGGTAGCAAAATGCAGGGGATGGGGACAATCAAAATGTGGAGTTGGTTTAAGGAACAGATATTGCGTGTCTTTGATAGGGAGGAAGTGATAGGGTAGGGGAACCGTGGTTTACTAAAGAAATTATATCTCTTGTTAAGCGGAAGAGGGAGGCTTATGTGACGATGAGACCAGATGGTTCAGATAAGGTGATGGAGAGTTACAGATTAGCTAGGAAAGATTTAAAGAGAGATTTAAGAAGAGCAAGGAGGGGATATGAGGAGACATTAGCAGGTAGAATAAAGGAGAACCCTAAAGCTCTCTATAGGTATGTGAGGAATAAGAGGATGACTAGGGTAGAAATAGGGCCAGTCAAAGACATAAGTGGGAAGTTGTGTGTGGACCCTGTGGAGATTGGAGAGGTGCTGCATGATTATTTCTGATCTATTTTTACTGAGGAACAGGAGAATATTGTAGAGGAGATGACTGAGTTACGGGCTACTAGAATTGAAAGGATTAAGGTTAGTAAGGAGGAGGTGTTATCAATTCTAGAAGGTGTGAAGGTAGATAAATACACTAGGCCTGATGGTATTTTTCCGAGGATTCTCTGGGAAGCTCGGGAGGAGGTGGTGGAGCCTTTGGCCTTGATCTTTGAGTCCTCATTGTCGACAGGTTTAGTACCAGAGAACTGGAGGATTGCAAATGTTGTGCCCTTGTTCAAGAAGGGCAGTAGGGATGACACAGGTAACTATAGACCTGTGAGCCTTATGTCTGTTGTAGGAAAAGCTTTGGAAAGGGTTATAAGAGATAGGATTTATAATCATCTAGCAAGCAACAATTTGATTGGAGACAGTCAGCATGGATTCGTCAAGGGCAGGTTGTGTCTCACAAACCTCATTGACTTTTTTGAGAAGGTGACCAAGCATGTGAATGAGGGTAAGGCAGGTGACATGGTGTTCATGGACTTCAGTAAAGCCTTTGATAAGGTTCCACATGGTAGACTATTGGAGAAAATACAGAGGCACGGGATTGAGGGAGATTTAGCAGTTTGGATTAGATGCTTTCTGTAAGAAGGCAATGAGTGGTGGTTGATGGAAAATATTCAGCCTGGAGTCAGGTCACTAGTGGTGTGCCTCAAGCATCTGTTTTGGGACCACTGCTGTTTGTCATTTTTATAAATGACTTGGACGCAGGCATAGGTGGATGGGTCAGCGAGTTTGCAGATGACACTAAAGTCGGTGGAGTGGTGGACAGTGTGAGGGGTCTAGGCCTGAAACGTCAGCTTTTGTGCTCCTGAGATGCTGCTGGGCCTGCTGTGTTCATCAGCCTCACATTTTATTATCTTAGTGTGGAAGAGCGTTGCAGGTTGCAGGGAGACTTGGATAAACTGCAGAATTGGGCTGAAAGGTGGCAAATGGAGTTTAATACTGATAAATGTGAGATGATTCACTTTGGGAAGAATAATAGGAAGGCAGAATACCAGGTCAATGGAAAGATTCTTTTGGTAGTGTGGATGTGCAGACGGATCTTGGTGTCCATGTACATAGATCCCTGAAAGTCGCCACCCAGGTTGATAGTGCTGTTAAGAAGGCTTACAGTGTGTTAGGGTTTATTGGTAGAGGGATTGAGTACCGGAGCTGTGATGTCATGCTGCAAATGTACAAAACGTTACTGCAGCCTCATTTGGAATATTGCATGCAGTTCTAGTCATCCCATTACAGGAAGGATGTGGAATCTTTGGAAAAGGTACAGAGGAGATTTACCAGGATGTTGCCTGGTCTGGAGCACAGGCCCTATGAAGAAAGGCCGAGGGACTTGGGTCTGTTCTCATTGGAGAGAAGGAAGCTAAGAGGGGATTTAATAGAGACACACAAGATGATCAGAGGATTAGATAGGGTGGGCAGTGAGAGTCTTTTTCCGAGGATGATGACTTCAGCTTGTACAAGGGAGCATAACTACAAATTGAGGGGTGATAGATTTATGACAGATGTCAGAGGCAGGTTCTTTACTCAGAGAGTGGTAAGGGCGTGGAACGCCCTGCCTGTCAATGTTGTTAACTCAGCCACGTTAGGGGCATTTAAACAGTCCTTGGATAAGCACATGGATAATGATGGGATAGTGCAGGGGGAGGGGCTTAGATTAGTTCACAGGTCGATGCATCATCGTGGGCCGACGGGCCTGTTCTGCACTGTATTGTTCTATGTTCTATAATTAAAGAGCCAAGGAATGGATAGTGCCTTTTGTGTAAAAATAAAGGCAGCATTGTATCACTTGTTCATTGTTTCCATCTCCTGATTTCCATTAATGTCAATGGGAAAATAAGGGACGTTTACATCATGGTGACCTGACTGTTTTAGTGAGCAAGGCACTGGGACAGACCTTTGGCGTAGGGTTGCTTAATGCCTGGTTCCAGTTTTGATGTGATAGAAAGGAGAGTCATAGAGTCATGACTTCAGATCCTACCGTGGCAGCTGGGGAAATGTAAATGCACTTCAATTCATCAATCTCAAATAAAACATCACCTTTCAAATAATGATCATGATCTACTGGATTGATGCACACAGCGATGTACTTCACCAATTCCTTTCAGGGCAGAAATCTGCCCTCCTTACCTGGTTTGGAATGAAGATAGACTCTCTTTCAGCTGTATCTTTTATTCCTTTTATTCTTAAACTATTCAAAATGGCGCCAGATAGTGAAAAGCTTCAACTGTCACAGTATTTTACTCAATTATTCACTGTAAAGTTCAAAATCATTCAATTCAATCTGTTTTGTGACTGAATCTCGCCTGCCCCTTGTAACCGTCGGCAATCTTGTCAACCAAATATTTATCCGCATTACTCAAACACCAAACCATCTCCCAAACCACCCACAACCTCATCACCTCAGGTGACTCCCACCCACCGCCTCCAACCTCATCATTCCCCAACCCCTATCTCCTTCCCAAAATCCACAGGCCTGACTGCCCTGGCCGACCCATTGTCCGTGTCTGCTCTTTCCCCACCGAAATTATCTCCACCTATCACAACTCCATTTTCTCCCCATTGGTCCAGGAACTCCCTACCTACATCCGTGAAACCTCCCACGCCCTCCACCTCCTCCAGAACTTCCAATTCCCTGGTCCCCAACGCCTCATCTTTATCATGGACGTCCAGTCCCTATACACCTGCATTCCTCATACAGACGGCCTAAAGCCGCTACGCCTCTTCCTGTTCCGCAAGCACAACCAGTCCCCCTCCACCGACACCCTCATCCACCTAGCCGAACTCGTCCTCACCCTCAACAAATTCTCTTTCAATTCCTCCCACTTCCTATTTCAAGCTCACTGACTCCCACAGCTACCGAGAATACGCCTCCTCCCACCCACCTTCCTGCAAAAATGCCATCCCCTATTCCCAATTCCTTCGCCTCCACCGCATCTGCTCCCGGGATGAGGCATTCCACTCCCATACACCTCAGATGTCCTCATTTTTCAAGGACCACAACTTCACCGCACCCCCCCGCAAGTCGAGAATGCCCTTGACCGTGTCTCCCGTATTTCCTGTAACTCATCCCTCACACTCACTCCCCGCAATAACAACTAAAACAGAACCCCCTCGTCCTCACGTACCAACCCAGCAACGTCCGGATCCAACGCATCATCCTCCAGCAATTCCGCCATCTGCAAACTGACCCCACCACCAAAGACATTTTTCCTTCCCCACCCTTATCTGCTTTCCAGAGGGATCACTTTCTCTCCGGGTCTCCCTTGTCTGCTCCAGGCTCCCCTCAAGCCCTAACACACCCAGCACTTTTCCCTGCAACTGCTACACCTGCCCCTACACCTTCCCCCCGCCCGACACCCCCCCCCCCCCCCCGCTCACCCCATCCCAGGCCCCAAGCAGACGCCCTCCCATTCTTCAAATGACATGCCCATCCTGGGCCACAATGATGCCACCTGAAGGTTGCAGGAACAGCAACTCACATTCCGCTTGGGAACCCTGCAGCCCAATGGGTATCAATGTGAACTTCATGAGCTTCACAATCTCCCCTCTCCCCACCGCATCCCAAAACTACCCCATGTCATCCCCGCCTCTTAATCTGTTCTTCCTCCCACCTATCCCCTCCTTCCACTTCAAGCCCCACCCCCATCTCCTACCCACTAACTTCATCCCAGTCCCTTGACCTGTCTGTCCTCCCTGGACTGACCTATTCCCTCCCTATCTCCCCACCTACACTCACCTCTACTGGCTCCATCCCCACCTCTTTGACCTGTCTGTCTCCTCTCCACCTATCTTCTCCTCTATCCATCTTCTATCTGCCTCCTCCTCTCTCCCTATTTATTTAAAAACCACGTTCCCCTCCCCCATTTCTGAAGAAGGGTCTAGGCCTGAAACGTCAGCCTTCCTGCTCCTCTGATGCTCCTTGGCCTGCTGTGCTCAGCCAGCTTTACACCTTGTTATCTCATTTGTCCATGTTATCCTTGTTTTTAGCAACAGTTCCTCATAAAACAACCCTTTCATAATAGTAATTAGTCTTTTAAGCCTCCATCTATTGTAACTATACTCTTTGTAATGTTAGGGGATTAAAACTTTACACTGTACTCTAGGTGCAGACTGACCAGATTTCTGAGCGGCTGTAATAATGCTTTCCTGCTTTTACACTGCCTTCACCTCTATTTATCATCAACTTATCATCAGTTTGTGATCTCATGGTTTGACATAACTGTTACTAACAATCAAAGGGATCAGATACAAAGGATTGCAGTTCAATGGCTCTTTTCACACCCACTGGATGTCTTAAAAGTGTTTTACAGGCATGCGGACCTTTGAAGTGTAGCCTCTGCTGGAACTGAGTTACTGCTTGTCGATCTGCATTATTGACGAAACTGGATTGGTTGTTTGCTAACCTAATAAAACATAAGTGCTGCAGAAAATTAAAATCTTTACGCTAAAATATAAGTGTGATACACAAGTAATAACAGCACAGTCACAGTCACAATGTCTGCCTTTAAGTCAAATCAACCTTACTCCTATCACTGCCGATCAGAGCTTGAGTTGACAACAGGACCCACATTCCTATCTCAGGTATGTCCTAGTTTGCAGACAGAACATTGTTGGGTTGTCATTTTTTTGGATGTCAGTGCAATATTAGTGAAAGATACACATTCTTTCCTCAAATACTTCTTGATGACACCAATCTTCTAATACCAGCAAATGGAATTTTTGTAAACTTTCCATGGTCTTCCTAATCCAAACACTGCTGAGCTAACCATTCTAGTGGACTTTAAAATGCAATGTTGTTTAACCACACAAACATTGATTCTCATTTGAAATATGTGTGCTGATCAACAAAGCTGGAACTGTACTCTGTATTCTGGCACCTTCTAACATGTGAACTGATGTGCACTTGAGTTAAATTTATAAAGAACAAAATGAAGAGAAAACAATCAGAAAGAATATGAGATTTTGTCAATGCGGGATGTTCGAATTTGAAATGCAGTGGCTGGAAGGCTGGTGGAAGTAGAATGGGGAGATGATGGCCCAGTGGAATTATTACTAGACTATTAATCCAGAGACTCAGGTAATGTGCTGAGGATAACAAGGTATAGAGCTGGAATAACACAGCAGGCCAAGCAGCATTATAGGACCAGGAAAGCTGACGTTTCAGTCCAAGACCTTTCTTCAGAAATGTGGGAGGAGGAGGAGGTTCTGAAATAAATGGGGAGAGAAGGAGGCAGATAGAAGATGGATAGAGGAGAAGATAGGTGGAGAGGAGGCAGACCGGTCAAAGAGGCAGGAATGGAGATAGTAAAGGTGAGTGTAGGTGGGGAGGTAGGGAGGAGATAGGTCAGTCCAGGGAGGATGGACAGGTCAAGGGGCCAGGATGAGGTTCGCAGGTAAGAGATGGGGTTGGGGCTTGAGGTGGGAGGAAGGGATAGGTGGAAGGACAAGTTAGGAGGGCAGGGACGAGCTGGGCTGGTTTTGGGATGCGGTAGGGGGTGGGGAGATTTTGAAGCTGGTGAAGTCCATATTGATACCATTCGGCTGCAGGTTTCCCAAGCAGAATATGAGTTTCTGTTCCTGAAACCTTCGGGTGGCATCGTTGTGGCACTGCAGGATGCCCAGGATGGATATGTTGTCTGCGGAATGGGAGGGGGAGTTGAAATGGCTCACGACTGGGAGGTGCAGTTGTTTATTGCGAACCGAGCGGAGGTGTTCTGCAAAGTGGTCCCCAAGCCTCCGCTTTGGTTTCCCCGATTTATAGAGGAAGCCACAAAGGGAACAGCGGATGCAGTATACCACGTTGGCAGATATGCAGGTGAACATCTGCTTGATGTGGAAAGTCTTCTTGGGCCTAGGATGTGGGTCAGGGAGGAGGTGTGGGGGCAGGTGTAACACTTCCTGCGGTTGCAGGGAAAAGTGCCAGGTGTGGAGGGGCTGGAGGGGAGTGTGGAGTGGACAAGGGAGCCACGGAGAGAGTGGTCCCTCCGGAAAGCAGATAAGGGTGGGGAGGGAAAAATGTCTTTGGTGTTGGGTTCAGATTGCAGATGGCGGAAGTGTCAGAGGATGATGCATTGGATCCGGAGGTTGAGGGTCCTGGGTTCAATCCTGCCATGGCAGGTGGTGGAATTTGAATTCAATAATAATCTGTAATTCGGAATCTAATGATGACCATGAAACCATTGTTAATTTTCAGGAAAATGCCATTTCATTCAATCATGTTTTGTAGAGAACGAAACTGTTGTCTTTACCTGGTCTGGCCCATACTTGACTCCGTGCCCACAGCAATCTCGAGTTCAATAATTTTAGGGCCTAAACTTGGCCATTTTTTGAGGAGTACCAGGTGTCGTGATGGTAAATGATAAAGAAATAAAATGAATTGCAGGCAAGGATAGAACTAAAGACGAAAGTAAGAGTGGAGCCTGGGGAAACGATGTTTGAGGCAAGCCAGGTATAACTGATGGTTCCTGGTAAAGAATGATGGATAAGGGCCAGAGAAAAGTAAAAGCCAACTCTGTATTTCAATTGTTTGAAAGTGTACTGAATCACGATAAAGTTGGTTAGTGTTTCCAATTATGCTTGTTATTTGAAAATGACATGGTGTAAATAATGAATTTTGCGACTTCAAATGAAAAGCTGATGATTTAACCACCGTCTTCCATATATTAATTTCATATATGAGAAAATGTTTACCAATTCTCTTTCTATAATTCTTAAGTATAATTTCCATAATGGATATGTAGAGGACAAAGATAAGCATGTATTTAGATAAACACTTGAAAAGCCTTTGCATATGAGGTCTTGGACCAAATTACAGAAAAGAGAATGACAGTAGATTGTTGATTACTGGAATGGATACAGTGGTCCAAGGAGGCTGTAAATGTGCTTGAATCTCTATGACTGTTTGTTTGTGACAGGGAGGATCTGACTTTCTCATTTTGCTTAGATGGGCCATTGGCCCCGGGAAATATAGACCAAAGTGCCCACTTGTGCTTTTGAGCTTTTGGTTTGTTAGAAAGAGTCTTACAGTTCAGAGTGTTGTCATTTGGTCTGTGACACTTCTTAAAAGAGCCATCCAATTTCAGACCAATTTATGATGCTGCCTGGCCTCCTGTGTTCATCCAGCTCTGTACAATGTTCTCTCAGATTCTCCATCATCTGCTGTCCCTACTATCTCTGCAACAATTTCAGACCAATCCCAGCTTCTTCCCGATAAGTCTATGAATTTTTTTTTAAAAAAAGTTCATGGATTGTGGACATCAATGGTTGAACAAGCATTTATTGCCCATCATAGTTGCTGTTGGGAAGGTGATGTGAACTGCATTCTTGGACTGCTGAAGTCCATTTGCTGTAGGTACACAAGCAATTCCATCCGGGAGGTAATTCCAGAATTACGGCACGGTGGCTCAGTGGTTAGCACTGCAGCTTCACAGCGCCAGGGACCCGGGTTCAATTCCAGACTCGGGCGACTGTCTGTGTGGAGTTTGCAAATTCTCCCTATGTCTGTGTGGGTTTTCTCCAGGTGCTCCGGTTTCCTCCCACAGTCCAAAGATGTGCAGGCTAGGTGGATTGGCCATGCTAAATTGCCCGTAGTGTTCAGGGGTGTGTGCACTACAGGGGGATGCTTCAAGGGGCAGTGTGGACTTGTTGGGCCGAAAGGCCTGTTTCCACACTGTAGGGAGTCTAATCTAAAAATATGGACTCAGCAACATTAAAGGAATAGCAATGTATTTGAGTCAGGATGGTGAGTAGCTTGGAGGAGAACTTGCAGGTGGTGCAATTTCCATATATCTGCATCCCTGATCCTGGCAGTGTCCATGGCTTTGGAAGGTGCTGTCTAAGGAGCGTTCGTGAACATTTTTGGTGCATCTTAAAGTCATAGAGTACGCCATAGAACAAGCCTTTTGGCCCATCACATACATGCCAATCAAAAACAATTACCTAGATATTTCCAAAAATCATTGGATTCTGGAGAAGTGCCAGGGGATTTGAAAACTGCTGATGTGACACCTTATTCCAATAGGAAGAGAGGCAAGAAGTGGGTAACTGTAGACTGATTAGCCTAACTATTTTTGAAAAGGCATTAGAATCAATTATTAAAGAAATAAAAGCAGAACGTCTGGAAAATCATTATCTAAAAATGCAGAGTTAACATGGCTTTGTGGAAGGGAAATCATGTCTGACTAATTTATTAGACTTTTTCGAAGAAGTATCAACCAGCATGGATAGAAGGGAACCATAGATGGGTTGTATTTGAACCTCCAGGAGGTAATTGACAAGGTACCTCACAAAAGATTAAGTCATAAGATAAGAGCCCATAATATTAGAGGTAGTATATTGGCATGGATAGAGAATTGGCTCATGGGCAGGAAACAACGAGTAGTGATAAGGAGTTCTTCCCAGGGTGGTGATCTTTGACCAGTAGGGTCCCACAAGGGACTGCAACTGTTTACTATATATAGAGTAATTAAGTCAAACAACACAGAAACAGACCCTTCTGTCCAACTCATCTGCAACGTCCAGACATGCCAAACTGACTCAGTCCCATTTTCCAGCATTTGGCCTGTATTCCTCTGAACTCTTCCTATTCATCTCCCCATCCAGATGAATTTCAAATGTTGTAATTCTACCCGCCTACATCTGCCAGCTTGTTCCATACACACACAACACCTTAGTGAAATAGTTACCCCTCAGGTCCTTTTCAAATCTTTCCCCTCTCATCTTAAGCCTTTTCCGTTTAGGTTTGGACTCCCTTATCTTAAGAAAAAAACCTTTGCATTCACCCCATCCATGCCCCTCATGGTTTTATAAATCTTGATAAGGTCACCCCAGCCTATTCAGCCTCTGCCTATAACTCAAACCTTTCAACCTACAAATCTTTCCAGCACCCTGTCAAGTTTAATGATATCCTATTCATGACTTGGAGGAGGGAGTTGAATGTACTGTAGCTACAGTTGCAGATGGCACAAAAATAGTTAAAAGGTCAGGTTGTGAGAGGGATACAAACAGTTTACAGAGAGATGTAAGTAAGTGGACAAAATTTGGCAAGTGGAGTGTAATGTGGCAAAATGCGAAGTTGTTCACTTTGGAAGGAAGAGCAAGAGAGCAGGATATTATTTAAATGGAGAGAAACTCCAGAATGTTGCAACACAAAGGGACTTGGGGATACTTGTGCATGAAACATAGCAAGCTAGCACGCAGGTGCAGCAGGTAATCAGGAAAGGCTGGTCCTTATTTCAAGACGGTTGAAGTATAAGTGTAGGAAAGTCTTACTCTAATTGTATAAAGTGCTAGTGAAACCATATCTTGGAGTACAGTGAGCAGTTTTGGGCCTTTTAATGAAGGAAAACTATCATTTCATTGGAGGCAGTTGAAAGAAGGTTCAGTAGGATGATCCTTGGTACAGAAAGACTGTCTTATGAGCAAAGATTAAACAGGCTGGGATTCTGCTCACTGGAGTTTAGAAGATTGAGAATTGATCTCATTGAAACATATAGGATTCTTTAAAGGCTTGACAGGGTAAATGCTGAGAAGATGTTTCCCTTCATGGGACAGCCTATGTCCAGAGGGCATCGTCTCCGAATGGTGGGATGGCACTTTAAAATTGTGAGGAGGAGGAATTTCTTCTCAGAGGGTTGTGAATCTTGGAACTCCTTGCCACAAAGAGCTGTGGGGACAAAATCTTTGTGTATATTTAAGACTGAGATAGATTCTTGATCAGTAGGGAAATCATGGGTTATGTGTGAAAAGGGCTGGAAGGTCGACATAAATGTTGGATCAGCCATAATCATAGAATCAGAGAACCTACAGAGTGGAAACAGGCCCTTCGGCTCAACAAGTCCACACCGACCCACAGAGGGAAAAGTAGGCTCAATAGGCTGAATGATCTGCTGCTGTTCCTATTTTTTTAATGGTCTTATGGCCTGATCCTCTTTCAGCACTTGGCCCATAGCCTTGTATGCTTTGGCAAATGCACTTCTAAATACTACTTCAATGTCACGAGAGTTTCTGCCTCTACCACTCTTAAAAACAGTGAGTACCAGATTCCCACTAACCACGAGGCGGAAATTCTTTCCTCACATTTCCTCTAAACTGACTTCACCTTATCTGAAATGTATGCTTCCTAGTTGTTGATCTCTCCATAAAAGAGAAAGGTTTGTAGATGGTAGGTAGTGCTGCTATTGTACATCGGTGCTGCTTGTGAATATCCATGGATGTGGGTCCAGCTAAGTGAACAGCTTTGTCCTGGATGATGTCAAGCATCTTGAGTGCTGTTGGATCTGTACTCATCCAGCAATTGGAGAGTATTCTATCATATCCCTGAATTCAAATTCAGCCAATGCAAATGGTATAATCTGAATTCATTTTTAAAAATCTGGAAGTTAGAGTCTAATGATGATCATAAAACCGTTGTTGATGTTGGAAAAATCCTTCTTGTTCACAAATGTCTTTCTGGGAAGGAAACAACTGTCCATACCTAGTCTAGCCTGCATGTGACTCTGGACCCACACCATGTGTTTGATTTTTAATTGCCATCATTGCACTTGGGGACGGGCAATAAATCTGGCCTAGCCAGCAACCCTCACATTCCATGAATTAATTTTTAAAAATTAGATTCCTAGCTTCTGACCTGTATTTACATGCTGGTCTAGTTCACTTTCTGGTCATTGGTAAACCTCACGTTATTGATAGTGGGGGATAAGTAATTGTATGCCATTGAATGTCAAAAGGTGATGGTTAAACTCTCACTCGTTTTTAGGCATTTGTGTGGCATGAGTGTTAATTGCCACTTTTGTTGCATGCACTTTGGAATTGCTGCAGGCCATTTGTAGCAGGTAGACCTAAAATGCTACTAGGGAGGAAGTTCCAGGGTTTTGACCCAGTGACACTGGAGGAATGGCAATATAATTTCCAATCTGGATGGAGAGGAGCTTGGAAGGGAACTCGCAGGTGGTTCTGTTCCAGTGTATCTGCTGGCCTTATCTTGCTTGAGCGTAGTGATCAAGGGTTTGGAACCCGCAGGAGCTTTGATGAATTTTTGCAGAGCACGTGAGACACTTTGTCCAAGGTGGTGTTGGAGTAGGCGAGTTGAGCCTGGGCTCATCTGCTCCTATTGGCTGAATTTTTCCTTTTTTCCTCCTTTTTGGTTTTGCTTTTTCTTTCTTTGTTTTCTTTAAAGCCTGGAAAGTTGCAGGAGAAGGTGAAGGCTTCTAGCAGCAGTGGTTCCACCCCAGCCCAGGCTCTCCCATCAAGCTGACTGCAACAGCCCAGACCTGGAGGCTGGGCCGAGGCTCCAGGTCCTCAGCTGTGCTCAAGTGCCTGAAGGAGTGGAAGGATGGCAGATTGTCAGCGGTGTCTCAAGTAGCATCTAATGGGGAACAGGAGGCTACTCCCAACCCAGTGATGAGGTGGCTTTCAGCAGTCGCATGTAGTGGTCTCAGCCTGGCAATTGAGGGCAAGTGGAAAGTTCCTGGTTTAGTGCAAAATAGTTGTTTTGGCTGTTGAGGAACCATGTGACACTGCCACCTGGAGGGCGGTTTTCTGCACAGTACAATGTCTGGTAAAATACTGAAAGCATCCAGAATAGTATTCATGTAAGGGACTCTGCAGCACTCATTGGATTTCATCTCGGTCTGAGATTGTGACCAGTGGTAGGAAATGCGAGTTCTCCACAACACTGTCATAAGGTGGACCCTCTGATGGGCAGAAGACAGTGAGATGTGTGGTTGGCCATGTCATGTGGTTCCTCGAAGGCCGAGGCAACTGTTTTGCACTCAAACAGTAGTTTTCCACATGTTTTCAATTGCTCATTATCATGTCTAATTAACCCTTAACAATTAGCTCTTAATGATCTGGTTTGAAGATATCATTTTTAATCCATCACTACACTCAGTGGTGGGATAGTGCATAGCCAGGGAGGGCATTATAGGAATCTGAAATCTTAGCTGTGAGATATAATTCAAAGAGCAAGACTATCTCATGATGTTGCTGATCAAATTCAAATTGAAAGTTGCCCTAAATTCATTTAACCAAATCCTGTATGGATATGATGTGCTATTACTAAGAAACTGAGCTCCAAGGTCTCGGTAAACTCTTTTCCTGAAAAATGTGGAAGTGAGTATATTACCGAACAGCTGGAAAACCAAGGTCTTCTTCCTACCAACTCCCATATCACATCTTACCCCATCAATTAAGATCCTGGAAAATATTAACCATTCTCCATCCTTCAGGAACCTCCTTTTGACAAAAACAAAGGATGCAATTCCTCCAATGTGCTAGCTCAGCCTTCACCTAGCTGAGGGGAAGACTTTTTGATTACCAGGACCTCAAATTCTAAACAAAGGTCATTGTTTACCAGGCAGCAGTTAGTTCCCATGCTTGCTGTATGCTTCAGTGAAAATTGCAGATTGTATAATTATCGCCTCTAGCTGGCATAAAAAAATGTATGCACAAAGACAAGTGGAATATCTACCCAGACAGTTTTGTTACGGTAGAGAAAGCGGGGACTTAAAGATGTTGCAATCAAATGAAATTCAGTGTCTACAGTATTTGGGTGTTGTATAAACTTAAAATTACATCTATGGAAAATACGTCTGGCTAGAAGATAGAGATCATGTTATTGTAAGTTTACCTCTGTTCAAGGAGATGTGATGGCTCTGAAAAGAACCTTTTTGGCTTTCCAGCTGTGGCTCAGAATTTATGATTTAGGAACTGAACTGATGCTGCCATATCAGGCAAGAGTAAAGTTATCCAGATGTTTGAAACACTTCCTTCCAGAAGGTAGTCACAGTCCTTAGGTACTGCATTAATTGCATAAGTGAATGGTTTGCACAAGTTACTTCTTAGTCAAAAAGTCATGTTTTTTAACACTAGGCCTATTTTCATGCATTTTTTTTAACTTTGCTTCAATTAGTCCTTGTCATGCCAAATTAACTTGAGCCTTTAACCCTTAATGATCTGGTTTGGGTATTCATTTTTTTAAGCCTAACACTACACAGAGAAAGAGATTCTACATTATCAGTATCTGGCACTTCGTACCAAATTTTAAAAAACAGGACCTCCAAGGTACTAATCTCCAGACTATTACTTGAACCGTGTCATTGTGATAATAGTGAACATAATAATGGTGAATATTGATATTCAACTTCAATCGTTTGATTTTAATATTGTGAACTAGAAATGGCTTTAAAAAGCACAGATACTGACCTAAGATGGCTGCTGTTATCACCTGACCAGGTTCAACCAGGCTCCTGAAACCATAAGTAGACAAGGATCAATCTACGCCAAAATGAACGTTATTATTAGAGGGAATTGAAACTGGGATCTGTATCACTTGGTTGATTCAAGCTGTCTAGAAACTACACGTTGGATTGAAAGAGACAGTAAGAACTGCAGATGTTGGAGTCAGAGATAACAGTGTGGAGCTGGAAGAGTACAGCAGGCCAGGCAGAATCAGAGGAGCAGGAAAGTTGACGTTTTGGGTCGGGATCCTTTTACAAGCCAACTAATTCATAGATAAATGATCAGAAATTGCTATTGAAATTGTGACATAAGCATCACTGGCTAGGTCAGCATTTATTGCCCATCCCCAATTGCCTTGAGGGCAATTGAGAGTCAACCACATTGCTGTGGGTGTGGACTCATGTAGGCCAGATCAGGTGAGGATGTCACTTTCCTTTCTTAAAGGACATTAGTGAGGCAGATGGGTTTTTCCAACAATCAGCGATGGATTCATAGTCATCATTAGACTTGTAATTCCAGATTTTTATTGAATTTTAAATTCCACTATCTACCATGGTGGGATTCAAACCTGGGTACTCAGAATATTAATAACTGGGTTTCTGGATTAACAGTCCAGTGATAATACCACAAGACCAGCACTTCCCCATAAATGGACCTTTATCAACAGTTGCCTCTGAGTAGAAAAGCAGAGACAAGGAAAACTATTTGTAAGCAAGAGCTGGAAAACTGTCTGTCTCCTTCTATCAACCTGATAAGTCAGTGACCAATGGAAAAGTAACTTCGTAAAAGCACTGTGCAATGAGAAATCAAGGTTATCTGCAGTCTTCACTACTTTTGAGGAAATAAGAAACAATTACACCATTTGGATTCAGATTTAACTTTCACAGCCCAAAGCTTTTAAAAACTTTAAACTGCAACTGCCTGCATCCTTCTGTCTGTGTAGGCAGCCTCCCTGTCCACCACAGTTTCACTCTTACTTTGCATACGTGCAAGAATTATTTGTTGCATTTTCTTAGTTTCCTGAGTTTAATGAGTGATAAAATTCCACATTTTTCCTCTTAAGGAAACCTTGTCGTTGACTGTCCATCTTTGATCTGGCTAGCTAATTGAAATTAGATTGTTATGTGTGAAAAATAAATAAAATTGTTAGCCACTGACTAGAGGAGGCTTTATAAAGAGGAAAGCCAATCACATCTCTTCCCTCACCTAGTCATAAGAAGGCCCTAATTGGAAAAGGGCAAGTAAGATTTGAGAAGTGAATGCTTGGCACAAAGACTGGTATGGGACAATTGAGTTTTGTTTTCTAGGATGCTGGCACCAGTACTGGAAAATTAGGGGACTTCACCTATAGATAGGTCGATACCTGAACTATGCTGGGAGCAGTGAACTGTTGTACTCACAAAGTAAGATGTATTTAAACTAAGTAGTGAAGGCAAGGAATCGAATTTGGGAACAGGTGATAAATCAAATAGCATAGACAAGACAAGAGAGCAAGATATTATGGGAAATGATATACAGTTCATGACAGGAAGGGCAAAGATTACAAATCTAAGAGTAAATCAGCTGATAAGTCTAAATGTTACAAACTAAAGGGCTGAATTTTTGAATTTTTTGGCAACATGTCATTTGACAAGAGATTCCCACAAGGGGGAATGACATACGTGATCAAGATAGCAACAGAGTAGGGCTCCTGAGCCCTCATTCGCTCTAACTTTTTTTTTCTTTTTATTTACCTCTTGTCTTGAGCTTGGACAGCATCAGTGGTGGCAAGGAACCCTAGCGCGGACTCAAGGAAGCTAATGTGGACCTCATGGCAGCAGCCAGTGGGCCTAATGTGGACCTCATGCAGTGGTAAGTGGGTCCAACACACAAACCTTGTGGTGGCAGAATGTGAACCCATTCCTACTTCTTTGGGTTGAGCACGGGACTTAGCATTGGAATTGGTGGCTGCTACACCAGCAGAGGCAATGTTGGTGAGGTAGGCCCAGCAGTGAAAGATGTGCCTGAGGATCAGCGACTTCATTGTTGTTTGGGCCTGGCACAGGTGGCAGCGAGGCTGTGGTGGAGGAGAATCAGCCAGTGGTGACTTTTATGTTGGGTAGATCTGGTGTAGAAGGTGGCGGGGCAGTGGAATTGGGCTGGTGATGCATGCATTGTTGATGATGAGCTGGTTCAGTTCTGATAGACTGACTTCAAGCTACAGCTTTCTTTTTTCTTATTCTTAAAACTATTCAGAATGGTGTCAGATCGTGATGACAATGAAAATGCTTTCCATGATATTTCACTGTTTTTTTTACTGCAAAATACACGTGCCAATAAAACCATTCATTTATTTATTCAGATTCAGATATTGAAGCCTGTGATGTAACAGCATGACGTAGGAGCTAGTGGACTCTATTGTGGTTCATAGTGACCATATCTGTAGCAAGTGTTGGTTGCTTGAGAAACTCTGGCTCTGAGTTGATGAGCTGGAATTTGAGCTTGAATACTGCGACATATCAGGGAGTGGGAGGGTTAACTGGATGCTGTGTTTCAGCAGATAGTCACACCCCTTAGATTAGTTACCTCCCATTTGTTCAGTGGTCAGGAACAGGAGGGTATAACTATCAGAGGGATCCATAAGGTCATCAAGAGCCTTGGTGTTGATCTTGTCTAAAGGTTTGAGGTTCTTGCTCCCTGTGTGGATGGGAATAAGGGATTCTGGGAGAAAACTGATCATAGTACCATAGTACATGGTACCATTCAAGACTGAGGAGAAATGAAGAATACAGATGTTATCAGGAACAGTTGTGTTGGGGGAATAGACACTGTTCTCTGTGGCAATAGACACTGTTCTCTGTGGCCAGAATCAAGAGCCCCAAACGTTGTGTTGCCTGCTTGTTGCCTGGATTTGGGATATCTCAACTGGGCTGCAGAAGAACTTGGAAGTTAAAGATCCATCAGTTGTGGTCCATGTAGATACCAGCAGTATAGGTGAAGAGAGGTTCTGCTAAGGCGATATGAGGACGTAGGAGCCAAAATAAAAAGCAGAATCAAAAAGGTAATAATCTCTGGAATACTGTCTGAGCCACAAACAAATTGGCACATGGGCCAACAAGATTAGAGGTAAACGTGTGGCTCAAAGATTAGTGTGGGAGAAACAGGTTCAAATTCTTGGGACATTAGCAACAGTACTGGAGAAGGAAGGAAGGAGCTGTTCCACTGGAATAAGCTCCACCTGAAACATGCCAGGACCATAGTCCTTGCAAATTGCATAACTAGGCCTGCAGATAGACCTTTAAAGTAATTGGTGGGTGAGGATGGAGGTGTGGGGGTGTTGAGTTGCATGCAAAATTATGCAAAGAGTTAAAGGATAGGAGGGCACGGCAGAGGTTAAGGTTTTCAGAACAAGGAGAAGGACAGAGTACGGAAAGAGTCAGGAATCTAATTTCAGGTACAGCAGATATGGGGACAACTATGAGAAGGGGCAGTTAATGCAGGACTCCGGCCATAGTACTTGAGTGCATGCAGTATAGGGAAAGAAGATAGATGAGCTTATAGCGCAGATTAAAATTGGCAGATATCACAGAGATGTAGCTGCAAGGAGATCAGGGCTGGGAAGTAAATATCCAAGGTTGTCCATCCTTTGAAAGCACAGGCAGAAGGAGCAGGGTTGCCTTGTTTGTAAGAAATGAAATAAATCAATGGCAAGGAGTGATCTAGAGTTGGAGGGCATGGAATCTGTGTGGGTGTGGTGAGGAACTGCAAAGAAGAAAAGGACCATGATTGGTGTTTTGTGTGGGCTTCTTAGCAGTAGGCAGGATGTGGGGAAGAAAATTAAACAGGAGATAGAAAAAGCATGTAAGAAAGACATTCACAAGAGAAGAAGAAAACAACAATCGGCTTCCGTTTCTAGACGTCAGAGTTGAATGTATGACCAACGGGGAGTTCCAAACCTCGGTGTACAGGAAAGCAACACACAATGACCAAATCTTCAACTTCCACAGCAACCACCCCAACACCCTCAAAGCTGTATTAGGACACTATTTAAATAGGCCATCACTATCTATAACACTCCAGAATTACGCATGAAAGAGGAAGAGCACCTATACAAAATCTTCGCTATGAACAGATATCCCTGCCACTTCATCAGCAGGTGCCTATTAATTAGACAACAATAGGACGCAGAACACCCTAACACACTGGCCGCACTGTCCTACATCGACGACATATCAGAACTGACAACAAGACTCCAGTGACCACTGGGAATCACAGTAGCATGACCACACAGCCACTCCAGGACAAATGCTTCCAAGGATTAAAGACCCCATTCCCACAACACTCGGAACCAGCGTGGTTCACAAAACACCATGCAAAGACCGTCACAAACATTACGTTGGACAGAAAGGAAGGAAACCAGCCATCAGAATACATAAACAGCAGCTAGCAGCAGAACAACACTGCAGACTTACCTTCGTATCAGTACGCTCGGGCAATGAAGGCCATCAGTTTAACTCAGACATAGTAACTATAGTAGGCCAAGCCAAACATAGACAGGCATGGGAATTCCTAGAGGCTTGGATTTCGATCTGTAATGCAATCAATAAACATATGAAATTGTACTCCATACAAACCCATACAGAACAAAACTGGAAATGACTCACCATAATGGACCGGGCAGAATAAATTCCAAGCAGTGTAGAACAACATTGATTCATCAGAGGCTCTGATGATGTTAGCTAACATGGTGACAAAACATCTGAATGAAAACAAGCAAGCTCGGTGACCAAGTCAACAGCCTCACCCACAACCTGAGCTACAAATCTTTGCTAAAACTTTGATCACTTGATGTTGTCACATTCTAAGTGCCCTATTAACAATGGAACAAGTATGTATTCTCCATTTAATCTATTTTATAAATACTTTGGTTTTCAGTGTGTTCCCTGGAAGAAAAACTAATAGTTTTCCAGCAAGGATTTTAGTAGCTTCTGTATCTCTTAATTTAGCTACAAGTTTGACTGTATCAATTAAAGAGAAATATTTTACTTTTCTTCAATAAGAGCCCTTCATATTCTTCTTGTAACTTGTTTACTTCTCCTGAATTCACAACAGTGTTTACCTTTGATTTCAAATTTTTTGTTAAAGCTACAATTTGATCTGTGGTAATTTCCTTCTGACCTCCTTTGTTGGTCTGGCTGTTATGAATGCCAATAAGTTCCATTCCACACAACTTTAACATTCTTAATGATTATGCCTTGCTTAGTTTGTTGATAATAACGAACTTGGGTGACCAATTCTTGTGAAATGTTCTGGGAATGCAAGACATAATGTTTCAGCAAAATGTCTCCCACTTTGTTACAACGGAAACACTTTGGATATGGTTCTCACTTCCACTGTTAGTACCATTTTTTCCTGTTGAGGAAGAATTCCTGGGGCTCTCCCAGCTGTCGCTTCTTTGCCCTAACTGCTTCCTTTCACCTGCCCCCCTTCTATCCTCCAAGTTTATGCAGGTGATGAAAAAATTGTTTAATTTTAGGATCTGTTCATAATTGTCAACCATTTTGTTGCCTGTCTGGCTGTTACAATCCTGTGGCCTTGAACATGGGTTTGAGTAACTACAGGTTGCGAATTTTTAAATCTTTCAATGAAAATAGAATCTCAAGAGCTTCGTATATGTCATTTACTCATATTGCCCATACCCAATGGCCAAATTCACTGTTTCACCCTTTTGAAGTTTACTGTAGGCTTTCCCATGCTGTTCCTATAAGTTTTAAAACTTATAGAACATTGAACAATATGCACAGTCCCCCGACCAATAAAGGTAAGCATGCCATATGGCTTCTTTACTACCGTCTCTACTTGCATGTCCACTTTCGGGGAGCTATGGACTTGAACCCCAAGATCACTCTATATATCGGCACTGTTCAGCACTGTACACTTTTCTTAATATTTGACCTCCCGAAGTGCAGTACCCCACATTTACTTGGATTAAACTCCATCTGCCATTTCTCCGCACATATCTGCAACTGATCTGTATCCCACTGTATCCTTTGACAATCTTCTACACTATCCACAACCCTACCAATCTTTGTATTGTCTGCAAACTTACTAAACCACCCATCTACATTTTCATCCAAGTCACTTATAGATGTCAAACAGCAGAGGCCCTGCGCAGATCGCTGGGGAACATCACTAGTCATGGGTCTCCAGCCTGAAAAACACCCTTACACCACTACCTTTGCCTTCTATGGGCAATCCAATTCTGAATCTACATGGCCAATTCGCCGTGAATCCCATGCATCTTAATCTCCTGGATGAGCCTATAATGAGTGACTTTGTTCGAAAGCCTTACTAAAATCCATGTAAATAACATCCACTGCTTTCGCCTCATCGATCACCTTTGTCACCTCCTTGAAAAATTCAATCAAGTTATTAAGACATTCCCTGCCCTGCACGAAGCCATGCAGATTGTCCCTAATTAGGCAATGTTTTTCCAAATTTGTGTAAATTCCATCCCTAAGAATTCTTTCTAATAGCTTCCCAAACACTGATGTGAGACTGTATAGTTTCCTGGATTATCACTATTTCCCTTCTTGAACAGCGAAACAACATTAGCTACTTGCCAGTCCTCCAGGATCTCTCTAGTGGCTAATGAGGATACAAAAATCTTGGTCAAGGCCCTACCAGTCTTCTCTCTTGCCTCTCTCAAGAAGCCAGGATAGATATCATTGGGCCCTGACGACTTATCCGTCTTATCTCTTATCTAAGAGATCCAACACCACTTCTTTCTTGATCTCAAAATGCCCTAGCATATTACTATGCACCACACAAATCTTACTATCCCCAATAGCCTTCCCTTGGGTGAATACTGATGCAAAGTACTTACTTAAGATCTCATCCACATCCTCTGTCTTCATGCACAAGTTCCTTTCTTTATTCTTGTGTGATCCTATCTTCTCCCTAGTTATCCTCTTGTTTTTAATGTATGTGGAGAATGCCTTGGGATTCTCTCTGACCCAACTTACCAAGGTCATTTCATGGCCCCTTCTTGTTGTCCTGATTCCCTGCTTTGAATTCACTCCTGCTTCCTTTATATTCCTCATGGACCCTGTCCAACTTTAGGTAAAAACCATCTCTCTTGTGCGAGTCACCCTGTCCCAGAAGTGGTCCCAATGAGTCCATAACCTTAAACCCGCCTCCTGTACCAGTTCCTTAGCCACACTTTCATCGCTCCTTTTTCTATTCCTTGCCTCACTAGAACGTGGCACTGGCAGTAATCCAGAGATTACTACCTTCAACATCTGCTTTTCAGCCTTTTTCCTAAATTGCTGCACTCACCCCACAGAACCTCATCCCTCTTTCTACCTATGTCGGTACCAACGACCTCTGGCTGCTCAAACTCCCACTTGAGAATTTTGTACAACCATTCGGAGATGTTTTGACCCTGGCACCAGGAAAGCAACACACCATCCTGAAGTCTTGAATGTGGCCACAGTAATTCCTGTCTGTACTCCTAGCTAGTGAGCCTCCTACCACTATTAGAGATAATGGGAACTGCAGATGCTGGAGATTCCAAGATAATAAAATGTGAGGCTGGATGAACACAGCAGGCCAAGCAGCATCTCAGGAGCACAAAAGCTGACGTTTCGGGCCTAGACCCTTCATCAGAGAGGGGGATGGGGGGAGGGAACTGGAATAAATAGGGAGAGAGGGGGAGGCGGACCGAAGATGGAGAGTAAAGAAGATAGGTGGAGAGGGTGTAGGTGGGGAGGTAGGGAGGGGATAGGTCAGTCCAGGGAAGACGGACAGGTCAAGGAGGTGGGATGAGGTTAGTAGGTAGCTGGGGGTGCGGCTTGGGGTGGGAGGAAGGGATGGGTGAGAGGAAGAACCGGTTAGGGAGGCAGAGACAGGTTGGACTGGTTTTGGGATGCAGTGGGTGGGGGGGAAGAGCTGGGCTGGTTGTGTGGTGCAGTGGGGGGAGGGGATGAACTGGGCTGGTTGAGGGATGCAGTGGGGGAAGGGGAGATTTTGAAACTGGTGAAGTCCACATTGATACCATATGGCTGCAGGGTTCCCAGGCGGAATATGAGTTGCTGTTCCTGCAACCTTCGGGTGGCATCATTGTGGCAGTGCAGGAGGCCCATGATGGACATGTCATCAAGAGAATGGGAGGGGGAGTGGAAATGGTTCACCACCCTACCAACCTCCGGATACAACGCACACCACCCTACCAACCTCCGGATACAACGCACACCCTCCTGCAAAAATTCCATCCCCTATTCCCAATTCCTCCGCCTCCGCCGCATCTGCTCCCACGATAAGACATTCCACTCCCGCACATCCCAGATGTCCAAGTTCTTTAAGGACCGCAACTTCCCCCCCACGGTGATTGAGAACGCCCTTGACCGCGTCTCCCGCATTTCCCGCGACACATCCCTCACACCCCGCCCCCGCCACAACCGCCCCAAGAGGATCCCCCTCGTTCTCACACACCACCCTACCAACCTCCGGATACAACGCATTATCCTCCGACACTTCCGCCATTTACAATCCGACCCCACCACCCAAGACATTTTTCCATCCCCACCCCTGTCTGCTTTCCGGAGAGACCACTCTCTCCGTGACTCCCTTGTTCGCTCCACACTGCCCTCCAACCCCACCACACCCGGCACCTTCCCCTGCAACCGCAGGAAATGCTACACTTGTCCCCACACCTCCTCCCTCACCCCCATCCCAGGCCCCAAGATGACATTCCACATTAAGCAGAGGTTCACCTGCACATCTGCCAATGTGGTATACTGCATCCACTGTACCCGGTGCGGCTTTCTCTACATTGGGGAAACCAAGCAGAGGCTTGGGGACCGCTTTGCAGAACACCTCCGCTCAGTTCGCAACAAACAACTGCACCTCCCGGTCGCAAACCATTTCCACTCCCCCTCCCATTCTCTTGATGACATGTCCATCATGGGCCTCCTGCACTGCCACAATGATGCCACCCGAAGGTTGCAGGAACAGCAACTCATATTCCGCCTGGGAACCCTGCAGCCATATGGTATCAATGTGGACTTCACCAGTTTCAAAATCTCCCCTTCCCCCACTGCATCCCTCAACCAGCCCAGTTCATCCCCTCCCCCCACTGCACCACACAACCAGCCCAGCTCTTCCCCCCCACCCACTGCATCCCAAAACCAGTCCAACCTGTCTCTGCCTCCCTAACCGGTTCTTCCTCTCACCCATCCCTTCCTCCCACCCCAAGCCGCACCCCCAGCTACCTACTAACCTCATCCCACCTCCTTGACCTGTCCGTCTTCCCTGGACTGACCTATCCCCTCCCTACCTCCCCACCTACACCCTCTCCACCTATCTTCTTTACTCTCCATCTTCGGTCCGCCTCCCCCTCTCTCCCTATTTATTCCAGTTCCCTCCCCCCATCCCCCTCTCTGATGAAGGGTCTAGGCCCGAAACGTCAGCTTTTGTGCTCCTGAGATGCTGCTTGGCCTGCTGTGTTCATCCAGCCTCACATTTTATTATCTTGGAATCTCCTACCACTATTGTTCGCTTTGATCTTGCCTGACTCTGCTCCACAGCAGAACCAGTAGTGGTGCTGTAGGCCTGGCTGCTGCTGTTTTACTCCCTGAGAGGCTATCACCCCCAGCAGTATCCAGTATGTTATACCTGTTAGAGAGGGGACTAGCAGTAGGAGACTCCTGCGGTACCTGCCTTCCTATCCTGGCAGTCACCCATCTGCCTGACTGAACCTGTGATGTGACCACCTTCCTGTAACTAGTGTCTACCACACCTTCTACCTGTCAGGGACACTGGACCTCTCCCTGATCTCCCACACCTGGCAGGAGGAGCGCACCACTGCCTGAACTGCCATCTCTGTCCCTATACACTAAGAAAGATAAAAGAATCTTACCTTTCTCATGTTACCTTGCTTCAGGAGTGAAGTCATATGCACCCAAAATAGCCTCTTTTTTTTTTACTATGTCACAATCTATAGAAACCTGTTCTAACATTGATTCATAAATCTTACGTGCTTTACCTGTGTCAATCATATCCAATTTTCCTTCAGCAGCATCATTGGTTTTGATCTCTTGTCAAATGTCAAATAAAGGATACCTCCATATCCTTTTCCTCAAATTCTGGCAGGGCTCATATAAATATAAACGCTGTTTGACTTGTCTTTGGGTTACGGCTGGATTTTCTTTGTAACAACCATATATTTTTATTTGTTTGTGTTCTTGATTATGGACTGAAAAGGGAAAAGGACTGTTTTTAAAAATTTATTATTCCACTTCTCAAAAAGGCGTCACCAAAATTCATTGTTAAGTAGTGATTACACTATTGCCTTTTCTTGTTAATCCACGGGAGGTGGACATCACTTGCTAAGCCTGTATATGTTACCCAGGATCTGTTTCATGTTTACTGTTCACAAGGGCGTAAATAGACTGGTAAATTGGAGCGTTTTTGATCACTTCAATAAAATAGTTAATGTTAGTAATGAATGTAGTAATTGGGGGGCTTGATTTTTCAACACACCACCCCCATGAAGCATGCTGTTTTGAATATCAGTCTTCTAAGCAGGCAGTCTCTAACAGCTTCTTTCCCATTTCACTTCTAGTTCTAGCTTCTTAAATGCCATCTCTTTCTTTTCCTGTCTGAAATTCTCTTGTTGTTCAAGGTCAGACTTTTAAGTATTTTTAGTTTTTTCACTTAAATTAGGATACTATAACAACACTCAGTGCATTGGTGACACTAATCATCACCTTTGTGCAGGCCTCTATGGGCATGCGTAGTTGGGCATAGCTTTTTACCCTCAGGTTCTTATGGGGCCACAGCCACTGCTACCCCAGCCTAGGTATACTTGACCCCTGGTGCAGGGGCATTGGTGTTGGCATCGCCATTATATTTCAAGCCATACCCTGTCTCTCAGTATTTGAGAATGTAAACAGAATGAATAAACATTCTCTTCAGGTCATAGTCTACTCCAGATACCCAATGGAAAGTGACTGTTGCACAGAAGTCCTGTTTAACAGAATATTTTGGTAGGTCACAGACCCCCCCAGCCCAACTGCTTATTTTGTGGTGCTGTGGAGTCATGGATCATGTATACCTTAGTTGTGGGCAATTGCACTTCCTTTTTAGTTCTTTGAAAAACTTTTAGTCATGCTTTTGGTTGTACTTCAGCCCCATGTTCCTGATCTTGGGCATCCAGTGCAAAAACAGTGTGGACAATTCAGAGGACCAGAGCTTGGGTCTGCTCCTGGACCTGACAAATTGGCTGTTATCTGGTCCAGCAACAGGCTGTGAAGGGGTCACATCCACCAACTGTTTTGCCCTTCTGCAGCTACATTTGTGCCTGGGTGTCCTTGGAGAGGGAGCACACTGTCTACCAATACTCTCCAATGCCTTTAGGGAGATGTAAACCTTGCAGGAGGTACAGTGCTTCTCTTCCAACTCAATTTTGATTTAGCCCAATCCTGCTTTCTCCTTAGCTCCTTTCCGCTTTTCATATCTCTCCCTCACATTTGATGGTTTCGTTGCCCTTTCTCAGTTGGAAACATGAGTGATGTACCAGTGGTGGTTAGTAGATGAAATATAAACCGCGTCGATTTGATGATGGGGAAAAAATATTCAGTTGTGTGTTCAGGAGCTCTTCCAGATATTTAAAAAAGGAGGCCTAATAGTGGCTCTGTTTTGGTGTTCAACAATAAATCATATTCTTTTCTAATCGGTGTTCCTGAGTTCATACAGTAAGGCTTTGTATAATTTAAATTTTTGTGCGTGAGAGATCTTTTGGATTCAGGGAATCTTCCTTCTGTGCATTACAGAGGGATCAGAGTTTGATGTACATGCTTTTCATTTATATGTCGGTTTCTTGCATTTTTATGTAATCGATTGGTAATCAACCCTTAGATTTTGTTAGGTGTGATCAATCTCCAGCTTCCAAAGTTTGGAGAAGCCCAGTATTGCAGTAATTCATGAGCAAGCTATGAATATGAATCAGATGAAAGGTTTCACAAGTTGTTCTGACTTGTTCCTGGGAATTAGGCATTGCAGTCTGAGCTAGCATTTGATGTCAATCACTAATTGCCCTGGAGATGGTGGTAGTGAGCTGCCTTCTTGAGTCACTGCAGTCCTTCGGGTGTACAGACACTCGCCATGCTATTCCGACACGAGTTCCAGGATGATGACCCAGCGACAGTGAAGAAATAGTACTGTAATTTCAAGACAATATGTTGTATGCCTCAAAGGAGAACGTGCAGATGATGGTGTTCCCATACATCTGTTGCCCTTGTCCTTCTAGGTGGTGGGGTTTCAGATTAGGAAGATACTGTCAAAGAAGTCTTGGTGAGTCACTGCCACATATCTTGTACCTTGCAGATAATACACATACTTGCCACTGAGCATTGGTGGTAAAGAGGGTAAATGTTGAAGGTGATGGGTGGTGTGCCCATTAAGCTGATTACTTTGTCCAGGATGGTGTCAGGCTTCTTGAGTGCTATCAGAATCATAGAATTTCTACAGTGTCGAAGCAGGCTGTTCAGCACATTGAATTCTCACCACCCTTCCAAAGAATGTCTCACTCAGACCGCTCACTGTCCTATTTCTGTAACCATGCATTTCCCATGGCTAGTCCATCTAGCCTGCACAATAACATGGACACTACAAGGCACTTTAGCACAATCAAGCCACCTAACCTGCATGTCTTTGGACTGTGGGAGGAAGCCACAGCACCTGGGGAAACCCACGTAGACACGGTGAGAACGTGCACACTCCATACAGACAGTTGCCCGAGGCTGGAATCAAGCCTGGATCCCTGGCACTGTGAGGCAGCAGTGCTAATCACTGAGCCACTATGCAGTCATTTTGGAGCTATTCCTTCAGGCAAATGGAGAGTATACCCACCACACCCCTGACTTGTGCTTTGTAAATGGTGGAAAGGCATTGGGGAGACAAAAAGTGAGATCCCTGTCACAGTTCCCCTAGCCTCTGGCCTGTTGTCATGGAGGAAGTACTTGTATTGTTGGTCCACTTCAGTTCCTGGTCAGTGGTAACCCCCAGGGTGTTAGAGTAGGGAGTACAGATATTACCATTAAACATCAAGGGGCAATGATGAAGTTCTCTGTTCTGGAGATGCTAATTGTCTGTCACTTTGTGTCACGAATGTTCCTTGCGTCTTATCAGCTCAAGCATCAATATTGTCCAGTCTTGCTGCATAGCGACATGGACTGCTTCAGTATCAGGGTTGCCATAAATGGTACGAAACACTATGCAGTCATAAACACAATATATTCTTTGTAATTTCTACCTCTAAGTTGTGTTCAACGCAGAAATGCTGATGTACCAACTGAAATAGTGGGGTGGTGGTATAATCAGCTGAAGGTTTTCTTGTCAGTATTTGACCAGCAGTACTGATACTTTGAGGGGTCTAGAGTCAATTTTGTGGACTCCCAGTGCAACTCTCTCCTGGCTGCCAACTATATATAACATTGTGCTGTCACCTCTGGTGGGATTGCCCCACTCTTGGGGCAGGTCATATCAAGGGATGGTGAAGATGGTGTCTAGGACATTGTCAGGTATGATTCTATGAATATGACTGTCAAGCTGTTACTTAACTAGTCCATTGGACACATCCCAGTATTGGCATAAGCAGCCAACTGTCACTGACAAGGACTTTGACAGAATTTGTCAGGGATATGTTTGCCATTGTTGTTTCCAGCCCTAGGTCAATGTCAAGGGGTCCATCAGTTTATTTGCTTTGTTTTAACATAATAGAATTACAGTACAACTGAGTGATTAACTAGGCCTTTAGCTTAACTGCTAGAGGGGTTAAGAGTCAGCCACTCTTGTGGGTCTGAGATCACTGGAGCAGTGAAGCAGGCTGATGGCATCAAACCAACCCCCTACTCTGAGAATGGAGTAGGAGTTAGGTGCTGAGGACAACCACCCTGAGGATTGTGAGGGCTTTGTGGTGGACACAGTGGATGATATGGCGTTGATCTCTGGTGAGGTTATGGATTCTGTAATCTCCTCACTGAGCCCCCCCTTATCCTTTTTGAGGAACTCCAGGAGTTCCTGGAGGAAAATCTAAGTTGTCGTGACAGGGTCTAGCTGGACTTTCAACCAGTGGAACATTTTTGAACTAGTCTTCTGTTTTGCCATGACAGTTCTGAGTGTCTCTGGAATGACTCAGAATGACTGTCAGTCTAGGTTGTTCGTTTTGTGAGGCCTGGGGTAGGACCGTCAAGAATTGACCGCCTATTTGTCACATGACCATACATCTTCTGCATCCCAGTGGCTTTCATGCGGCAGGTGCTTTGCATGGATCACCACCTGGTGTGGTTAAGTCTCACCCCATGGTGCACCAGCTGGTGTCTGGGTACTGGCATTTTTAACAACATGCTTTTGGAGGACGAGTGGTTCCGTATTTGCTTTATTCGTGCTGGGCTGGCTAGAGAAGGAAGTGGGGCTTCTCCTTCAGACTGTGATGGGAGTGGACAGACTCTTCTGTCAGAAATACACACGGGAGTCAATTAACAGATGGGAATCCAGGATTAAGGAGTTGAGAAGGAACAGCTCAACCAGGAGTCACATCTTGTTAAGGCTGATGCAGACTGGGCCCTGTGAGGATATGTGTGAAGAGAAGAATGCCATGCTGAGGGATCTGCAGCTCGGTTCCCAGAATGCAAATGAGAGGTCACGGACAGGGTTCCTTGAGGACCTGAACCATTGCTCTTCCTTCTACTTACTGGAAAGAAGATAGAGAGCCTGTCAGCAGCGCCTCATGTTCCTGGCCTGTTCTGGGTCCCTTATTTCAGAGTTTAGAGGGCATCAGGGCTCCAACGTCACCCTGTTACAGGGCTCTATTCCGTCCAAATCTATTCCACTGAGAATGCTTAGAGTTCTGTTAAAAGAACCAGCCTTCATCTCTCTGAAGGGTCTAGGCCCGAAATGTCAGCTTTTGTGCTCCTGAGATGCTGCTAGGCCTGCTGTGTTCATCCAGCTCCACACTTCTGTTATCTCAGCTGTAGATTGGCCTAGGTCCCATCACTGGCGCCCTCACTTGGCTCTTGAGGGGTATATTCCTCGGGCTGGACCGAGTTACCGTGGAGCTCTACAGAACTTTGAGACAGCCTGGGGACAAGCTATGCATGAATCCTGCAGAAATGGTTTGAGACTGGAGAGCTGTCCTTTTTTGATGCAGATTTGTCATCCCTGCTTTCAAAGAAGGGGGATCTTTTATTTACTTAAAAAAACTGGCAGCTGGTTTCTCTCCTCTGCATGGATTACAAGTTGTCTGCCAGGCTGTTGTCTTCTTTCTTTGGATCCATGCTGGACCGCATGATTCACCCCAGTCACTTCCACGTGGTCCTCGCCCAGGGGATCTACAATAATATCCACCTGGTCTGAGACCTGATCCTCTTTTCCCAGAGGACTGGTTTATTGAGTGTCCATTGTTCAGTAGAAGATTTGTATTACGATGGATCAAGAGTATCTACTCAGAACTCTTCAGGCATTCAGAATCGGGGTGATGTTTGTCATCCAGATCCAAGTTTTGTACCCCATCAGGGAGTGTCAGATTAAAGTTATTGGATCCCTGATGGCGCCCTTTCACTTTGGGAGAGGACGGTGTTAGAGTTGCCCTTTGTCTGCGTTCCTTGGGTTTGGAGCCCTCCCTGTGCCTTTTGTGGAAGAGGTTGTTGGGATTGGCTCTGAGTAGACTGGGCATTTTTATTGGCTTACGCTGACAACCTGCTCCTTACATTCACTAACCCTGCTAACCTGGGGAGGATGCACCAGTATCAGGCAGCGTACTAGGCTGCATCTTCTGCTGGCATCAACTAGGGCAAATGTTTCAGATTCATGTACAGTCCTTGGCAGGTGAATTCATTTCCAGAGGAGTTACAGGGATTTAACTGAAGCACCATCCATCTCCTCTGTCTGGACGCCCTACATCAGCCTGCCTGAAGAATCCTGTCCTGTGAATCGGCAGGAATGGGAGGCCAAAGTCTCTTCACCTAGGCTGCTAGAAATTACTACTCCAAGGGCTTTCTTACAGGAACTGAGTGCAAGTCATTAAACTTGTTGGTCACCTCCATGTAATGGCACCACTGGCCCCTTTGACCTTTCCTTCTGTTTTGTCACAAAAATCCAGAAGATGCTATTTGACATCTGGGACAAGAAGATGCAGTGGATCCCTTGAGTCTTCCCATGACAGAGGGCAGTCAGATGCTGGTGTGTGCCTGCACCCAGGTGATAAGCTTCCATCTGTGGATTTTGCAGCAATACCTTTACATGAAGCTTCCTCCCAGATGATGTGCCTTGGTGACATGTTTCTTCCGCTGGGTTTTATATAGCTCCTATTCATGCTCTTGCTCAGGATGTTGCCTGTCTTTTACCAGCTGACAGAACCAACCCTTTGCCAACTTGCAGACACAATCCTGAAAGCTTCCTCCGCAAGAGGCACAGGAAAGGCTCTATGCACAGGGTATACAGTTGGAAGACAAGGGCAGACCTGAAGCAGTCATTAAAGTAGACAACAAACAAACTCTGTGGTACACCAATTGATGCAAGCTCCCAGTCATGAGAATTTGAAAGCGGAGTACACGATTAAGGATAGGATTCTTGGTAGTGTGGAGGAACAGAGGGATCTTGGTGTGCAGATACATAGATCCCTTAAAATGGCCACCCAAGTGGACAGCGTTGTCAAGAAAGCTTATGGTGTTTTGGCTTTCATTAACAGGGAGATTGAGTTTAAGAGTCGTGAGATCTTGTTGCAGCTCTATAAAACTTTGGTTAAACTTTAGCACTTGGAATACTGCGTCCAGTTCTGGTCGCCCTATTATAGGAAAGATGTGGATGCTTTGGAGAGGGTTCAGAGGAGGTTTACCAGGATGCTGCCTGGACTGGAGGGCTTATCTTATGAAGAGAGGTTGACTGAGCTCGGACACTTTTCATTGGAGAAAAGGAGGAGGAGAGGGGACCTAATTGAGGTATACAAGATAATGAGAGGCATAGATAGAGTTGATAGCCAGAGACTATTTCCCAGGGCAGAAATGGCTAACACGAGGGGTCATAGTTTTATGCTGGTTGGAGGAAAGTATAGAGGGGATGTCAGAGGCGGGTTCTTTACACAGAGTTGTGAGAGCATGGAATGCGTTGCCAGCAGCAGTTGTGGAAGCAAGGTCATTGGGGTCATTTAAGAGACTGCTGGACATGCACATGGTCACAGAAATTTGAGGGTGCATACATGAGGATCAATGGTCGGCACAACATCGTGGGCTGAGGGGCCTGTTCTGTGCTGTACTGTTCTATGTTCTAAACTCTCCCATGTCCTAGCCCCCATGCCACACACCAGGCCTTGTTACCACATAGTGCCTAACAATAGGTAGTATATAATGGCAGGCTAACAGTCCCCATTAACAACTATTCACCCTCCCAGCCAGATTGTTTTCAACTCCTTTGTCTATCCAACTGCTCTTCTCTTTCTTTGGGCTATATTCTATCATTTACTCCCTTCCCCATCCCGCATCCTATTTTCTGCATATAAACCGACGTTTTCCTAGCTACCATCAGTTCTGAGGAAGAGTCAATGGATCTGAAATGTTAACTCTGATTTTTTTCTGCACAGACGTTGCCAGACCTGCTGAGATTTTCCGGCAACTTCTGTTTTTGTTCCACAGCAATGTAGGGGACTCTTAACTGCCCTCTGGGCAATTAACGAGTACTAAGTGCTGGCCAGTGACTCCCATAACCCATGAATGAATTTTAAAAATTGTCTTCGTACTGGAGACCATTTTCAGGAATATGGGAGAATATAAGACCAAGTGGGGAAGGTGATGATGTAGTGATATTATCACTGGGCTGTTAATCCAGTGATATAAGGTAACGTTCTGTGGGCTCGCATTCAAATCCTGCCACTGTAGATGGTGGAATTTGAATTCAATTAAATATCTGAAATGAAGAGAATAACGATTATCATGAATCCATCGCTGATTGTTGGGAAAAACCCATCTGGTTCACTAATGTCATTTAGGGAAGGACAATGCCATCCTTACCGGGTCTGGCATACATGTGACTCTTCGACTCACAGCAATGTGGTTGACTCTGAACTGTCAATTAGGAATGGGCGATGCCCTCGTTCTGTAAATGAATAAAGAAAAAAGCTCCTCCAAAGAGAAGGAATGCACACAATGGTCTCCGATTTGACTATAAGATGTTCCCATTCAAAATGATCCTTTCTATTTTTGAAAAACCCTTTTGGGAAGGATCATCAATTTTTGGGGCCTGAACCCTCTGAAAGCAGACTAATTAAATTGACATTGCATTCACATAAACTCCCCATTGTGTACAAAAGTGAATCAGCTCACATTGTATGACTTTCAGGCGTCATACACAGCGAAGGGAAGAAATAGCAGGGAGCTCGAAAGTTTGTGATATCAGCCCTTTGGAGCTTTGGGATGGGCAAGAAATCCATTGAAGAGAGGATTACTGAAGAAGTCAACGACCTTGTTAATATGATTGAAAATCATAAAGGTGAGGACTTTTGAGTTCGGCACGTACATGAAATGTTGTGATTAATTATTCACTTGAAGCTTATATCTGTACGAATGACTCTTACTTGAGTAAAACTATAATTTCCTGAAATGTACTAATATAACTCGTGCAATAGGTTTGAAACATGTTACTGGATTTGCAGCCTCTGTGGGATATAAAGCTGGCAGATTTTAATTCCATTGATACTAATACAAATAGGAATTGAATCAGTTTGATAATGTGCAGTTGATTTGCTCAGAGCTTCATTTGTGCCTGGCAAAACAATGAGATGTTACCATAAGATCTTTTGCATTAACAAAGGCAGTTGCTAGATTTGTAAGTTTTAGGGCAGAGCAGGTTATTAAAACCCATAGTATTTTTAGCTGGAAAAAACAGGGCAGTTTTGAGGTAATAAAGATGTTTAAACCCTGAGCAGAATCTTTTACAAAAAAAAGTTGCAAAAACAAAATTTCCCTTCATTGAATTTTGAGTTGGTATGAAATGTACACTTTTATGAATATGACCAAAATGAAAAAACGTTTTGTTCAGCCATTGAGTCATTACTGATGTTGAATATTCTGTTGGAAGTGTGGAAACTGTCTCCAGAACTATTTTGAAAGAAAAATGAGCACCAATCAAAGGGAAGAATAATTGAATAATGTGAATCATTGTTTTGTCGTTCCAAAATATGTACAGTGGGACATTTCAACTTTTTTAGTACAATTTAAATTCTGTAGCAATGGTATTTTCAGTTTTCTTTCTGGTCGAAAAATGGACAGGAACAGCTCACCTGCCCATTCTGTTTTTCATCTGATTTCTAACTTCAAGTGAAGTTAATGTAAACTATTTTTGAATGGTTTTTTATGAAACTGGCTTCAGATCTAAGGCTATGTGGACCCTGCCTGATTTTAAAAGTGAATATTCACTACTTTGCCCTTCATTGTGCTTCTTGTATCTCCATAGGCAGTCCCTTGGCATCAAGGATGACTTGTTTCCTTTCCATTTCATTCAGTTCTGGGATTTCTGATAAATCCAATATGTGATCTGCACATCCTGCCCTTCATCTGCGGCAGCAGGTGTTAGAAGGGTCGGATGGATGAAGTATTTGTAGACAAACACAGGGAATGCTGGAGAAACTCAGCAGATCTGGCACCATCTGTGGAGAGAGAAGCAGAGTTATCATTTTGACTCCAGTGGCTCTTCTTCAGAACTAAAGGACAATATAAAATCGGGGCTAGAATTGTAAAGGCAGTGCAGGAGCAGAGGAGCCTAGGTGTATATGTATACAGATCATTGAAGGTAACAGGATAGATGGAGGGAGCAGTAAATAAAGCAGACAGTGTTTCTTGGCTTTATTTGTAGGAGCTTAGAGTACAAGAGCAAGAAGGTGATGTTGAACTTTTACTAGACACTTGTGAGATTTTAACTGGAGTATTATGTACAGTTCACAGTGCCACATTATAAAAAGGATGCAAATGCATTGGAGAGGGTGCAGAAGCAATGAATTAGTGTTCCAGGGATTGAGAAACATCAGCAGTGAGGGTAGGTCAAAGAAGTTGGGACTGTTCTCCTTGGAGAGAAGAAGGCTGAAAGAAGATTCATTAGAAGTGTTCAAAATCATGAGCTGCCTGGGCTAGTCATAGAACATAGAACACAGAAAAGTACAGCACGGTACAGGCCCTTCGGCCCACGATACTGGGCTGTGGAATAATCCTAATCCAAAAATAAAATAACCTAATCTACATTCCCCTCCATTCACTGCTGTCCATATGCATGTCCAGCAGTCACTTAAATGTCACTAATGACTCTGCTTCCACGACTACCACTGGCAAAGCATTCCATGCGCTCACAGCTCTCTGGGTGAAGAACCTCCCTCCAACGTCTCCTCTATACCTTCCACCTAACAGCTTAAAACTATGACCCCTCGTGGCAGTCAATCCTGCCCTGGGGAAAAGTCTGACTATCAACTTTATCCATGCCTCTCATTACCTTGTACACCTCGATCAGGTCACCTCTCTTCCTCCTTCTCTCCAGTGAGAAAAGTCCGAGCTCAGTCAACCTCTCCTCGTAAAACAAGCCCTCCAGTCCAGGCAGCATCCTGGTAAATCTCCTTTGCACCCTCTCCAAAGCCTCCACATCTTTCCTATAATAGGGTGACCATTTTCGGGCGGCACGGTGGCTCAGTGGTTAGCACTGCAGCCTCACAGCACCAGGGACCGGGGTTCAATTCCAGCCTCGGGCGACTGTCTGTGAGGAGTTTGCACATTCTCCCTGTGTCTGCGTGGGTTTCTTCCAGGTGCTCCGGTTTCCTCCCACAGCCCAAAGATATGTAGGTTCGGTGGATTGGCCATTCTAAATTGCCCGTAGTGTTCAGGATTCTCAGGGGACGGGTCTGGGTGGGCTGGTCCAAGAGGCGGTTTGGACTTGTTGGGCTGAAGGGCCTGTTTCCACACTGAAGGGAATCTAATCAGAACTGGACACAATATTCCAAGTGTGGTCTCACCAGGGTTTTGTAGAGCTGCATCATAACCTCGCGGCTCTTAAACTCAGTCTCCCTGTTAATGAAAGCCAAAATACCATATGCTTTCTTAACAACCTTATCCACCTGGGTGGCAACTTTGAGGGAGCTATGCACTTGAACACCAAGATCCCGCTATTCCTCCGCACTGCCGAGAATCCTGCCTTTAATCCTATAATCAGCATTTAAGTTCGACCTTCCAAAATGCATCACTTTGCATTTTTCCAGGTTGAACTCCATCTGCCATTTCTCAGCCCAGGTCTGCATTCTGTCAATGTCTTGCTGAAGCCTGCAATAGCCTTCGATACTATCAACGGTACCTCCAACCTTTGTGCCATCAGCAAACATACTAACCCACCCCTCAACCTCCTCATCCAAGTCATTTATAAAAACTACAAAGAGCAGAGGCCCAAGAACAGAGCCCTGTGGGACACCACACAGCACTGACCTCCAGGCAGAAAATTTACCATCTACAACCTTGGATTCTCCAGCATCTGCAGTTCCCATTATCACATTTACAACCACTCTCTGCCTCCTGTCAGCCAACCAATTCTGAATCCAGACAGCCAAATCACCCAGTATCCCATACCTCCTGACTTTATGAATGAGCCTGCTGTGGGGAACCTTATCAAATGCCTTGAAGTCCATGTACACCACATCCACTGCTAGACCTTCGTCAACCTGTCTCGTGACCTCCTCAAAGAACTCAATAAGATTTGTAAGGCATGACCTGCCCCTCATAAAGCCATGCTGACTCCCTTTAATCACACTATGCTTTTCCAAATAGTCATAAATCCTATCCCTCAGAATTCTTTCCAAAACCTTGCTGACCACAGACGTAAGACTGACTGGTCTGTAATTTCCAGGGATTTCCCTATTTCCTTTCTTGAAAAGAGGAACAACATTTGCCTCCCTCCAATCTTCCGGTACGACTCCCGTGGAGAGTGAGGAAGCAAAGTTATTTTACTGCCCTTTGTTCTTAAATATATCCCTGGTGATGGTCTCACTGAGCCAGAGAGGGAAAGGACACAATCTCAATTTTCAACACAATCCTATAATGTGGAGCTAGGATTTTTCCCTGGAACATCTGAGTCTGAGGGGGTGACTTTATAGAGATGGATAGGGTGAATAACCGAATTTCTTCATGGTGACATTCTGTGGAAGTTCAATTCATGTTCTCCTCACTGGATTTATGGCGAGAACAGAACACGACACTGAAACACACCCCATATTTGTGGGAATCGTGATTTCCCATTTTAACATATCTGCTCAGTAACAATACAGTAAAATTTGTGAGTCACAGACTAACAGAATTATTACAATGCAAAAGGAGGCCATTTGGTCCATCACACCTACACCAGCTCTTCAAATCATTATCTGTCAAAATGCCTCTTAAACATTGCCAATGTGTCTGCCTCACCACCTCCTCTAACAGCATGTTCCAGGCACTTACCACCCCGCTGTGTAAAAGATTTTCATCTCACATCTTCTTCAAAGTTATGCTCTTTTACCTTCAAGCCTGTATTATCTTTCAACATGTCAATGAGTGATCTGTTTCCTGAACATGATATTTCCAAACTACTGTTGTATCTCCCAGTAAACTCAGCAGCAAAATATCGAGTGCTCTCGAATACAGTCAATGCCTTAGCTTTCACGGACATCTGGGTTGAAAGAATGTAAAATGTTCAACATCTATTGAACGAATAAATTGCTCACATCTTAGTCTTAAATGGCTGACTATATGAGACCTATCCACTCCCACTATATACATTTGCAGGAGATTATACAGCTGTAGGTTGAAATGTAATTGAACATCTCGTTGAAGTGACTGGGCGAAATTAACAGGCAGAAGCGTCCGTTGTCAAAATCATAATGTCATTTTTCACTTGTTAAGTAGAAAAATAAATCTGTCTGGCAAAGGACATTGAAAGACACAGTGAAAGGCACAGAGGGATGGTCTTGTGGCATTATCACTAGACTGTTAATCTAGAAACCCAGCTAATGTTTTGGGCACACTGCATTCAAATCACACCACAGCTTAAGGTGGAATTTTTTTTCAATAAAAAAATGGGCATTAGGAATCAAATGATGAGTGTGAATCAGTTGTGGATTTTTTGGGGGAAAAAAACACATCTGCTTCACCAATGCCCTTTAGGGAAGAAAACTGCTATCCTTACCAGGTCTGGCCTACATGTGATTCCAGACCCACAGCAATGTGACTGACTCTTAACTGCCTTCTGCAACGGACATTAAAATGCTGGCCTCACCCTAAGAATTAATTTAGAAGAGAAAGAAAGAAGCATTTCTCAAAAGAAAATGGAAAATAGCAGAATGAGAATGCTGCATAAAAACAGGAACAGAAGTTGAGGGACATAGGAGAGAAGTAGAATAATAGCAGATGCAGTAAGAAACATTAGTAAGGAAGTGAGGAGGCGGGGGGAGAAAGAGATGTCCACACACAGAAACAGTGAAAGATAAAGAGGATAGAGACAATCAAAGACGCCAATGATGAATGCACAGAGATGAGGGACCTGGTTTAAGGGGTTTGCTCTCTTCTGGTATACAGAAAGCCCTCACCGTTTAACCTGCTCAAGGGAAGGATAACCTGGTTTGCCCATGCAATGGATCACCAGCAATTAACTCTGTTAGCTTCAGGGTTTTTCTGGACCAACATCCTCATTCTATAACCTGGCTAGAGCTACATTACTCGAGACAGCAGTGAGCTCAAAGGAAATACTCTCAGCACATCAATATCTGTTTATTAATTATGCAAAGGTATCAGATGACTTGGAAACTGAACAAACTAATTCAGTTAACTGACCAAAGTAAGAACACAAAACACAAACAATTCATAAAATGGGACAGATTGCAGACTGAAGAACATAAGGTTAAAAGAAATAAAATCTAGTGTTGGTGAATCTGCCTGTCAATCTGGTGATGAAATGGCCTCCCCTCTCTCATCAAACTTGGCTCTAATTAGTGAATCACTTTTTTCTTGAATATGTTCAGCATGTGAGCATTCTCAGGCTGAGAGAGAATTCCAAACTTTAAAACATCTTTTCAGTAAAAGAAAATCTTCTCATCTAAGGGACCGCACAATGGCTAGCACCACTACACAACACCAGGGACCCAGGTTCAATTCGAGTCTCGGGCAACTGTTTGTTTGGACTTTGCAAATTCTTTCAAGTTCAGGCTGTCCTTCCACACCCACAGGGACGTATTACCCCTACCATCTCCCTGTAACCCTACATTTCCCATGGCTCATCCTGCACATCTTCGGACTGTGGGAGGAAGCTGAAGTCTGTAGGAAATCCACAGAAATACGGGGAGAACGTGCAAACTCCACACAGACAATCGCCCAACTCAGGCTCCTGGTGCTGTGTAAGGCACCTTCAGTGTTTCCTCCAAGTGTTGTTCAACATGGAGTGGTACTGATGCATCAGCTGAGAGAGCACGGTACGTGTTAATTAGCAGGGCGTTATCTTGCCCATATTTAACCTGAGGCCATAGACTTAGAGTTTGGAGTCAATGCTGAGGACTCTTAAAGCAACTTTCTCCCAACTGTATAGCATTGTGCAGCCAAATCTGTTGGATCTGACCTGACGGTTGGACAGAGTATATCCAGGGATGGTAATGTCTGCGACATTGTCTGTAAGGTATGATTTCATAAGTATGACTATGTCAGGCTTTTGCTTGACTAGTCTGTGAGGCAGTTCTCCCAACTGTGGCACTAATTAGCAATGTTGAATTTGTAATGTTGACAGTGTTGTTTCTGTCATTGTTTCCAGTGCCTAGGTCGATGCTGGGTAATCCACATTGTTTCATTTCTTTCCTAAAAATTTGTAAAAATCTGATACCACTGAGTGTTTTGCTCAGCAATTTTGGAGGAAACCACATTACTGTGGGTCTGGAGTCACATGTACATCAGACCAGGTGAAGGAAATAAGTGACCCAGATGGGTTTTTATAACAACTGACACTGGTTCATGGTCACATTCCAAATTTATTAATTTAGTTCCAATTTCATCTTTTTTCAGGAATCTGTGTACTCAGGATTTGCCCATGAGAAGAAATAGTTTCCATCAATCAAATATATCTGATGACTTTACACCTGTAACCTGCTTTAGTAAAGCTGATCTGTGGAACAAGTCTTCAGAATTTAACTTTTGTAGCTTCAGTATTAGTTTGGTGATTATGTGCTTCACAAAACTATTCCCAGACACTCAATTTAATTATTTTCAAATGTGACAATTATATTTACATTCCCTGCATTCTTGTTATTTTACTCTTACTATTTGTGTCTATTTGCATTGGACACCTGCATTTACATATCTTCCACTGTTCTAACCGTAGCTTTGACAATATTCTGCCACCTTTCCAATACCCAATGGGCTATAAAATAGCTTATTTCTTCACCATGTAATCTGGCTGAACATGAAGTTCCCAAAGTGCCTATGAGCTCAATGTCAATACTCTCAGCAGATCACCATTTATTTGTGAATTATTCAAATAAGACAACTTCAGAATCTGAATGTGCCAACTCAGAGACAGAGTTAACCATTACAGTAAAAAACACAAGGCTCAGGAGATGAACAGAGTCACTCACTGTCTTCCTAAACAAAGTTGTGTTATCATTTGAGTGAGGAAATATCTTCTCATCTTCAAAAATGACAACTCATTGATTTGTTAGTCATTCATAGCGTGCAGACATCTCTGGTTGGGTCAACACTTGATGCCCATCTCTAATTGCCCTGGAGGAAATGGTATGAGTTACCCACTTAAACACTCTGTGTGTACTTGATTTTGAATCAGAATGTATGCAGCCATAAGCACAAGAGTGAGGGTGTGGAGTCTTTGGACATGACAGAGTGTGTATATGTTAGTGTGATACAGAGCGTGGGTGAATGCATGTGTGTGAGGCAGGATATGTGTTGAGAGTGTGTGTGTACCAATGGATGACCATGTGTAATAGCAACTGTAAGTGTATTTGTGAGAGTGTTTGTATAGGAAGTTGAGAAAGCATGGGTATGAGAGCTTGTCTATATGAATGTGAGCGCAAAAGACAGACACAGCATGAGGATGTGAGTGAGTAGGTATGCATGCCAGTGTGTGAGAGAGTCAGTGTATGGATGATAGTGAGTATGGATGAGTCAGTGAGTGTGTGAGTGAGTGATCCACCATGGATGTTCAGAGGATTAGATGATGGAGAGTATTACCATGTGGTCTGTGAGAAGTCATCATCAACAAAGTTCCCATCAGAAGAATGAGCTCCTTCCACTATCGGCCCAAAGTGAGGATAAAGTAGTAGGGCATGGTGTAAAAAGGAAAGGGGGAGTTAAACAGGATGGGGGACTACATTGAGGATTGAAGATCTATTGAGTTGAGTTTCCCTCTATAAAACTGCCAGTGGTTTTTTTTCACAATAAGTCATTGCCTCCGGAAATTTCTCCATTCTTCTAAGAATCATGGTGAAATGACACATTCTTGAGTCCAACTCTCACAGAACAACAGTTGGCAATACTAACAGGATGTGAACAGCATTCCCCATTCTCCCACCCCGCCACAAGGATGAGGGTATAGGTAATGCCCAGGTTGACAAGATATGAACAGCGTTGCATTCAACAGGAGGGTAAAAGGCAGTGCAAAAGCTGACAGAATGTGAACCACATTCCCCGGAGCAGGAGGGTACAGGCAGTGCAGAAGCTGACAGAACGTGAACAAGATAGTAGGAACTGCAGATGCTGGTGAATCTGATATAACAAAGTGTAGAGCTGGATGAACACAGCAGGCCAAGCAGCAGGGGAGCAGGAAGGCTGACATTTCAGGCCTAAGATTTTTCTGAAGACTTATTATAGGAAAGATGTGGATGCTTTGGAGAGGGTTCAGAGGAGGTTTACCAGGATGCTGCCTGGACTGGAGGGCTTATCTTATGAAGAGAGGTTGACTGAGCTCGGACTTTTTTCATTGGAGAAGAGGAGGAGGAGAGGGGACCTAATTGAGGTATACAAGGTAATGAGAGGCATAGATAGAGTTGACAGCCAGAGACTATTTCCCAGGGCAGAAATGGCTAACACGAGGGGTCATAGTTTTAAGCTGGTTGGAGGAAAGTATAGAGGGGATGTCAGAGACAGGTTCTTTACACAGAGTTGTGAGAGCATGGAATGCGTTGCCAGCAGCAGTTGTGGAAGCAAGGTCATTGGGGTCATTTAAGAGACTGCTGGACATGCATATGGTCACAGAAATTTGAGGGTGCGTACATGAGGATCAATGGTCGGCACAACATCGTGGGCTGAGGGGCCTGTTCTGTGCTGTTCTATGTTCTATGTTCTATCTAAGGGTCTAGGGCCGAAATATCAGCCTTCCTGCTCCTCTCATGCTTCTTGGCCTGCTGTGTTCATCCAGTTCTACATCTTGTTATCTTAGAATGGGAACAATGTTTCCCATTGCAGGAGGGTACAAGGCAGTGAACAGGCTGACATGATTTGACCCAGATACTCCAGAGCGTGCCAAAGCTGACATGATTCAAACATTTCCCACAGCTGAATCTGACAGGTTGTGAACAACATTCTCTCCATTTGGCGGGTTTAGGCAGTGCCCAAAGCTGTCAGCATACGAGCAGCATTCTCCAGAGCAGGAGGGTAAAGGTAGTGCTGAATTTGACAGAAGGAGAAGGGCAGTGCTAAAGCTACAGGGAGCTCTGGAGAGTTTGCAACACAGTAACACTGCCCCAATCGGACAGTTCAGACAGAAGCAATGGGGAATGTGTAAGCTTAAGCCTCAGGCAAAAGTCCCGAGTTCAAGGGGAAATTGCAAAGAGATTATCCCAATAGAGGTACAGGACAGACTGATGGCCTCTTTGAGTGAAGAGGAAAGCACGGATGCTGTGAATCATAGAAAAGAAAAACTCGCTCCTGTAGGACAAGGTGAGGACTTGCAATGCCTCGATAGCACTGTGCAAACATTCACCAATTCCTGCAATATGACATTGCAATAACCACTTACATTCATATGGCACCTGTAAGGTAGTAAAATGTCCCAGGTAGTTAACTGGAACATTATGAAGCAAAAACACTGACCACAGTGTTTGGGGCGCACAGTGGTTTGCACTGCTGCCTCAGAGTGCCAGGGACTTGGGTTCAATTCCACTTTCAGGTGACTGCGTGGAGTTTGCGCATTCTCCCCATGTCTGCTTGCGTTTTCTCCGGGTGCTCTGGTTTCCTCCCACAGTCTAAAGATGTACAGGCCAAGTGCTGTAATTATGCAATAGAACATCTTTGTGCAAATATCTTCAAAATTACAGAGACAATCTCACAACAGATGTGCATCTTTGCATACCATGGGCCCAATGTTCAAGCGTATTGAAGAGATTTTTGGTTTTTATTTTACAGGTCCATGCTAAATTGCCGTAGTGTTCAGGATGCCTAGATTAAGCAGGTGGTTCTGAGGGTTGGTCTGGCCTTATTGGGTCGAAGAGTCTGTTTCTACACTGTGGGGTTTCGATTCGAAATCACATAAGAGATATTAGGTTAGATGACTAAAAGTGCACCAGTTAATCAAGACTAACAGCTGACTGACATACTTTATTGAATTTAAACCCGGCATTCTGATTCTAATATGTCGAGAAATTGACCACAGCGTTTGTGTCACCAATTTTGTGACAGTGAAAGAGGTTTACAGTCTGTATGCACACTCCTGTTCTGCAAAGGACAGGGTCTGATGTATGAATACATGCAACTGTACACGTAATTTTAAGAATATGCACATTCACAGTTACTATGTTAGGCCTCATTGGGATACTATGCTGGAAATCAAGCTGTGCTATTGTTGGAGTCATTCCAGATATTAACTATTTGAAAAGGTATACAGGATTCCCAAAGGTACTTATCTTTTAAATACAGGTTGACAGAAAGCACAGACCACGTTTCTGTATGTGACAAGAATTGCAATTTATTACAAATCAATACATTCCATCTACAGATACTGCATTATGAACTGTCAACATATAGCCAGTATTGTTAAAACTCTAATCCCTTCTCCCCCGTGGATTCTTCCGACACATTCAGACAAAAAAAAAGTGTAACAGGTAGAGGGAAAGACTGCAAAAGCAGCTCAAAGGCCCCTATTCCCAGGTTTGCTGTGTTGATCCTCTTGGTCTGTTAGGACCACGCTCCTTGAGCTACATTCTCCAGATTCCTTCAGTCACTTGCAGGAAGAATGTGGCAGCTGGCTCACAACTTGAAAATCTTCTGACTTACTTAAAACTACAGCTTGCAGCAACTGACAAGAGAAAAATGAACTACTTCTCTTTACCTGGCTTGAGATGGTTTTTCCTACAAAGTAAAGATGTAGTGTCTTTCTTTTCCAGAGATCCAATTGCTGCCCCCAAAATGCTCACACCCATAATCTGTTCGGCTACTTGGGAGCCAATCATATTGCTTTTGTAGACACCAGGCCATTGCTAGGGGCTAGCCCACAGATCAATCAGTTACTTGTTGCTGGCCAAATCTCCATTTGCACACAAGACGCCTGGCTCCAGCTTATTTGTAACTCGAAGAGCAAACAGTTGAGTCAACGGCACTTACAATTTGACAGTCAAGTTACTCACCCTTAAAAAGTGCAGTATCACTTCCACAATCCTAGGATTTTAGACCAATTCTTTTCCCATCTCAGTAAACAATCAAAAATACAGAAAAAGAAAAATATAAAATCTTCACATTTGTTTCACTAACAATGTAAGTTAGTGAGCATACGGAAAAGGAAACAGAATTTGTTGTGATACAGGGACATGGGCAGAATCTTGCGTGACTTCTGAATTTATAGAATGTAGAATTGGAGAGATGAGATGGTAGAATGTTAGAATAGCAAGTTTACATACAAAGACATGAAGGAGGGTTCCAGCACACCAGCACAAGTTATAATAGAATTCAGCAATATTACAGAGGAAAGCATGTCTCAGAGTCCAACAGGACAGGAATTCTTCACCTCAGACAGTTGCAAGGGACAGAGGTAGAGTCAGTTGAGAAAAGAGTTTGTGGCAGAGGCCTCAAAGTTCAGAAAAAAAACAAAAGAATACTGGACTGCATGTTCGCAACCCAAGGAGCATCCGTGCCATATCTCCAATTCTGCAGATCAATCCCCTATCCCCCGTGTGCCCCTGTCCGCCCAATCTCACTGTTAACCTTTATATCATTCCCATAAAGTCATTCAGCACAGAAACAAGCCCTTCAGTCCATCTAATCTGCACTGACAAAAATCCTAAATTGTGATCTAGTACAATTTTCCAGCATCTGACCCATATCCCTCTAAATCCTTCCTATTCATGTACCCATCCAGATGCCTTTTAAATGTTGTAATTGTACCAAGTTCCACCACTTCCTCTGGCAGCTCATTCTACATGCACCACTCTCTGCATGAAAAGTTGCCCATTGGTCCTTTTTAAATCTTTCCCCTCTCACCTTAAATCTATGCCCTCTCTGGCTGTGGACTCCCCAACCCTAGGAAAGATACCTTGACTATTTATCCTATCCCCTCATGATTTTATAAATCCTTAAATGTTCACCCCTCAGCCTCCAACACTCCAGGGACAAAATTCTCAACCTATTAAGCCTCTCTCTTTTGCTCAAACCCTCCAGTCCCAGCAACATCTTTGTAAATATTTTCTGAACACTTTCAGCTTTAACATCCTCCCTACAGAACGGTGACCGGAACTGTACGCTGTATTCTACAAGTGGCCTCACTTTTGTCCTGAATAGCTGTAATATAACATCCCAACTCCTAAAAAATGGAAAAATTGATGAAAACTCAAGAAACAATAAAAACTGAGAGCTGAGGATCGGTTAACCTCAAAGTAGGTTTACATGGTGAGCCATGTGTTCTCAACTGATGCAATTGAAGAATCACAACCTCCTCCAGAAGTGGGCAAAGAGGTAGCAATGGATGCAGAGGTGGGGTGTTTGCAATAAACTTCTAACAGGACCAGACAGAGTAAACAGAGGGAGGATGTTGTTTATGACTGGGGAGCCCAGAACCAGGGCTCACAGACTAAGGACACGGGATGGACCATTTAGGATTGAGATAAGGAGAAATCTCTTCACCCAAAAAGTGGTGAGACTGTGGGAAGAGAGATAACAAAGTGTGGAACTAGATGAACACAGCAGGCCAAGCAGCATCTTAGGAGCACAAAAGTGAACCATTTCAACTCCCCCTTGCAATCCTTAGACGACATGTTCATCCTGGGCCTCCTACTATGCCATAATGATGCCACCCGAAGGTTGCAGGAACAGCAACTCATATTCTGCTTGGGAACCCTGCAGCCCAATGGTATCAATGTGGATTTCACAAGCTTCAAAATCTCCCCTCCCCCCACTGCATCCCAAAATCAGCCCAGCTCGTCCCCGCCTCCCTAACCTGTTCTTCCTCTCGTCTATCCCCTCCTCCCACCTCAAGCTGCACCTCTATTTCCTACCGACTAACATTATCCCGCCCCCTTGACCTGTCCGTCCTCCCCAAACTGACCTAGCCCCTCCCTACCTCCCCACCTAGACTCTCCTCTCCACCTATCTTCTCCTCTATCCATCTTCGATCTGCCGCCCCGCACCCCCCTCATATATTTCAGAACCCTCTCCCCATCCCCCTTTTCTGATGAAGGGTCTAGGCCTGAAACATCAGCTTTTGTGCTCCTAGGATGCTGCTTGGCCTGCTGTGTTCATCCAGCTCCACACTTTGTTATCTCGGTGAGTGTGTGGAGTTCTCTGCCACAGAACATGGCGGAGGCCAAAACATTGAATGTTTTCAAGAAGGAGTTAGATATAGCTTTTGGGCCTAAAAGGATCAAATGGTATTGGGAGAAAATAGGAACAGAGTGCTAGGTTGAATGATCAACCATGATCATTTGAATGGGGAAGTAGACCCAAAAGGCTGAATGGCCTATTCCTGTTCAGTGTTGTTTAAAGTAAAGCTGGTATCATTTTTATCTGCCTGAGTAATCATTAAACAACATTAACATTTGACAAAATCAGTGATCGCTGTACCCAGGCAGATTTCAGCAATGGGCCAAAAAATTGATTGCAAGAGACATTTAAACCTAAAGCTCTTTCAGATGTAAAAAGGCAAAGGTGGTGAATCAACAAGGTTAGAAAATTGTAACAATTTTAGTGAGAGGAAGGGCATCAAAGACGGTGTGGAAGGCACCATTTAGTAAATTAGCAGCTGGATGCATCGAGGTCTACAGCGAGATGGTTGGAAATTCCAGGGTGCAGAGGATATTTCGGGGAGAAACCTAGTGTAATAGAACATAGAACATAGAAAAGTACAGCACAGTACAGGCCCTTCGGCCCACGATGTTGTGCCGTGGAATAATCCTAATCCAAAAATAAAATAGCCTAACCTACATTCCCCTCAATTCACTGCTGTCCATGTGCAAGTCCAGCAGTCGCTTAAATACTCAGTTGGTGGAGGAGAAGAGGAGGCTGGACCAACCAAGAATTTTAAAGGCAAATATAGGAGTAGGTGGGCAGTCTAAGCAGCAATTTACACACAAGTGCTGTACACCAGTAACAGCACCATGATTTGAGGAAGCAAACACAGACATGTGATTAAAGAGAAAGAGTCTCAGTCCTCAAACATGTCCTTCGATCGAGGCCAATGGGATCATCCTCAACAGCATCAGGAATGGCAAAGCTCTCATTTACAAGTGACGGTACATTCGGAGGAGGGTGGCGTGTAAGTAGGGACTTTCAGATGTTTTAAGAGGGAGTAAGTCCTGTGACAACGGCAGGAAAATAGAAATGATGTGAAAAAGGTGTTTTGATATGCTTTCCTTTGTTGGTCAGTACATGGAGTATAGGAATAGAGAGGTCATGTTGCAGCTGCACAGAACATTAGTTCGGCCACTTTTGGAACAGTGTGTACAATTCTGGTCTCCCTGCTGGAAGGGTTCAGCAAAGATTTACAAAGACATTGCCAGATGTTGGAGGGTTTGAATTACAGAAGAGACTGAATAGATTGGGGCTATTTTTCTTGGACTGTCGGAGGCCAACAGGCGGTCTTATAGAAGCTTATAAAATCATGAGGGGCATGGATAGGATAAATATTCAAGGTCTTTCCTTCGGGGTGGGAGAGTACAAAACTAGAGGGCATAGATTTAAGGCACCAGGGGAAGCGGTGGAGGCTGGCACAATTACAGCATTTTAAAGGCATCTGGATGGGTATATGAACAGGAAGTGTTGAGAGGGATATGAGCCTAATGCTGGCAAATGGGACTAGATGTATTTAGGCTATCTGGTCAGCATGAACGAGTTGGACCAAAAAATCCATATCCATGCTGTACATCTCCATGACTCTATGATTGTAAATTAGGGCTATCAGGATTGTTAGGCACAGAAAGAGGAACTAGAGAATGTGAAATGGGCTTGGATCTTGAGAGATAGGAAAACACCTGCATGAACCAATCAGGGAATATTCAGTGGACCAGACAGTAATAATAAATTTCTATCTAAGTGCTGGGATTATGGGAAGAGATATAGGAGAGCAAGGCATTGGGAATTCCAACAATTTAACTGCTTCCTAAGAAAGAATATTGAATGAACATTTGTTGAGCGCTCAGTATCCACACAAAGATATGTCAGTAGAGCCTGCTTGGATAATCCTCTGGAAATCTGAGATGCTACGTTAGGGTTGAGGTGAGGGAGTGGGGGGGTAAGCTTAAATTTTGTTTCTGAAAATGGGAAATCTGAATGGATGTCTGACATAGAACAGGAGGTAGGGCTATTGTGGAGTGATCACAGACTCACTCATGTTGACAACTGAAACACAGATATCCCATTTGCTACAAATTATGACCCCTCATTGAGTTGCATGGCATCAAAGGATGGCTGATCAGTTTTTCACATGAACAGTGGTCAATGCCCCATCTGCCCACAACCGGGATGGAGAAACTGAGCAATAAGAAGAGACTAGATAGACTTGGACTGCTTTTTTAAAGAGTGGTGAAAACTGAGGGGGTACACGTTTGAGGTGTATAGGATTATGAGGGATACAGAGAGCAGCCGTTGGTTGAAGGGTCAATCATGAGATGGCAAAGTACAGTGTGGAAACAGGCCAATTGGCCCAACAAGTTCACTCTCCGAAGAGCATCTCACCCAGATTCATCTCCCCACTCTGTCACCGCAGTTCCCATGGCTAATCCACCTAACCTATGCATCTCTAGACACTATGGCAAATTTAACATAGCCAATCCACCTAATCTGCACGTCTTTGGATTGTGGGAAGAAACTGGAGCACATGGAGGAAAACCACAAAGACACGGGGAGGATGTGCAAACTCGACACACGGTCACCCCGAGGCTGGAACTGTACCCGAGTCCTGGCCCTGCAAGGCAGTGATGCTAATCACTGAGGCACCATGTCACCATTTTTTTATTTTGAGAGAGCATTCTACACCCTGCCCCCACACTAACCTACATTTCCCACAGCTAATCCACCTAACCTGCACATCCCTGGGTACTATGGGCAATTGAACATGGCTAATCCATCTAATCTGTACATCTTTGTACTGTGAGAACAACTAGAGGAAACCTATACAGGCTTGGAGAGAATGTGCAAACTCCACACAGACAGTCACCCAAGGGTGGAATCAAACTCAGGTCCCCTGCCACAGTGAAGCAGTAGGGCTAACCATTGTGCCAATATCATGCTTAACCACTGTACCACTATGCTGCCTGGTAAGGGACAGGTGATTCAGGTGGATTTGGGAGACAACATTTTCATTCAGCAAGTGGTGGGTATCTGGAATAAACTGCCTGGGAAGATAGTGGAGGCCAAAAAGCTTACAACCTTTAAAAAAAATTTGGATGAGTACTTCAAATATCATAACATTCAGGGACATTGAATAAATGCGGGAAATTGGGATTAGCACACTTTTAGTGGTCAGTGGAGACTTGATGAGATGAAGGGCCTTTTCAGCACCATATGAATATATGACAGTTCAGAGAAAGTGTCTCACCTCCGTTTTAAATGACCCCTTAATTTCAAACTAATTCCTAGTACAAGATTCTCCCACAAAAGAAAAGATCCTCTCTGCATTTACCCTGTCAAGACACTTTAGAATTTTATCCATTTTAACCAAGGCACCTTGTGAAAACGACTGGGCTCTTGTCAGATAACACAGTGTGGAGCTGGGAGAACTCAGCAGACCAGGCAACATCTGAAGAAGGGTGCTGACCGGAAACGTCAACTTTCCTGCCCCTCTGATGCTGCGTGTGTTCTTCCAGCTCCATACTGCATTATCTCCAACTCCAGCATCAGCAGTTCTTGCTATCTCTGGATTGTGAGGGTGATTTTAGCCACGGGGTGGCACAGTGGCTCAGTGGTTAACACTGCTGCCTCACAGTGCCAAGGATTCCAATTCAATTCCGGCCTCGGGTGAGCATCGACGTGGAGTTTGTACGTTCTCCCCATGTCTGTGTAGGCTTCCGCTGGGTGCTGCAGTTTCCTCCCACAGTCTAAAGATGTGCAAGTAAGGTGGATTGGCCGTGCTAAATTCCCAAAGCATTCAGAGATGTGTAGGTTAGGCTATGTGAAATTCAGGATTACAGGGGTACAGGGATGCTCGTCGGAGGATGGATGCAGACTTGTCAGGTCAATTGGCCTGTTTCCACACTGTAGGAATTCTATAGCTCCACTATATTGACTGGAACTGGCTTAGTGCCAGGGGCTTGGATGGGGAAGAAATTAAGAATGCCCAGGGTGGTTTTTTGAAACAATATGTAAATAGTCAGGAAGGGACCCAGTATTGGGGAATGAGCCCAGCCAGGTGATCCAAGTTTCTGAAAGAGTGATCGTAATTTGATAAACTTTAAGTTACTTGTGCATAATGATAAAAATAGTCCTTGGGTAAAAGTACTAAGCTGCAGGAAGATTAACTACAATAATATTAGGCAGAAACAGGGGAATGTTGACTGTGGGCGAGTGTTTGAGGGTAAATCTACATCTGGCATGTGGCATTCTTTTAAAGGTGAGTTGATTTGAGTTCAGGACCAACATGTTCCTATGAAAATGAAGGATAAGGGTGGCAAGATTCAGGAATCTTGGATGACAAGAGAAATTGAGAGCTCAGTTAAAAAAGAGAAATGAGACATGCATAAGGTTCAGGAAACTGAAAACTGACAAAGCCCTCATTACCACAGAAAGTCACTAATGTCGAAACATTAAATGTATTCAAGAGGCAGTTAGAAATAGCACTTGGGCCAAATGGGATTGGAAATTATGGGGAAAAAGCAGGTGTCGGCTACCGAGTTGGGTGATTATGATGAATGGCGGAGCAGTCTCGAGGGGCTGGATGGCCTCCTCTTGCTCCTATCTCCTAAGTTACTACACCACTGGCAGGAGACAGAGTGTGGTGGTGGAGGGTTACTTATTGGACTGGAAGCTGGTCACCAGCAGTGTTTCACAGAGATCTGCTCTGGGTCTTCTTTTGTTTGTCATTTACAAAAATGATTTAAATGAAACTGTATAAGTCATGGTTAGTAAGTTTGAGGATGACATTAAAATTGGTAGCATAGTAGACAGTGAAGAAGGTTTCTTAGTATTACAAAGGGACTTCAACCAAATGGGTCAACAGGCTGAAAAATGGCTGATGGAGATCAATCTGGATAATAGTGATGTCTCTTTCTGTCAAATGTGGAACAGTTTCCATGTTACTGATGATTATGTCTGCAGGAATTGTGATTGGTTGCGAATCCCACCAGAATGCACGTATCAGTTGGAACGGCAGTTGGAGGTAATGAGGAACTTACAGGAGCTAGGTATGATAACAGTTGCACAAAGGGCGATAAACCAAAGATACAGTCAGGTAGATGGGTTGCTTCCAGGAAAAGTTGGAGGGGGAGGCAGGTATTTCAGGAGTCTCCTATGGCTATCCCCATCTCAGACAAGTATGCTGTTTTCAAAAATGGAGGGAGTGTTAGACTTTCAGGGGAATGTAGTACTGACAGCCAGGTTTCTGAAACCAAAACTGGCTCTAATGTAACAGGGGGTACATCAGGTTCTAAGCGATCAAATGTGATGGGAGGCTCTCCAGTCAGAGGCACAGATAGACGTTTCTGCAGCCACCAGCAAGGCATCAGAATGGTGTGCTGCCTCCCTGATGAGATATCTTGGAGAGGGTGCAGACTATCCTCAAAGAGGAGAGGGACCAGCAGGAGGTCATTGTACACATTGGAACAAATAACATAGGAAGACAAAAGGATTAGATTCTGAGGAGAGAATATTGGAAGTTAGGCAGGAATTTAAAAAGGGGGTCCTCGAGGGTAATAATATCTAGATTACTCCCGGGACCATAAGCTAGACATGGTAGGAATAGGTGGATGGAGCAGATGAATGTGTGGCTGAGGAACTGGTGCAGGAGAGAAGGATTCATATTTTTGGATCCGTGGGATCTCTTCTGGAGTAGAAATGACCCATATAAGAAAGACAGATGGCACCTGAATTAAAAGGAGACGAATGTAATGGTGGGGAGATTTGCTAGACCCAGGGAGATAGCGAGGAAAGAGAGCAGGCTGAGACTGATACAGTTGGGAAAAGGAGCAATTCAAACAGTCAGGAACAAATCAGAGAATGAGGTAGCAAACATATTTTGGAACATTAAGCTGCCAGTCCTGTTCATCCCCGAGCCTCATCTCTGCAATCGCTATTACATTCTAGTCCCATGCCCTGATAATTAAATTAAATTATAAATTAAATTACATTTATTTCAATGCAAGAGGCCTGACAGGTAAGGCAGATGTACTCAGGGCATGGTCAGGAACATGGGACTAGAATGTAATAGCGATTGCAGAGATGAGGCTCAGGGATGAACAGGACTGGCAGCTTAATATTCCAAGATATATTTGCTACAGGAAGGATAGAAAGTGGGACAAAGGTGGGGGGGGGGGCGGGGGTTACATTTTTAATTACGGACAACATTATGGCTCTACTTAGGGAGGATATTCCTAGGCATATGTCAAGTAAAGTTAATTGGGTGCAACTGAGAAATAAGAAAGGAATAATCACCTTATACAGACTGTGCTATAGACCTCCCCAGTAGTCAGCAGCAAATTAAGACACAAACAAGATCTTAGCTACCTGTAAGAATAACAGGGTGGCTGTGATAGGATATTTTAACTTTCCAAACATAGACTGGGACTGCCATAATATTAAGGGCTTGGACGAGGAGGAATTTGTCAAGTCCGTACAAGAAAATTTTCTGATTCAATATGTGTATGTACATACCAGAGAAGGTGCAAACCTTCACCTACTCGTGGAAAGTAAGGCAGGGCAGGTAACTGAGGCAACAGTGGGGGAGCGGTCCGGGGCCAGACACCATCGTTTTATTAGTTTTAAAATAGTGATGGAAAAGGATAGACTGGATCTAAAAGTTAAAGTTCTAAATTGGAGGAGGGCCAATTTTGATAATATTAGGCAAGAACTTTCAAAAGTTCATAGGGGCTGGATGTTTCCAGGTAAAGGGACAACTGGAAAATGGGAAGCCCTCAAAAATGAGATAACGAGAATCCAGAAACAATATGTTCCTGTTAGGGTGAAGGGCAAGGCTGGTAGGTGTGGACAATACTGGATGGCTGGAGAAATTGAGGTTTGGTCAAGAAAAAAAAGGAAGTCAGGAGGGCGAGAAAAGGAACATGAATCAGCGTTGGCAAATAGGGTTAAGGAGAATCCAAAGGGATTCTACAAATACATTAGCGGCAAAAGGGCAACCAGGCAGAGAATAGGGGGGCCCCCTAAAGATCAGCAAGGCAACCCATTTGTGGAACTCAGGAGATGGGGGAGATACTAAACAAGTCTTTTGTATCACTGTTTACTGAGGAGAAGGATATAAAGAATGTGGGGAAATAAATAACTACATCTTGAAAAATGTCCATATTCTGAGGTATGGTATTAGACTTTGTAAAATGCAGAAAGATGGATAAATCCCAGGGACCTGACCATGTGTACCCGAGAACTCTGTGGGAAGCAAGGGAAGTCATTGCTGGCCCTCTTGCTGAGATATCTGCATCATCAACAGCCACAGGTGAGGTGCTAGAAGACAGGAGGTTGGCTAGCATGGTGCCACTACTTAAGAAAGGCATCAAGGAAAATCAAGGGAACTACAAACCGGTGAACCTGACATCGGTGGTGGGCAAGTTGTTGGAGGGAATCCTGACGGACATGGTTTACGTATATTTGAAAGGCAAGGACTCATTAGGGATAGTTAACATGGCTTTGTGTGGGAAACCATGTCTCACAAACTTGATTGAGGTTCTTGAAGAACTAACAAAGAGGATTGATGAAGGCAGAACAGTGAATGTGATCTATATGGACTTCAGTAAGGTGTTCAACAAGGTTCCTCATGGTAGGCAGGCTGGCAAGCTTAGATCACGTGGAATACAGGAAGAACTAGCCTTTTGAATATAGAACTAGCTTGAAGGTAGAAAACAGAGGGTGGTGCTGGAGGGTTGTTTTTCAGACTGGAGGCCTATGATCAGCAGTGTGCCACGAGGATCGATGTTGGGTCTACTGCTTTTTGTCATTTATATAAATGATTTGTATGTCAGCATAGGAGATATTGTTAGTAAGCTTGCAGACAACACCAAAATTGGAGAGTAGAAGACAGTGAAGAAGGTTACCTCACAGTACAATGGGTCCTTGATCAGATGGGCCAACGGGCCAAGGAGTGGCAAATGGCTTTAATTTAGATAAATGTGAGGTGCTGCATTTGGAAAGGCAAATCAGAGCAGGACTTATCCAGTTAATGGTAAAGTGTTGCTGGACAAAGAGACCTTGAACTGCAAGTTCATAGTTCCTTGAAAGTGGAGTCGCAGGTATCTAGGATAACGAAGATGGCATTTGGTATGCTTGCCTTTATTGGTCATTGCATTGAGTATAGGAGTTGAGAGGTAATGTTGCAGCTGTACAGGACATTGGTTCAGCCACTTTTGGAATACTGCATGCACTTCTGGTCTCCCTGCTATAGGAAGGATGTTGTGATACTTGAAAGGGTTCAGAAAAGATTTATAAGCATGTTGCCAAGGTTACAGGGTTTGAGCTATAGGCTGGAGCTATTTTCCCTGCAGCATTGGAAACTGATGGGTGACCTTACAGAGGTTTGTAAAATCATGAGGGGCATGGATAGGGCAAATAGACAAGGTCTTTATCCCCAGGTGGGGAGGTCCAAAACTCAAGAGCATAGGTTTATGGTGAGAGGGGAAACATTTAAAAAGAACCAAAGCGGAAACATTTTCACACAGAGGGTGGTGTGTGCGCGGAATGAGCTGCCAGAGGAAGTGGTGGAGGCTGGTACAGTTACAACATTTAAAAAGTATACGGATCGGTAAATGAATAGGAAGAGTTTAGAGGGATATGAGCCTAATGCTGGCAAATTGGGCTAGATTAATTCAGGCTATCTGGTTGGCAATGGACAAGTTGAACCAAAGGTTGCTCTGTATTTCCATAACACTATGACTCTAAAGGCAAGGTATTGCAATTTGATACAACAAACAAGGGTTGGGCTTATACCATTAATGGTAGTGCCTTGGGTAGTTTTGTAGAACAGAGGGACCAATTGGTTCAAGTACATAATTCTTTGAAGTTTGTTTCACATATAGACAGGGTGGTTTAAAATGCATTTGGCATGCTTGCCTTCAATGCTTCGTCCTTTGAGTTAGAATTGGAAAGTCATGGTTGGGTTGTATAGGACACTGGTGAGTCCTCTTCTGGAATACTGCGTCTAGATCTCGTTGTGCAATTATAGCAAGAATATTACTGAGCTGGAGACTGTTCAAAAGAGATTTACAAGAATGTTGCCAGTTATAGAACGCTTGATTAATAAAGAAAGGCTGGGTAGGCTGGGATTTTTTCCACTGGAGCACAGGAGGTCGAGAGGAAAAACAGTAGAAGGTTATAAAATAATGAAGGGTATAAACATAGTTAATGGTACTTGACTTTTCCGTAGGTTGGGGGATTTCAAGACTAGCGAGTACATTTTTAAGGTGATAGGAGAGAGATTTAAAAAAGACATGAGGAGCAAATTTTTTTTACACAGTGGTTGGGTCACATGTGGAATGAACTTCCTGAGGAAGTGGAGGATGTGGGCACAATTACTACGTATAAATGACATTTGAAAAGTACGTAAATACAAAATGTTTGGAGTGACATAGGTCTTGAGCTGGTTGATGGGACTAGTTTAGTTTGGGATTATGTTCGACATGGGCTGGTTGGATTGAAGGGTCTGTTTCCATGCTGTATGACACTGCAACTTTGAGAGGGGCTAGGGTGGGCCTCTAGCAGAGATATTTGTATCATCGACAGCCACAGCTAAAGTGCTTGAAGATTGGATGATGCCTAATGTTGTGCCACTATTTAAGGTAGGCTGCTGGGAAATGGCTGGGAATCACAGACCAGTGAGCTTGAGGCAGCTAAGTTGTTACAGGGAATTCTGAGGGACAGGATCTACAGGTATTAGAAAGGCACACACTCATTTGAGATAGTCAGATAGGCATGGCTTTGTGCATGGGAAATTGTGACTCATGAATTAGACTGAGTTTTTTGAAGGAGTGACGAAGAAAGTTGATTCGGGAAGTACGGTAGACATTGCCTACTTGGACTTTTGCAATAGGTTGTTGACAGGTTAAATCTCATGGGATCCAGGGAGAGTTTACCAATTGGATACAAAATTAGCTTGAAGGTAGAAGGCAAAGTGTAGTGGTAGAGGGTTGTGGTAGTGGTAGACCACGAAATGACCTTGGTAAGTAGGGATAAAGGGAATCCCAAGACATTCTATACATACATTAAAAACAAGAAGGTGACTAGGAAGAAGGTAGGACCACTCAAGAATAAAGGGGAGAACTCGTGCTTAGGGGCAGAGGATGTGAGTGAGATCCTAAATGAATACTTTGTTTCGATATTCACTCAGGAGAAAGATATGGAGCATAGCGAGATTTGTGTCAAACATGTTAATATTACCAGGGTCTTAACCAAGATCTTTTGATTCCTCATTAGCCACTGGAGAGGTCTTGGACGACTGGCCTAACAGGGACAGTCAGGATAGCTTTGTGCAGGGCAGGTCATGTCTTATTAACCTGACTGAATTTTTCAAAGAGGTGACAGAGGTGATTGATGAGGGTAGACATTGTCTGCATGGGTTTTAGTAAGGCTTTTGAAAAGGTCCTTCATGGTAGGCTCATCCAGAAGATTAAGATGAGTGGGAACCACGATGATCTGGCTGCAGGGATTCAGAACTGGCTTACTCATAAAAGCCAGAGGGTAGTGGTGGAAGGGTGTTTTACAGGCTGGACTTCTGTGACTAGTGGTTTTCTGCAGGTATCCATAATGGGACCTCTGCTGTTTGTGATTTATTCATAAATATAAGTTACAGTGACGAAAACATAGATGGGTGGGTTAGTAAGTTGGCAGACGACGCAAAGATCGGTGGAGGTGTAGATAGTGCAAAAGGTTGGCAAACACCACAGGGGGATGGCGCTTCTGTACGAATGGCATTGCACACTTTTCAGTGCAATTTATTTTGAATATACATGACAATAAGAGATATTCAATTCAGTTCACTGTAGATCAGTTGCAGATATGGGTGAGAAATCACAGATAGAGATTAATCCAAGTAAGCATATGGTGCTGCGCTTCCTGAACAATATTGATATAAAGGCGGATCTTGGGGTTCAAGTCCATAGCTCCCTGAAAGTGGCCACTCAAATAGATAAAGTGGTAAAGATGTATGGCATGCTTGCCTTTATTGGTCAGGAAATTGAGTAGAATCATTATGTCAGGAAGCAGCTTAATAACACTTTAGTTAAGCCACGCTGCATTCATTCCTGGTTGCTACATTACAGGATGAATGAGGCAACTTTGGACAGGGTGCAGAAGAGATTCAGCAGGATGCTGAATGAATTAGAGGAAATGAACTATAAGGAGGGGCTGGACAAACGCTAGTTGTTTTCTCTGTAGCAGTGGAGGCTGAGGGGAGACCTGATAGAAGTCTATAAAGTTATGAGATGCATAGTCAGACAGACAATTGATGGTCCGTATATTTTTCCAGGAGTTGAAATGTCTAAAACTAGAGGATATGCATTTAAGGGGAAAGGGGGAAAGTTCATAGAACATTACAGCACAGTACAGGCCCTTCGGCCCTCAACGTTGTGCTGACCTGTCATACCAAAGGATTCAAAATTCAAAGGAAGTATGAGGGGCAACTTTTTTGCACAAGTTGTAGTGCAACTTGGAACACACTGCCAGGGGTGGTGAAGGAGGGAGATACGACAGGGGACTTTTAGACAAACACATGAACATGCAAGGAATGGAATAATATGAAACAAGGGTAGGCAGAAGGGATTAGATTAATTTAGCACCTTGTTTGTTACAACATCATGAGCCAAAGGGCTTGTTCCTGTGCTGTACAGTTCTACATTCTAAGTTCACACTGAACCAGTGAGCTGAGGAATGGCAGGTGGAGTTTAATTTACATAAATGCATTCTGGTAAAGCAAACCAGGGTAGGATTTACACAGTCAATGCTATAAAACAAGGAGATCTAGGGGCTATAGGTTCATAGCTGCTTGAACATAGAGTCACAGGTAGACAGGGTGGTGAAAGCGGCTTCGGCGTGCCAGCTTTCATCAGTCACAGCATGAGTATAGCGGATGGGACATCTTGTTGCAGCAGTACAAGACATTGGTAAAGCCACATTTTGAGTACTCTGTGCAGTTCTGGTCACCCTTCCATAGATAGCTTATTATTAAACTAGAAAGAATGCAGAACAGATTTGCTAGAATGCAACCTAAACTGGAAGGCTTGACTTATAAGGCTGAATAGGCTGAAACGCTTCTTTCCTGAAGCATAGGAAGACTGAGTGTGACCTTATAGAAATCTGTAAAATCATGTGAGGCATAGATAAGATAGATAGCCAACAGCTTTTCCCTATGGGTAGGGGAAGTCTAAAAGTAGACAGCATAGGTTAAACGTGAGAGAGGACAGATAAAAAAGGGCTGAGGGGTGGCTGGTGTCTGGAAAGGTCTGCCAGAATCAGTGGTGGAGGCAAGTATAATATCATCATTTTAAAAATTTGACAGGTACATGGAAGCAATAGGAGTGAAGGGATATGGACCAAACACAGGCAAATGGGACTGGTTTAATTATGAAAACTGGCAGCATGGACAAGTCAGGTCACAAAATCTGTTTCCATGCTGTAAACCACTATGACGCGGCTTTGTGCAGGAAAGGCGTATCTCATGAGCTTGATTGAAGTTTTGTTGAGCAAGTGACACAGATGATTATTGGATGTTATCTATAATGGACTGCAGCAAGTCTAGTCACAAGGTCCCTCATGACAGGCTGATACAAAAAGTGAAGGCACACGGATCCCCCAAAAAGCTAGTAAAATAGATACAGAATGGGTTCAGTCAGAGAAGACAGAGAATAGCAGTGGAAGAGATAATGGGAACTGCAGATGCTGGAGAATCTGAGATAACAAAGTGTGGAGCTGGAATGAACACAGCCTGCAGCCCAATGCTATCAATGTGCATTTCACAAGCTTCAAAATTCTCCCCTCCCCCCACTGCATCCCAAAACTAGCCCAGCTCATCCACCCCCCCCCCCCCACTGCTTCCCAAAAGCAGCCCACCTCATCCCTGCCTCCCTAACCTGTTCTTCCTCTCACCTATCCCCTCCTCCCACCTCAAGTCACACCTCCATTTCCTACTTAGCAACCTCATCCTGCCCCCTTGACCTGTCCGTCCTCCCCGGACTGACCTATCCCCTCCCCACCTATACTGTCCTCTCCACCTATCTTCTCCTCTATCCATCTTTGGTCCGCCTCCCCCTCTCTCCCTATTTATTTCAGAACCCTCTCCGATGAAGGGTCTAGGCCCGAAACGTCATCTTTTGTGCTCCTAAGATGCTGCTTGGCCTGCTGTGTTCATCCAGCTCCACACTTTGTTATCTCAAATAACGTGGAAGGTTGTTTTTCTGTCTGGAGATCTGTGATAAATGGTGTTCCACAGATGGGACCTCTTGTCTGTAATGCACACGATTGGAGAAGAATGAAGGTAATCTGGTTAGCATGCTTGAGGATGACACAAAGATTGGGGGAGCTACAGATAGCAAGAATAATTGCTAGAGGACACAGCAGGATAAAGACAGGCTGCAGACTTGGATGGAGAAATCGCAGATGGACTTTAATCTGGAAAAATGAAAGTGATACATTTTGCAAGTTCAAATGCAGGAGGAAAGGATACAGTAAATCACAGACCCCTTAGTAGCATCAACGTACAGAGGGATCTAGGCGCATACAGGTCCACATTTCGCAGAGGTCATTCCCTTTGATTCACCAACAAGCTATCCTGTACAACACAAACTTTCTTTTTCTGCAAAAACCTCCTTTGTGACACTTTCTTTAAGTACAGTATAAACAGTACTGTGTGGAGTTCTGGCCACCCTACTATCGGAAGGATATTATTAAATTGGACAGGGTTCAGAAAAAGTTTACAAGGATGTGCTGGATTTGAGGATTTCAGTTATAAGAAGAAGCTGGATAGGTTGGGGCAGTTTTCACTATAGCAAAAGAAGTTAAGATGTGACCTTATAGAGATTTGTAAAATAACGAAGGACACCGATAAGGTGAATAGCAAAGGTCTTTTCCCTTGGGTGGGAGTGTTCAAAACTGGGTGGAGGGGGGTCATTTCCAAGGTGAGAGGAGAAAGATTTAAAAGGGACCCGAGGGGCAACATTTTCACATGATCGTGTGTGGAATTACTGCCGGAGGAAGTGGTAACGCAGGTACAGTTGAACATCCAAAAAACGTTTGGACAGATACATGAATAGGAAAGGTTTAAAGGGATATAGGCCAAAAGCAGGCAAGTGGGGACTAGTTTAGTTTGACAAACTTGGTTGCCATGGACAAGTTGGACCAAAGGGTTTTTCCATGTTATGTGACTCTCTGACTCTGAACGTCTCCAAGCAATTGGTTAATCTTGATTTCCCTTTCATAAACCCTAAATAACTCTGTCGAATTACCTTGTATTTACCAAAATTTCCTGCTAGGCCTTATTTAAAAATATTTTCACTGTGGAATTTGTTGAGCTAAGTGGCTTGTATTTTCGTGCTTTTTACCTCCCTCCCTTCTTGAATAAGTAGGTTATATGTGCGATCATCCAATCTACTGGGAGTCTACCCTGAAGCAAGAGAGTTTTGGAAATTAAAACCAACCGCATCTCATGAGCCACTTACTTCTTACTCTGGGGAGAAGTAGTCCATCAAGATTTGGCATCCTGCAGCTCAAACTCTTCACTCAGTACCACTTCTCTGCGGAGTGCGATTTTCCAGAGTTCACACCTCCCTTCCACTCCCTCCGGAGACGTTATTCCACCCTGTACAGTGAAGACGGATACAAAATACCTGCTCAATTCATCTGCCATCACTTACATTTCCATAATCACCTCTGCAGCACACTCACTCTAATGGACCAAAACATTTTGTCAGCTTTACTGTTTATTTTTTTCCAGACAGACTGAGAGGAGCTGTTACCATCTGCATTAATATTTCTGGACAGTTTTCTCGCAGAATCTCCCTGAGCACATCTACAGGGGCTGTCGGGCCCAGTCCAAGGGACCGCCCTCATCCGGGCAGCGCGACACCGAATGGAGCGGGTTCCCCCTGCTCAAGGGGCCGGGAACCAGCGGGAACTGCAGGCACTGTCCTCGGAGAGCAGCAACACGGCGGCGGGTGGAGGGGCGGGGCCGGGACGCCGAGGGGGCGGGGACTGAGCGGCAGTGGGCGGGGAGAGATGGCCTGGGGCGGGGACTGAGGCGCAGTGGGCGGGGAGAGATGGCCTGGGGCGGGGACTGAGGCGCAGTGGGCGGGGAGAGATGGCCTGAGGCGGGGACTGAGGCGCAGTGGGCGGGGAGAGATGGCCTGGGGCGGGGACTGAGGGGCAGTGTACCTGGAGAGGTGGAGGCAGGGACAGAGGGTCAGGGACGGGAACTGAGGGGCAATGGGGCGGGGTAACGCGGTTTGAGGGTAAGGACAGGTGTGTCACGGGCCGGGATTGAGGGGAAGTGGCCAGAGGTCTGGGATGCGGCATGCCTTGTCAGGACAGAGCTATGTCTGCCTCTGGTGGGCGGGCAAGGTCAGAAATGACACACACCAGCTTATAAATTCAACAGCATCATCAGAGCAGGATGCAGCTTGTCCTCCTGTGTTCACCCAGCTCTACAACCTGTTATCTCAGATTCTCCAGCATCTGCAGTTCCTACTATCTCTACAAATCCAACGGGTTTATTTAAAAACAGAAGCTTCCGGAGCGTAGTGTGTTCGCCAGGTGAGATGAGCACGAACTACAAGTAAAAGATCACAGGGTCACACTGAGGTTTGAGGGGGCGTGGATATCGGTTTGAGGGGGCCGAGCTCTTACGCCATCACCGAGCGCCCCGTACCTATTCTGACGCTTTTTAAAAAACGTCACTGCAGCTTGCCTCACCCACTTCATCAGTGAGACCCTCTACTATTGATCCTTTCTGACCTCTAACTCCTTCTTCAGGAGCACCCCGGCATAAGCCTGCTTCTAATTGGCTCCGGCTCTTACTTGCCTGGGGACTGATTGCGCTGTGATTGTGTGTCTCGGATCATTGTCTAAGCATTGATTGTCTGTTCACTTGGGAGGGAGACAGGGGGCAGGTACAGGGGCGTGGGAGAGACAGGGGGCAGGTACAGGGGGCGTGGGAGAGACCGGGGGCAGGTACAGGGGGCGTGGGAGAGACCGGGGGCAGGTACAGGGGGCGTGGGAGAGACGGGGGGGCAGGTACAGGGGGCGTGGGAGGTACAGGGGGCGTGGGAGGTACAGGGGGCGTGGGAGAGACGGGGGGCAGGTACAGGGGGCGTGGGAGAGACAGGGGGCAGGTACAGGGACGTGGGCAAGGGAGGGTGTGTAGGAGAGCGAGAGGGGGGCAGATACAGGTGTGTGGGCAAGGGAATGTGGGTGGGAGAGAAGGGCAAATACAGGGGTGTGGGCAAGGGCGTGGGACACAACAGTGAGAAAACAAAAGAGACGCTGGGGTGAGAGAGTTCAGGGTCAGAGAGAGGGCAAAAGAGAGACAGACACTTGCTGGGGAGAAAGAGAGAAACGAGGTAGGGAGGCCAGAATACAGAGAGGGAACCGGAGTCTGGGGGCAGCTTAAATGGGGGCTGTCTTGGGAACTTTGATCTGGCTGCACGAAGAGGAGGAGGAGCGGCAGCAGCAGCAGCAGGATGAGCTGGAGCAGAGGCACCGAGAACAGTGGCAGCTACAACGCAAGCTGACCACCCAGAAGCGGGTGGTAGGAGCCAGTAGGCGCTCGCAGGCCAAGGAAAGGACTCGGCGGAGGCTGTACCCTGCCAACCGTGTTTACCGGCCCCGGGTCACATTCCTGGAGTTGTCCGAGGAGGAGTGTCTGAGGAGGCTGCGCTTCTCAAAGCAGGCGGTTAGCGACCTGTGCGGCCTTCTGCAGCAGGACCTGATGCCAGCCGGGCCTGGTGGCCATGCCCTGCCGGTAGCTGTAAAGGTGACCACTGCCCTGAACTTTTTTGCTTCTGGCTCCTTCCAGGGGGCTGCCGGTGACATTTCTCGCATCAGCCAGTCGGCAGTGCACAAGTGCATTAAACAGGTGACAAACGCTCTGTTTGCCCGAGCCAATGACTACATCTGTTTTCCAATGGATGCAAGCAGTCAAAATGACAGGGCGGCAGGATTTTCTGCCCTAGCAGGCTTCCCCAGAGTACAGGGGATCATAGACTGCACTCACATCGCCATCAAGGCCCCAGACAATCAGCCAGCAGCTTTCAACAGGAGGGGCTACTACTCCATCAATGTGCAGCTTGTTACAGACCACGGTCATCGAATTATGCAGGTCTGTGCTCGCTTTCCTGGCAGCTGCCGTGACGCCTTCATTCTGCAACAGTCCACCATCCCCCCACTCTTCAGCAGCTGCCAGAATGTCAAAGGCTGGCTACTCGGTGACAGAGACTACCCCCTCCACACGTGGCTGATGACTCCGCACCCCAGCCCCAGCACGCCTGCCGAGCTGCGGTATAACAAAAGCCACGAGGCTACCAGGAGGGTCATCAGGCGTACCTTGGGACTCCTGAAGCGGCGCTTCCGCTGCCTGGACCGGTCTGGTGGTCCTCTGCAGTACAGCCCACAGAGGGTCTCCCGTATTGTGGTTGTTTGCTGCATCCTGCACAACTTTGCTGTGCAGAGGGGACTGCAGCTGGAGGAAGAAGTGCCCGAAGACCTCTCCTCATCTGATGAGGAAGATCTGGATGATGGAGAGGAAGGAATGGATGAGGAAGACACAAGTGAGCAATTCTTAGCCCAGGATGTGAGGAGTCAGTTCATCACTCAGTGCTTCAGTTGATTCACTTGGTTCTTCCCTCACGCAACTGAACAGTTCTCAGAACCTTCCAGTTCCCATTTGTTCATTTTCCATACTTGGAGCCAGGGACCAGGTGTGTGCTGCACAGACATTGCATCCTCAATGCCTGCTGTGAACTGCAGGGACATTCGCTGATGCAAATCAGTGACTTATTTAATGGTGAATGCAATAAAAGCCTCAACATTATTTCTCACCCACTTTGTCAATGCAAAATGCTTAAACAAATATGAATCAAAGCTACTGTCCCTATGAGTCATGGTGGCAAAGTTGGGGGAGAGCTTCTTAATTTGGTTCTGCGATGGATGTTTGTCAAGGGCCTTGTGAGGGAGCAAATTGGGGAGGATAACGTGATGTGGGTTTTGGGGCAGAGGCGCATCAGTCCCAATGATCTGCAGCATTACCACTGAAGCTCCAGTCCACATGGCTCAGCAGCACCCTTGCTGAGGTGCATACTAAACTCTTAAGATCCACTCTGTGACTGTTGTACAAACCTTTGTCTTAATAAACCTTTGTCACTTTTCAGACCCCTGTATCAGGCACCATACTGGTTCCTTGCAGGATGTAGAGCTGTCCATACTATAGGGCAGCGAGTTTACTTGCTGACAAGTTGTCTCCTTGAATACCTTGCCATTGCTAACCCCTGTCTGACCAGTTGTGTGATTCACCACTTCCAATCCATTGTCTGTTCAAGACGAATACGTTGGTTTGGAGCCAAATTCAGCCACTGAACAGTACCATTGAATAAAGGCATGGATAATCTGACTATAACCTCAATTCTGAACTTCCACCTATGCTGATAAACATTTACTCCCTTTGCTTAATCAGAATCTCTCAATTTCTCTCTTCAAAAATATTCAGTGACTCTGTTTCCGCTGAGGAATAGTGTTCCAAAGATTCCCAATACTTTTTGAGAAAATATTTCTCCTTATCTATCTTAAATGGGCGACCTGTTATTTTTAAACAGTGACCATCTCATTCTATTTTAATCAGCTTTACGCTCATTCTTCTACATTTTCCCACCCATTTTTGTGTCTTTTGCAAACTTGGTGGTAGTAAATTCGTTTCCATCATTTAAGTAGGTGGCACGGTGGCTCAGTGGTTAGCACTGCAGCCTGACAGCGCCAGGGACCTGGGTTCGATTCCAGCCTCCGGCGACTGTCTGTGTGGACTTTGCACATTCTCCCCGTGTCTGTGTGGGTTTCCTCCGGGTGCTCCAGTTTCCTCCCACAGTCCAAAGGTGGATCAGCCATGCTAAATTGTCTGAGTATTCAGGGGTGCGTGGGTTATAGGGGAATGGGTCTGGGTGGGATGCTTCAAGGGGCAGTGTGGACTTGTTGGGCCAAAGGCCCTGTTTCCACACTGTAGGGAATCTAATCTAAGTCATCAGTATATACTGTAAATAATTTGTGGCCCCAGTCTGATCCCTGTGGTACTCCGTTACGTGGAGGTTTCCATCCTGAAAATGCTCTCTCGTCCTACTGTTTGTCTTCTATTAATAAGCTATTCATGTTAATTGCTGCTTTCAACATTCTGGACTGTCAGTGAGCAACCTTACATGCGTTACCTTACCAAAAACCTGGAAATCTAAATAAGTTACATATACTGGTTAACACCTCAAATAATCCTAGTAAATTTGTCAGGCAAGATCTCCCCATCATGACTCGACCTTGATTATGCTGTGCGTATCTAAATTTTCTGCTGATGCTTCCTCAATAATGAGATGCTAGATTTTTCCAGTTAGACATTAGGCAATGTCTCAGATAGTAGGAACTGCAGATGCTGTAGAATTTGAGATGACAAGGTTTACAGCTGGATGAATACAGCAGGCTAAGCAGCATCAGAAGAGCAAGAAGGTAGATGTTTCCGGTCTAGGCTTTTCTTCAGAAAATGGTCTAAGCCTGAAATGTTACCCTTCCTGCTCCTCTGAAACTGCTTGGCCTGCTGTGTTCATCCAGCTCTACACTCTATTAGGCAATGTCTAACTGGTCTATAATTGCCTGTTTTTGTCGCTTTCCCTTTTTGTAAAAAGGTGTGACATTGACAGTTTTCCCATCATCTGGAGCTTGTCCAGATTCTAAGAATTTTTGAAAGTGCATCTAGTATCTCCATAGCTATTTGCTCGACAAAGTGCTCCCAGAGCTACGTGCAGGAAAATACAGCAATAGGAGGATAAGGCAGATGAATGTTTAGCTGGAAAGATGCAGGAGGGAAGGATTTAGATTCCTTGGACACTGGCTCGAGGGAAGATGGCATCTGTGCAATCCAAATGGGTTATAAGTGAACAGAGTTGGGATTGAATTACTCATGGGCTGTTAGTGTCACTGTGCAGGCCTTGAAATAATTGGCAGGGGTATGAGACACCATAGAATAGGATATCAGGGCTTGTAAAATACCTAGGGGTGCAGCTGGAACTTGCATAAAGAATTGTAAGCTAATAGATGAAATCACAGTAGGAGAGAAAACAATAAATTCCAAAATAAAGTAACATGCATGTCTGTAAATACACAGAATACAGTGAAGGTGTCGGGATATGAATGAATTACAAAGTGGAATTATAATGTTGTAGCAGTGATGGAAACCTGGTTCAAAGAAGGGCAAGATTGTGTGTTAAATATTTCTGAGCGTAAATTGTTCAGGAAAGATAGAGAAGGAGAATATTTCTGAGGTTTCAAGGACAGAACCAATTTGGATAAAGCTATGGAATAAGAAGAGTGTAATTACATTGCTATTCCATAGACAACAATTAGTGGAAAGGATGTAGAGGAACAAATCTGCAGGGCAAGTAGAGAAATGGCAACATTGTGGAGTAGATATAATGGGTAGTTAAATTACCAAAGTGTAGATTGTGATACTGGTGTGTAATGGATAGCGAAGGCTAAATATTCCCAGATTGTGTTCGCGAGTGTTTCCAAGTTTGTATCTAATCCAACAAGGGAGGAGGATGCATGTTGGACTTGGCCCTTGAAAATGAGGTAGGTGAAGTGGGTCAAATGTCAGTGGGGCAACATTTAGAAGACTCTACAATTGGATCATAAGATATAGGAATAATGTCGAAAAATGACATGGAACATTTCCAGAGTAAGGAAAATCAATTGGCAGAGAGCTGACTTTAATGAGGCAAGAACAGAGCTGAGCAGGATGAATTGGAACAAGAGCTGGGTTGGAAAACCAATAGAAATAGGCAACCTTCAAAGAGGAGACTCGTTAGGATACAGTTGAGGTATATTCCCTCTGATGGAAAAGGTAGGACAAAAAAGAATTCACTTGGGACAAATGAGGTAGAAATTAACATTAAAACATTAAATTAACATTATGACAGGTGTAAGGCAGGAAATACACTTCACAATCAAAAGGCACACTGAAACATGGAGGTGAGAAAACAAATAGCAGGAGAAGAAGGAATTCTGACAGAAGCCTGCAGTTACTATAAAGGGAAATCCCAAAGTCTTCTCTGTGCATATAAACATCAAGTAATTGATTATAGAATTTTAAATAAAAGGCAAACGTTTATACGATCTGTAAGAGAAACCAGAGTGTCAGGGTCGTAGGGTTGGTCAGAGACCACAAAGGAGATTTATGAGTGGAGTCAGTGGCATGGCTAAGACATTAAATAAATACTTTGCATCTGTCTTTACAGGATGCTACTCAAACGATGGTGACAGAGAAGGAAACTCTGCTATTAACGAGGATTTAAAATTAATAAGGAAGAGCCTTGGATAGATGGTTGGTACTTTAGTCTGATGAGGCACTGGGCCCAGATGAGATGCATCCAGGGATTTTCAACGAAGTGAGGGTAGAAATTGTGAGGGTAGTGGCCATAATCCTTCAGCCTGAAGACTGGAGAATTGCAAACAATGTGGCCTTGTTCAAGAAAGGTTCAAGGAAAATTCCAGCAAGTACTGACGAGTTAATTTAACTTTACTGCTGGAGTAACTTCTAGAAATAATTCTTCAGGAGAGAATTAGTAACGAGAAAGAAATGGATTGATTAAGAAGACTCCGGCATGGATTTCTGAAGAGAAAATTATGTCTCGAGCTTTTTTTTGATGAGGTATCAGAATAGTCAACACACTTGATGTGGTGTTTATGGATTTCCAGAAGGTGTTTGATACAGTACCACACAATAAACTTGTGAGGAAACCTAGACATACAACGTTGGCTGAGTGATAGAAAACATAGAGAGTCAACAAATATTTTTCAGGCTGGAAGAAGATTTGTAATGAAGTCTCCCAGGGGTCAGAACTGGGCCCTCACTTTTTCTGGCACATATTAATGATCTGGATCTTGGTGTGCAAGGGACAATTTCCTTGTTTGCAGATGACACTCAACTTGGAAACATTTTAAGCTGTGTGGAGGACAGTGTGCGATCAAAAAGGACATTCTCAAGTTGATGGAGTGGCACACTTGTTCGGGGGGAGCAGGTGAGGTTTAATGAAGAGAAGTGTGAGGTGATGTGCTTTATTCAGATGGACAGTGAAAGACAACGTAAAATGGAGGGTACAGTTATTAAAGGGATCCAGGAGCAGAGGGATCTTAAAGTGGCAGGACCAGTGGAGAGTGATTAATAGAGCATGCAGGGCAAAAAGTACAAAAGCAGGAAGGTGATACCGAACTTGTTTGAATCACTATTGGATCTTGACTGAAGTCTTGTGTACTGCAGTGGACACCACATTTTAGGAAAGGTGTGAATGCTGTGAATAGAGTGAAGAAGTGATTTGTAGAATGGTTCCAAGTGTGAGAAGCTTCAGTTATGAGAATAGATTGAAGCATTTCAGACTGTTCTCCCTGGAGAGAATCTCCCGAGAGATTGGAACACCAGGGACCCGGGTTCGCTTCCACCCTCGGGCGACTGTCTGTGTGGAGTTTGCAAGTTCTCCCTGTAAATGCGTAGGTTTCCTCCCACAGTCCAAAGATTTGCAGGCGAGGTGGATTAGCCATGCTAAATTGCCCATAGTGTCCAAGTATGTGTGAGTTAGGTGGATTAGACATGAGAAATGCAGGAAAAGGGTAGGGCAATTGGTCTGGGTGGGATGCTGTTTGAAGGGGCAGTGTAGAGTTGGGTGAAAAGGCCTATTTCCACACTGTGGGGATTCTATGATTCTGAGGTTTTCAAAATCATGAGTGGGCTAGACAGTAGATAGGGAGAAGCCATTTCTGCTTGTAATAATGAGAGAGCGTACATTTTTGATTTTAAGAAACACTTCCACACAGTGAGTAGTTTGGGTCTGGAACACACTGCCTGGAAGTCTGGAGACAGCAGGTTCAATTCACATAATGAAGAGGGCATTGGATATCTATTTGGATAAATATGGTGAAAAGGCAGGAGATTAGCACTACGTAATATAACTAATGTTGGCATGATGGGCTGTTTAGCCTCTTTCTACACCTTAACCATTCTGTAATCTCAAGCATTAGCAGATGCTTCCCTTCTGCATCAAAATACTCAAAACTTTAAATGGTCTGATTCCAAGCTCAGGATAAGGGCTGCAAATATATAGGAACACCACCATCACCTGAAAGTTCCCTTGCAAGCCACGCACAATACTGATTTGGACAAATATCATTATGCTTTCATGTCTCTGGGCCAAAATCCTGGAATTCCCTCCCTAATGGGCATTGTGTGTCTACCTAGAGCACATGAACTGCAATGATTCAAGGAGGCTGCTCAACAACACTTTCTCAAGTTCAATTAGGGTTGAATGCTGGCCCAGCCTGCAACACCTACATCCCAGGAAAAATCCTTTTATATAAATTCTTAATTGTCCACACCATCTTTCCCTACTTGGTACCTTTGTAGGCAAAGTGTTCTTTTTGTATTAAAGCTACAGATAATTCTTTTTTCAATTCAATCTTTCCTAAAGATTCTTTAGACATTCCTATCATTGCAAATGGTTTCACATTTAACTTCCAATAATTGGCTTTAATGTTTCCAGTCTTATTATGATGGAAGCATAGTAACTTCTTGGCATCACTTTGTGTTTCCAAACATGCTTCTGTATTACTTGGCATCCTGTCTATCCTGTCAAAATTGTTTCTTTTACACCCCTCTTTGCTCCAAACTGCTTCATGACCAACAGATGTTCTCTAATGGTCTTATCTCTTTCGATTTTAATTTTTTTTTTACTTCAATCTTTCTTTCCCTCTCAAATTTTCTGAATTCCAACTGGCCAACTGGAACCAGTATGCATTCTCCATAGCATCCCTGCAGCATGGAAACAGGCCCTTCAGCTGAACAAGTCCACATCGACTGTCAGAGCACCCACCCAAACCCACTCACCTATAACCCACCTAAGTTATACATCCCTGAACATTACGGGCAACTTAGCATGGCCAATCCACCTAGCCTGCACATCTTTGGACTGTAGGAGGAAACCAGAGCACCTGGAGGAAACCCATGCAGACATAAGGAGAATGTGCAAGCTCCACACAGACAGTCGCCTGAGACTGGGTTTGAACCAGGCACTGAGAATTCTGAACATGGATATTGGAGTGGGGACCTGGTGACTTTGGCTTGTTTGCTGCTGCAAAGGATCTCCATACTGGACATAATACACCAATGTCTCAGGGTACACTCCATGGGCACCAGGCACATGACCTGGCACCTTGACATGTGCCAGCCTCTGAGAACCCTCAAGACACATCTCCACTCCACTCGGAAGATGCTTCTATACTTCAATTCTGCATCTCATAGTGCAACAGCAAACATCTTCAAAACACTACAGCAAGGACACTGTGCTCAAGGACTTGGACCCATAGACTGGGCTGGGTTGAATCTCAGTTATTATAGGCATAAAGCCAGGAAGATTGGCATAGTTGACAGCAGTCCTCAGTCGGGTTGAAGGAGATAGACTTTGGTCAGTGGGTCCTGACAAGGGCACCTTCTGATAACAGCCCAGGGGCCTGGACATGGTCATTCAGCTGCTCAGGACCATCAGAGACAGGATCCTGTCCTCATAGAATCCCTACAGTGTGGAAGCAGTCTGTTAGGCCTATCGAGTCCACAGCAACCCTCTAAAGGGTATCCCACTTAGGTCCACTCCACTACCCTATCCCTGTAACCCTACACTTTCAATGGCTAATCCACCTAGCCTGCACATCCATCTTGGCTCTTCCTGCCCTCTGTTTTATCTTCCTCCTGAAATGAGAGAAGTATTATTGGACATGAAAATGGGTGACATAGATGTCTTTTTAGTGGTGTGAGGTGATGAGATTTCTCAAGCAAGTAAGTGGGCAGCTCAGAGGGCACACTGCATTGGTGGTATCATGGGTTTGGATGGGTGAGATCGAATGAGGGAAGATGTTGCAAGTGATACTGGGAGTGGTAGAGAGTGTGCTTTGCAGGGAGGTGGGTACGGTTGTAGAGATAGCATGAGTGCAAGGTATCAGAGAAAAGAAGTTTGCAGAGTGGAGATGGTCGTTGACATTCTACCTGCATCGTTTGGACATCCAACCAAATGCAGAGACTGCAGTGATCCATGTGCCACGTCTAGTGCCGTGACTAGTGTTCCCTCTAAGCTGCAAACTCTCCCCCTGCTACCATGCCCCCATCTTCCAGGATCTCCAGGGGACCTGACTGCAAAGCAAGATGTTAATCTTCCCTTTCTTGCCACATATAATCATAGAATTCCTACAGTGTGGAAAGAGGCCTTTTGGCTGAACAAGTGCATACTGACCCTTAGAAGAACATCCTACCCAAATGCATCCCCACCCCCTACCTTTTCCCTATAACCCTATGTTTCTCATGGCTATTACAACTATCCTAGACATCCCAAAATATCATGGGCAATTTAGCATGGCTAATCCACCTAGCTTCCACATCTTTGAACTGTGGGAGGAAAGCGGAGAAACCCACACAGACTCAGGCAGCTTAGAGGGAACACTAGTCATGGCACTAGACCTGACCCAAGGCTGGCACATGGATTGCCGCAGGGAGATTGTGCAAACTTCACAGACAGTCACTTGAGGGTGGAAGTGAACCCATGTCCCTGGCACTGTCAGGCAGTGGTGCTAACCACTAAGCCACCATGCTGTTCTATCTGAGGAAAATATCAGGAACAATGTAGGGCAGCCTCTGTACTAACTGTGTTTTTCTGTGCCCACAACTGCCTCATAAAGATGCCACCATCAGGATTCCGCCACCAACAATATATCCTTCCTACCTGTGTCAGCACTCTGTAGGGACCATTTCCATTCAGAACAAACTGATCCACTCCTCCATGACTCTCAATATATCCTCAGTCTCCCATGGGACTTTCCCAATTGTAGAAGTGGAAACATTTGCACATTCACCCTCTCTTTCCTCAGTGCTCAGGGCCCCAAACATACAGACCTTAAGAACTAGGAGCAGGAGTAGGCCATCCGGCCCCTCAAGCCTGCCCTGCCATTTAATAAGATCATGGCTGATCTTTTTGAGATTCAACTCCACTTACCCACCCACTCACCATAACGCTTAATTCCTTTACTGTTCAAAAATTTATCTAGCCTTGCCTTAAACAAGTTCAGTGAGGTAACTTCAACCGCTTCACTGGGCAGGGAATTCCACAGATTCACAACCCTTTGGGTGAAGAAGTTCCTCCTGACCTCAGTCCTACATCTGCTTCCCTTTATTTTGAGGCGATGCCCTCTAGTTCTAGTTTCACCTGATGGCAGAAACAACCTCCCTGACTCCACCTTATCCTTCCTAATCTTATATGTTTCTATAAGATCTTCGAGGTGAAGCGGCATTTTACTTTTGCTTCCTTTGATCCAGCCAAACATATTTCCTACTCATCATGTTGTCACCGTTTCATTGGTGAGACCAAACAGACTAAGTGACAGCTCTGTGGAACATTTCTCTGTAAGAATGACTCCAACCTTCCAGTTGCTTGCTATTTTAGTAAACCACTTCATTTTCTGTTGAGGCAGTTCTCATCCTTCAAGACACAACATTGAGTTCAACTATTGGGGACTATTAACTCTGTACTCTATTCTGATTTTACAGACTTCACCCCTCTCTTTTCTCTGTGTGTTTTCTCTCAGCAAAGCTAATCTACTTTTGACAAGTGACAGCTATTGCAAGCACATATTTAAAATCAAGATCGCTCCTTACTTGAATTGCACTTCCTTTGTCTTTTGTTCTGGACAGTCTCACCATCTGTTCCACACACTCCTCATCTGCCCCTTTGTCAACAACATAAAATCCATTGTTTCACAGCCCTTTTCTTTTCTGAAGAGTCATACTTGACCAAAGCATTAACTTTCTTTCTTGCTCCACAGATACTGTCAGACCTGTTAAGTTTCTCCAGCAAATTCTGTTTTAGATCAGATCAGCACGATTTTGTTTTTAGAACTTCCCGGAAATGTTCAGAAACAGAAGCCTAGTGGCATGTAGGAATTGATGGAAATTTTGTGCTGAAGAAGTCAATCTGAAGGAAAACTGATAAAAGACAAACAAAGACTGCGGAACATGGAATTTATAACAGTGCAGCACAGGAATAGACCCTTTGGCTCACCATTTCTGTGCTGAACGTGGTTAATAATTGTTTTACATAATCTAATTCCATTCAGTTGCACGTTGTCTGTATCCCTCTTTCACTGCCTGTCATATGTGAATGCTGCACTTTTATATTAAAAAAGTTTCTGAAGAAGGGTCTAGGCCTGAAATGTCAGCATTTGTGTTCCTCTCATGCTGCTTGGCCTGCTGTGTTCATCCCGCTCTATGCCTTGTTATCTCTGTAACTCACTGACAGTTGTGTCTACGCTGTTGCTTTGTTTGAGTTGTTGGAGAAGAAAATGAAGATGGCACAGAAATGTATATGTGTCTGTGTGCCTATATGTGCATGTGCCTGTGTGCATGTGTGTGAATATATCTGTGTGCATTTGATTATTCAAGAGTGTGTGTGTGTGTGTGTGTGTGTGTGTGTGTGTGTGTGTGTGTATATCTGTTTATTTCACTGTGTTTCGAGTGGACTTCGCTCAGTGAATTTGCTGATTGGTTTATGCAATTGGAACCAATTGCGGATGTCAGAAGTGACCAGCTTATCAACAACACTCTGATCGGCTCCTGAGCAGGTGAACAATTTGGATGTGAACCATACAGGGGACAAAAGCTTCAGACTGCAGAAAAAGGATCTCTCTCTTTCTCTCACTCTCATGGTCCCTCCCTCTCTTTCTGTCTGTCTGCAGTGAAATAGCCAACACCTGAAAGGTAGCTAATAAAATGTGAGGCTGGATGAACACAGCAGGCCAAGCAGCATCTCAGGAGCACAAAAGCTGACGTTTCGGGCCTAGACCCTTCATCAGGGAGGGGGATGGGGGGAGGGAACTGGAATAAATAGGGAGAGAGGGGGAGGCGGACCGAAGATGGAGAGTAAAGAAGATAGGTGGAGAGAGTATAGGTGGGGAGGTAGGGAGGGGATACGTCAGTCCAGGGAAGACGGACAGGTCAAGGAGGTGGGATGAGGTTAGTAGGTAGCTGGGGGTGTGGCTTGGGGTGGGAGGAAGGGATGGGTGAGAGGAAGAACCGGTTGGGGAGGCAGAGACAGGTTGGACTAGTTTTGGGATGCAGTGGGTGGGGGGGAAGAGCTGGGCTGGTTGTGTGGTGCAGTGGGGGGAGGGGACGAACTGGGCTGGTTTAGGGATGCAGTAGGGGAAGGGGAGATTTTGAAACTAGTGAAGTCCACATTGATACCATTAGGCTGCAGGGTTCCCAGGCGGAATATGAGTTGCTGTTCCTGCAACCTTCGGGTGGCATCATTGTGGCACTGCAGGAGGCCCATGATGGACATGTCATCTAGAGAATGGGAGGGGGAGTGGAAATGGTTTGCAACTGGGAGGTGCAGTTGTTTGTTGCGAACTGAGCGGAGGTGTTCTGCAAAGCGGTCTCCAAGCCTCTGCTTGGTTTCCCCAATGTAGAGGAAGCCACACTGGGTACAGTGGATGCAGTATACCACATTGGCAGATGTGCAGGTGAACCTCTGCTTAATGTGGAATGTCATCTTGGGGCCTGGGATAGGGGTGAGGGAGGAGGTGTGGGGGCAAGTGTAGCATTTCCTGCGGTTGCAGGGGAAGGTGCCGGGTGTGGTGGGGTTGGAGGGCAGTGTGGAGCGAACAAGGGAGTCACGGAGAGAGTGGTCTCTCCGGAAAGCAGACAGGGGTGGGGATGGAAAAATGTCTTGGGTGGTGGGGTCGGATTGTAAATGGCGGAAGTGTCGGAGGATGATGCGTTGTATCCGGAGGTTGGTACGATGGTGTGTGAGAATGAGGGGGATCCTCTTTGGGTGGTTGTGGCGGGGGCGGGGTGTGAGGGATGTGTTGCGGGAAATGCGGGAGACGCGGTCAAGGGCGTTCTCGATCATTGTCGACCCATCGTCTCAGCCTGCTCCTGCCCCACCGAACTCATCTCCACCTATCTGGACTCCATTGTCTCCCCTTTGGTCCAGGAACTCCCCACCTACGTCCGTGACACCACCCACGCCCTCCACCTCCTCCAGGACTTCCAATTCCCTGGCCCCCAACACCTCATCTTCACCATGGACGTCCAGTCCCTATACAACTGCATTCCGCATGCAGATGGCCTCAAGGCCCTCCGCTTCTTCCTGTCCCGCAGGCCCAACCAGTCCCCCTCCACCGACACCCTCATCCGCCTAGCTAAACTCGTCCTCACCCTCAACAACTTCTCTTTTGACTCCTCCCACTTCCTACAGACTAAGGGGGTGGCCATGGGCACCCGCATGGGCCCCAGCTATGCCTGCCTCTTTGTAGGGTACGTGGAACAGTCCCTCTTCCGCACCTACACAGGCCCCAAACCCCACCTCTTCCTCCGGTACATTGATGACTGTATCGGCGCTGCCTCTTGCTCCCCAGAGGAGCTCGAACAGTTCATCCACTTCACCAACACCTTCCACCCCAACCTTCAGTTCACCTGGGCCATCTCTAGCACATCCCTCACCTTCCTGGACCTCTCAGTCTCCATCTCAGGCAACCAGCTTGTAACTGATGTCCATTTCAAACCCACCGACTCCCACAGCGACCTAGAATACACCTCCTCCCACCCACCCTCCTGCAAAAATTCCATCCCCTATTCCCAATTCCTCCGCCTCCGCCGCATCTGCTCCAACGATAAGACATTCCACTCCCGCACATCCCAGATGTCCAAGTTCTTCAAGGACCGCAACTTTCCCCCCACAGTGATCGAGAACGCCCTTGACCGCGTCTCCCGCATTTCCCGCAACACATCCCTCACATCCCGCCCCCGCCACAACCGCCCAAAGAGGATCCCCCTCGTTCTCACACACCACCCTACCAACCTCCGGATACAATGCATCATCCTCCGACAATTCCGCCATTTACAATCCGACCCCACCACCCAAGACATTTTTCCATCCCCACCCCTGTCTGCTTTCCGGAGAGACAACTCTCTCTGTGACTCCCTTGTTCTCTCCACACTGCCCTCCAACCCCACCACACCCGGCACCTTCCCCTGCAACCGCAGGAAATGCTACACTTGCCCCCACACCTCCTCCCTCACCCCTATCCCAGGCCCCAAGATGACATTCCACATTAAGCAGAGGTTCACCTGCACATCTGCCAATGTGGTATACTGCATCCACTGTACCCGGTGTGGCTTCCTCTACATTGGGGAAACCAAGCAGAGGCTTGGAGACCGCTTTGCAGAACACCTCCGCTCAGTTCGCAACAAACAACTGCACCTCCCAGTTGCAAACCATTTCCACTCCCCCTCCCATTCTCTAGATGACATGTCCATCATGGGCCTCCTGCAGTGCCACAATGATGCCACCCGAAGGTTGCAGGAACAGCAACTCATATTCCGCCTGGGAACCCTGCAGCCTAATGGTATCAATGTGGACTTCACCAGTTTCAAAATCTCACCTTCCCCCACTGCATCCCTAAACCAGCCCAGTTCGTCCCCTCCCCCCACTGCACCACACAATCAGCTCAGCTCTTCCCCCCCACCCACTGCATCCCAAAACCAGTCCAACCTGTCTCTGCCTCCCTAATAGGTTCTTCCTCTCACCCATCCCTTCCTCCCACCCCAAGCCACACCCCCAGCTACCTACTAACCTCATCCCACCTCCTTGACCTGTCCGTCTTCCCTGGACTGACGTATCCCCTCCCTACCTCCCCACCTATACTCTCTCCACCTATCTTCTTTACTCTCCATCTTCGGTCCGCCTCCCCCTCTCTCCCTATTTATTCCAGTTCCCTCTTCCCATCCCCCTCTCTGATGAAGGGTCTAGGCCCGAAACGTCAGCTTTTGTGCTCCTGAGATGCTGCTTGGCCTGCTGTGTTCATCCAGCCTCACATTTTATTATCCAAAAAAATTCTTCCAGGTGGAGCAGCATGTCTTTTGCACTCGTTTCAAACTTGTCTACTGCATCCATGTCTCACAATCTGGTCTCCTTTAAATTGTCGAGACTTGGTGACTTCACCGTTGAACACTTTCACTCTGTCTGTTGAAATGTGCCTGAACTCCCAATTGCTTCTTGTTTCAATGCTCCATTCCCTTTGTTCCAGTTTGCATCCTGTTTGCAGTTTTCCAATGAAGACCAACACGAGCTAGAGGAGCACCATTTCATTTTCCAGTGAGGCCCTTTACAACCCCAAAGTCTCAACTCGGAGTTCAACAACTTCAGGTCATGATCTCTGTCATCTATTTGAATAGACCCCTCACCTTTTGACCCAGCCAAGTTTTGTTTGTCTCCCTGATGTTGCTGTCAATTAAGTGGACCAATTTTCTTTTTCTATCATTTTCACCTACTTTCACAGCTATCACTCCTTTACGACACTAACAAATCCTTGATCCTCATCATCTCATTCACTCACCCAACGTCTCGCTCTGGTAGCAGCATAAAAGCTATGATTTTCATTCCTTTTTTTAACTGAAAAAGTGTCTTTTGGAACTTGAAGCGTTAAGTCTGTTTCTCACTGCGCAGATGCTGCCAAACCTGCTGAGTATCTCCAGCAGTTTCTGATTTTATTTTTGTGTTTTCCAGCACCTGCATTATTTCGCATTTATTAGTGGAAACAATTTGTGAGAGAGAACAATTAGCTAACTTCTGGGTTTTATTTACGCACTCCATAGTGGGAAAGCAAGAGAAAGGTGGTGAGAGAGAAAGAGAGATAGACAGACAGATCTTGACTGTTCTGCAGTCTGGAGATCAAACTGCGCCCAAATTACTCAGGTATACTCTGTCTGCTGGCTTGGGAGACAGGCAGAGTCTTTCTTGAGGTGAGGACTCCTAGCCTCCATAACTGGTACTTGTTGGCTCAGTCTACACTTCCCACATACTTGAGAAAACAAAAAATACAATTAAAGACACCTGCCACCCCGTTATACTCTCTCTCTTCCACCATCTTCCATTCAGCAGAAGATTCAAAGGTTTGAAAATGTGTACCAACTGAAAAGCAAACAGCTTCTTCCCCGCTGTTATCAGACTTATGCACAGAAATCAGAAAAGCAAAAAGCGAGTAAGAGATGGATCTGGCAGATAATGCTAAAGATAATCCAAAAAGATTCTATAGCTGTATTAAGAAGGTGGTTAGGGAGAGAACAGGTCCCCTTAAAGATCAACATGGCTGTCTCTGTGTTGAGTCACAGGAGATGGGGAGATTTTTCACAAATATTTCTCCTGACTGTTTACTGAGGCAAGGATCATGGATGTGAAGGAAGTAAGGAAAACAAGTGGGGCTGTTTTGGACCACATTCATATTGTCAGAAAGAAGGTATTGGCAGCCTTAAAGTGCATTAAGATAGATAAATTTCCTAGGTCTAGTCTAGTCCATTCTGGGACATTGTGGGAGGCTAAAAAAGAAATTACAGAGGCCCTTGCAGAGACTTTTGCTTCATGTTTAGCCATTGGTGAAGTTTTGGAAGTCTGGAGGTTGGCTAATGTTGTTCCATTGCTTAAAAAAGGGAGCAAAGACAAGCCAGAGAACTACAGGCCAGTGAGTCTGACATAAACAGTAGGCAAGTCATTGGAGAGGTACTGAGGGACAGGATCAATCCATATTTGGATAGTATAAGTCAGATTAGGGATAGTCAGCATTGGAAGTCACGTCTGACAAATCTTTCAGAGTTTTTCAAAGAGGTAAGCAAGAGGATAGATGAGAGTAGGACAGTGGATGATGTTAATATGGATTTTAGTAAGGCCTTTGACAAGGGTTCACAAAACAGGCTAATCATGAAAGTTAGGTCGCACAGGATCCAGCAAAACCTAGGTAATTGGATTCAAACTACCTCGATAGTAGGAAATAGATGGTTAAAGGCTGTTTCTCAGAATCAAGGCCTATGACTAGTGGTGTGCCACAGGGGTCAGTGCTGGAACCTTTGTTACTTGCTATTTATTACTTACATAAGTGATCTGGATGTGAACATTAGTAGATGATACAAAATTAGGAAGTATCATTGATTGAGAGGAGGAAGATTATCAAAATGTGCGGAGAGATCTTGATCAGATCAGGAAGTGGGTTGATGATTGGCAAATGCAATTCAATACCGATAAGTGTGAGGTGTTGCACTTTGGAAAGTCAAACCAAATTAGGACCTGAGGTAAGGTCCTGACGAGTGTTGAGGAATGGTGGGATCTAGGAATATAAGTACATATTTCATTGAAAGTAGTGCCACAGTTAGACAGAGTAGTGAAGAAGGCATTTAGCATGTTGAACTTCATTGGTCAAAGCATTGAATATAAAAGTTTGGACATTATGTTACAGTTGTATATGTCGTTGGTGAGGCTGAGAGTATCGTGGAGAGGAGAGTATAGGTGGGGTGGTAGGAAGGGGATAGGTCAGCCTGGGGAGGATGGACAGGTCAAGGAGGCAGGATGAGGTTGTTAGGTGGGAAATGGAAGTGTGGCTTGAGGTGGGAGGAGGGGATAGGTGAGAGGAAGAACAGGTTAGGAAGGCGGGGACGAACTGGACTGGTTTTGGGATGCAGTGGTGGAAGGGGAGATTTTGATGCTTGTGAAGTCCACATTGATACCATCGGGCTGCAGGGTTCCCAAGCGGAATATGAGTTGCTGTTCCTGCAACCTTCGGGTGGCATCATTGTGGCACTGCAGGAGGCACTTCCTCTACACTGGGGAAACCAAGCGGAGACTTGGGGACCGCTTTGCAGAACATCTCCACTCGGTTCGCAATAAACAAGTGCACCGCCCAGTCGCGAACCATTCCAACTCCCCCTCCCATTCCTTAGACGACATGTCCATCCTGGGCCTCCTGCAGTGCCACAATGATGCCACCTGAAGGTTGCAGGAACAGCAACTCATATTCCGCTTGGGAACCCTGCAGCCCAATGGTATCAATGTGGACTTCTCAAGCTTCAAAATCCCCCCTTCCCCCACTGCATCCCAAAACCAGCCCAGCTCATCCCCGCCTCCCCAACCTGTTCTACCTCTCACCTATCCCCATCTCCCACCTCAAGCCGCACCTCCAGTTCCCACCTACAAACCTCATCCCACCTCTTTGACCTGTCCATCCTCCCCTGACTGACCTATCCCCTCCCTACCTCCCCACCTATACTCTCCTCTCCACCTATCTTCTTTACTCTCCATCTTCGGTCCGCCTCCCCCTCTCTCCCTATTTATTCCAGTTCCCTCTCCCCATCCCCCTCTCTGATGAAGGGTCTAGGCCAGAAACATCAGCTTTTGTGCTCCTAAGATGCTGCTCGGCCTGCTGTGTTCATCCAGCTCCACACTTTGTTACATTGGATTCTCCAGCATCTGCAGTTCCCATTATCTCTGAGAGTATCGTGTTCAGGTTTGTTCACCCTGTTATAGGAAAGACATAGTTAAACTAGAAAGTGTGTCAAAAAGATTTACGGCAATGTTTCCCGAAGTAGCAGGCCTGAGTAACAGGAAGTGGTTGGCCAGTTTGGACTTTATTCCTTGGAATGTAGGAGAATGAGGGGTGACCTTATTGAGGTGAATAAAATCACACGGAGCATATCTAGGATGAATGCGTACAATCCTCTGCCCAGGGATGGGAAATTAATCACTACAGGGTGTAGGTTTAAGATGAAAAGGGAAAGGTTTAAGAAGCGCCTGAGGGGCAACCTCTTCATGAAGAGAGTGGTGCTTATGGATTGGGCTGCCAAAGAAAATGGTTGTGGCAGGTGCAATAGAAACATTAAAAAACACATTTGGATAGGTACATGGATGGGAAGGGTTTGGGTAGATATGGACTAAATGTGAGTATTTGGAATGAGCTGAGTGAGTAACATGATCAGCATGGACCAGTTTGGGCTGAAGGGCCTGTTTCTAGCTGTATTTGCGCTCTCATATATTAGAGTTGATCTTTCTATGCATCCTCTCTGTAGCTGTGCCACTATATTCTGCATTCCGTTCTGTTACCCTTATGTACTTACATAAAATGTGATTTGTCTGGATAAAATGCAATACAAAAGGCCATGATCTTTCAGCCCGTTTCAACTCTGAAGAAGAGTCATGGGAGTTAAAACATTAATTCTATCTCTGCTCGACAGATGCTGCGAGATCTGATGAGGTTTTGCAGCGTTTATTCTGATTTTATTTCAGATTTTCTGCATCTGCTATATTTTACATGCATTAATTAACACCCATTCATTCTAGATAATAGTTTAGTTACTATTCAGGTTTTACTCATTCACTCTACACAGAAGAGAAAGAGAGAGATAGAGAGAGAGAGCGTGTGAGAGAGAGAGAGAGTGAGACTTTGACTGTTCTGCAGTGTGGAGATCTTGTGCCTCTCCATTGTTCAGACACACTCTGTCTGCCTGCTTCAGAGAAATTCTGATGAATCCTAAATTCCAAAATTAGTCCTTATTGCACAAACCAATCAGCAATCTGTCTCTCAGCACAGTGCGATCTGAATGCACATCCACAGTATTTGGAGATTGAAGCCATTTCCTCATCACTGCTTGACCAAAACAGCAGTGAGTACAAGGCAGTCGGCTTGTGGCTCAGTGGCTACCATTGCTGTTGCATAGCATTGGGGACTGAAGTTTGATTCCAGGCCTTGGGTGACTGTGTGAGGAGTTTGCACATTCTCCCTCTGCCCACATGGGTTTCCACCCATTGTTGATTTCCTTCCATAGTCTAATGACATGCAAGTTAGATGGATAAGCTGTAGGGTAGGGAGTGGTTTGCCTTAAAGAAAGTTGCTCTTCCTCCTCACTATAAGGATTCTACAATAACCTGCAGTGAGATCTCGTACCCTGTTTTATATTGTGCAGTTGCTCCATTCACGAGAGCATCCCTTCTCCTATTTTGGCCCACAACACTACACCATTTTTAAAACATTTCCCAATGCAAAACAAGAAATTTCTCAGGGCATTGCAAACCTATCCTTGTACAGTTGAACATCCTTTCCAGTATTGATAATGATCTCACCAATTGCAAATATAGATCAGCTCCAAAGCACTTCAATTTCCAAGCCAATGCTGAGGACATCATTCCACAATTCAATGGAAACATCTCCAAGTGAAATCACAACAACATCTCCGTACAGCTACATACATCAGAGGAATGGGCGAAAGCTCGCTATCAGGGTACATGAGCAACAATTAGCTACCAAGAGACATAGCCAACCATCACATGTTTCCATACACTCAGAAAATGAAGGCTACCAATTCAACTGGGACGACGTAACCATTCTAGGACAAGCCAACCAAAGACATGTGCACAGAATTTTCGAGAGGCCTGGTAAGGCCTGGAACTCCATCAACAAGCATGTGAAAAAAGACTCCAGATACCAACAACTACGAAGCAAAATCGGAAATGAGGCCAGCCACCACATCAAACCGGACAGCATTAATATCACACGGGGCAGACCAACAATGCATCATTGAAGGTGCACTGATGATATAACCCAGCATGATGATGAAATGTCTGCAAACTAAGCTACCAACTTGGCGAACAAATCAACCACCTCAACTACATACATTGCTCAGAAAATGGATATCATCTAGTAAATTTACAGATCTCTGTCAATGTCACAGAATCATAGACTTTTACAGTACAGAAGGAGGCCATTTCAGCCATTGCATCTGTACCAGCTCCTGTAACAGCTACACAGTGAGTCTCACTCTCCAGCCATATCTCTGTAGCTCTCCAAACTCACCATTTTCAAATATATATTCAGCTCTCTTTTGAGATCTCCCATGGTAGTTACAACACTGGCATCTACCTGATAGTGTGGAAAATTTGCCCATGTATGTTTGGTTTTTTAATTCATTTGTGGGATGTGGGATCACTGGATGGCCAGCATTTATTGCCCATCCTTAGTTTCCATTGAGAAGGTGGTGGTGAACTGCTGCCTTGAACTGCTGCAGTCCGCCTGCAGTGGGTTGAACCATTATGCCATTAGGGAGGGAATTCTGGGAGTTTTACCCAGTAACAGTGAAGAAATGGCAATATACTCCCAAGTCAGCATGGTGAGTGGCTTGAATGGGAACTTGTGGGTCGTAGTGTTCCCATATGTCTGCTTCCCCTGTCCTTTTAGATGGAAGTGGTCATGGGTTTGGAAGGTGATATTTGAGGATCTTTAGTAAATGTCTGCAGTGGCATCTTGTAGATACTAAACACCGCTGCTACTGAGTGTCAGTGCTGGAGGGAATAGAGGCTTATGAGTGTAGTGCCAATCAAGTGCGCTGTTTTGTCCTGGTTGGCATCAGGCTTCTTGAGTGTTGTTGGGGCTGCATGCATCCCAGCAAGTGAGGAATATTCCCTCACACTCCTGACTTGTGCCTTATAGATGGTTGACAGGCTTGGAGGAGTCAGGTGGTGAGTTACTTGGCATAGTATTCCCAGCTTCTGACCTGCTCTTGTAGCTACTGTGTTTATGTGGTGAGTCCAACTGAGTTTTTGGTCAATGGTAAACCCCAGGAATGTTGATAGTGTGGGATTCAGTGATGGCAACACAGTTGAATGACAAAGGGATTATAGTGTTTTGGTAGGATTTTATTTTGATTGTTAACAGTGTTAACCTGATGAGCCTAATGTCCTGCTTACACACTGTAGGCATTCTATGATTCTACTAAGGATTATTATGGAAAACTTCCCCATTTTCCTGGATGGGTGCAGCTCCAACAACACTCAAGAAGCTGATCCCATCCAGGAGGGAAAGCAGCCCACTTGTTTGGCCCACCATTCATTCCCTCCAACGGTAGCAGCAATATGTACTATCTACAAGACGCACTGCAGAAACTCATCAAAGATTTTCAAACAGCATCTTCCAAATCCATATCCGCTTCACTCTAGAAGGACAAGGGCAGGAGATACATAGGAACACTGCCACCTGCAAGTTCTCCTGTAAGCCACTCATTATCCAGATTTGTAAATATATTGTTATTCCCGCTTATTGGAATTGTGTCAAACTGCAACATATGGTTTTCAGCAGTTCAAGAAGGCAGCTCATCATCACCTTCTCAAGGACAGCAAGATTCAGGCAATAATAGTAACCAGCCAGCAACAACTATGACCCACAAATGAATTTTTAAAACTTCTCACTCATCAAGAAGAATATACCTTGAACTTCAAAACAATGATCCAAGTTTGTGGATGTTGGTATGTTCACCAAGCTGGGAGGTTGGATAGCAGACATTTCGTCCTGTTACTAGATGACACCTTCAGTGATGTGGATCCTCCTGTGAAGTGCTGTTGTCTTATGCTGGTTCGAATTTATATGGTCCAGTTTTTGCTGCATCTGGTAGGTGCCACTTCCATTTCTGTGTTGTAATGGTCGGTACATTGGGTCCAATTCAATGTGTTTGTTGATGGAGTCCATGGATGAATGCCAAGCCTCCAAGAATTCCCTGGCTGTCCTGTTTGGTTCACACTATGATAGTAATGTTGTCCCAGTTGAAAGTGTGGTTTTTCTCATCTGTGTGTGCATTGAAACCAAGGAGGTCTAGTCATGTTGTTTAGTTGCTAGCTGGAGTTTGTGTGGATTGCTAGTTGTCGGCCTATTTGTCCTACATAGTGTTTTGTGCAGTCTCTGCATGGCGTCTTATAAGCTACATTCATCCTGTCCATGGTCTCTAGTGAGTCTTCAAACTTGGTCAGTTGCTATCTTAGTGTAGCTGCCGGTTTGTATGCTGTCATGATTCCGACTGGTCTGCGTAGTCTAGCTGTCAGTTCTGAGTATTTTTTTATTTGTTTTATGATCTGGCATGACTCTTCTCTGTCTACTGCTAAACATCTCCAGCATGTCCCAATGTTTTCCAGATTTCCAGTCAACATAGAATTTTGCTTTTATTTGAGATTTTATGATCATCTAGCAGTAACTTGTGGCCGTTAGTTATGAGATTAGCAAACAAGTTTCAGAGAACCCCTTCTACTTTTACTCTTCATATATCCAGCAGTTGTTAATTGAATTTAATTTCTCAAGCTACTGTGGTGGGGTTTGAAGCCATGCTTCCAAGAACATTAATCTGAAATGTGGGATTGCTAATGGCTAACATAACCACTCCACCACCACAAATCACAAATCCATTGGCATGCAATATCAAGATAATAAAATGTGAGGCTGGATGAACACAGCAGGCCAAGCAGCATCTCAGGAGCACAAAAGCTGACGTTTCGGGCCTAGACCCTTCATCAGAGAGGGGGATGGGGAGATGGAACTGGAATAAATAGGGAGAGAGGGGGAGGCGGACCGAAGTTGGAGAGTAAAGAAGATAGGTGGAGAGAGTATAGGGGAATATGTGTCTTGTGGTGACACCTGACTAGTGGTGGTGGAAATGGCATCTGATGATCTTCTGGATGTGGATGCTGGTGAGATGGTAGGTAAGAACAAATGGAACCCTATTACTTTTTTTGGAAGGTAAGAGAAGGGTGAGGGTAGAAGTGCGGGAGATGGTTCAGACCCTGATGAGAGCCCTGTTGACAATGGTGCTGGGAATTCTTGATTGATGAAAAAGGAAGAACTTCAGAGGCTCCCTTGTTGAACTTGGCCTCATCAGAACATACATGACGGAGACAGAGGAGCTGGGAGAATGGAATAAAACCTTTACAGGAAGCAGGGTGTGAGGATGTATAGTCCAGGTAGCTGTGGCAGTCAGTGGGTTTATAGTGGATATTAGTGGCCAGTCTATCCCCAGAAATGTTGAGGAAGGGAAGGGACAAGTCAGATATAAACCAGGTGGAAGTAAGGGCGGGATGGAAACTGGAAGCAAAATCCATGAATGTTTCCAGTTCCAGACAAGATATGGAAGCAGCACCAATGATATAATCGATATATCAGAAAAAGAGTTGTGGGTGGGGTCTGGAATAGAACTAGAGCAAGGAATGTTCCATGTACCCTACGAAGAGACAGGCGAATGTCCTGGAGACCCCAGTTTGAATTCCACCATGGCAGATAATGGAGTTTTGATTCAATAAAAATCTGGAATTAGAAGTCTTGAGTTGACCATTAAACCATTGTCCCTTATTGTAAAAAAAAGACCCTCTGATTTTCTAATGCCCTTTAGTGACAGAAACTGCCATTCTTACCTAGTCTGACTCACATATGCCTCCAGGCACACAACAATGTAGTTGATTCTTCACTGTTCACTGGGCTGGGCAATAAATGCTGGCCTAGCTAGTGACACCCTCATCCAAAATGATTTTTTTAGAAAAAGCTCTAGTGTCTTCTGGGAAGGAAATCTGCCTTCCTTATCCAGATCAAGTTATAACCACAACCATTGGCGTGATTAAATTCTAGAGGCAAAATAGTCTATAACTAAGCAAATGCAGTCATATAGCAATGGTAACAAAGTGTGGAGCTGGATGAACACAGCAGGCCAAGCAGCATCTTCGGGGCAGGAAGGCTGACGTTTTGGGCCTAGACCGTTCATCAGAAAACAATTGAAGGGGTTAAAGAGATGTAAGAGCCAGTGAGGAAAGGCAATGACAGTGTTCACAATCAAGAATTATTCAGTTGTGCTATTGCAAAGTAGGGATCCAAATTAGGTCATTGGACTGTTTGAGGGGAAAGGAATTTGGTGTGAGGTAGGTTGTAAACAGTGCACTTGTACAGAGTTTTATTGAGAAATTTGTGAAGGCAGCTTTGGAATAGTGAAAATTGCTCAGAGGTAACCACGGATGAGCGTTTCCACAAACAATGAGCTAAGACCAGTACAAACAAGGGTTGTGAGTGTAAGGTGGAAGGAGACAGACTTGGTCATGGAACCAGTATGTGGGTAGAAAGTCAGCTAAGGGTCATGTATGGCTGCCAGAGATTGGTCCAGCTCAACTTGTGACAGTTTCCAGGGAGTGAGTTTTATTGGGGAGCCTGGGAATAAAGACAGCAACTTCACCCTGCAGCAAAATACAGGCAAAGGAAATATTTGTTTATTCAGAGGAGTGTACCATCGGCCACAAAATAGGGCAGGAAAGATAGCAATGATTTGAAACTGACAATATCAATTGTGGACTGGTGCTGTGGATTTGCTGATGTTGTCCGTTCAGTTAAACTGAGATGAGAATTGGCAACATGCTGACAGTAGACGTGAAACGTTAACTATTTTTCTCTCTCCACAGATGCTGCCAGACCCGCTGAGTTTCTCCAGCAATTTCTGTTTATATTTTGTCAATTATAAGGACAAGCGAATGTTTCTTTTTTTAAAATAAGGTGTCATTAGTCAATTCATTTGTGTGGGGCTGCACATGAATGAGATTAGGCATTGTCAGTATGTAAGTCGTCTCGGGGCTACCAGAGCACAATTGATAAGGGCTGTCCCATCTCATCTGTTGCTTGTCTGAGATCAACATAAACAGCATGTTCCTATGATTGAACTGAAGAACCGATGGACAGAACAGTGTGCTTATCTCATGTAATTCAGTCAGGACACTGCATTTGGATCAACTGTAAATGCTAATATTTAACAAGACAATATCTTGTGATGTATCTGATGAATATGCTGGGATTTACGAAGTGTCAGAGCATATAGCGTTAATTGAACCTTGTTTATTCAGTGTACGTCATTAATGCCTTTCCCTATGGATCGTGATTGTGTCATTCTGTGTTTTCTCTTGATTAAGGAGACTGAGCTCCTCTAAACATGGCAGATCATTTGTTCAGTAGGAGCATTGCTCCTGACGCATTAGGTTTTATTGATAATCTTCTAACGCATAACAACAATCCACTTGTTCCCAATGCTTCCCAAACTCGCTATCTGCTTCTGGCTTCATGCTTCTCCTTAAATGTACAATAAGAACCTATGTATGAAAGCGTATTTCCCACACAGCTGACTTAGTAGGACAAAGAGTTTTCAAAACGTGTATCTTATCAGGTGGAAAATTGGCTCAGAACTAACTAGCTAACAGCATGGGGGTTATGGTGAACTGCATAAATTATGAGGCCACAAGTTAAGGATAGCATGGCAGTTCTGGCCATATCATTATTTAAAGGTTTGATTTGTGCTCAAGAGGTAACAGGGGATTCTTTATGTGAAAGTTGAATGACTGGAAAACTCCATCAATCAAAAAAAAATGATAGGTTGGGGTTGTTTTCCTTGGAACAGAGGAGGCTGAGGGTAATTTGATTGATATCTACAAAATTCTGAAGACGTGTGACGTAGAGTGAATGGGAAAAACCTGCTTACCTGAATAGAGAGGCAGTTTCACTCCAGAGAGAGGTTGGAATAGCTGGGGTTACTTTTCTCTGGAAGCAAACATGTTTGCTGGGAGATCCAATTGAGGAGAATAAGGTTATGAGGGACAGGAAGGATCAGAAGCAGCTGTTTTCCTTGGGTGAAAGCTCAACAACCAGGTGCGCGTATTTAAGGTGAATGGCAGGAGATTTAGAAAGTAGTTGACAAAATTTCTTCTGTACCCAGTGTATGCTGGCTGGGGATGGGAATCTGGTTGCACTGCCTCACAGGGTAGATGATTCGGCTAAATTCACAACCTTTAAGAAACATTTGAATTAACACTTAGGTGCCATAATATTTGGTAATAGCAGCGAAGTAGGTCTACTCAGATTTAGCACTGCTTTAGTGGTACAGACTTCATGGGCCTTGGGGCCTCTTATCTACTGTGTGATTCTATTAATCTACTGATTCAAATTTAGTCACCATGCAGCATTGGTAGTTGTGTGACGCCTTGAGAGTGATGCCGGGAGGAATAGTGTGTATAACACGATGGCAGAACTATCGTTGTGCCGAGAAAATAACTTCTTGATTCCAAAACGAGATTCCTCACATGCTCAATAACCCAGAATGGAAACTCTAGCCTTCTGTCTGTCGTCTTAAACTCCTGAAACAGAATATTTAGAAATAATTGGAATCCGTTTATCCTCAAGAATTCAGAAGCCGGAGACGAGAGCTAAAGATTGTCTCGGCCTCAAGAAGTATCTTTGTATATTTCCCCATTCACAGGTGACACTTCTTTGCAGTGTATTTAACGCACCTATTATGGCGGAATCTTACTTATCAATCTGGAAAGGTATAGATAAGGAAACTTTGGGGAATGGTGCAATAACATTTGAAAATCTAGCTTCAGTTCGATAGAAGCTTGGTTACAGAAACAGTGGGTTTGAGAATGGCAACAGAAAGGGATTATAATTTTCATGCATGGTCTGTCCTTCAGCAAACATAAGCAGAAGACACAATATTAAGCACGAAGACTGTTAGGTACACCAACATTTCTGGGACAAGGTATCGATTCGCCCACTGTGGGGAAGAATGTAACAGTCATGCCGATTCCTCTAACATATTAAATAGTCAGATCAGTTCATCCTTCAACCCTGTTCTGCGATAAATATCAGAGACCTGAAGTGGATAAGTAAAACATTACGTGAATGCAACGGTTATAAAATTGTGCAATACACATTTCAAAATAGTATTGTGTTCAACTCACTGACTCGATATCCTTCGGTAGCTAAAGCGTTGTGGGTGGGCGGTGGCGGTGGCGGTCCGGGTGATGGCGTAGAGCAATTGATCTAGCGACGCAGACAACGTTCTGCGAACCTGTGTTTGAATCAGCCATTGAAGATGGCGGAATTTGAAGTTAATAATAAATCTCGAAATTGCAATCTAATGAGGACTGAGTTCATTGTCCATTACTGGGGAGAAATCCCATCTGGTTCACTCATATCCTTTCGGGAACGGACCTGTCAACTTTATCTGCTCTGTGGCTCCAGGCCCACAGCAATGTGGATAACTGTTAATATGAGTGAAGTACGGCAGATGGTGGAATCTGTACTGGAAGCAAAAAAAAAACAAATGCTGTAAATCACAGTGGGCCAGGTAGTTATCCGTGGATAGAGAGAGAGCTAACGGTTGCGGATAAATAAGCTAATAGAATCTTTCCCGAACGCTGCCGCCTCAAAGACGAGGACCGACGGATTCATGTCATCGCCACCGCTCGGCTGTCTCTCTGTCATTCTCAAAGTGTCCCTGCAACAAGCCTCGTTAACAGCACCATACAAGTACCTACACAAGAGTAGCAGCTCACTCCTAGTTTCTCAAGTACAATCCTCAATTGGATTTTCACATTTTTTCTGCATACCTCTTGATTCCTTGCTGATTAAGAACCTGTCTACCTCAGCGCTGAATATACTTAAACAACAAACCTCTACAGCACTCTGAGGTAAGGAATTCCAAGCAAAATTACACTCTGGGAGACGAAATTGTCGATTTTTTTTTTGTCTTATGTACGCTGCCCCTTATTCTGACGTTATACACTTTAGTCGTAGACCTTCCCACAAGCACCAACAATCTTTCCGCATCTATGGTGTCAAGTCCTCTAACCATCTTGCATACGTCAATCAGGTTGTCTCTCGTGATTCTCTTTTTAAATGAGTACAGACTAAAACTATTCAACCTCTCTTCACAATGCAGTCTCATTGTAACACCAGTTGGAATGCTGTAAAACACAAGTATAATCGATTAAGAGGACGTGTTGACCAGCAGTTAAGAGCAAATAATGTGATCTGCTGTGGTCTTTAATGTTGTCTCTGGATGCCCTGAACTCACATAGGCAAGGAAACTATCTGCAGAGGAACACACGCTGCATTCCTTATGGAAGAACCATGGAAGCAACATTCTTCAAGGTATGGCAGCGGTAAGGTATGGAGGATTTTAACGGTCATTCATAAGAGTGATGTTGTAACATAACTACTGACGGAGTAGTATGAGTCCTGAGATGTCTATCATTCTAGGCTTTGTTTATAGCACGAGATCAGAGAAAATGAAAACGGGAAACAACTCATAACTTTCTAATCACCAATTGATTTATCACAGATTCCTTTTCCCCTTTGCATCACGAGGTAGCAATGCATAGTTCTCGTGAACGTGCATTACACCAATGTCATTCACATAGTTAACAATTCCATCACACAAAGTCCAAACGTTGCAATCTAGCCATTTCCTATTGTGAATGGGAGTGACCAACTAACATATCTCAGTAAACCTTCATGAACAACCCTATCCCAATGGATGGTGATACACATCAAGGAGACGTTGAAGAATGTTTCCATGTTTGCAGCCACCGCCAACAAGGATATTTGATCCGGGCTTCATCTCGAATCATCACTTTTAGACATGTTAGCTTCAGTCGAGTTAATAGTCTCTTCCTCGTGGCAGGTGTAACTCCCTGAAAATGCACAAAAATAAATCGGTAGGTAAATGCTCAAACAGCTAAAGCTGCAGAATATGTGATACAGATGATTGTGCGATCATAATGTAACGTGGGAAAAAATGTCTCGGCATTTCTGTACACAGGCAGCAGGACAATATTATTCCACCACCTCGTGATGTCAACTCGACGCCAGTGAAATAGCAAGTGTGTGCTTGTTGTACCATCTCTACAGCAGGACATCACTGTAGGAGTTCTCCTGGGTATTGTTCCAAGACCCACCACCTTCAGCCCTGTTACCCAGAGGAGTACCAAGCCCATTTATGCAGGTGCTCTTCCTTTGTGTGACACACAAAAGACATGGAGGCAACTCAAAATTTGTTTTCGCAATCCTTTCTTTATTTAACTCTTTAGGTACCAATACACAATATAAAGCATATATTTTTGTAACATTTACTTCCCATTTCATCTAACTTCAACTTTAACTCACCTCATTTAACTGCACTTATTCTAACTTAACGCATATTTAACCCTAACTCTAACTTTAACTTGCCTAAGTTTTGCTTGAAACAAATATAACCCGATTTGAATGAAGTGGCCAACTTTTCTCTACATGTGGATCTTTTCTCGTGGCTCTTTGTCGTCTCTAAATATAACTTCAGGGCACGTGCTTTTTAATAATGGTCCAAATGGTTCAGTCCTGCAAACTCTTTTGTTCTGCTAACTTTTATCTCAAAACGTATTCATTCTTCTCGAACCTTCTCTGATACTCAGCCAATGAAATGGCCAAACCTGAACACAATGCTCGATTGCAACCAATGTAGTTTACTAGTAAACAGCTCCCAAACGTTTATAACAATTCATAAAAAGCCACCTGTCCATGTAAGGCAATGTGGTGCCACTATTTCTAGCAGACAACCTTTTGTCGCCCTTTATTTGGTCAACACAGGGATATTGCAGATCACAGTTTATACGACCGATCACAAAATGTCCTGGCTGCAGTTTTAACAGAGGTGAGAGTTTAAGCTAGCCTGACCAAAGTTCCCAGCATGCTTCACGGTCGGTCTTACCCAGTTTCGTCGCCATGACTGCTGATTGTCACCTCACCACAGCTGTACAGTCACTCAGCTGTAAAGTTAAAGATTTGGATGCGCACTGAAGATAGCACGATGTGACATTCTTTCACAGCTCGTCAGAGAAATTAGTAGTTTCTAACTATCCTAGGTAGCAGTTAGGTTTGGTCTGATACTTAAAAGGCAGTTTTCTTTCTATACAGATATCAGGAAAGGACCACTTTATCAAGAACACTACTAAGCACCTGCCATTAACAGCACTCACTGAAATCGAAACTTACTTGATCCAGGATATTAATATTTCAAGTGCAGGCTCAGCTTCTGGATTATAAACTGAGTATTAAATTACTCGTTTTCTAACTTTCCCAAACATTGTAAACTCTATCTAATGTGCGAGTTTGTGGAGTGAAGGAAAACTCTCCATCGCTCATCTCGAGTGAATCTCAAAGAACATCAAGAAGGTCTCTCCAGTATACAATAATTCATAATTCTAAGACTGTTTCTCTTCCTCCACAGTTTCTGGCAGATCCGGTGGATTTCTTCGGTGCTTTTAAAAAAATACAATGCCTTTACTGAGCATAACCCAACAATGCCTGAAGTACACACGCTCACACCTACCAACTCGGAAAGGGATCAGAGTACAAAATCTATGTGAACCTTTTTAGCAAATTAAAAATTCCGTCTGAACCATTGCAGCAATTTCTCTAAGTACTTTCAGCAGGATCTTTCAAATTAGCAGTGTATAAAGCCGGTTTTGCCAGGAAGACAAAGTGCATGGGTACTCCATCACCTGCATGTTCCCTTCCAAGACGGAGATCCATCCCGACCTGGGGTTATAGATGGGTGATGTTATTTTTTTTAACATGTAAGTAATGAAACTAGAGTTCATTGAAAGCCAGCTTTTAGATTTTAGAATCAATTGAGAGCTAGGCTGCTGGGGAAGGAGCACAGGATTTAGTCGTGTTGGAGCTGGAATTGAAATGTCAGGTACCATATATAATTATACCAATCATTTTACGAAGAACTTTTTTTTCTGTTGTTATTTTTCAGATTTACTCCAGGGCTATGTGGAATGCTGTGAAACATGTTTATTTGACAGAAGAAGGGGATGTGCGTGTAATGAGTAAGGAAACAGAATTAATTAATAATTTAGATGAAAAATCATCCCTAACTATCAGGGACGCCACAATGTTTAATGCAGGTGTTTAGTTCTCAGAGAGAGGTCACATATCTTTTGTTGGTTTACCATTAAACAGGGCTTACTTGTACAGAATCAGCAATAAGGTGTACTCTATAGCAAGGTGTTAACAAATAAAATTGCAAAAGTCCGAGACGCCAATGGAAAATGGAAGTTAAACGTTCGATTAAAAAGAAATGTTAGCAGTCAAGGGTAAATCATAGCATTACAAAATTTCCAGTTATATTCAAATTATTTTTGAACACAGGAGACATTGCCCATTTTTGATAAGAGCTAGAATTTTTTCTAATCAAACTGTTCAGTGACGTGATTACACACTCTAACACAGATAGCACGTGAGCCCGGGACTCCTGTTCCAGAAATAGGGGCACTGTAACTGCACCGCAAAAGCTCTTAACCAGCTTTTAAGGATAAATCCAAAAGATTGCACACATCTGCTTTTTTTTAGTAGACGTTAGTGATGATTCCCGAAACATTTCTGATAGCCAGAAGGGAACATATTGTACAATTTCAAGCAATGAACAATGAACCACTGTGAAACAAGATGACGACTGGAGTTGAAAACGTAGCAATCAGTAACTACAAATTAAGGCTGACATTCAGTTGCTCGGAGAAACGCTTGCATATTATTTGATATTGATATGGACAAAATACAAAATAAGGAGAACACATTCAACCCACTGGTTGCTGGAAAACAGTAGATACATGCACATCTCCTAGAGAATTCATTTATGCAACACGTGCTTAATACAGATCTGGCAAGCGAAAATCCATTTCTTAAATTCATGATTTTTTAGAAAAAAACTCTCGACTTTAACAAACATTGCTGAGCAGAAGCTGATCTATATTCAACTCCAGAAGAGTTGTGACTTGGTTTTGACAAAATTCTGATCAATTTGCTTCACCTCCTGTTTGTGTCGGTGCAGAAAGTGCTTTTGCCGAATTAAGTTAAACGAATGGGTTTTTTTAACTATATAAATTGGTATGTTGCAACCAAAAAAAAGAGATAAAACTGTTGTATTGATCCAACGCCGCTTTACTTTCAGAAAGTAACAGAATGATGTAAAACAAAACATGAAAAAACTTAGCACTGTGCCTTTCGTGAATCATTGCTCGAGTTTTAAATGAATACCTGTGACGTATCCATTCTCCATAATTACGCGCGTCTTTCTTGCGGCATTTAATCAGCTCTCTGATCAATGTTAGCTTGAACTTACGTCCATCGCCTTTTCGACTTTAACACAAGCCTGTGACTTCAACACAACACATTTGTGTACTTGCAACATGTAGTGCATTAGGTATGGGAATTGGGAGGTCATGTTGCAGTTATACAGAACACTGGTTAGGCGTCTTTTGGAGTACTTCATTCAATTCTGGTCTCCCTGCTCGAGGAAAGATGCTGTTAAACTTGAAAGGGTTCAAAAGAGATTTGCAAGGATTTTGTTAGGGTTTGCAAGTTTGAGCTATAGGGAAAGTCTAAAGAGACTGGACTATTTTCCCTGGAGACTGAGGGGTGATCTTATAGACATTTATAAAATCATGAGGGTCATGGATAGGGTGAATAGACAAGGGTTTTCTTCCAAATCGAGGGGAGTCCAAAACTAGAGGGCATAAGTTTAAGGTGAGAGGCAAAAGCTTTAAAAGGGACCCAAGTAGCAACCTTTTCACACAGAAGGTGGGGCATGTATGGAATGAGTGGGCAGAGGAGGTGGTGAAGGTTATGCAGTTACAATGTTTTTTTAAAAAAGCATCTTGATGGGTCCATGAATAGAAAGTGCTTAGAGAGATATGGGTAAAATGCTGGAAAATGGGCCTAAATTAATTTAGCGCATCTGGTCAACATGGATGAATTGGACCGAGAAGTCTGCCCCGATGAATTACATCTCTATGACACTATCATGAATCTTCGAGATGATTTGCAAGGATGCTGAATAAACCATACACATCAACAGGTAAGACGCAAGTCAAAGGGAAAAGCTAATGTTCATAGTTAAATAAAAATACGATAAAGGGAGCATCAGACCTATATTTAAACAAAAAAATTGCTGTCAAGTCAGGCAATGGAAGAGAATATAGAGATTAGCAAACCATAGTACAGGTATTAATAAGGAGGGGAATCAGAATATGAAGAAAACTATATAGTCATACCAATATAAATAATACGAGATTCTATAGGCTTTTCAGAGAAGCAAAGAGGTAGCGAAGTGAAGTTTGATCCTGATGTTACCTGGTCGGGTTGCCATACAATTTCAGAACCACTGAAAATGAGGTTTACTCTGAACTGTACACTGGACAATTGGAGATGGAAAATCAATGCTGGAAAATACCAGACAGTCTCATATTCCCACATTTTAAAAGGAAGTTGCAGATATGTTGAACAGACATAATAATTTGACATTTATAGCTGATGACGCATGTAAAGTCACAGAAATAATTTTAAATCAGTAAGTACACATGTGGGATGAACTGAGAAAAGTTATGATGACTAGGGCAACAGTACTGACCAAATTCTATGAGCTGGGAGTTAGCACGTATTGGGTCCTAATGGACACTGATTGCCCTAGAACGTACCCAATGCCACAAGTGTCGAGAACCCTCCCACTTTAATCGAAAATCAAGTCTCGATCAATGCTTCAAATCTTCATATTTTCTGGATAACCACCGGAACTGTCAACTTTTTCTGCTTGCTGCAACAGCTACCTGTAAAAAGAAACAGCTTTATTTGTCATGCTCTAATATTGGAAAAGGAATTAGACATTACGGGTATCTGGTGCCAGTCAATTGTTCCAAAAATCTACTTTCTTTTTTTCAAGGGAATTGATTACTTAATCAAACTATTGTGAAGGGAGTGAGGATTTTCTGTTAATACCCTACGTTTAATGACAGTGGATCACAGCAGGACAGTGTAAAAGAAAGACAAAAGCCTAATGTTTCAGCAACGACCTTGTACCATGGTTTGTTTGCTAGTAGCACATGACAAGACAATCTGTTCCACCTTTGTACTTGGCGGCGTTTGTCCTTTGTTTACTTGCGTGAAGTATCGGAATGGTGCCTAAAAATGCAAAACCTAGCGACTTAAAAGAGATGGAATATTGCCAGATCTGTAAGATTACCAATTGAGAAACACAAACACAGAATACAAACGCTCCCAAAGAGCCACCATAACAGGCCACTTCCGGTTTGTGTAAATATAAATTCAACACCCTCTCCAAGCGCGCAATCAGCTTATTTCTCTGATCCTGACATCAAAACTGCAGAAGATGAATAGAATGTTATTTTGGGGGCTTTGTTTCTTGATAACAACTCCGCTCATCATGACACGTCCTAATTTTAAAAAAGTGGACATGCCAGGTATTTCAGTATATCTTGAGTTTAAGCTGTTGCTATTATGTGCTAGTTAATTTATTCTCTTTCAATAACAAAATATGACTGGTTTATATTAGATGAAATTTGCACATGTAATATTTACTGCAACAACAGACCAATACTCAATGGTAGTTCAGTAACTGTGTGAGTGGGTAGAGACTCTGGAAAAGGAAAGCAAACGACATTGAAGTACATTTCAGGCACCAACTGTGAAAAGACAGTGAAATGAATGTTTAGCCTTTTAATCTTTCAGCCAGTCTGTTTTCTACCCTTATCCAAATAAGAAGCTACTGTGCACCATGAAGGGCATGGTCGTACACCAACTGATATTTAAAACAGGAACTCGTTTGAAGACTGCACAATAGCTTTCAGAAAATGAGGACAAACTCACAACTGCTACAGACGAGCACGGTCACCTGTTGCATTGTTCTGTGGCCTGCTCATGAGGACAGAATGTGAGGCTGCTTCAGGCTCTTTCCCTCCAGACTCAGTGTTCTGTGTCGCTGGTGCAGAATGTTGATTGCGAATAGCATTTGACCAATTGTGTAGAAACGTCCTATTGACGGGGGCCAGCTTTTCGCTACAAGTGGCTCGACAATCAGAGAGTCACTGCAGATAGGGCATCGCTTTGTTAATATAATTGATGCAGTGAAATTTAAGGAGATGCGGCCGAGACAGAGGGTTGATGATTTGATCTAATTATTTGAGATTTCATTTTGTAGGAAGTGCTGCAATTGATTTTCTGAACCAACGTGACCAGAGAATCTCCATTCTGCGTACAAAGAAGATATGGGTGGAACTTTCAAACGCTAACCCCTGTGTTCATCAGCTCCACACTTTGTTATCTCAGATTCTCCACATCTGCAGTTCCTATTGCTCCTTCGCATACAGTGGCGCAAAGTTTCCTCTAAAGCACTGTCTGCATTTTAAAACGGATCTATTATTTGTGCGAATGTTTCAGTCCCCTGCTAGCAGAGAACTTCGGTATCATTATAAGGTAGTTTCCAGTCACGCATCTCTGAAAGCGGGTGTGTTTGGTTACGTTCTGATGAAATTCCAATGTGTTGGGAAGAGAACACCTGAGAACTGAGAAATTGAGCAAAGTGGCTTGTGGAATTACAGATTTTTTTCAGAGTTATGCGAAAGTTGAGGTGCTTTTTAGGCCATTGAGTAACACAGCATCATGGGAATTTATGGCATTACTTCATGTGGGAACACAACCAAAAATTCATTTTTCACTTTTGCCTGCAGATAGATGCCCGCCACTTAAAATGGGTCGATGTTTTGGTGGAGAATGTTACGAAGGCGGTAAACATGCACCAAAAGAGCTCTGCGCCTCTGGATTTTCTTGCTGCTTCTTGTAAACATGATAACTCCAAACATGAAATCCTGCTGTACAAGATCTCCAATTCTCATTGAATAATAGTCTCTCTTTGGTTGCTAAGATACCATAATGATATGTATTTTGTAACTGTTGTCTGAAGAAAGGCTGTAGTCGGAATTTAACAAAAAAATACATTGAGCACAGTCATCTTTCCGTCTGTTTTCATTTTAAGAATCATTACTTACGTGGACAAGGTTTTAGAATGAAATGATGGGAGAGAAGATTTGGGAATCGTCAGAATTATAAACATTAAAACTGCTGACGACTCAGGCAAAGGAGTATTTATACTATTGCTTTGATTAGGTCTCAATAATATTAATTGGCAGGGAGTCACGTTGTAGTCCGTTCCTGGCACTTGACTATCACAAATATTTGCATGTGAATTCCCAGCACTATTGTGGATGCCTTATAAAATAGCTGACAGTGGTTCTCAGTTGACAAAGAGGCTGGGTAACATTTTTCGACAAAACAATGTTATTTACATTCTGATGTTTGAAGTTAAACGAGAAGCTGGCAGAGTTGTAATCTCCATAGAAAGAGATTACCGAAGGTAACAAGACTAAGATAACGCACAAAATGTTTTGTGAAATGCATACATTGAACTCTGTGGGAACAGCATCCTTGAGAAATGCTTGATATGAAGGAAGTCCTGCTCGAGAGTCTGGTATTTGTCGCGGGATAGACGGAAAGCGTCTAGACCCGAAACGTTAGCCTTCCTTCTCCCCTGCTGCTGCTTGGCCTGCTGTGGTAATCCAGCTCTACACCTTGCTATATCAAGCGTCTGACTGACATCTATTAAGACCTCTAAATAATGGCAACCATATGTCATATATCAAAATGGAGTTTTAAGTGTACATCAATTAAAGGATTTAACCGCATTCCCGCGGATATTCACTCTAAGGCTGATAGAAGAAGCCCCCTTGCTATAAGCAGGGCAGTGGTGTATAAATGGTGCAAAGATTAAGTCTATGTCGTGGTTCAGTAAGATGCATTGAGAAAGCCCGAGGATGTGATAAGGGCAGTTGGTAAACGGATAGCAATCGTTTCTGTAAATATGCAAAAAGAAAAAGTGTGGCCAATGTAAACGTTAGTCCTTTAGAAGATGAGAAGGAGGATCCAATGATGGGAAGTAAGGTAATGATCGAGGAATTGAACTTTTAGGTCAGTCTTCACAGTAGAAAACACAAATAACATGCCGATAATGGATGATAAGGAGGATATGGCATGTGCGGAACCAGAAACATTATCACTGAAGCGCGAGTGTTCCGCAAGCGAATGGGGCTAAAGGCAGACAAGTGCACTGGCTCTGATAGAACACATCCCAGGGATGGTGATGAAAGTAAGAAATGAAAATAAGAAATATCAAAATTCTGCCGTCTCTAGGGCTGTTCTGATAGCTTGGAAAACTGTTCATGTAACACCAATGTATTTTTTTAAAATGAGGCTGATTAAAGGCGGGCAAATATTGACCCGTTAGCTTTATCTCTGTAGAGGAGAAAATGCTTGAGTCTATCATTAAAAAAGAAGTAGGAGACAGTGGGGTAGAAGTTTCCCCGTCGGGCAGATGCAGCATGGGTTCAAGAAAGGCAGGTCATGTTTAATTAATTTTACTGGAATTCTTCAAGGACATTCCAAGCGGGGTGTACAAGGGGGGAACCAGTGGATGTAATATATCTCAAATTCCAGAAGGCGTTGGACATGATGGTGCACAAAACGTTTGCTGCATAAGATAAAGCCACAAGGCATCATGGCTAATGCACCAGCATAGATATAAGATGGGTTAACTATCGGAGGTCTGAGGGTGGGAATAAATGGTTGTTTTTTTTTCAGTTTAGCGATCAGTAGCTAGTGGTGTACCTCAGGAATAAGGGTCGGGATTGCATTTGTTTAGGATTTACATAGATGATTTAGAGTTGAAGATGAAGTGTAGTGCGTCAAAGTTCGCAGATGACACAAGAATGACCGGTAGAGCAAAGTCGCAGAGGACATGGAAAGTCTGCAGATGGATGCAAATAGATTAATTGAGTTGTCAAGGGTCGGGCTGATGGAGTACAATGACAATAAATGCGAAGATTTTGGTAGGAATCAGAGCAAAATTGACTATTATTTAAATGGTGAAAATTGGAGCATTCTGCTGTGTAGATGGACCTGCGCATCCTTTTGCATGAATCACAAAATATTGGTTTGCAGGTGCAGCATATAATTAAGTAGACAAATGGAATATTGTCTTTCATAGCTGGAGAATTGAGTTTAAAAGTAGGTACGTTATGTTGTAGCTGCATAGAATGCTGGTGAGGCCACATCTGGAGTATTGTGCACTGCTTTGGTCTCCTTACTTGAGACGTTGTACTGGTACTGGAGGGAGGGAAGACTGGTTGCGGGGGGGGGGGGAGGGGAGTGGGATCTTATAGAAGCATATAAAATTATGTAGGAAATAGATAAGATAGAAGGAAGGAGATTGTTTCCATTGGCGGGTAAAACTGGAACGAGGGGACATTGCCTCAAAATAAAGGGAAGCTGATTTAGAACTAAATTGATGAGGAACACCTTCACTCAAAGCGTGTGAATTTGTGAAATTCCCTGCCCAGTGAAACTGTTGAGGCTACCTCGTTAAATGTTTTAAAGCAAAAGAGAGACAGAATTTTAGATAGTAAAGCAGCTTAGGGTTATGGTGAGCAGGCGGATAAGTAGAGCTGAGTCCATGAAAAACTCAGCCATGATACTATTGAATGGTGAGCTGACCCACAGCCACATGTTTCTATTTCTTACGTAGTTTAGATTCCCTACAGTGTGGAAACAGGCCCTTCGACCCAACAAGCCCACACTGCCCCTTAGAACATCCCACCCACACCCATCCCCCTATAACCCACACACCCCTGAACACTACGGGCAATTTAGCATGGCCGATCCACCGGCACATCTTTGGACTGTGGAAGGAAACCGGAGCACTCGGAAAAAAAACCCACGCAGACAGGGGGCGAATGAGCAAAGTCCACAGACAGTCGCCTGACGTTGGAATTGAACCCGGGTCCCTGGCTCTGCGAGGCTGTAGTGCTAACCACGGAGCCACAGTATGGGATCACGGGAAGACCTAAGAGATAATGGGAACTGCAGATGCTGGAGAATCCAAGACAACAAAGTGTGAAGCTGGATGAACACAGCAGGCCAAGCAACATCTCAGGAGCACAAAAGCTGACGTTTCAGGCCTAGACCCTTCATCAGAGAGGGGGATGGGGTGAGGGTTCTGGAATAAATAGGGAGAGAGGGGGAGGTGGACCGAAGATGAAGAGAAAAGAAGATAGGTGGAGAGAGTATAGGTGGGGAGGTAGGGACGGGATAGATCAGTCTGGGGAGGATGGACAGGTCAAGGAGGTGGGATGAGGTTAGTAGGTAGGAGATGGAGGTGTGGCTTGAGGTGGGAGGAAGGGGTGGGTGAGAGGAAGAACAGGTTAGGGATGCAGTGAGGGGAGGGGATGAGCTGGGCTGGTTTTGGGACGCAGTGGGGGGAGGGGACGAACTGGGCTGGTTTTGGGATGCGGTGGGGGAAGGGGAGTTTTTGAAGCTGGTGAAGTCCTCATTGATACCATTGGGCTGCAGGGTTCCCAAGTGGAATATGAGTTGCTGTTCCTGCAACCTTCGGGTGGCATCATTGTGGCACTGCAGGAGGCCCATGATGGACATGTCATCTAAAGAATGGGAGGGGGAGTTGAAATGATTCGCGACTGGGAGGTGCAGTTGTTTATTGCGAACCGAGCGGAGGTGTTCTGCAAAGCGGTCTCCAAGCCTCCGCTTGGTTTCCCCAATGTAGAGGAAACCACACCGGGTACAGTGGATACAGTATACCACATTGGCAGATGTGCAGGTGAGCCTCTGCTTAATATGGCAAATCATCTTGGGGCCTGGGATAGGGGTGAGGGAGGAGGTGTGGGGGCAAGTTTAGGACTTCCTGCGGTTGCAGGGGAAGGTGCCAGAGTGGTGGGGTTGGAGGGCAGTGTGGAGCGAACAAGGGAGTCACGGAGAAAGTGGTCTCTCCGGAAGGCAGACAAGGTTGGGGATGGAAAAATGTCTTGGGTGGTGGGGTCGGATTGTAGATGGCGGAAGTGTCGGAGGATGATGCGTTGTATCCGGAGGTTGGTGGGGTGGTGTGTGAGGACGAGGGGAATGACCGAAACCTGGACTGTTCATGCATTCACGTGATTAACCTGATTGGCTGTGTGTATGATTAATCAGAATACGATTGGTTTGTAGCAGCCTAGACGGGCTAAAAGTAAATGTGCAAAAAGTGTATATTTCTCTTTGTTCAGGGAGAAGTATCTGCACGGCCGGAGGCATCCTACAGTCCTGTGTAGTACATTAAAGTATTTGGTGCTGGAAGTGAACCTGGGAGTCCACCGATTCATTTAGATATTCGCCTCAAAGCTAAATGTTGCCGCGTGCCTGCCGTGACAATGCCTGCACCATTTTCTTATGAGGAGCTTCAGAGGGAATGAAAAGCTGTGCAATCATTAGTGGTCATCTCGGTTTTTTGCCTTTGTAACAGAGGGAAAATCATCGCAGAAACAGCCAAATGGGGCAGCAGGCCGAGCTGCCGCAGAGATGATCAATTTCCAACAAACACAACGGCAGTCGGCACAACTCCCTGCTGTCAGTGGTTCACCATTGATTTTCGCTAACTTGCATTGCTCTTGATAACACACTCGACTACATGCTGACTGAAGGGCACTCATAGAGTCATAAAGTCAAGCAAGCTGTCCAACCAGTCCATGCTAACCATAATCCCAAAACGAAACGAGGTTTACCTACATGCTCTTGGCCCATTTCACTCCAAACATCTCTTATTCATGTACAAATCTAAAACGTACACCACCTCCTCTTCAATTTCATTTCATACATGAACCATTATCTGTGCAACGGACTTGTCCTCCATTGTAGATACCCCTCATGATTTTTTAAAGTCTAAAAGGTCACCTCTCAACCTCCTGTGCCCCAGTGAACATGCCCCAACTGAACCAACTTCTCCATTTTTGGCAACCTAACGTAAATCTCTTTTGAATCCTCTCCAGCTTAATAATATCTTTCATGTAAGAGAGAGTCAGACGACACCACGTTATAGTCCAACATGTTTATTTCAAATCACAAGTTTTCCGGGTGCTGCTCCTCCGTCAGTGAAGTCAACGCTTGAGAAGCTTCTGATTTCAAATAAACATGTTGGAAGATAACCTGGTGAGAGAAGTATCTGACGAATGTATATTGGGATATATGAAGTATCAGAACAGACAGAGCTAACTGAATGTTTTTTGTTCAGTGGATATTATGAATGCCTTTCCCTTTGGACGTCGATTGCGCCATTCTGGGTTTTCTCTCTGTTACGTAGACTGAGCTTCTCTAAACATGTTAGATCATTGGTACAGGAGGAGTCTTGCTCCTGGTGCATTAAGTGACGCCTCTACAAGTAGCAGCGGAATGAATCACAATCTAACAGCAATGTACTGGATCAATTTGTTTATTATATAACACAGTGCCTCCAAATAATTTTCACATTTTGTGACATTCAAATGATCTACTATTCCCTGTTCACTAACATGCGTGTCGCCCAGCTCCATCAATAACATTTTTTATATAACCTCTCATCTTTTTTGTGATAAACTAAGAGATCATCATTGCAAACTATCCCGACATGCCTTCTCCCTCCGCGATGTGAGACATCGAAATTGTCCACGTTAGGAATCTCAGCATATCCCGTTCACACAGTGCCGCACTGCCATTTGACCGACATTAGCTCATTCTCAGAAAAAGAGTTGTGATTGTAATGCTTTCATTTATGTGGTCGAACCTTTCCAAAGCCTAATTGTCCAATTCTTGACATTCCCCTTCCCCGACATGAACGCCCGCCGACCCCGCCCAACCTGCCAGCCAGCCCCGGAAATCTGGTCCATTAATTATTTCCCTGCAAATGTTTATAATACTTCATTGTTTAAAAGTTTTAACTTTTCTTCCCTTTCTACTTTTCTATATTTTCCTGATCTCCATTCTCTACAAGTAACTGAATACTCGATTCACGTATTAACGTGTTTATTCTATATCATTGGAAAGCCCTCGCCACGGTTAGCAAATGTACAAATGCAACAAATATACAGCGCAATTAACTGAGCCTTTTAGAAACGATTACAAATTTTGCGGGAATGCTCTATCCTATGCCCTCTTCGTGACACGTCATGTCTGTTTTTAATGAGTTTTTTTCAACACGCGTTCAGTTTTGCTTTCATAGATCCATCTCTCTGCATATGCCCGTTACTTATACCATTCAATGATGTGTCTTTTGGATGTGTTTAATGTTCGTTTTATAACACCTAGCAAATCTGTGATTTTTACAAAATCACGACTAACATTCCGAATGCTAATTAATTGCTGCTTGTCTTGTTGGCTATGATCCCGTTAGGTCCGTATTTTATTTTGCCAGGTTTCTGTCGTTGCAAACAGTTTTATTTTATTGTTTTCCCAGCCAAGACTCGGAATTATTTATTAACTCTCTGATGGTGTTTATTTGGCCAGAAGGAGACCATTTAACCAGTTAATACACGCAATAATGTCATTCATTCTAGGAATACTCTAGGAATAGTAAAATCTCGCCCGCATGCTCTTCAAAATATGTAGGTTGATAATGAAATGCAGTTATAACCTTCTTCCCTGTCTCTCATCCGGCTAATATATAGAAAACTCTAACATAAAGCTTTGTTTATGTTTCGTATCCACATTTACTGTTGTGTCCATAAATTATAAAAATGCCTATTTGCAAACTTAATTTCGCCCCTAATGATTTTATATTCGAGTTCTGCTTCAACTAAGAAAAAAATCTGCTGATCAAGAGGTGCTTTGCAGTACTGTCATTTGTTTTGAAAAAAAAAAGCAGCCTCCATCTTAAAACAAAAACTTTGAATCAAGTACGGTAATAGTTTTCATTGCTAGAACAGTGTAAAATGCGAACCATCTACCCTCAAATCTAGAAGCTGCTTGTTTCCCTCGCAGTCAGATGTATAACATCCCTCCAGGTATCCCTTCCTTTGTAATGATCGTGTTCAGTTCTTTCATTCACAGGTCAGCGTTCCCATCTACAATCATTGTTCTGAAATGATTGCACTCTGAGCAGACTCCGACAGGTGAGGGAAAATCTCCGTCAGTGCAGGACTGAACTGTCCTATTCTCCTTTAATGCAAATATATCAATCTGGTCGTTAGCATGCTGTTTAGATTATGGGAAAATTGGGTCTTTTTTGGGTTGTTACGATTTCAAGAGAGACCAATGCATTTTAAAATATATTTGAATTTTCAGTCCCTTACAGAAACAATGTTAATCACGTTTTTAGATTTTAAGAAGTATCGGGGAAGTACAGTGAAACAAACAAGCACAGTCCGGTTTTCTCCCCCGCATCTAGTAACTATTACTCCTAGATTTATGATTCACCATGATTACCTTACAGGATAATGTCCTGTTGGGCAGAGAGACAGACCAAGATGTCGATGCATTGCTCTTTACCGTCACTCCAGAGCGCTCCTCCATTACCGGCCCTGCAACGACGCCCATCCTTACCCTATTCCACACTTCTGGTTTGGCTGGTGAGAATTCCTCGAAGAACTCTCTGAGAACGCGGAAAACTCTGCTAAGTCCACTGCCAGCAAATGATTCCCTTGGAGGATATCGAATGATCGCAAATGCCCACAAATATTGAATAACCAATTTAAATATCAGTCACAAATTTTCTGAGACTCAGACCAATGTGTTTAATCTGCAATAGTGATGCACGTCTTGCAATTATAAATGAATGTAAAAGAAAATATTCCTAATTACAACACATCAGCTTTCACATTAAGTGCTATGTTGTGGTCTCATACTTTCCTTAACATCGACTAATTTATCAACTGCTGGTATATTCAATATACAAAAACAGTGAGTACTGATTAATAAAGTTCGCGTTTGATTTATTGCTTAACATGACCTCTCTCTCCAATGTCTTCATTTTTTATTTAGTAGTCTGCTTGTTGGAGGATAATTCCGCAGACCTGTTACTGCTAACAGAAGATATCAAAATAAAATTTGCCATCACGCGAAGTCGCTGTTCACACCAGCTCAACTCAGCAACCTGGGAAATGTGAATTTTCAGTTTGTGGAAGTAGTGTTTAGTTACTTTAAGGCAAAAATGGTTTTCAGGAGCCACCTCATCAAGATGTAATATACTAATGTGTCAAGATGGCAATAGAGCAATGATTGAAAATATAATCCTTGTCTCCGATGAAGGGTCTAGGCCCGAAATGTCAGCTTTTGTGCTCCTGAGATGCTGCTTGGCCTGCTGTGTTCATCCAGCTCCACACCTTGTTATCCTTGTGTCATAACCTTCCATTATTCAGAAATCGTAAGCTGGAATTTTAAGGGAGAATGCTCTCCCATTGACTCAGGAAAAATGAGAAACGACATGGAATAGGACCCTGTCGTTATTTCACTGCAGAAACTAGGGTCATTGACTCGGTTTCCATTCACTTGCGTGAACATTTCATTATTCTGTGTTTTATGTTATGAAAGGCGATTGTCATGGAGCATGGAGAAAGCACTCCGTCTCAGCTCAGTGACGTAAACGTACGGACTTTTATGACATTTGATTCGACAGGAGTTTTGTTTGCACTCCGCTCATGAATGCGTTCTTGGGATGCATGGAGTTCACTCTTTCAAAGATTCCGGTTGCCTCTTCTCTAAGAATTATGAGATTCCTAGCAAAATTTGAAATTTGCAAGAACGATTCTATCACAATTAGAGGATCACTTGACTGACTTGTACTTAATTTAATTATTTTCCTTTCTTACAACAAATGGAATGACGATTGCGATACTGTTTCGGGGACAGTGTGGCCTCTCCAAGTGTCGGATCTGCTGGTCATTTTTAATTAGACCTTTATTAGAATATAGAACATAGAACTATAAAGCACAGTACAGGCCCTTCAGCCCATGATGTTGTGCCGAAGTCTTACTCTAAACCTCAGGTCTATCTAACCTCCACCCCTACCTTATAATAACATCCATATGCCTATCTAACAGCCGCTTAAATGCCCTTAATGAGGCCGACTCCACTATCCTCTCCGGCAATGCATTCTGCGCCCCTACCACTCTCTGAGTAAGGACCTACCTCTGATGTCTCACCTGTATCTACCTCCACTCATTTTAAATCTATGCCGCCTTGTAATAGCTACCTCCACCCTACACGGAGGCACATTCCAATCGTTTTTGGGGGGCACTTCATATTCACGAATTCTATTCCACTATGTGGCATCCATGCAAATCCTACTTCATGCTGTTACTGTCGCTTCCAGCTTGGATTGCTCTGTGGCCATTTGTTGGCAGAGTATGTAAAGCAGTTGGTGCAGTCAGACAATTATCTTACTGCTTGGAACATTGACTTTGCCGAGCTTTATAAAGATTATGGTTTGGTATTTTCCGTTCACAAATGAGTACTTACTTAGTAACTTTTCCCGATTTTGTTTAGTAAGAGAGGGGCTTCTAGAATCTCCATACTGGGCAGCAATCGAGTTAATTCATCACATTCTCACGCAGGATGTACCATTTGTTTTGATTCTGCTGCTCAATATTTTAATAGTGAGGCATATTTAAATCGCCAACAGAGCATGAAGAGATTTTGTTGAAGACGCAATGGGGCAAGAGACACAAAGACTCAGATGGAGCGTCAGACGAAATCTACGAGTTAGCTATTTGTATCTCGGGAAATTTCATATTATTATGGGTTATCTTCCTGTTTTATTCGGCAAAGAATGCAATACAGTATTTAGGATATAACGTCATAATTTTACCGAAGTATAACAATGAACTAGGATTTATTCTGCAGCTTTTGAGTTGCTGCACAAACATATACATTTATGTTGTGACACAAAAGATGTTCAGAGAGCAATTGAAGAATATGTTAAAACATCCATTTACTGTTAATATAAAAGGAATTAAATGAGCAGAAAAAAATTTAAAACTCCAGCCTAATCGGTCATCCCAACATATTTGTTTGGCACAGGGTTGCATGCCTTACTCATAAAACTATGCTTTATTCAGTTTCCGTTCCTCCCAACGTGGAGTCAGCCTCTTCAAAAACGGTCTTTGCGTTGATTATATTGATCAGTTCATCAAAAATAGTCCCACCGTTAACTACTTTCAAATACTGCCTTGCATATCAGATTTTTTTAAGCCGTGTGTGCAAATATGGCCTCATAATTTAGGAATTTCTACTAACTGTCGTTCAGCATTAGTTAGCATTCACTCCATTGAAAAAAAAATGGCATTTGACCAGCTTTCCTACCACAATATAACTGAATAACTAGCTCACCCAGTTAGAAAATGTTAACTACTTCCCCTTGCCAATATTAGGCAGTTCCCAATCTGTCAGATACCATTGACTAAAATCATTTTTGCACCATCATTCAATACTGTGTGCTTAAAATGACCTGTGATATTATACGTATTAATTATGTATTTCCAATATTGGTCTATGAGATAGAACACTATAGGCTGTTACTCAGCGACAGGGCAGTGAATGGTAATTTTTTTTGTAATTTTGCTCTGGTTATAGAGTATTTTTTCTATACCTTAACAGGGAAGTTATACCCGTCGGACTTTTGGGTGCAAATTACAGAGTTTAACTTTTGATAGAACCAAACACTGACAGATTTCCTCTGTATCCTGCAATGTATCTGTATCCTTCTTTTTGGTAAAAATCTAAATAAACTTAACATTGTGGATCAAAAACAAAGTTGCTGGAAAAGCTCAGCAGGTCTGGCAGCATCTGTGGAGGAGAAAACAAAATTAACGTTTCGGTCCGATGACCCTTCTTCAGTTCTGCTGAGCTTTCCTAGCAACTTTGTTTTTCTTCCTGATTTGCAGCATCCGCAGTTCTTTTAGTTTTTTAACACTATGGATCTCAACCGCATGGTAACTGGCGTGGCAGAATCAGCTGAGATATATATTCTGTAACATTATGAGCTGCAGTGCGCATTGAGACCAGTGGTTTGTGTCCGCCATTCAAAAATATCATGGTTGATCTGATTGTGTTTTAAGCACCGCATGACGAACTGCGATCGAATAGTTTTGGCTCACTTTCGTTTCTCTTACACCATCCAAATAAATGATAATATTGATGTCTCGCTGCCCCTTCGTGGAAGCTGAAACTCTGGGTCTTGTACTCTTTTCATATTGCCCTGTTGCGCTTGTATAGTACCCTCTGACTCTAAAGCAGAGAGGTTGACACATTTGACTGTACCCTGGCAAAGTTCGCATTCATAAATCAAATCAATTTACAAAAACGTCTTCTATTGCTGTTAGAATATATGTAGGAAATTTCCAAACAGCAAAGGACCTGCAAGACAAATATTTCACTCCTTAACTCTGTCTTCAAAGAAGATACTTTAGTTTTGAACTTTGCTTGGTTAATTCTAGATTTTCTCTGGTCGGGAGAAATCCCTAGTGTATGGTCTTTCGATCCTCCTCGAAATTTTGTATGTTCTCAGAATATCATATCCCATTTTTCAATTACCCAATGAATGGATTTCAGATTTTCTCAACCTTCTATATCCATAAACGCCTTCATTTCAGGAAACAGACAGTGAATATTCCCTAAACTGCCTCCAATGATCGGATATTTCCACATGATCAAGGAAATAAAAACTGTGCACAAGTCTCCACGCGTAGCGTCATTAACCAAAACAAAAAATTTTAACTTTCAGATATAGCCAGAGCTGCTGATGCTGGAGTCAGAGACAACACAGTACGGAGCTGGTAGAACACAGCAGGCCCTGCAGCATCAGAGGAGCAGGAAATTTGACGTTTCATTTCTTCCAACTCCGTATTGTGTTGTCACTTTTGATTTTCAGCATGGCTTATGTAACTTAAAACTGCATCGCCTTGCAATAATTCGACCATTCTATTGTTGTTCCATCTTAAGTGCTTGCTTTACCTCAGTTTTGCCTTTCCCGTACAGATAAATCCAAGTCTCTGTGTAACAATACTCTCTTGTTTTCCAAATGAAAACATTCTGTCATCCTATTTGCCCCAAAAGTGAAAAAAGTATCACTTTCTCTATCCTTCTGACTTAGAGAATCTTTGTATTTCCATTTTTATCTTGCCATGACAACGACCTTTGGAACTGCATCAATGTTGGGCAGCGTAGAGTTGTTCAGTTCATTCTTGTCGTTGGCAATTCCATGAAGATAACAATGCGCGGAAATAAGGGTGGACTGTTCAGCTATTACAGACTCCGTAGACACAACGAAAACCAGGTCAAACGTGTGTTTTTCCCATAATCCCACTGTCCTGTCACAGTTACACCCAGATGACCTGACGGAAATAAACTCATTGCAATTTGCAAAAGTAAGGAGCACCTCACCAGACTCTCTACGGAAGGAACGCGACATAATGTAAATACGCTGGTTTTCTGCAGCAACGAAAGTGACGCAATGGAAAATAACAGGCAATAAAACGGAAAGACAGTCAAGAAGTTCATCCACTTCACCAACACCTTCCACCCCAACCTCAAGTTTACCTCGGCCATCTCCAACACATCCCTCACCTTCCTGGACTTTTCTGTCTCCATCTCAGGCAACCAGCTAAATACTGATGTCCACTTCTAGCCCACCGACTCCCACAGCTATCTAGAATACACATCCTCCTACCCAGCCCCCTGCAAAAATTCCATCACCCTATTCCCAATTCCTTCGCCTCTGCCGCATCTGCTCCCAGGATGAGGCATTCCACTCCCAAACATCCCAGATGTCCGCGTTCTTCAAGGACCGCAACTTCCCCCCCACCCCCCGCAGTGGTCCAGAACACCCTTGACCGTGTCTCCCGCATTTCCCGCAACACATCCCTCACACCCCGCCCCTGCAACAAATGCCCTAAAAGAACCCCCGTCATCCTCACATACCACCCCACCAACCTCTGGACACAACACATCATCCTCCGATACATCCGCCATCTACAAACTTACCCCAACACCCAAGACATTTTTCCATCCCCACCCTTGTCTGCTTTCCGGAGAGACCACTCTGTCCATGACTCCCTTGTCCGTTCCACACTCCTCTCCAACCCCACCACTCCTGGCACCTTCCCTTGCAACCGCAGGAAGTGCTACACTAGCCCCCACACCTCCTCCCTCACCCCTATCCCAGGCCCCAAGATGACTTTCCATATTAAGCAGATGTTCACCTGCACATCTGCCAATGTGGTACACTGTATCCATTATACCCGGTGTGGTTTCCTCTACACTGGGGAAACCAAGCGGAGGCTTGGGGACCGCTTTGCAGAACACGTCCACTCGGTTCGCAATAAACAACTGCACCTCCAGTCATGAATCATTTTAACTCCCCTTCCCATTCCTCAGATGACATGTGCCTCCTGCAGTGCCACAATGATGCCACCCAAAGGTTGCAGGAACAGCAACTCATATTCCGCTTGGGAACCCTGCAAGCCAATGGTATCACTGTGGGCTTCACGGACTTCAAAACCTCCCCCTCCCCCACTGCATCCCAAAACCAGCCCAGCTCACCCCCTCCCCCCACTGCATCACAAAACCAGCCCAGCTTGTCCCCGCCTCCCTAACCTGTCTTCCTCTCACCTATCCCCCTCCTCCTACCTCAAGCCGCTCCTCCAGTTCCCACCTACCAGCCTCATCGTGCCTCCTTGACCTGTCCGTCCTTCCTGGACTGACCTATCCCCTCCCTACCTCCCCACCTACACTCCCCTCTCCACATATCTTCTCCTCTATCCATTTTAGGTCCACTTCCCCCTCTCTCCCTATTTATCTCAGAACCCTCTCCCCATCCCCATCTCTGATGAAGGGTCTAGGCCCGAAACGTCAGCTTTTGTGCTCCTGAGATGCTGCTTGGCCTGCTGTGTTCATCCAGCATCACACTTTGTTATCTTAGACAGTCAAGACGCATCTGTTAAAATTCAGGCAATGAAAACAGCGAATTTCTACCCAAATTCATGTCATGTATTCAAATAAAGTATGTGTTGATTCATTCGTGAAGATGTAGTGGAAAGTTCAAAGATCTGTCAGGATCACTGCTAGATGCTGTCATAATTGTGACAAGAATGCATGCGCCTTATGGTATGGGTAAATGCCAAAAAAGCAGACAAGAAAGGCCATGGGCATGAATGCGGAATTAGGACCAGGGTTATTTTGGAGCATGGCTGGCAAAGTGAATAATGGTACAGGGTGAATTTGATTTGATTTGATTTGATTTATTCTTGTCATGGGTACTGAGATACAATGAAATGTATTGTTTTGCATGCTGCTTAGACAAATCATAACTTATGTAAGTATATCAGGGAACAGAACTGAATGCCAAATATAGTGTTACAGCTACAGTGAAGGATCAAATCTAATATACGCGAGGAGCATTCCTAAGTCTGAAAACAGTGGTGAAGATGCCGTTCATGAATCTTTCAGTTTGTATTTTGAAACAATTTTGTATCTTCTGTCAAATGGCATAACCGGATTGGAGGGATCTTTGATTATGTTGGCTGCACTCCCAAGGCAGCAGGAAGTGCAAACAGAGTCAACGGATGGAAAGTTGGTTTTTGTACTGAGCAACATTCACAACTCTCTGTAATTGGGCAGAGCAGTTGCCATACCAAGCTGTGAGGCATCCAGGTAGGATGTTCCCAATGGTGCATCTACAAAACTTGGTAAGAATCATTGTAAACATGCCAAATTTCCTTGGCCTACTGAGAAAATAGAGGTGTTTTTGTGAATGATGAAGCAGGTTTGAGGGGTTGAAGAATTGAGAAAGACATAAAGTGAAGTGATTGAGAAAGTTCGGGGAGTGGCTGATGTAACAGGAATGAGGGGGTGAATAATGGAGCATGGCCAAGCATGTGAATGGTGAGGCAGGACCAAGAATGTAAAAACTAGAACCCTTGCTTTCCCTGATAAATACTAATGAAATGGATCTCAGTTTGCAGGTGATACAAAACTGCCAAGAATTGTGAACTGTAAAGCGGACAGTGTGAGATTTCAAAAGGATATTGGTAAGTTCATGGGAGTGCAGACAGGTGGCAGATGAGGTTCAGTGCGGAGGTGAGGTGATACACTTTGTTTGAAAGAACACTGGAAATCAATATAAAATTAAGGGTACAACCCTAAAGAGGATACAGGAGCAGTGCCACAATGATGCCACCCGAAGGTTGCAAGAACAGCAACTCATATTCCGCTTGGGAACCCTGCAGCCCAATGGCATCAATGTGGACTTCACCAGCTTCAAAAAAAGTTTGTTCAAAGATCTGATTGAGTTATTGCAATGTGAAAATGGCAGAACAGTAGTGTTTTCAGCTGCCAGACTGGAAAGAACAGACTGTCACACTTGAGTGGGAGGTAGGGAGAGAGAACATTGTGACAGAGAATGTAATGAGTAAAGCTTTCCAACTGATGTATCCAGTTGTATACTTTGATACCTTCCTCACTATCCATAGCTCCACCAATTCTCATGTTACTTGCATACTTACCAATCAGACAACCTACATTTTGATATACATAATGTGTGTCAATATCTCTCTATTTCTGTTATAAACAATTCAGGTTCAAGCACTGATCGTTGTGGAACACTACTGCTCCACAACTACCCTTTGCCTTGATGACCAAACCAATTTTGTATTCAGTTCACAACACAGCATGGGTCCTATGTGACTTCATCTTCTGGACCAGCCTACCACGAGGGACATTAAAAATACTTCAGTAAAGTCCACATACCCTCATCAATCATCTTTATCACTTCCTCAAAAATCTCAATTAAATTTGTGAGACAATACCTCGCCAGCTTAAAGCCATGTTGACAATCCCCAGTAAGTCCATTATTTTCCAAATGCAAGCAAATCCTGTCCCTAAGGATCTTCTCCAATAATTTCCGTACCACCAGCCCTAAGGCTCACCAGCATACAGTTTCCTGGATCATCCTTGTTATCAAAGGAACAACATTGGTTATTCTCCAGTGTTCTGGAACCTTGCCTGTGGCTAAGGAGGATACAAAGATCTCTGTCAAGGTCCTAGCAGTCTCCTCTCTCCTCTTTCAGTATTTTGGGATAGATCCCATCAAGGCTTCGAAACTAATCTGCCTTAATGTTTTTTTTCTTCAAGACACCCAACACCTCCTTCTTAATGTTGATATTCCCCAGAATGTCAACATGCCCGTACCTAAACTCCCCATTGGCAATGTCATTTTCCGTAGTGAATATAGCTGTGAAGTACTCATTAAGGACCTCACCTCCTTTCTCTGGCTTTATGCATAAATTCCCTCTTGTCCTAGACTGGGTTTACAGTTTCCCTAGCTAACCACTTGCTCCTAATATATGAATGAATGTCGTGTGATTTTCCTTTATCTGATTTGTTAAAAATATTTCATGGTCATTTTTAACCCTTCTAATTCCTTGCTTAATTTCTTTTCTACTCCCTTTACATTCCTCAAGGATATTGTCTGATTTCAATTTTCTCAAACTTACATGTTTCTTCTTTTTCTTTTTGATTAAATTTCCAACATCTTTCATGCAAGGTTACCGAATTTTGCAGTCTTTATATTTCATTCTCACAGAAACATAATGTTCATTAACTTTACTTCACTGCTTTATGATATTTGTGCACATCAACATAAATTTAAAGTGAAATGAAGCAAGTGTGACGTAACATGAAGAAAAGAATGCATTCCTACAGGAAGTTGCAGGAGTGTGAACTGGAGAGCAAGGAAATGTAGTGGAGGCACTTTCAATTGCTGCATCCAAATGGGTTAGTGTTTGTGCAGCAATGGAGTTCAGGGATATCAGGAAAGGTGGGAGATTGGCACCAGTGAGTAAAACCGCTGCAGACACGATGGGCTGAATGGCCTCGTTCTGCTCCGTAACAATTCTGCTATTCTGTGGGGTGAATGGTGCAGAAGGCTCAGGGGTTAAAAGGTGCACCAGAGCCCAGTGGTTTAATGGGAAATCAGGGCTGGCGGGAGCAATTGCTTTGATGGATTTGTACAGTGCGCTCTGCCTGCAAAACATGTAAGAGAACACTTTTCACTGCACCTCTGTACATGTAACAGTAATAAATTATATCGAATCAGTGGGGTGAAAAATGCAGCCATAAATCAGTGCGAGGGGCTAATGGAGTTTGAAAAAAAGCAGGGCGAATGGGGCAGAAGGTGGACTAGGGCCGATGACGTATTTGTTAAAGCAGGGCTGAGGGAATAATTGTTAACTCTGAATCCTCATGTTACACCATCTGCTACTCTCCCTGTCCACTTATCTCGTCAATTTCAAGCCAGTTTGTGTTTCCTTGATCAGATTTCACAATCTCCTCAATGTTGTCTACCTAGTAACTGATGACATAGTCACTGCCTTTTTCTGAGTGGACGCTCCACCCTGTCTTCTCAATGTGTCCGTCGCGGATTCTTGTTCTGCTGCAAGTTCGTTTACGAGCGGCTCCTGAGTAACAGGCTCTTTGAATCCGGATTCGCGCGAAGCTCCAAGAAAACAAAGCACTCGAAGCATCTGAGTCAACAGGAAAATCTGGACGTTGTCTGCACTGAATGCTGGGCGCAGTTCACAGAACCAGGAGCTGTCTCGTTACAGGACTCCCCGTGAACTAGTCATGACAGCAATGTTAGCTCTGGCAGTGCTACTCCTTCAGTGTGGAGGGCTCTCCGCAGGTGGGTACTGAAGTCGCAGAGGGTCTTAATGCCAGTAACAGTCAGTGGGTAGTGGGGTTAGAGAGGAACTCAATGTCAGACCGATCTTGACGTGTCGAATCGAAGTGGACAGTGGAAATGATTCATCAGCGTAGCTGTAAAATGTAGGGACGTGTTGCTGGAATGAGAGAGACAGAGATAGGTATTGAGAGAGACCAAAATACTAAGGCCAAGTTTCTAAGGAGCAACTTATGAGGGAGTAACTCCCATGGCGAGGATTGTTACCACATCGAGTTTAAACCACGATCTAATTAACACAGGAAGGGTCAAGAAGGGTAACGAAACGTTAACTCTCTTTTCACCTTCACAGATGCTGCCAGACCTGCTGAGCTTTTCCAGTGACTTTGTTTTAGTTCCTAATTAACAAAGGGTTGGTGCAGTTCAGTTGTCGTGCCTTTCACTGAGGTAGTCATTATGTACAAACGGAAGAAGTTTTTTTTTCTCAGAGGAAATATGACCATACTTAATCAATTTCTCCATCTACAGACACTATCCAAACCTGCTGGCCCACATTTTCTGCATTTATTTCAAATCCAGGCATCCACAATGTTCTGTTTGTTCAAACGCTGTTGGAATTTTTCAAGTTTCATTTGATCACAGAGATCCACAGCCATCTGTTGAGAGTCTTCCAGATTTCGTGCATCCAACTCTCTAATACTCCTCCTGGACATTTGAACTTTGATCCTAAAATTAAGTCAATTACTATGAACTATCCCAAAGATGTGCATCTTTCGGTGGATTTGCGAAGGTAACTTGTCCCGTTGTGCCCAGGGATGTGCAGGCGTAGTGGATTAAACATGGTAAATTCGGGGTTATGGGAATCAGCCGGGATGCTGTTCAGAGGGTCAGCGCAGACTCAATGGGCCGAATAGCCTCCATCTTACTAGAATCAGCACAGTTCTTCAGGGATTGGGAACATCAATTGCTTCCAATTGTCCTTCAAACCTCTCGGGGCAAGAGCTAACATTCTGTTTAGACGTTAACTTCTCTTAAATACCTGATCACTAACTTCATTTCTGTGCACATAAAGTTGACTGCAAATCATTTTCAATCTGTCAATGTCCTTTAACAGGCTGAAAAATCAGAAATTACTGGTGAAACTCAACAGATCTGGCAACATACGTGGAAAGAAAGAAGCGTAAACGATTCGAGTCCGGTGACTCTTCATGAGTCCTTTGTTTTCAAATTTTCAAAATCTGCAGCCCTTCGTTTTGTTTCATTTAGCAAATTCTCTTCCTTATTTGGAACAAGTCCATTGTACCCGAATACAATGCTGCGTGAGAAACAAGCTGAACAACTTCTTAATCACAACGTTTATCAGTGATATTTTGCATTTTTTAAAAGAAACTCTCACAGGCTGTGAATATCTGAATATGCTTTTAAAATCAGTTGGAGAACTTACAAAAGTGCAGCTGCTGTTTTAATACGGGATCGCAGCAACAATCTCTCAAATATATTGAAGAGGTTATGAACAGTTACTTTTTGTTGCAATTCGTTAGATCCTGGCCTCTTGTTTTCATCCACTGCAGAGAGCACATGGCATTTAGCTTCATGGTATAAACTGAAATATGTCGATTGAATAGTGTGGCACTCCTGCCATCCACTCGAATGTCAGCCTGGACTTTTGAGGCCCAGACCAGGAGTAGGATTTACTTGTGTAACTCTGTGACAGGCGAAGGTGCAAATACAACCAAATGAAACCACACGAAGATAGCAAGAACCGCAGGTGCTGGAGTCAGACAATACAGTGTGGAGCTGGAGGAACACAGCAGGCCAGGCAGCATCGGAGGAGCAGAAAAGTTGACCAAGGGTCCCGATCCGAAACGAAAACTAAACCACAGCTGATTTATCTAAGCCACATATAAATGTGGCGGAAAGTTGCAACCGCAACATGGTAGAAATACTCCAAGTTGTGATGTAAGCAAAACAGGGAGAAAAAAATCACACTGGGGACAGGCGCTTTAGGCTGCGGTGTTTCAGAACTCTCTTTGTATGTGGATGAAATTGTTACTGTTTTGGGGTTCATGTCCTCCGTCTCTCTTTTTCACTCTCCTTCTTTCGCTCAAGGGTTGGTGTTTTGGGATAACGTCCCTATTTCTATCTCTCTGTTTCTCTGTCCACGTGTTTGTTGTTTCAGAGTCTTTTCGCTATCTCTCTGTCTCGCTCTCTCTCCTCCTCCCGCTCTGGGGTTTGTGTTTTTGGGGTTCATGCCCTGATCTCTCTCTCTCTCCCTCTTCCTCTGGGTTTGGTGTTTTGCAGGTCGTGATCTGAAGTCTCTCTCTCTCGATCTCTCTCTCTGTTTCAGGCTGCCACTCTCTCCGGTATTTGTACACAGCAATGACCCCAATCCCGGGTCTGCCAAAGTTTCAGATTGTTGGCTTTGTGGATGATGTACAGATTATTCATTATGACAGTGATCGGATGGAGATGATTCCGCGACAACGGTGGATGGCAGATCGACGGGGACCTGATTTTTGGAAGAAACAAACGGAGATGGCAAAAAATTGGCAGCGAAGTACATTTATCTGTTTTCAGAATGCCATTAGCCTGAGCAACCAGACAGGCGGTGAGTTCTCTTAAACTTCTCTCCACAGATCAGCATCTTAAATACACCCCTCAGCAGCACAGTAGCTGGAAACAGGTATCCATGGAATCCCTACGGTGTGGAAATAGGCCATTTGGCACATTGGGTCCACACACTGACCTTTGAAGAGCATCCCGTCCAGACCCAACCTCTTACTCTATCCCTGTAAATTTCAATTTTCCATGGCTAATCCACTTAGCCTATGTATTTTATGGGACATTTAGCATGGCCAAACTACCTAACCTGCATACCTTTGGACTGTGGGAGGAAACGGGAGCCCGTAGAGGAAACCCACACAGGCACAGGGAGAATGTGGAAACTCCTCACCTAAGGAATCACCCAAGGGCGGAACCAAACCCGGGCCCTATGCAGCAGTGTTAACTACTGGACCCAGTCATCAGAATCAAAACGTGCCTCTTTCACAAATACGTCCGAACTGCTGATTTCTCAAGCGATATTTTGTTTTATTTACCATTAGATGTACTGTTCCTTTGTCTTCTCTTTCATTGTGCTCTTTCGCTCCCCTTTCACTCCTCACTTCCCTCCCACTCTTCATTCACCTCTTCCCCTCACTTATTGCGTTTGCCTCTCTTTCCTGCTCCCACATCTCTCGCTCCCAGCCTTTTCCTTCCACTCTCCGTGTCCCCTCTTTTGTTAGCTCCTCTCTTCCTGTTCTTCCCTGTTGGTCACCTCTCCACTTCCTGCCCATTTCAGCCCTCTTTCTATCTTTCTATCCCACTGTTCCTCCCACTAGTTCATGTCCCCCACCCCTTCCTCCTGCTTCTCTCTTCCTCTTTCACTCCCTCTCTCACTATGCCAGACCCGTTACTTCTCATTTCCAGAACAAGTGTTTTTTTTGTTTTATGTTCTGCTATCCCTCTTCCTCTGTCTTCTTTTCACTCTTACCTGCCCTCTTCCCCTAACTGCCCACTCGGTTCTTTCATGTCTGCCTCCCCTCTTCCACTAACTCTCCTTCCTGCATTCCCATTCCACTCTCCTGATATCTGCTGCCTACATTCCTTGCTCACCCACCCCTGTACACCCGATTGTCCCTCACTGCCTGGTTACGGTTACCACATTAGCATTCTTTCCCTCTTTGGTCCCTCATAATTTCATAAGAAGATCAGAATTAAGAACAGGAAAACGCCATCTGATGCATAGATCCTGCTCTGCTTCTCAATAAGATTTTGGCTGATCTTTTCACTGGTTCAGTTCCACTCACCAGCACTCCCCCAAACATAATTTCTTCATAACTTTACTGTTCAAAAATCCATTATCTTGCCCCTAAAACATTCAATGAGGTAGCCTCAACTGTTGCTCTGGGCAGGGAATTTGACAGATTCACAACCTTCCAAAGAAGAAGTTCCTCTTCAACTCAGTCCCAAATCTGCTCCCCTTTATTTTGAGGCTATGCCCCCTAGTTTTACTTTCATCTGCCCGTGGAAACAACAGCCCTACTTCTATTTAAAGAAAAACCAAAAGAACTGTGGATGCTGTAAATCAGGAACAAAAACAAAGTTGCTGGAAAAGCTCAGAAGGTCTGGCAGCATCTGTGGAGGAGAAAACAATTAATGTTTCGGGTCCAGTGACCCTTCCTCAGAACTGCTGCTTCTATCCCTAGTTCTATCTTAAGTATTCCCTTCATAATTTCATATGTTTCTATAAATTCCCTCATTCTTTTAAATTCCAATTAGCGTAGTCCCAATCTACTCAATCTCTCCCCATAAGCTAAACTCTCAACATAGTGACCTCCTCTGCACCTCTTCCAGTGCCATTACAGATTTTATCAGGTAAAGAGACCAAAACTTCGCACAGTACTCCAGGTGTAGCCTCTCACTCAGGCTCTTATCTATTTATTTGAGGATCTATCTGATCAATTTGCTCCATCTGGTTAGGTGATTTTAAATGGAGATGTGCATTTGAATAACAATGAGCAGTGCAGTCTTTCTGAATTTCATTCTGAGTGGAAATGTATGCTTGAATGATGGTGAGGACTGTGCAGTCATGTGAATTCCAAAAGACTAACTAGAGAAGGGCAGTGCTGGAATTTGAAAATAAAACAGAAAACCCCAACAGGTTTCACAGCCTCAAAGGAGAGAAGTCCTTAACCAGTGGTAATGTTTTGGGACCATGCATCATTAAGGGGTGATTGATGCCGGGATACCGTCCTTTGTGTAAATATTTCACTCTTAACATTTCACTCTTGCTCATCCATGGCCAGACTTTTTAATTCCCATTTCGATAGCATTTTTTAAAAAAAATTCCACAATCTCTCTTCCCTGCCACCCTTTCACTCCTACCTGCCCTTTACCTCTAACTCCCCTGCCTGCACTCCCATTCCACTCTTCTGACCTCTGCTGTTAACATTCCCTATTCTCTCACTCCTATACACCTTATTTTCCCTCACTGCCTAGTTATTCTTTCCACTTTTCCTGAAAACATTGCACCAGATACATTAACTCTGAGAATTTCATTCTGAATGGAGATGTGTGCTTGAATGACAGTGAGGGGTGAGTGCAGTCTCTGTGCATTTCATTCTGAGTAGATTTGTTTTTAACATTGAAAGCTATCAACACACTTCAGCGTATATCTGCCTGTGAGATCTGTGATGGTGAGACAACAAGAGTACTGGAAGAGTATGCCTGGAATGGGAAGGACTACTTCAAGTTTGACACGGATCACTTGCACTGGGTGAGAAGATTACTTTTACCATGGACCGAGACGATCAAGAGACAGTGTGACAGAGACAAAGTCTACAACCAGTTGAGAAGGCAGTTCCTGGAGATGGAATGTAAAGAGCTATTGTTGAAACACTTGGAGATTGGAGAGACCGAACTGAAGGCTGGTGAGTGATCAAACGTGAAGGGGACTGAGGTTTGGTGAGTGACATATGGTTTGTCATCATTAATGAGGGGAATTGAGGTTTGGTAACTGAGTGGGAACTGAGGGCTGGTGAATGTGAAGGAGTGAGGGAGTGTGTGATTTGGTAACTGAGTTAGGGAGTGATGAAGGGTGAGGGGAGTGAAATTCACTGACCGAGGGGGTTCTGAGAGTTTGTGCGAAGCTGAAGTATGTAAATTTGGTGAGTACAGGTAGATTCAGTGAGTGAGAAGAGATCTGAGGCTTTTGCATTAAAAAGGACATAGTGAATGTGGGAAACTGAATGTCAGCGAATAAGCAGTGACTGAGACCAGGTGTCTGAGGGGCACTGACAGTCATTGATAAGAGACCTGAGAGTTGGTTCATTGGGGAGATGAGATTCTGACTGAGGACCTAGTAAGCATCAATGAATAAGGAGTGCTTAAAGCTGCCTTTTTTCTTGCTGGGAGTATTGATAGTAATTGAGTGAAAGCCAGAAAGAATCAGGGAATAAAGGGTAACTCAGAATGAGAATACTGAGATTTGATTTGACTTAACAAGATGCAGAGCTGGATAAACACAGCAGGCCAAGCAGCATCAGAGGAGCAGGAAAGCTGACATTTCAAGACACCTCTTCAGAAATGGGGGAGGGGGAGGGGGAGGGGGTTCTGAAATAAATAGGGAGAGAGGGGGAGGTGGATAGAAGATGGCTAGAGGAGAAGATAGTTGGGGAGGAGACAGATAGGTCAAAGATGTGGAGATGGACCAAGTAAAGGTGAGTGTAGGTGGGGAGGTAGGGAGGGGATAGGTTAGTCAAGGGGGGATGGACAGGTCAAGGGGGTGGGATGAGGTTAGGAGGTAGGAGATGGGGGTGGGGCTTGAAGTGGGAGGAGAGGATAGGTGGAAGGAAGTGCAGGTCAGGGAGGCAGGGATGAGCTGGGCTGGTTTTGGGGTGTGGTAGTAGAGGGGAGATTTTGAAGCTTGTGAAGTCCACATTGATACATTGGGCTGCAAGGTTCCCGAGCAGCACATGAGTTGCTGTTCCTGGAACATTTGGGTAGCATCGTTGTGGCACTGCAGGAGGGCCAGGAATGGGAGGGGGAGCTGAAATTATTTGCGACTGGGAGGTGCAGTTGTTTATTGCATAGGTGTTCTGCAAAGCGGTCCCCAAGCCTCCGCTTGGCTTCCCTGACGTACAGGTGGCCACAATGGGAGCAACGGATGCAGTATACCACATTAGCAGATGTGCAGGTGAACATCTGCTTGATGTGAAAAGTCTCCTTGGGGCCTGGGATTGGGGTGAGGGGTGAGGTGTAGGTGTCAGGGCAGGTGTAGCACTTCCTGCAGTTGCAGGGAAAAGTGCCGGGTGTGGTGGGGTTGGAGGGGAGACAACCTTCTATCTGCCTCCCCCTCTCTCCCTCTTTATTTCAGAACCCCCTTCCCCTCCCCCATTCCTGAAGAATGGTCTTGGCCCGAAACATCAGCCTTCCTGCTCCTAAGATGCTGCTTGGCCTGCTGTGTTCACCCAGCTCCACACCTTGTTATCTCAGATTCGTCAGCATCTGCAGTTCCGACTATCTGTGAGATTAAACATAACTACTTTGAATGGAGGATCAGGTTGGAGGATTGGAATTCTTTACTTCTCTTATTTTCTTATGAAAGGGTTGGGCCTATCAGGGAAGGTAACATATTTGTGGATTCACAGAACATGTCTCAGGGTCCAAATGACTGTTTTGCCTCTGTTCCCAGGAGGAAGATAAAGGTGTTCAGGTTAAAGATGCAGGTGACTGAGAGTGACAGTGGTGGCATGTTTTTCAGAATCGAGGCCTGTGACCACTGGGATCAGTGTTAAGTCCACTTTTGTTTGTCTTTTATGTAAATGATTTAGAGGAGACTGTAGAAAACATTGTTAATAAGTTTGCAGATTGCACTCAAATTGGTGGTGTAGTACTCAGTGAAGAATGTTATCTAAAATTACACAGAGATCTTGACCAATTAGGTCAATGGGCTGAAGAATGGCAGATGAAGTTTAATGTGAGATATTGCATTTGGCAAAACAAACAAGGGCAGGACTTATAAAACTTAAAGTAATACCTTAGGTCATGTTGTAGAACTGAGACCCAGAAGTTCAGGGATACAATTATGTGAAGTTTGCATCACACATGAACAGGGTGGTTAAAGTGGCATATCGCTCATTTGTCTTCATTGCTCAAACCTTTAAGTATAGGAGTTGAGACATCATGTTGAGATTGTGTAGGACATTGGGTACCCCTCTTCCGGAGTACTGTGTCCAGTTCTGGTCGCCTTATTGCAAGAAGATATTTTTAAGCTGACGAGGGTTCAGAAGTGATTTACTGGGATATTACAGGGAATGGAGATTTTGCGATATAGAACATAGAACATAGAACAGTACAGCACAGAACAGGCCCTTCAGCCCACAATGTTGTGCCGACCATTGATCCTCATGTATGCACCCTCAAATTTCTGTGACCATATACATGTCCAGCAGTCTCTTAAATGACCCCAATGACCCCAATGATATCAGGACAGGTTGGACAGACTGGGGCCTTTTCTCACTCGAGCTTAGGAAGTTGAGAGGTGACCTTGTATCTTTGTGAAGGGTAAACATAAGATGAATGGCTGGTGTCTTTCCCCTAGGGTGGGGGATTGCAAGACAAAGGGGCATATTTTTAAGGTGAGAGGAGAGAGATTTATAAAAGATAAAAGGAGCACTTTTGTTTTTACACAGAGAATGGTTCATGTGTGGAATGAATTTCCAGGGGAAGTAGTGGATACAGTTTGGAACAATGGGTCTGTTTCCATGTTGCATGACTGTATGACTCTGTGACTATGCATGGAGCATGAACTGTGAGATAAAATAATCATAGTGAGGCAGGAATTACAGGATGGACAGACATCACCAGATTCCAGTGGAATTGGACCCAGGCTGTTAAATAAAGTGAGAACACAATTACTGGATGTTTTGAGAACTATTTTCCATTTCTTACTAAATACAAAGAAAGTACCAGAGATATCAAAAAGTTACTTGAAAGGATTATGAGGGTGAGGTGAAGTAATTCTATGCTGGCAAGTCTGGCCGCGGTGTTAGCTAAATTACTCAGATCAATAGTTCAATTTATAAAATAACTGGAAATTACTGTTACTTAAAATACACAGCTTAATCTGAGATATCAGAATTGAATCTATGTTTTCTCTGATTATTTTAATTGAAGGATGAGTCTTTGGATTTTTCTTGTGGTGAATAAAGCAAAGGAACTGCTTGGGACAAGGAGCCACTGAGTTGGGTAGAGGAAGCCAGAGAACTTAGCATGCCTCAATGCTTCCTCACACAGCCAGGGACCTGGTTCAATTCCGCCCTCGGGTGACTGTGTACAGTTTGCGTGTTCTCCCCATGTCTGTGTGGGTTTCCTCTGGGTGCTCTGGTTTCATCTCAAAGTCCAAAGATGGGCAGGTTAGATGGATTGGCCATGTTAAATTGCCTGTAGTGTCGACGAATGTGCAGGCTATGTGGATAAGCCATGAGAAATGCAGGGTTATAGCGTTGGGGGTGGAGTTAGGTTTGTAGAATTGGCTGCACTTGATGGGCTGAATGGCCTGCTCCCATACCGTAGGGATACTTTACTTTCCTTTATTTGGTAAAATATTGAATGCACATGCATGGTCACAATACTAGAATAGTATGAGTGATAAAGTATGTATATAGTGTACAGTTCTGCAAATAATATTATAGGAGGGATATTTCACTGGAGAGTGTGCAGAGATTTAGCAGGATATTGTCTGGAGAGTCTTAGATATATGAAGAGATTGAATAGAGTGGGATTGTATTCTTCAGAATCCTGAAGATTGAGAGGGGAGGTGATTGAGATGTATTACATAACTTTTAGGAAATATTTAGGTGGGCATTTGGGATGCCAAGGTATTCAACAATGAGCCAAGTCCTGGAAGTAGGATAAGAATAATTAGATAATAAAGTGTGAAGCTGGATGAACACAGCAGGCCAAGCAGCATCTCAGGAGCACAAAAGCTGACATTTCGGGCCTAGACCCTTCATCCTGAGATGCTGCTTGGCCTGCTGTGTTCATCCAGCTTCACACTTTATTATCTTGGATTCTCCAACATCTGCAGTCCCCATCATCTCTGCTACAAGAATAATTAGATGTTTTCTTCTGAGCAGCGCAGACTTGTTGGTCTGAGATGACACTTTCCCTCTTACCTGTATGACCGCTGCAAGGAGAGAGACTAAATCAATCATTGTGTGCACAGGCCTAGTCAATACCTCACAGGACGGACATCATTGCCCTGACAGAAGACAGGGAGAATTTTCACAAATGTTTAGGAAATCCAGCTATGAAGAAAGATTGGGTTAGTTAGGATTATTTCCCTGAGCACAGCCAATGTTTTACAAGACATAAACAGAATGTCAAAGGACATGGATAGCGGGGGCAGTACAGCTTTGCTTTCTCCAGTGCAGCAGTCAGTTACCATGAGGGCACGCATTTGAGGGAATTTTAAGAATGATTAGATAAGAGGTAAATTGTTTTCAAAAACTGTGCCGTAGGATTCGTTGGCCTATTTGCTGTTTGTGGCGGAAAGCCTAAATTCATTCATCAGAAGAGTAGGAAAGCTGACATTTCAGGTTGAGACCGTTCGCCAGAAAATGAGGAAGTGTCCCAACTCGAAACATTAGTTTTCCTACTCTTCTGATGCTGTCTGGCCTGCCATGTCCCTCCAGCTCCAGACTGTGTTGTCTCTGACTCCAGCATCGGCAGTTCTTACTGTCTCCTCATTTAAAAGGTCCTTGGATCTTCATCTCAAGTGCTGTAACCTTCAAGACTACACAGCAGTGGCTGGAACGTGGAATTAGAATTGCCAGTTAGTTTATTAAATTGCAGCAGACATGTTAGGGGCTCCATGGCAATTTTGCTGTTAAGTAACACTTTTATGCGGCATTCCCTCAGTTGGCTTACCACTACCCTATATATAAAGAGCTGTGTAGGATTAACTGGGATCAGTGGACAGTCAGAGGTCGAATCTGCAATTTAAAAGGATATAAACCCAACCTGGGGCCATCTCCATTATAGAGTCATGGAGTTATACAGTATGGAAATAGAACCTTCGGTCCAAGTTGTCCCTGCTGACCAGTTGTCCTAAGTTAACCTCATTCCATTTGCCAGCATTTGGCCAGTATCACACTAACACTTACTATACAAATACCCATCTAGCTGTCTTTCACATGTTGTACTTGTACCAGCCTTCACCATTTTCTGGCAACTTGTTTCAGACATGCACCACCCTCTGCATGAAAAGGTTACCCATCAAGTGCTCTTTAAATCTTTCCACTCTCACCTTAAACCTATGCCCTCTGGTTTTGTATTCCTCTACTCTGGGGAAAAAAAAGACCTTGGATATTCCCCCTACTCATGCCTCTCATTTATAAACCTCCATAACATCACTCTCAGCCTCTGAAGCTGCCGGAAAAATAGCCCCGACCTATTCAGCCTCTCCCTATAGCTCAAAGCCTCCAACTCAGCAACATCCTTATTAAGTCTTTTCTGAACGTTTTGAAGTTTTACAATATATTTCCTGTAACAGGGAGACCAAACTTGAATGCAACGTTCTGAAAGTGGCCAACCAAAGTCCTGAACAGCCTCAACATGACCCCCAACTCCTGTATTCAATGCACAATAAAGGCAAGCACACCAAATGCCTTTTTCACTACCCTGTTTACTTGGTGCTCCACTTTCATGGAATAATGAACCTGTGCCCCAATGTCTGTTTGTTTGGCTACACTCCCCAGGACCCAACCATCAAGCATACAAGTGCTGGCTTGATTTGCTTTGCCAAAATGGAAACCTCAAATTTATCTAAATTAAACTCTTCCTGCCATTCTTCAACCCATTGGCCTATCTAATTATTCTGCCTGGTGGAAGAAATATGCATAAAGGTGTCTCTGTCTGATTGACAGGATGTCATCAGTGTGATCTACAGGGGTTTGCGCTGGCTCCTCAGCTGATACATCAATAACTAAAACGTGGGGAGCTAAGGCTTCTTGCTAATTTTGTTAGGTTCAGGAATAATGATGTGAAAAAGGCATAAGGACGTTGTTAGCAAATACATGTAGGCTGATCAAATTGAAGAAAAAGGGAAAGATGTTATTCTTCAGTTGTTCAGGTATCAGTGAGACTGCATCTTAATACTGTGTGCGGTTTCAGGGTCTCCTTGTTTAAAGAAGGATGTAAACACATTGGTGATAGCTCTTTTTTTTTTATAACTGTTATGGACTGTACCTAAACCCCTTAAAATATTTTAAGAAGATAGTCTAGATCCTGACTTTTGCTTATTTTAAAGGTAAGTGAAAGATGTTGTGTTCCAGATGCAATTCAGTTGGTCAGACTAATCAACATTAAGCAAAACACACTTTGCAGTTAAAATACAGACAAACTAAAATGAAAAGGATTGGCTTATCTGTAAGTCTATCAAAATAATAGACATGTTAACCATGACTAATTAACTATTACAAAATAAAAATATCCCATAAACACACCCTTAGCAAAAGCAAGTTCAGTAAAATAGTTAGTCTCACAGGCAATTCTCCAGTCCTGGAGGAAAAAGATCCAGAGAAGGCTTTGAGAGACAGAGTAGCAGGGACAGATGAACTATAGCTTCCAAAGCAACTTCAAGATCCCAGCAAAACCGCTACTGAAAAAATAAAACTAAAAGTCCTGGTCCTGTGGGAGACTAATCCCATTCATTCAGGCTGCTTCTATTGTTCCAACTTTAGAAAAGACCCACAATGCCTCCCAAACTGTTTACTTTATTCAATTTAAATAGACAGCTCTGTGCCTCTGTCTTAAAGCCTCTTCTAAAATAAAAGGACAAAATGCACCTTTTAATGACTTAGTATTTTCACATTATTCAGTCATGGATGTGGGCATTGCTGGCTGGGCCAGCATTTATTACACGTCCCTAGATGCCCTGGAGAAAACTGCTGCATCCATATTCTCTAAACAGATCCAAATGCAGTCAAGGGTGGGAGCTCCAGGATTTTGGTATGAAAGGATTGGTGATATATTTACAGGTGAGGTTGTTGAGTGTTTTGTATTGGAAATTATGAAAGGCGATCCTCCATTGTGTCTGCTGCCTATCTCCATCTAAAAGGCAGTGGCCATGGGTTTGGAAGGTGCTTTGTATGGAGCTTTGATGAATTTCGGCAATGCATTGTGTACGTTTCTGTTACTAGGTATTGTTGGCAGAGAGAATGAGTGTATCTGGATGTGATGCCAAACAAAGAGTGCATCACCCTGGATGGTGTAAAAATTTTTGTGCAAGTTGCACTCATCCAGGCAAGTGGGGAGCATTCCACCACACTTATCACTTGAGAATTGTAGATATTGGACAGATTTTGTGGAGTCAGGAGGTGAGTGACTCTGCTGACGGTTCCAAGTCTCTGTTTTGCTCTTGCAGCAGCAACAATTTTTTGATTAGCCCTGTCCAGTTTCTGGCCAATGATAGCCCCCGCGATGTTGAGCGTTTAGAGGGGGTTAACTGGTTTGATAACTGGAATGAGTGGGTTGTTTATGAGTGTGAGTTGGACGGTTGGGTTTGTTTCCACTCCAGCTTTGAGGACTCAGGGTTAATTTGCTTGAAATGTCCAACATCCTGAATGTTCTCAACAATATGGATGTGAAAAGGATGCTTTTTCTGTTGGGCAAGCCCAAAACTAGGGGAATCAGCTTGACGAGCAGTGACTGTCTGTCATGAGAGAAATGACGAGAGCGTTTTCTCTAAAGTATTATAAAACGTTGCAACTCCATGTGTCTGAAAGTTTGGATGTTGGCTGGTCCCTGGATATTGTTAGGACAGAGCTGGATAGATTTGTTGTTTGACAAATAAATGAGGGGGTATTGGTGATGAAAGGACATGTATAATTTGACATATGTGGTTTTATTAAATAGTGGAGCAGCCTGGAGTGATCCAGTGGTCTACTTCTGTCCCATTTTGTACTTTTGTGTGTTCAGAGATGGCATTTTCTGGGTCAGACTCAAATCAATTTAAAGCAAATGCACCATTCTCTGGATAGGGATGTCTCATTTCCAAATTAAAGGGCCAGGTTTCATTCCCAGTGGCAGGAATCTATTCTCTATTTTAAATTAATACTATCCATTCTTGGGACAGGATCTAATTTACAACTTAAACAGATGTGCAGAATTCCCCAGGACAGGTTCTAATCCCAAATTTAAGAAGCATGTGCCATTCACTGGAATCAGGGTCTACATTCTAGTTTAGAGGGGAGTGTACCATTTTCTTGGGTTAGAGTTTAATAACTCTTTTAATAGATAATTTATCATTTCCTTTAATTGGGTTTCAATTCCCCATTTAAAGGGCTGCATGCTATCTAATAGCAGTCAGTCTCTCATCTCCCACTTTAAATGGTCGGCACCATAGCTTGGATCAGTAACCTATCTCAGAAGCACAGGACAATTTCAGAGCGCAGATTAGCTGTTCAGACCTTGTAGATACGTTTTACTTTCATGACAATCCCCTGCCTTTTCCACATAACTGCAACTTGTTTCCAATTATATAATGATCCAGGCCTTCTTGAATGTCTGAAACACAACAGTCACTTCCAGGCAGAGCATCCCATACTTCAACCATTTCTAACTGTGAACCGTATTGAAACTCTTCATAACTATGTTTTCTGTTTCTCGACTTGATTTGGAGTTCCCTCCTATTCACTCAGTCCAGATACTAAATGATTTTATATTTTCTTTGATCCAGTGTCCTCAAATTTCTCTCCCCTGAAGGAAATCAGTCTCTCCTTCAACAATTTTCCTACACAGCAGAAGTTCCTCAAACTTGGATCTTTTCCTGAAAACATTTTCTGTATTTTCTCCAACATATGTGTATCTTACCTACAGCATGTGGTTTAGAAGTGAAAACTAGAACTGTACACAATACTTCAGCTAAGTTGTAACCGGTTTATCATACTAGTTCGTCAATTCATCTCCACTCTTGTGCACTATGACCCTGTTAATGAATTTTGATCTACAGCTTAAAGAACTCAACACTATTTCTACAGTTTAAAGAATTCAACATGAGCATCTCTCGTGAACAGTCTGGCCCTAATTCTCAGACTATGCCTTTTAGTTCCATAGTACCCAATCAGGGGAATTGGTATTATCTTTATCGACCATATTTTCCTGTTAATATAGAGATCAATCCGATCTCCCTTTAACCTTCAAAATAGCCAACCGCCTAAGTTGTATAATGATACACCTTTCCTCATAAAGTATCCGCTGAAGTCCAGGTACCATTCTTAAATTGTACTCTCTCCAGAGCCCAAATGCCCTTCCTAAGGTATGGTGCACAGATCTGCTCAAAGTACAAGCTGGGTCAAACCAGGGTTTTGCAAAACTGCAGCATAGCTTTTGTTATTCTCCAGGCTTTGGGAAATAAAATCCAGTGTTCCATGAGCTTCCTTAATTGTTTTCTGCTTCTATTCATGAAATTTTAAAGATCTATACACTTGAACACCTTTGGGCACCCACGGTATTCAACTTCATGCCATCTGAAGGGTTATTTACCATTCCCTGGAGTCAGGGTCGGATCCCTAATTTAAAGGAGTATACCATCTCCTCCAATTAGGGTCTAATTCCCAGATGAACTACCATTTCCTGTCTCTCACCAACTCCACTCTGACCAACTTTATCCTGTCAGTTTCTCCTCAGGTTTTTCTCTCTGTGAACAAGGCATCAGCCACTAAACCAGCTGAACTCTCCTGCCTCCTCACAGGATTTTACCCCCGCTCTATCAATGTGACTCTCCTGAGAAATGGACATCCCATCCAGTACAACATATCCTCTGGCGTGGTGCCCAATCATGATGGCACCTACCAAATAAGGACATGGGCAGAGATCGACCTTGAGGAGAAATCTACCTACTCCTGCCAGTATGAGCATAGCAGCAAGGAAGGAGCAGACAGGCGAGACTGGGGTAAGAGATGGAGCATCCCATTCCAACCCTCCTCAAACAGCCAACCACCCCCACAACTCTCCACAAACCAGGCAACAATTGAATCATTGCTGAACTGCGTCTAACTTACTTTTAATCCATTGTTAAACAAGACAACCTTCACCTTGCACTGCTCAGACTGGACATCATCAGTGAAAATTTGTCTCAATCCCAATCATGGTTTTTGTTTTGATGTTTCTGAATCAGCAGCCTCTCTGGTTACTCATTTATATGTCTTTCCTCATCCCCACAGATGGGACATTCCGAGGACCTCCAGGATGTTCAGGGAAAAGAAATCCCAGCTTCAAAATTATAATGCTTGTTTTAGCTGCTTTGTTTGCTATTGCCCTCATTGGGACTGCCTGGAGGTGCAGAGGTAAGTGAGGGGGAAGTGCCATCTCTTTCACATTGAAGAGCTTTGAATGTTACTGCATGATGAAGCTGTAGCACAGCATTAACATCATTAGGCTGTAGGTTCAAATCCCACTAAAGCAGATGGTGAAATTTACATTCAGATTTTTAAAAATAGCTAGTGAAGGAAAACTTTTGGTCAGAGTCATAAAGACTGTCTATGATCGCACCCCATTGAACAAAACTGCTAATAAGCTGACAGAAAAAAATGATTCAAGACAGGCCATGCAGCGTTGCTGTCAGACTGCAATCTGCTGCTCAGAACAACTGATCAGACCTCCAGCATTCCCCATAGTAACCCACGTGGAGCTGTACCAAAGTTCAGTGAGTTATCCCATAATCCAAATATCAGCCTGATATGCTCCTACTCAGACAATCATAACTGACAGAAAAAATTCCAGACACTTCCGTCCCAATTCCCAGAAATACCCTGCAGGAGAACTGCTCTGCAAAGTCTGGAGTGAAATACCTTAGTCATGTCAACATTCTGTCTGGACCTAGTGACATATCAGGTGTTAATCATCACTCAGAAAATCTCTCACTTGTTCCATCTACATTATCTCTCCAAATGACATGTCTGTGCTCTTCCAAGATGAACACCACTGTGAAGAAGCGCTGAAGGTGACAGGAGTATGGAATGTACTTTGGGTTGGGGAGGGCAAACGCCACCACCAAAAGTGGCTCAGCAGCATCATTACTGACCACATTGGCCTTGTCAATATTTTGGCAATGGCGCTGAAGACTTGTGCTCCTGCCTTAGTACACACCTTGCCAAGCTTTTTCATGACAGTTGTAACACCAGCATCTACTTGACAATGCGGAAAATTGACTAGTTATGTTCTGAAGACAAAAGCAGACAAATCCAACTCACCGACTTACCGTTCTATAAATGTGCTTTTAACTATCGATAAACTGATGGAATGGGTCTGCCTCAGTGATATCAGTTGTTACCTACACAATAATAACCTGTTCAGTGACATTCTGTTGATTCCAGCAAGGGCACTTAGCTTCTGGCTTCATTATAGCCTTGGTCCAAGCTTGAACAAATGAGCTTAGCTCCAGATGTGCATAACCTGAGGAGGTGTGGCAGTATCTGTAAAGAAAACAAACCTTTTGTTTCTATCCCAGTGATCCATCTTCAAAATATTTCACTGAATGGATCTTGAAGGAAATCCACCAAAACTAGCCTCACTGGAAGTCAAGCAAAAGACAATTCTGTATGCAGTCTCAAGTCTATTACATGATAAAATGGTTGTGGCTGTGGGGAGTAATCATCTCAGTTACAGTACAGAACTTCCTGAGTTCCTCAGGGTAGTGCTCTAAACCCAAAAATATTCCATTTCTTCATCAAAAATCCATTTCTCCAACATGATGCCAGAGGTGGAGCTGTGAGGGTCAGTGTAGCTCAGTTGGCTGGATGGATGGATTTTGAAGAAGTACGCTGCCAACATCATAAGTTCAATTCCCATCAGTGGCTGAAGTTCTTAACCTTTCCCCTCATCTGATCTATGTCAGCCCTCAGGTTAAACCACCATCAGTCATCTCTCTCTTTCTCTCTCTCTCTCTCTCTCTCTCTCTCTCTCTCTCTCTCTAATGACAGAGCAGCCTTATGGTCTGGTAGGACTTGATTTGAAATATTCCCTGATCGTTTCAAAAGGTTCAAAAACAGTTCAGTGTCCACAGTTCCTGAAGTAATCAAAAATCAGAAAAAAACCTTTGATGACATCCAGACGAGGGCAGAATGATTAGCAATCAACTTTCCCAGGGCACAACTGTCAAGCAATGATGGCCTCCAGCAAGACAGAATCTAACCAATATCCCTTGACATTCAATAACATTTCAATCACTGAAGTCACCACAATAATGCTTGTGAGACACAATATTGATGAGAAGATGAAATGGGCCAACCATAGAGATACCGTGGAGGCATGAGCAGACTTGCTTCAATGATGCAGCTCCAATAACTATGAAGTAGTTTGAACCAATGTAGGACAATGAAACCTGCTCAACTGCCACTCAATCCATCATCTTCCACTGTCCGTCCACTGACATATAGGGACAACAGTGCCTGTAAGATGCACTCGAGTAACTCATCAAGGGTCCTTCAAGAGCACCTTTGCAACAATTACCTCAACCTCTCCTGAAGGAGAAGGGAAGCAAATGCATGGGCAAACCACCATCTAGAAGACCCTCTTTAAGTTATGGACTATCCTGACTAATAACCATATTGAATTTCTTCAGTGGTGCTGGTTCAGAATCATGGAACTGATCTTAAAGACAGCTTGGCACAAAGATCTGAAAGATAGCTTAGACCAATACATAGAATATAGAAAAATACAGCACAAGAAAAGGCCCTTCAGTGCAACTTGCTATGCCAAACACGACACTATTCTAAATGAATCTTATCTGCCTGCTCATGGTCTGTATTTCCCTATTCCCTGCCTATTTATGTATTTGTGGAAATGTCTCTTAAACTTTGCTAATGTATTTTCTTCTGCCACCTTTCCTGACAGTACGTTGCTGGCACATACCATCTTATTATTAAAAAAGTCAGTTTCATCATCCCTTGTAAATGTTCTCCCTCTACCTTAAACTTATGCACACCCCTTGAGTATTTGACATTTCCATCCTGTGAAAAATTCTTTGACTGTCCACCCTGTCCATGCCTCCCATAATTTTATTTTCTTCTAGCAAGTCATCCCTCAGCCTCTGGTACTCGAGTGAAAACAATCCAATTTTTTCAATCCTCTACTTCTAGCTCACGCACTCAAATCCATATGGCATCCTGGTAAACTTCTTTGCCATCGTCTCCAAAGACTTCACATCCTTCCTATAGTATGATGGCCAAAACTGCACACAATACTCCAAAAGTGGCTTATTTAAAGTTTTGTACAGCTGTAACATGACTTCTCAACTTTTATTCTTCTCAACTTTATACAATCAATGAAGACAAGCATGTCACATGCCATTTTTTACTACCTTGTCCACTCGCATTGCCACTTTCAGGAATCTATGGAATTTCTACCCCAAGATCAATGCTTCTGAAGGTCTCCATTTACTGTAAACTTTCCTCTTGCATTTGACCAGCTGCAAAATTCATCATGTCACTCTTGTCCGGATTAAAATCCATCTTGCCATTTCGCTGCCCAACTTTCTAACTGGTCTTTATCTGCTCTATCACTTTGCAACCTTCTTCAACATCTATTACTACGCTGATTTTCATGTTGCCTGCAAACTTCTCCATCAGACCAGCTCATCCATATCATTTATATACATTACAAACAACAGAGGTGTACCAGTACTGATCTTTACAGAACACCACTGGTAGCAGACATCCAGTCAGAAAAATACATCTCCACAAGATCCCTCTATCTTCCACAAACAAACTAATTTTGTACTGAACTCAATAAATCACAATTGTGACCTTGTCTTCTGAACCAGCCGATCCTGAGGGACTTTGTGAAATGCTTTAGTAAAATCCATGCAGAAAACACCCACTGCCCTACTCTTGTCAATCATCTTCACTACTTCTGCAAAAATCTCAATCACAGTTGTGAGACAAGACATCCCCACAAAAAGCCATGCTGACTATCACTAACAAGTCCATTCATTTCCAAATGCGAGTAAATCCTATCCTTCAGAGGCTTCTCCAATAATTTGCTTGTCTTCATTGATTGTATAAAGTTGAGACATAAGATTCCGCCTCTAATTTCCTGATTAGGATGACGAGTAAACGCTAGTATGGCCGTCTCTCTCAAATCCAAACAGATATGAAAAAGAAAACATATTTCGATTGAGTTAAACTGTAGCTGTGGGATCATCTTAGTCAGTCCTGTGATGGACAGAGATTACCATCGAACTGAATGTGGAGAAAGAGGATATGAGAGGGGCAGAGAGGTGCTTCAAGGAAACCAGCTGGTATGTACGTGCAGTAACATTGATTGTTGGAGTGTAGATTTAGAAATATCAGGGGCAGCAGGATAAGTATGGAGCCAACATTTACACCCTTATAGCAACATTTGTTATGGCATATACACAATGCAAGGACGTGCTTCCCAGCCCGGTAAAACAGCTTCAGTCAGTCCCATGAAACAGCTAGATTTGTACAATTAAAAGTAGAGCCTTGGGCGGAATTACAGAACAGAGAGAAGTAGGGGTTCAGGTACAGACTTAGAAGTTTGTGTCACATATAGACAGTGTGCCTTCATTGCTCAGATCTCACAGTATAGGATTTGGGGCGTCGTATTTAGGTTGTACAGGACATTAGTGAGGCCTCTTCTGGCGTAGTGTGTCCAGTTCTGGTCGCTCCGTTATAGGAAGCACATTACTAAGATGGAAAGGACTCAGAAGAGATTTACTAAGATATTGCTGGGAATGGAGGGTTTGAATTATAAAGAGAGGCTGAGTAGGCTGGGACGTTTTTCCACTGGACATAGGAAATTAAGGCTTGGCCTTATCGAGGGTTATAAATGATGAAGAGTATAGATAAGGTGAATAGCACGTGTCTTTTCCCTCAGGTGGGGGATTTCATAATGAGAGAGAATATTTTTATGATGAGAGGAGTAAAGGGAGGGCAATTTTTTAACACAGAGAGTGGTTCATGTGTGGAATGAACTTCAAGAGGAAGTGGTGGAATACTGGTAGTTACAAAGTTTAAAAGACATTTCAAGAAGTACCTAAATAAGAAATGTTTGGAGGGATATGGGCTGAGAGCAGCCAGGTGAGATAAGTTTAGTTTGGGGTTATGGACATGGGCTTCTTGGACTGAAGAGCTTGTTTCCATGCTGTATGACTCTATGACCCTATGATTCTAACATTTTCCATTTCCTGATCAACCTGATTGGAAACATTACCATACTCCTCTGAAGAAGGTGGGTTTTGAATCCAGGCCTCCTAGCAAGAGCCCTTCTGCAAAACTTCAACAGACCCCACTGTCAAATTTTGAGCTCATGTTTTCAATTCAGTGCAATTAAGGAATTTGGATACCTTATTTTTCTGTCTCATTCTGTACCTTTCAGGAGAAGGGAAGATTGGTTTCAGCCCAGTAAAAGGTAAGTACTGTTATCTATTCAGTTTCAGGGTGGATGCGTGGCTATGAATTTCACACTTCTGTATCTATCTCTCTCTCTGTCGCTCTTGGTCTCTCTCTCTCTCTCTCTCTCTCTCGCTTTCCTTTCTTCCCATTCTTCTGCCTCTAACTATTTATGGTATTTGTCTCTATCACTGTCTGTAGGTAGCACATACTGTCCGCAGCTCTCTATTCTCTTTCACTGTTGCTTATTTTTTGCCTCACACTCTCTGTCTGTTCAGCTCTGTCTTTCTCTTTCTCCCTTTCTCTCTCTCTCTCTCTCTCTCTCTCTCTCTCTCTCTCTCTCTGTCACACTCATTTTTCAGGTCTCTTTCCCACTTTGCCTTCGGTTTTCTGCCTCACACTGTCAGCCTCTCTTCGTATTATTCTCCCGCTGTCTCTACATGTTTATATCTTCCTGTCTGTTTCTGCCTCTTTTCCAATGTCAGTAACATCTCCCATGTTGTACATTGTCAGCTTGATATAAATGTTGCTTTTTGCACAGCTATTGAATTGGAAGAAACATCCTCAAGTTCATCAATGTAAAACTGATGTATGAAGTCCTGTGTCACAATTTCAAACCAGTTGAACAAACAGAAAAATAAAATTCGGAAATCAGAAACTTCCATCCCAGAGAATATGAAGAGCATGGAATCAATTTCATCACTTTTTTTATTCATTGATTTTTTGCTTTAATTTGTCATTTGGTAAAAGCTGATATCCATAACTGAATGGGTCTTGAACTCAAGCTGCCGGGGCAAAGTGATCACTGTGATAGTGAGCAGCTATCACATTTGATTAATCAATGCCAGTTTTTTTTCCTGTTTAGGAACATTGAGCTTTAACCATCATCAGTGCTGTGTATGCCCAGCTCAAGGCAATTAAACAACAGAGATTTCTAAATTTCTCAGACACATGAATTTATTCACATAAAACTGCATCCTGTCTATTACTGTGCTTTCCCTTCCTATTTTTTTAAGAAATGACAGATCAGCAGACTGATGTCCAGCATCTTGTTCATCAAGAGGGATTAGCAGGCTGGTGTCTCAAACACTAGTCACATTTCTATTTTGTTTTCAGGATTCTGATTTGATTATATACTGGTTCTCTGTCTCTCTGAAGATAATAATTAACTTGTAACATTCACACTACACAAATGCCAGGCCATAACCATAATAAGAGACGATCTAAGCACCACCTCTCATTATTCATTGGTGTTATCATCACTGATGCTGTCACTATCATTATCCTGGGGGTTATCGTTGAGAAGAAATTGAAATGGACTAGTTATAAGAACAGGTCTGCGTCTAGGAATGCTGCACAGAGTAACTGACTTACTGACAATACCAGCATCTATAAGGCACAAGTCAGGAGTGTGATGGAATATGCCCACTTGCCTGGATGGGTGCAGCCCCAACAACACTTGACGCTTGACGCCATCCAAACAAAGCAGCACACTCAACTGACGCCACACCCACAAACATTCACACCCTCCACCTCTGAACCTCACTAGTAGCAGTGAGTGCCACACTGCTGAAACTCACAAATGCCTCTTCGCAGCTTCTAGAGTCCTAACTTCGACAATCTAGAAGGACAAGATACATGGGAATGCCATCTCCCAGAAAGTTTCTCTCCAAGCCTGCCAACATCCTGACTTGGAAATATATTGTTATTCCTTCAGTGTATCTGAGTCAAAAATCCCTGGGGAGATTGTGGATCCATCAAAAGCACATAAGATTGCAATGGCTCAAGAAGGCATTTCACTACCACCTTCTCACAGACAGCTAGGAATGGATCATAGACACAGTCCCTCCCCACCCCTGTCCCATGAGTGAATTAAAAAGAAACCTGTATTTCTCTAAACATGATGATATGTCACTGTTTGTTGTGGGCTATTTTGATGACCCTTTCTTTTTCTATTTCTGGATTTTAAGGCCGAGTAAAAGGCAATTATACCTCAAAATTTCTGCTCGAATATTAGGCACAGTTTTTTTTAAATTTTAAGGGAAATACCTTTTATTTTGCGGAGAGTTTTCATTTCTGTTTTTGCTTTTAGTGAGGCAGTTGTGTGAAGTTATTGCATAGAGAAACAAGTAAGGAGCACTTCTACGGAGAAGTAAAGCTAAAGTTACATCCAAGTAAGGAGTTAACCCCATTCCCAGATCACAAATTCTTGAAGATAAGTGTCATAGAATCCCTGATCTGTGGGAGCAGGCTATTTGGACTACCAAGTCAGCTCTGAGCACCCAGAATATCATCCCAGCCAGACGCACCTCCCTACTCTACCCTTGTAACACTACATTGCTCATTGATACTCCACTTAAACTGGATTGTGGGAGGAAACATGTACAAAATGGGAAAGCTCCACACAGAAAGTCACCAAAGAGGTGGAACTGAACCCAGATCCCTGGCACTGTGAGGCAGCAGTGCTAACCACTGAGCCACCATGCCAAGTTCATTCAACTGCAGCTGTAGAATAGTTCCAGAGATAAACCATTAGAGGATCCAGTGAATACATCAAAGGCACGGTTAACTGATGGGTTGTAGATGGGAATCCGATGTGAATAACACACAGAGATTCCTCTTGGCTATGCTACAAATGATTTCTTTTTTTCCTTTTGGAATTTACAAATATGTGTTTTGGAATTTTTAGGATTAGACTTCTAAGTTGGACTTAACATATTTGAGTATATAAATCAGTGGTTTGTTGTATCCTATTTTATCTTCATTTATTTTGTTTAAGAAGCTTTGAAACAAAATCTGTAAAATTTTGTGCTTATGCTTCATTAAAGACCATTTTGTTCAAAGTAAAACAAAGCAACGTTGTGGTCTGCTTAGCCAGGTGGCAGCCTGGGACCTAACTTATAATGTGATAATACCTACTTCAATTGAAATAAATGGTGATTTTCCTTAATTCAGTGAATTTGAAGGCTATTTGTAGCTTTCTTGTTGAAGTAAAGGTTATGGAGTGTTTCTGTGCATAAAGCAGTGTGATTTGGATGGGCTGAGTGATCAATGCGTGGGAGATTAAACATAGTGTGGATAAATGTGAGCTTATCTAATTATGGAGCAAAAACAGGGAAGTGGATTATTATCTGAATGAGTAAAAATCGAGAGAGGGGAAGGTCCAACCAGATCTTCCTGATGGCAAGCACGTTGGTGCAGTAGGTGCTTATGAAGACAAATGCTGACTCACGGATAGCTCGTGGATTTGACTACACATTGAATATTGTGTGCAGTTATCTCCCTTTAACTCAGCAAAGATGCTATGCTGTCCAGGGAGTACAGTTAATATTGACCAGACTGATTCCGAGGATGGCAGGAATGATGTATGAGGAAAGCTTGAATTGGTTAGGATTAAATTTACTGGAGTTCAGATAAATAGTCAAGGGGAATCTCATTATAAATGATAACGTTTTAAAGAACCAGACAGAGTCGATGCAGGAAGGATGTTCCCAACGACTGGAGGTTCGACCAGGAATCTGAGGATACAAGAGAAATCAATTAGGCCCGAAGAGCGGAAACATTTATTCACCAGAGAGTGATAAGGCTGTGAATTCACTGTGGCAGAAGGCAATCGAGGCTAAAGCACTCTTTGATTTCAAGAAGAAGTTGGATGTATCACTTGGGGCTTAAAGGAACCAACCAAAATGGAGGGAAAGCAAAACTAGGTTATTACGTTGAATGATCTGCCATGACCATAATGCATGGGGAACAGGCTCAAACAACCTGTTTCTATGAAATCCATTTATATGCCCAAAAGACACACACACACACACACACACACACACACACACACACACACACACACACACAGAGTAAGAGAGAGAGAGAGAGAGGGTTCTCCATAGACGCTGCCTGTTGTTAGCATGATTCCTTTAAAAGCAAATAACTGACAGATTCTGGTCACAAATTTAGCCCAGGGCTGAAATTTAGACTCAACAGCAACTAATCATGTGATTCATTCATTTTTCAACAGGTTTATCTGAAATCACAAGCTTTCAGAGCATTGATAACAGAGTGTGAAGCTGGATGAACACAGCAGGCCAAGCAGCATCTCAGGAACACAAAGGCTGACGTTTCGGGCCTAGACCCTTCATCAGAGAGGGGGATGGGGTGAGGGTTCTGAAATAAATAGGGAGAGGTTCACCTTTACGCTGAAGTCACTATCAAACCCATGATACTGGCCTACACTTATCATCCATGTTGGAAATATAACAAACACATAGTAAAAAACCGCAATTAGGAATTATATTTCACACTTTACTGAGGCCAGTCTCTCAAACATTGCAGATTCTCATGTTGTGTGTCAATATTTAAGGGCTGGTTAACATAGCAAAAGCTGCAAATTGTTTGAGAATAACTGGGCCACGGCCCAACAGGAATCATTTAACCAAATGACTGATGGAAATGTACTATTCCTTGGAGAAGAGGCAACTAAGACACAATTTTTGGAAGATATAGAGAACTGAATGGGAATGGAGCATGCGGAAGAAAGAGAAAAAGAGATACAGAAGTTAGCACAAGGTGAGAAAGCTAGAATGACAGAAAGACACAGTGCGAGAGAACAATAACAATTGAGGGGCAGTGACACACTGATATAAACAGAGCGAGGGAGAAAGAGAGATAGAGGGGCAGAGAGAGAGAGAGAAAGGCAAAGAGCCTCTCCAGTGGTCCCCAATATCACAGATGCCACTCTTCAGCCAATTCAATTCACCCCAACTAATCCAAGAACTAGTTACAGGCACCGAATACCTCAAACTCTATGGGCCCTGAATACATTCTGGCAATTGCACCGTGCTCCAGAACTTGCTGCTCCCTTAACCAAGCTGTCCCAGTGCAGCAGCAACACTGGCATCTACCCAGCAACGTGGAAAATTGCCCAGATATGTCCTGTGCATTAAAAGGAGGAAAAATCCAACCTAGCCAATTACCATTCTATCAGTGTCCTCTCGATCATCAGTAAAGTAATGGAAGGTGTAGATAACAGTGCTATCAAGCAGCAGCTGCTCAGAAATAACCTGCTCAGTGACGCCCAGTTTGAGTTCCACCAGGGCCGCTCAGCTCCTGATCTCATTACCTCCTTGGTTCAAACTTGGGCAAAACAGTTTAACTCCAGAGGTGAGGCGACAGTGACAGCCCTTGACATCAGGGCTGCATTTGACTTGATGTGGCATGAAGAAACTGCAGTCAATGGCTATCATGGGGCAAACTGTCCTGTGGTTGCTGCAGTTATACCTGAAACACAGGAAGACGGTCAGTGATTGTTGGAGGTCAGTCATCTGAGCTCCTGGACTTCTCTGCAGGAGTTCCTCAGGATGGTGTCAAAGATCCAACCATTTTCATCTGCTTCACCAATGACCTTATCTCTATCATAAGGTTAGAAACAAGAACATTCACTGATGATTGTACAGCATGCGGCCTGATTGGTGCCTCCTCGGCTACTGAAGCAGTCCATGTTTGAATACAACAAGACTTGAACAATGCCCAGGCTTGATCTGACAAAAGGCAACTAACATTTGCATGACTCAAATGCCAATCAATGACCATCTTCAATAAGAGAGAATCTAACAACCTTCAGATTCAGATATCATAGGAACTGCAGATGCTGGAGAATCTGATATAACAAAGTGATGAAGGGTCCAGGCCCGAAACGTCAGCTTTTGTGCTCCTAAGGTGCTGCTTGGCCTGCTGTGTTCATCCAGCTCCAACCTTGTTATCTCTAACCTTCAGATTCAATAGAGTTACCATCACTAAATCCCCACTATCTACATACTTGGGGTAACAACTGAACAGAAACTCAATTGCATTGACCAAAACAAACACCATTGTTGTCAGAGGGTAGGAATCCTGCAGCAAATAACTCGCTTCCTGACTCTCCAAAACCTGCCCAGCACCGACAAGGCACACCTCCGGAGTGTGATGAAATACTCCTGGATGGGTGCAGCTCCAACACTAATGAGCTCGACCACCATCCAGGACAAAGCAGCTTGTCTGACCGTTTCCAAATCTATCAGCATCTACTCCCTCCACCACCGACTGTTGCTGAGTCAAAACCCGCTCCCTAACGGTATTGTGAGTCAACCAACAGCATGTGGACTGTAGCTACTGAAGAAGGCAGCTCATCATCACCTTTTCAAAAGACAGGCAATAAATGCACATATCTCAGAAGCAAATGAAAGACAAATTAGAGGGATGTGGAAATCAGTAAAGAAATCCATGATCAGAATGAGCTAATCTTTGCAAATCAACAATTGTTGCAATGTGGGAAATGCTCATGAATGTGATTTTGTTTTGAAAGACATGATTATTCTCAAGGCTTCAGTCAGAGTCATTGAGCTCTACCGAGTGGAAACCGGTAGAGTTCCATCCATGCTGATCCAATATCCTAAAATGATCTAGTCTAACTTGCTAACATTTGGGCCATATCCTATTAAGCCCTTCCTGTTCATTTTATCCAGGTCAGAGAAGAGGCCAAAAATGCTCTGAATTCCCCAATGGGACATAGTATTTTTATATATTTTGCATTGCAATAATGGCATGCAACATTGTCGTCGCTTCTTCCCCCTTAATCTATGCATCCAAACCTGTGAAACATGTGGTCAATGATGGACAGTGCTGTGGACAGCCCTAGGTTTCCCAGATCTCATGACGTTTACCAAATAGTGTAATCATTAGGCCTTGGGATTTTACAATGTGTCCCATTAATGTACATTCCCAGGTTAATGCCTATATTCGTTTTCAGGCATTTTCCAGGCTTCCTTATCTCTAAGAGCTGCTCGAATTCTATGAGTCATTGTATTCATTGCATGTGCATCAAATTCTATGACTCATCTTATATTTCCCACTCTCCTAATCACAGGAGAATGAAAGGATACGAAGGAGTTTACTTCCTACTAATTGCTATAAGATTCATAATACTGGTTCTACTATAAAGTTAGTTGTAAGTTAAATTTTATAGTTATACCTACTGTTAGTATTCTTCAGCTACTCAGTTGTGAGCAGTTTCTGTCCCATCTGACCTTGGAGGCTCAGTTAGGCACTACCATTCCACCTTGCTGCTGCATTATAAATCATTCAAGTCACTTACTGTCTTTTGAGATTAAATTGACTGCCCCAACTCTGACTAACTTTTATCTATTAAGACAACATCCTTTTCATTGATAAGACTAAAACACTTTCACACTCAATGAACTTGTCTGATCTCTTACATTTTAACAAGACATAATCCCAACCTTCTTGTTTGTCTCTGTTATTGTGAGATCCTACTTTTCTTTTTAATGCTTGCCACAAACTTCTGGCTGTCTGTTCTCACGTATCTGTTATCAACTGTCTCCTATATTCATCTGCAACAAGTCATTTACAGGTAAGGACAGAAGATTAGCTTGAAACAGATTACTTTACTTTATTTTAACCTATCAATGGTGTCATCCACACCCAGTTCCAGGTGTTTTTGTAGTAAATTCTATTCCACTATCTGCCGTGGAATCCAAGCTCATATCCCAGGACTATTATGAAGGCCTCTATATTAACAGTCTTGTGATAATACCACTAGGCCATCACCACTCCTCTTAATAGAAATAATAACTTTGGTACAATTGGTGAAAAATGTGTTTCTACAACTCAGTAATCCACAAAAACATCTCTTTTTTTGAAAACAAACAACATTATTTGTAACTATTTAATTTACATCCCAACGATGTTCATCTCAGTATCTCCCAGGTCTTCCTCAGTAATTTTGTCACATTGAGGAATTGTTCAATGTCCTGCTTGGGTGGTCTGCCTTGTAAGACACTGGCAGTTAAAATGTTTCTCGTCAGAATCTATATCCCAACTTGAATCTTGAAATAAATACAATGATACAGAATCTCACTGACAATAGCTAACATGAAATAACAAAGAAGTGGCTCCCAGGCTATTAATGCATGGGATAACAAGCAGACAAAACTCATCTGCAAAGCCATCCTGGTACAAAGCCAGCATTAGGCTGCAGTCCATTCTTTCTTGGTGATGTGTTCCTCATCCCACCACAGTTTGAAAAATGCACATCCAATGGCAAGAGAGAAAGTGAGAGAGTTAGAGAGGGGGAGAAAAAAATTTGATTCAAAATAAACTCAGAGTAATTTTAAACAAAATTGCTCAGAAAGAAATCTCGGCTCCCTCTGTCTTTCGCACAAACAGTTTCTCAGCAAAATCCAAGAGCAATCAAAACTCTTAAACTACTTTGTTTTTTGAATATATGGCAACTTGGAAGGGTTCAGAATTATGAATTAATTCTTGAAGCACATCCAATGTTGCAAAATTATGAAACACCACAGTTATGTGACCCACAGAAAATCCCACAGACAGCATTAAAATCATTTCCAGGTGAGATGTTAATGGGTTAACATCCCATGAACTTTTATACTCCTCACACAGGGGTATGTGAACACTGTCTCAACTTCCTGCCCAAATAGGATTGGGTGTGAAACATCTGCAGGGGTGTGAAACATTTGTAAAAACAAATGGCATTAAGCTCTGTAATGTTTATGGCTCTACCTACACTGCTGCCTGCCCCTGTTCCTGCTGAGGTGGCCAGGTCAGTGACCTTTGATCAAGCCAGGCAGTTGTCACCACTTGAAATCGCACTCTACCATACACTTCGTGATGATCAAAGTTGTATCCTGTTCTCAGATGTAGTGAGTGTTTTATGTATCTGCCAATTCCAAGGGTATAAAAACAGGGACTGTCCCCTGTTTGGGGAGAATCGCTCACGATACTCAGCATTGTGCTGGGATGCGGACAGCGATCCTGCGCAGCTTGTACTTGCTTAATAATAAAGGATTGTGTTTTTGTAACCAGGTCAGTGTCTTGCTCTTGATCAAGTCCTTGAGAGCCTCTGAAAAAATGAACCTAACATTTTGTGCAGCGAGCAGGGTTCCAACATGTACAGCAGCTTTACATGGAGGACTGAGTAAGTGATCGTTCGAGTGTCAGTGACGTGAGACAGACGGGACCACAAGGTACGATTCACCTTGGTCTCTCTCACTAATCTACTGTCCATGGGACCCCTCGTCCCTACGTGGCTCTGTACTGACGGAACCCTGAGACGACTCACTATCTTGTACACTGATCCTATGCCTGGAGGTTGGAGTCCCCAGGGCTATGATAAACTAATTCTGGGAGGTTAGAGTCCCCTGGTGACTGGGGTTCGAGTCCCCAGGTCAGTACAGATTGACAAACTATTTCAGCAGGGAGGTTAGAGTCGCCCTGGAATTCGGAGGTTAGAGTCCTCCCTACTGTAAGTACCGGGAATTCGGAGGTTAGAGTCCTCCCTACTGTAAGTACTGGGAATTCGGAGGTTAGAGTCCTCCAATACTGGGGTTCAGGTCCCTGGAACGTAGTACCTTAGGTAAAGGATAATTACAGTATCTGTCTCAACTACCCTGCCTTAGACCAGTTGTTAAGAGGGAAATCCCCCCGCGAAGGTCAGGACCCTGAAGTGAGTGTGGAGACCACGGACACGGGACTAGTATTTGGAGATAAGTAAGAAGTTGAATCGTTAAAATGGGACTGATGTTGGACAAGTTGGGTCCGGAACCCCTTTGCATCGGCTATGTCAGGATGACCCCGAAAATGAAGAACAGTTCAGACGTCTGTCGGCATAGCTAAATAAGAAATTGGGAAATGAAATTTGCCCATAGGGGGAACATGGGATGTAGATAAATCCATAAAAGCCGAAGAGGCAATTTGTAAACGTAATACAGGGACAAATGGAAAACTTTTAATATCCACGTGGAGAAAGACTGCTGAGGAAATAATGAATAAATCTAAACAGGCCAGCTGGGAGAATAATGCACGTCGGAGAGGGATTAGAGCCTGTGATAGACAGGGGAAACCAAAAACCTGGGAGATTTTCAAGCTGCAGTGTGAGGATCATGAAATGAATGGAAGGGAAAGGGTTAACCAAGAAAGGCTGGAAAGGGAAAGATGAAACAGAACAGGGATTAGCGCGACAGGCCGAATTGATGGAAAAGTAAAATCGGAGGTACCTTCTGACATATCTGGCTTGCCGATGTTGTTCCAAAGTAATGACATAGATGAGCATAGCGAGAAGGACTGGAGAAAGCACCCCTCTGCCCCACCGGGCTCGCCCATCCAGAATTCTTAGTATGTCCAAAACCTTCTCCAGGCAATCCTTCTCCCAAAACAATTAGCTATCATCAAATGCACTGCCCGTGCCTCCGATGACTCTGTAGTTACTTAGGGCAACGCTCGGGCTGATCAGGCAGCCAAACGGGCTGCTGCAGATCAAACTTTCATTGTGCCCTGTATGAACAAGCAGGCGATAAATTGCTCGCCTGCTTCAAACACAACAGGCATGCCAGATCTAGCCACTGTTCAGCGCTGGCAGGGGGACGCCCTGCCTCTGAAAAGGACATTTGGAAGGTGCATGGATGTTTGCATTCTGCATCGTCAGGCCTTTGGGTTACTCCAATTGGCCAAGTGTGTATACCTGATGCTTTGTTGCCTTTGCTCATTGATTGTCTTCATTCTGATACCCACCTTGGCAAGGAGGGAATGAGTGGAGAGGCAGCCCAGTCTCGTACAGCATCATGTTTGACATGCCAGCAAAACAATGTGGGTCAGGGGGTGAGATGCTCACCAGGAAGAACACCCTTACTAGGTGGACCGTTTGAACGTATTCAGCTAGATTTTATTGAATTATCACATGTACATTGCTATCAGTATTGTCTTGTGATTGTTGATGCATTCAGTAGGTGGATTGAAGCCTTTCCAACCACTAATAATAAAACCTCAACGGTGGTAAAATTACTAATGACAGAGATCATTTGGAGCGCCTTGACAGATTAGTTAATGGCCCCTACTTTGTAGGAAAGATGAATAAGGAATTGTGTGATGCGTTACACATCCAGCAGTAATTCCATTGTGCCTACCACCCCCAGGTGGCAGGGATACTGGAAAAGCCGAACGGGATTCCTAAAACCAGCATAACTAATTTAATGAGCCTCAGCTGGTTGAAGGTCTTGCCTTTAGCCTTGTATCATATGAGAATTACCCCACGCTCGACCACTGGATTGTCGGCCTGCAGAAATAATTTATGGCCAACCCAATGGGATCCCTTGGGATGCCGTCACAGACCCACCTGCCCACGTAGACTTAAATATTATGGGAGAGGGAACGCAAAGATACTTTCGGCAACTAACATCGTCTCCAAAGTTTCTCCAGTCACAGGTAAAGCACGCCTTTGGACCACCATCACAAGTGACGGAGAGGAGTTCAGAAGACCAGAATGAACCCCCCAGGTTGCAAACGGGAGACCTTGTGCTGACCAAAGGCTGGGATCGCTCCAAGCTCAGGCCCAGGTGGAAAGGACCCCCAAATATTCCTTCAGACGCCAACGACAGAGTCACTGGATCCATCTGAGTGACTGTAAACAATAAGGCCCTCAGGTGGCCAAAAGTTTACACTCTGCGGTATCATGGCCGACTTCGTGGTATTAGGCCTGGAGGACATTTTGTTTTATAAGACACATATCCAAAAGCATGATAATCGAACAGCGTGTTATCCACTAGCACAATCTGTAGAGGCTTTATTTGTAGCAACCCCAGGATGGAACCCTCACCGACTCTATGAAGTAGATTATTCTGGTGAGCCTTGCCAAGGGGAGGGAGGAACTTGAGGGAGGGGTGTGCAGGGTCGATGTGTGAAATTAATAGTTAATGGCCCCTCCAATTGTACAGGTACTAAACCTAAGTCTGAGAAGGAAGGGGCCAATTGTTCAGATCCTACCAGCTATCCAGTTTGTTTTAATGGTACTGGGACTGGTTGTGTATATGCTTTAGTAAACATCACCAATCATCCCCACGATGCTTCCTGGCCCCGTCAGTGTGTAAAATGAACTTGTATGACTAAAGGAGGGCTATTGAACTGGCCCTGTTTGGAATCATTGTGACTTCAGGCATACAGTGGACTAGTGGGAGTTGTAATGGCACGCATGTAGAAATGGGGTATTGGCTGGTTGTCTTATTGATTGTCATAATTGTTTGCTGCGTGTTCCTGATATGCCTGAACTCTTGTTGCACAATTATTACCGATAGACTAGTAGCTCCCTTCTCGGCCCCAATATAGGTTATCATGGAAAGATAAAAGGAGGGAATGAGACGTTAATGGATTAACATCGCATGAATTTTTATGGTCCTCATACAGGGGTATGTGAACACTGTCCCAACTTCCTGCCCGAATAGAATTGGGTGTGAAAAATCTGTAGGGGTGTGACACATTTATAAAAACAAATGCCATTAAGCTCTGTAATCATTATGGCTCTACCTACACTGCTGCCTGCCTCCGTTTCTGCTGAAATGGCCAGGTCAATGACCTTTGATCAAGCCAGGCAGTTGTCACCACTTGAAATCCCAGCCTGTCGTTATCATACACTTCGTGACAATCAAAGCTGTATCCTGTTCTCAGATGTAGTAATTGTTTTATGTATCCGCCAATTCCAAGGGTATAAAAGCGGGGACTGTCCCCTGTTTGGGGAGAATCGGTCACAATACTCAACATTCTGTGCCGGGTTGCAAACAGCAATCCTCGGCAGCTTGTACTTGCTTAATAATAAAGGATTGTGTTTTTGTAACCAGGTCAGCATCTTACTCTTGCAGTGGGTCCCTGCGGGCCTCTGAGAAACAAACCTAACACAGGGGTCTGTTTATCTAAGACCAATACAAGGGATAAAGCAGGCTGTCATTAAACAGCAAGACAAGCAATCCCATGGGACCCATTCCCGACGACCTCAATCATCTTCCGACAAGCCAGGTATGAGTGTAACTTCTTTAAGGTCACCCCTCAGCCTCTGACCTCTAGGGAAAATAGCACCAGCCTATTCAGCCTGTTCCGAAAGCTCAAACTGCCCAAACTTGACAACAACCTTGTCAATCTTTTCTGAACCCTTTCTAGTTTCATAACAATCTTGCTATGGCAGGGAGACCAGAAATGACCGCAGTATTCCAAAAGTGGCCTCTCCACTGATGTCCTGTATAGCCGCAACTTAGCCTCCTAACTCCTACACTCAATGCACTGACCAATAAAGGCAAGCGTACCAAACATCTTCACTATCCTATCTACTTGCAACTCTACTTTTCTGGAATTATGAACTTGCGCTCCTAGGCTCTTTGTGCTGCATCACTCCCTAGGACCTTACTATTAAGTGTATAAGTCCTGCCCTGGTTTGCCTTTCCAAAATGCAGCACCTCATATTTATCTAAATTAAACTCCATCTGCCACTCCTCAGCCCACCTGCTAATCTGATCAATGCTGCAATGTTCTCTGAGGTAACCTTCTTCGTGGTCCACTACCGCTCCAAATTTGGTGTCATCTGTAAACTTACTAACCTACCTCCGATGTTCACATCCAAATTATTTATATAAATGTCAAAACGCAGTGTACCCAGCAGTGATCCTTGTGGCACACAGCTGGTCACAGGTTTCTGGTCTGAAAAGCAATGCTCCACGACCACCTTCTATCTCCTACATTTGAGTCAGTTCTGTATTCAAAAGGCTGAGTCTCCCTGTATTCTGAGTGATTTATCGTTGCTAACCAATCTACCAGTCTAGGCCTGAACCGTCAGCTTTTGTGCTCCTGAGATGCTGCTTGGCCTGCTGTGTGCATCCAGCTTCACACTTTGTTATCTTGGATTCTCCAGCAACTGCAGTTCCCATTATCTCCAATCTACAGACTGTGTCTTTTTTTCACTGGAGCATTGGAGATTGAAGAGTAACCTCATAGAGTTATTTTAAAATCATGAGGGGCAGAGAAAAGGACTCAGTGGAAGGTGTCTTTTTCCTAAGGCGGGGGATTTCAAGACTGGGTTGGGGGGGAGGAGACACATTTTTAAGGTGGGCGGAGAAACATTTGAAAAGGACATGAGGGCAACTTTTTTTTTACACAGAATGTGGTTCCAGAAGTTGCACTGTCAGACACAATCATAGAATTGCTAAATACAGCTTGGCCACACTACCCGTGCTAATTGATAGCGATAGTGATGAGACTGGGATTCAAAACGAAGCGGGCACAAATCAACAATCAGTGAGTAAATGAACCATGGAAACAGACACTTTGGTCCAACAGGTCCGCACTGACCAGGCTTCTTAAACTGAACTCGTCCCATTTTCCTGCAGTTATCCCCCTAAACCTTTTTTTTATTCATGTACCTGTATCTATCACATCTTCAGGTAGTTCATTCCACACAGGAACCACCCTCTGTGTGAAAGCTCTTGCCCCTCAGGTCCCTTTTAAACCTTACCCCTCTCATCTTAACCTATACCGTTTAGTTTTGAACTCCTCTACCCTGGGGAAAAGACCCTTGCTCTTCACTTTATCCATGCCCCACATAAATGTCTGTAAGGTCACCCCTCAACCTCCTGCACTTTGGGGGAAAATGTCCCACCCTCTCCTTATAACTCAAACCCCCCAACACGTTCCGAAGTATATCTTTGATTCTTAAGTCAATACTTGAGTGGTGAGACATAATGCTGAGTGTTGTGAATTTATTCATCCAGAGGAGGAATGAAATAATGAAGAGCTGCACAGCAGAATCGGTTTGATTGATGTCTTTCAGCACCTTGGCTTCATATGAAGTTCCATTAATGAATTTAGTACACAGATACTTCAAAAGAAAAACAAGCACAGCTACTACACATGGTAATTTCCACCTATTACAGTGGGAAGAGCACGGGCATCGTCTGTGACCAACATCAGGAGCTCCGTCATATCCTTCCCCTCTGTCAGGGTGCCCTTTCTCAAAGTATTTGCCTGGGGAGCTTGGAACAATAGAGAACCAGCGTCCTCCCATTGCTGCTTGAGAAGGAGAACTCTGATCTTTCAATGAAGGATTCTTCCCCTGTACAACAGACAAAAGGCAGAGAGCCGACACGATCTTGAATTAAACAAACCCTTCTTTAAATTAGAGATAGTGGAAACTGCAGATGTTGGAGAATCTGAGATAACAGGTGCAGAGCTGGATGAACACAGCAGGCCAACCAACATCAGAGGAGCAGGAAGGCTGACATTTCTGGCCTATGCCCTCATTCAGAAAAAAATCCGTAGAAGGGTCTAGGCCCGAAACGCCAGCTTTCCTGCTCCTCTGATGTTGCTTGGCCTGCTGTGTTCATTCAGCTCAATGCCTTGTTATCCCTTCTTTATTTTAGTTCTTTAAACACTAACACTTCATATAAAATATTCAGCCACCCAATAATAGAAAACTAGTCCTGCTGTTGTTTACAGTTTACAGACAGCTATTTATTTAAACTGTTGAATTGTCAGAAATGGTTGACCCTCACTACTACGTGGAGATGCTAATGTGAGTTTCCCAATGAGACTGGTAGGTGTTCTGGAAGCAACACAAGTTGTGTGTATGGCCACCCACCAGAAATAATTGATCTGGAACTCTTCCGTTAATAGGAATTTTCTCAGCAACTTGGTCAGCAAGTAGTTCAACCGTATCATTCTTTTCCAAACTTTCCTCTTCTACAACCTGAGCACCTGCTCTCACACTCACTCTTTCCAATCTAACTGTATCATTGTGATAATCTCATAACCGGTATATTTTCTCCAACCCTCATGACTAAGGTGTAACTTCTCTTTCCACCTGCCATAGGAAGCAGGATATGCTCATTCCATTAACAGCTGTGATTCAGCATTACTACACCCAACCTGTCCGAGATCTTTCACTTCTCCACGTCGGAGCAGCATTAGTACATTTCACAGGAAACATTTCCCGGCCCTTACTCCCTTTGCTTTTATCTACGTCTGCAATTTCCTTCTTCCAACCTCGAACCATTCACCTTACTATCATGTAGGGTCAAAATTCTCACCCGCCTTCTTTCCCCATTCCAAAGTGTGTGTTACTGGGGTTCTTAACCAGATAGAAAGACCATGCCCAGTTAACCTGGTATGATCCATTTCCAAAAATGCATTAATCCACAAGCGGCCTGCAGACGTAGTCAGCTGCTCCCCTTTAGTTTGTCTACACATATTTAAACCCCTACTGTTATAAGCCATCACAGTCAATATAGCTTCCTTCATATCCTGCCGTTCTCCCCATTCCCCTTCACTCTGAGGCGTGGGTAAAGCAGACTGAATTGCAGGGCTTATCTACAGTAGCATTAATTTTACTTTTTCTCTACCGATAAGCCCATTTAAAATTCTTTGCTGACTAGTGTATTCAAAAAGCACATAAAGATTGGAAGTGGGTTTACCAGTGAAGATCTTTTCAGCGATTTCTCACTAACTGCGCTACCGTAAGCAGGGTTATGCAGGCAAGTCCGCACTTCCCATGTACCTAGTGGTTGCAGGATTCATTGGGGCAGGCAGCAGATCCTGGGTCTGCTGAGCGTATCAGTGCCTCCCAAAAGGGAGGTAGGGTGTCTCCAGTGATCGCTATGTGCAGCGTATCGTCGGCTTTCTCTTCTCACTCTCCACAATCTAGTCTGCAATTACCATCTCCCTCAAACTGAACAGTCCCATATACACACATCATTCCTTTTAGTATGGACAGATGAGATTTTTATTTACCAATCTCCTGCTGGCACTTTGAGTGTTCAGCCACATAGATCCTATTTTCTCTGCCTACTTATTATAGAACTTTACTGGCAGCCTGTACATTTGTGCATCTTGCATTTAGTTTGTCCTGTGCCCATCTGGCTGCACCTTCATCACTGTTTGCACTCCATACTTCTTGGTGAGCCTGCTCACATTGGATCTGAAACTGGCCCACGTCCAACACATTTATCTGACTCCAATGTTCCTGTTCCACCACATTTTCGCATAACCTTGCTCTTCTTGGCCATCTGCCATTTTTTACTCTTAACCCTTCACGCAACTCCTCAGAGATAACAAGAAGCAGCAGATTCTCTTCACAAGGATAAGTGATAATGGGAACTGCAGATGCTGGAGAATCCAAGATAACAAAGTGTGGAGCTGGATGAACACAGCAGGCCAAGCAGCATCTCAGCAGCACAAAAGCTGACGTTTCGGGCCTAGACCCTTCATCAGAGGTTCTGATGAAGGGTCTAGGCCCGAAAAGTCAGATTCCCTTCACAAATTTTGCAGTTTTTCTGTCACACTCAGCAAACACCTGATTTGTTTCCAATTACCGATCAATCCATCTCTACCGTTCAATAGGGTGAGTTTGGCCTTAGACCAACTTAAAGTCACTCCTGAGCAAAGGCCCACAGAAGGCTAACAGGTGCCCAAATGGGAGCACACAGACCTTCAACCCAGGCATGCTTCTCCTGTGTGACAGACAAAAGGCAGGGAACTAGCTCAGATGAACTCTTCTTTATTTTACCTCTTTAAGTATCAATACTGAAAATAAAACATGCACTCACTGTAACATTTATGCCTTATTTCATCTAACATCACTTCAACTTCAATTCACTTAATTTTAGTTCCTTCTATCTTTCTTTGCTGAATTCACATTTAACCCTAACTCTTTAGCTCTGGAAGTTTGGATTGAACTAAACACTACCCTGATTCGAATGAAATATTCAACTTTATTCTCCATTTAAGTCACATCAGATGGTTCTTTGTTCTCTCTAAGAGTAACTTGAGGTCGCGCGCTTTTCCAGTGTAGTCTCTCTCTCTCAGAAAAGAAATCTCACATTCTGTTCACTTATTTGACAATTTATTCCATTCCATAAAGTTCTCTGGCACTCAGCCAATCAATGGATCAAAGCCAGATCACACTGTTTGATCCTGGTCAATGTAATGTACTGGTAAACATCTCCCAAATTTTCCACCAAACAGTCAGAAGTCACAGGATCAGAGATAATGGGAACTGCAGATGCTGGAGAATTCCAAGATAATAAAATGTGAGGCTGGATGAACACAGCAGGCCAAGCAGCATCCCAGGAGCACAAAAGCTGACGTTTCGGGCCTAGACCCTTCATCAGAGAGGGGGATGGGGAGAGGGAACTGGAATAAATAGGGAGAGAGGGGGAGGCGGACCGAAGATGGAGAGTAAAGAAGATAGGTGGAGAGAGTATAGGTGGGGAGGTAGGGAGGGGATAGGTCAGTCCAGGGAAGACGGACAGGTCAAGGAGGTGGGATGAGGTTAGTAGGTAGATGGGGGTGTGGCTTGGGGTGGGAGGAAGGGATGGGTGAGAGGAAGAACCGGTTAGGGAGGCAGAGACAGGTTGGACTGGTTTTGGGATGCAGTGGGTGGGGGGGAAGAGCTGGGCTGGTTGTGTGGTGCAGTGGGGGGAGGGGACGAACTGGGCTGGTTTAGGGATGCAGTAGGGGAAGGGGAGATTTTGAAACTGGTGAAGTCCACACACCGCACATCTGCCAATGTGGTATAATGCATCCACTGTACCCGGTGTGGCTTCCTCTACATTGGGGAAACCAAGCGGAGGCTTGGGGACCACTTTGCAGAACACCTCCGCTCAGTTCGCAATAAACAACTGCACCTCCCAGTCGCAAACCATTTCCACTACCCTTCCCATTCTCTAGATGACATGTCCATCATGGGCCTCCTGCACTGCCACAATGATGCCACCCGAAGGTTGCAGGAACAGCAACTCATATTCCGCCTGGGAACCCTGCAGCCATATGGTATCAATGTGGACTTCACCAGTTTCAAAATCTCCCCTTCCCCTACTGCATCCCTAAACCAGCCCAGTTCGTCCCCTCCCCCCACTGCACCACACAACCAGCCCAGCTCTTCCCCCCCACCCACTGCATCCCAAAACCAGTCCAACCTGTCTCTGCCTCCCTAACCGGTTCTTCCTCTCACCCATCCCTTCCTCCCACCCCAAGCCGCACCCCCATCTACCTACTAACCTCATTCCACCTCCTTGACCTGTCCGTCTTCCCTGGACTGACCTATCCCCTCCCTACCTCCCCACCTATACTCTCTCCACCTATCTTCTTTTCTCTCCATCTTCGGTCTGCCTCCCCCTCTCTCCCTATTTATTCCAGTTCCCTCTCCCCATCCCCCTCTCTGATGAAGGGTCTAAATCCGAAAATGTATCAGAGATAATGGGAACTGCAGATGCTGGAGAATCCAAGATAATAAGATAATCAAGTCACTGCCCTGAGATTACTATTGGGTTTTATTAGTAAAGGAGAGGTGACACCTCAGGTCAGGCAATGCATATTAGGGAATGTAAATCCCAGAAGCTGGATGAACACGGCAGACCAAGCAGCATCTCAGGAGCACAAAAGCCTCTCTGATGAAGGGTCTAGGCCCGAAACGTCAGCTTTTGTGCTCCTGAGATGCTGCTTGGTCTGCCGTGTTCATCCAGCTTCACACTTTATTATCTCTAAATCTGAAAAATCAGCTTTCCTGCTCCTCTGATGCTGCTTGGCCTTCTGTGTTCATTCAGCTCTACACCTTATTGTCTCCGCGTTTAATAACACTTCGCCGTCATGGGATCCATGTTGCATTCCGAAATAGAGAAAAAAAACCGCGAGTTCCACAAGTTCTGTGCGAATTACATCATCCCTCCTGATGAAGGTGCTTTGCATGATTGTTGAGTTCCCGCAGTTCCTGCCCCTGACTGACTGCTCTCACATACACTGCACACAAGCAAAAATAAAATTCATTTATACCACGCTCCTTAAGATGTAGCAGACCAGGGCTATAGGAATCCACCTACTGTCTCACCACATCCTTTTGTCCTTGCCCACATTATACTTCAAACATTGATGAATTAGTAATTTGTTAGTGCTTACTATATATATGAAAGCTAATTATGAGTGTGTGAAGTGTAGGTGCCGGTTTTGCACTGGGGTGGGCAAGGAACGCCCAACACCAGGTTATAGTCCAACAGGTTTATTTGAAACACAAGTTTGTAGAGCCTCGTTCTTACCTCAGGTGTTAGTGAGAGACGTGGCATTAGACACAGAATTCACCCCATAGATATATGTGTATGTGTGAAGGAGGGAGAGAGAGAAAGTGTGCGTGTGTGTGTGTGTGTGTCAGTGTGTGTAAAATGTGGTCACCTGTAGTGAGACACGAACACAAGATCCTGGCTGAGGCAGTCTTTATTGGTACCGAACTTGGCTATCAGCCTCTGCTCAGTAACTGTTGTTGTGTATCCTGAAGTCTGCCTTGGAGGACATTGACTCTCAGATCTTTGGGTAAATGTCCTTGCCACTGAAGTGTTGCCCCACTTGGAGGTAACATCCCTGTCTGGCGATTGTTGTGCGGTGTCATAGCGTCTGTATGGTCTCACCATTATCGCATGCGTCAGGGCATTCCTGCCTGCAGTGCAACGTTGGCCAAGTCGCACGTGGTGAGTGGTGTTATCATGTGTGACAGTAGTATCTGTGTCAAAGACCTGACATGTCTTGCAGAGACTGCCATGACAGGGTTGCATAGTGTTGTGGTCGACGTTGTCCTGAAGGATGTGTAGCTTGCTGCAAACAATGACCTCTTTCAGGTTCGGCAGTTGTTTGTCAGTGTGAAGTGGAGATGTAGGGAAGACCTTGGTGAGGCACTCATTGTGATCAATGATATGTTGAAGGCTGCAAAGAACATGGTGCAGTTTCTCCACTCCTAGGAAGTACTGGATGACAAAGGGCTCCCTATCTGTCAAATCCCATGTCTGTCTTCTGAGGATGTCATGACAGTTTTCCACCATGGCACATTGGAGCTGGCAATTGATTGAGTTGAGCATCATATCCCATTCTTATGAGGGTATCCATCATGTTCCTCCTCATCTGAACAGATCCTGTGTATGCCTAGGGCTTGTCTGTACAGGATGGCTTTTTTAATATGATTAGGCCGGGAGCCAGGGAAATGCAGCTTCATGAGGTTATCTGTAGGCTTGTGACAGTGTGAGGTGCTGAGGTGTCCATCCCTGATGGAGATGTGTGTGTCCAAGAATGAAAGTAATTCTAAACAATAGTCTATGGCCAGTCTGATGGGCTGAAACTTGTTGTTATCAATATGTCATTGTTTCAGTGACTCCTCGCCATGAGTCCATGGGAAGAAAATATCATCAATGTACCTGATGTGTAACGTTAATGGGAGGTTCTGAGCAGCAAAGAAGTCTTCTTCAAACCTGTGCACAAAAATGTTGGCACATTGGGGAGCAAGTCTGGTTCCTGGCTGTTCCACATGTCTGGATGAAGAACTGGTTGTTGAAGGTGAAGGTGTGGTTGGGGATGAAGCAGATGAGCAGTGGGATGGCGTCTGGAAATTGGCAGTTGGTGGAATTGTGGACTGATGCTGTTGCAGTGATGCTGTCATAATGGGGGTTGCGGGTGCAGAAACATCAATTGCGATGAGGAATGTTCCTCGTTCAATTGGTCTGTGGGTGCCTAGTTTCTGTAAGAAATCTGCAGTGTCGTGACAGAAGCTTCAAGATGCCCGCAACATAACCAGAGAGGTTTTGCACAGGTTCCCATTGCCTGATACAATTGAATGTCCAGGCGTGTTGGCTTTGTGTATCTTTAGAAGGCAGTGGAAGTCTCCCACGTGGGAACATGAAAACAAGAGACAGACTGTCTAACACCTGGGTGCCATTAAAGTGAGAATACTGCTGAAGCTTTCAGGACCATCTTTTAAACATGTCCCATACAATGATTTTCCTGTAAAGGTTCCTAAATTGTCTGCTATGTGAATGAATTTATCATGTCAATAAGATATAAGTGATCCTGCTGATAAACGGTGATGATCCAAGGGCAATTGAGGCACAAGAGGGCTTGCAGTGTGTGTCTCTGAGGGACAGAAAAGCCCTGTTTGATCCGTTGTGTTTCTAGGAGGGTATATCAGTGAAAGGGTGCAACATTTGGTATCAGAGACAGTGGGAGCTGCCCATGCTGGAGAACATTCAGTCTCACGTTGGTATGAATGTTAAAGCCATGTATTTGAAAATACAATACTGAGCGGCAGACTGCTTGATGTGTATTATGTGTTTATTTACCAAATGACAGAGTCATAGAACTATCATTCCAGACAAGAGCCATGTGGCTGTTGCTACCTACACCAATTCGATTAGTGAGTGCGAATTTGTGTTTTCCCCCATACTCCTGCACACCATTTCTATCCAAACAATCATCCAACACTCTCTCCAATGCCTCAATGTTAGAAAAGGATTTGTTTTCCATGACTGCGTGTTTGAGATGGGGCCATTTGTGACAGAGGGGGATAGATTGTATGAGAAGGAGCTGATATTCTGAAAGGCACTTTTTGGTGTGGGGTAGGTATAAGATAGTCGATCACTTTGTGGAAATGTTCATGCTAAGTGTGGCCAAGCGAGTATTTGAGTGCACGGGAAAGAATGCTATTAGAGAAACAAAGTCAAAGGAGCAATATTTTGAAAGATAGAGTGTTTCAGCCTGCATCTGACAGGGTGGTACATCTGTGGCAGAGACAGTTCAATAAAACAAATATCATAGAGTCAGAGAGATATACAGCACAAAATCAGACCCATCACTCCAACTCATCAAATGCCCTCACCCAAACATCGTATATAACTTGTCCCATTTACCAGCATTTGGTCCACATCCCTGTAAACCCCTCCTATTTATATACACATCGAGATGTCTTTCAACTGTTGTAATCATACTTGCCTCCACCCTTATGTCCCTTTTACATCTTTCTTCTCTGACCTGAAATGTATGCCTCTAGTTTTGGATTCCCCCAACCTGGGAAAAAGAACTAACCTATTTACACTATCCATGCCCCTCATGATTTTATAACCCTCTAAAATGTCACCCCTCAACGTCTGATGCTCCAGGGAAGATAGCCCCAGACTATTCAGCCTCTCCCTGTAGCTCAAACCCTCCAACCCTGACAACATCCTTGTAAATCTTTTCTGAACCCTTTCTAGTTTCACAACATCCTTCCCATAGGATGGAAACCAGAACTGCATGCAGTATTCCAAAAGTGGCCTAACCAAGGTCCTATACAGCTGCAACATGACCTCCTATTCTCAAAGCTCTGACCAGTAAAGGTGTGCATACCAAACACCTTCTTCATGATCCTATCTACCTGAGACTCCACTTTCAAGAAACTGTGACCCTGAACTGCAAGGTCTCTTTGTTCAGCAACACCCCGAGGATCTTAACATTAAGTATACAAATCCTACCCTGATTTGCCTTTCCAAAATACAGCACCTCCCAGTTATCTAAATTAAACTCCATCTGCCACTTCTTGGCCCATTGGTCCATCTGATCAAAAACTTATTGTACTCTGGGGTAACCTTCTTTCCACTACACCTCATAATTTGGTGTCACCTGCAAACTTACTAACCATATCTCCTATGTTCACACCCAAATATTTGCATAAATGTCAAAATGCAGTGGACCCATTGCTGATCTTTGTGGCAAACCATTGGTCACCGGCCTCCAGTCTAGAAAGCAACCCTCCAACACCACCCCATGTCTTCTACCTTCAAACCAGTTCTGTATCCAAATGGCTAATTTGACCTCTATTCCATGTGATCTAACCTTGTTAACCAGTCTACCATGAGGAAATTATTGAACGCCGTACAGAAGTCCATATAGGTCATGCTCACCGCTCTGCTGTCATCAATGCTCTTCTTACTTCTTCAAAAATCTCTATCAAGAACTTTCAAATGTTGATTGGGGGCAGAAGTTTGCACAATTTCCCATGCACAAAACCATGTTGACTATCCCTAATGAGTCCTTGCTTTTCCAAATAGAGATAAATTCTGTTCCTCAGGATTCCCTCCAACAACTTGCCTACCGCCAACATCAAGCTGACCTATCCATAGTTCCCTGGATTTTCCTTAACACCTTTCTGAAAGAGTGGCACCACATTCAAAAGGGCAGGATACACGAGCAGGGGTGTGCATCTGAGGCTGTATAAAGCACTGGTCAGACCACATTTGGAATACTGTGAGCAACTTTGGGTCCAGTATCTAAGAAAGATGTGCTGGTGTTGAATGGGGTCCAGAGTAGATTTACAAAGAATGATCCTGAGGATGAAGTGCTTATCATGCGATGAGCACTAGAGGACTCTGGATCTGTACTCAATGGAATTTGGAAGGATGTGGTGGATCTCATTGAAACGTACACAATACTGAGAGGCCTGGACACAGTGGACATTGAGAAAATGCTTCACTAGCAGGAGAGACTAGGACCTGAGGGCACAGCCTCAGAGTGATGGGATGACCTTCAAAATTGAGATGAGGAGCAAATTCTTCAGACAAAGACTGGTGAATCTGCGGAACTTATTGCTTCAGTGGGATGTCAGGTCCATGTCATTGAGGACACGTAAAACAGAGAGAAGTAGGTTCTTAATTAGTGAGGACAAAGATGGGAACACAGAAAAGGTGAGAGAATGGGGTTGAAATTCATACCAGCCATGATCAAATGGTAGAGCAGACTCGACGTGCTGAATTGCCTAAATCTGATCATACATCTCAGGGTGTTATGGTTTTGCGATCATTTCCGGGTGCTCTAGATTTGACATTTAGATAAGATTCTGTGCAAGGTTTTCTAACATTACAAAGGAATGAAAAATGGCAGATGGAGTTCAGTGTGGATAAATGCGAGACATTGCAAGTTGGTACAACAAACAAGGGGACAACTCATACAGTTAATGGTAGGGCCTTGAGTAATGTTGTAAAGCAGAGGGACATAACTCTTTTAAGTTTGCATCACATGTAGACAAGATGGTTAATAAAGCACTTGGCACACTGTCCTTCATTATTCGGTTCTTTGAGTGTAGGAGTTGGGATGTTGTGTTGAAAGTGTACAGGACATTGGTAAGGCCTCTTCTGGAATACAGTGTCCACTTCTGGTTGCTCAGCTATAGGAAGGATAATATCAAGCTGCACAGGAATCAGAAGAGATTTACCAGGATGTTGCCAGGTTTGGATGGTTTGAGTTATAAGGAAAAGCTGGAACTTTTTTCACTGGAGCATAGTAGGCTGAGAGGTGACTTACTGGAAGTGTATAACATAATGAAAAGTAAGGATAGAGGTAACGGTAGTCGCCTTTTCCCTAAAATGGGGGTTTGCAAGACCAGGGGCACATTTTTAAGATGAGAGGAGAGAGATTCATAAAAGACATGAGGCAAATATTTTACACAGAGGGTGGTTCACCTGTGGGATGACCTTCCTGGTGAGGTACTGGGGCGGGTACAATTATGACATTTAAAAGACATTTTGATGGATACATCAATAGGGAAGCTTTGGTGGGATATGGGCCGGGAGCAGGCAGGTGGGACTAGTTTAGTTTGCAAGGATCAGCATGGAATGGTTGGACCAAAGGGTGTGTTTTCATGTTGAATGACTCTATAACTTTTTTAGTCTTGTCTGACTGTTTATACAATCCAGTACCCTGTATGTTTATTCACTGTCCTCTCAACCTGTCCCACCATTTTCAATAATTACTGGCCATTTACCCCTAGGACCCACTTCTCCAGTGTCCCCCTTTAGATTATGAATGGAGAGGGTTCTCTCTGAACTTATAACTCATCATCATCTCCTTCTCACGTTATCAATCCTCCATCTCTCCATACCACATCCCCGCTCTCGCAGCTAGTGACCAGTGACCCTGCCTGAGACGAATATGATCCCAGCCCTGTTCCCTCTCTCTCCTCCCCTTATTCTCCAGAGTGGAGACGCCTGCAGATCCTCCTGTGCCCACATGAGGGCGGCAAAGGCTGTCTCCCTCCGCTCGGAGACTGGAAACAAACATGTTTTCACGGATTCTACCTGGCAACAGATGACGTAAAAGCAGCTATTTATTCTTATTCGTCTATGTGCCAGAATGGGCTTCCACCCCTTCCCGGAAATGGGTTGGCATTTTCCGGGAATCCCAGACATTGGGTAGTGATGGGTATGGATCAGGGAATTTTGGAATGGGGCAAAATGGCATCGGGTGATTGTGACTCACAGGGAATTAGTGCAGACTGAAATCTAGGCCTGGAATTTCTCTGAGAGCTGGTGTCAGAGAGTGGCAATTGGATAAGATCCCAAATGGGAATGTGCAATAAGAACATATGCATGGGGAGGAGAGCACAGGCATTCAGTCCATCGAGTCTGCTGTGCCATTCAATGAGATTAAGGCTGATCTGCTTCCCCCACTCATTAACCTCCCATACTCTTGCCTTGTGAAAATCTACAAGATCACAAAATATAGGAGCGGAATTGGGCTATTTCAGCCCATCCAGTGTGCTCCATCATGTGATATGTTTCTCACACCGCACTCTCCTGCCCTCTCCCCATAACCCTTTATTGTCTTGCTAATCAAGAACCTATTTATCTCTATCTATCTCTGCCTTAGATACACTCCATGAATTGGCCTCCACAGACCCCTGCAGCAATGAATTCCACGGAGTCACTACCCTCTGGCTAAAGAAATTCCTCCTCATCTTGGTTCTCACTCCTTAACTCTAAGGCTCTACCCTCAGGTCTTAGTTTTCCCCACATAGCGGAAACTTTTCACTGTCCACTCTACCCAGTCCTCTGTATTCTGTGGGCATCTATCAGATCTCCCCATTCCCCCATCTTTCTAAGGTTCATTATGTATGTTTCTATGTAAAACAGCCTTCTTGGTCTCTGTCTAAAATGACTGATCTTAGATTTTTAAACAATGACACCTAGTTCTAGATTAGCCCACAAGAGATATCAGACTCTCTACATCCTCAGGGTCTTCTGTGGGCCAATCAAAACATTGTTTGCTTCTGTAAGTCTAGTCTGTTCAAACTTTCCATATAAGACAACCTGCCCATTCCAAGTATTATTCTGGTAAAACTTCTCCGAACCACTCCAACACTTTCACATCCTTTCATCAGTAAGGAAACTAATCCCATACACAGTATTCCGTATGCATTTTTTGGTCTTCCTTTTTCAATTGGACTATTGCATCTATTTCTGCTTCTTGCACTGGGTCTCCTGAGCTGGTAACCTTCTGATTGGACATGCGACATCCAGGACCTTCCCGCCATCTTCAACTGGACACAGTGAGCGCAGAGCTGGCCCAGCAGGAGACCACTGCTCAGAAGGTTCTGAGCCAGCCTTGCTGCTGGGGTGAAGATTTCATAACATCAAGGAGATGAACGTAGTGTACAGGAAAATACTCTTCCTTCTCGCAAGCAACTCACTAAGACAAACTAGGGCATGACTTCCACTGTTAATAGAAAGCCACTAGGTAGAGTTGTCAAATGGAGAGATGTAGGATTGCAGATATATAGTTCCTTGTAAGTCGCATCACTGGTAAACAGGATGGTGAAGAATGTGTCAGAGATAATGGGAACTGCAGATGCTGGAGATTCCAAGATAATAAAATGTGAGGCTGGACGAACACAGCAGGCCATGCAGCATCTCAGGAGCACAAAAGCTGACGTTTCGGGCCTAGACCCTTCATCAGAGAGGGGGATGGGGGGAGGGAACTGGAATAAATAGGGAGAGAGGGGGAGGCGGACCGAAGATGGAGAGTAAAGAAGATAGGTGGAGAGAGTGCAGGTGGGGAGGTAGGGAGGGGATAGGTCAGTCCAGGGGAGACGGACAGGTCAAGGAGGTGGGATGAGGTTAGTAGGTAGCGGGGGGTGCGGCTTGGGGTGGGAGGAAGGGATGGGTGAGAGGAAGAACCGGCTAGGGAGGCAGAGACAGGTTGGACTGGTTTTGGGATGCAGTGGGTGGTGGGGAAGAGCTGGGCTGGTTGTGTGGTGCAGTGGGGGGAGGGGACGAACTGGGCTGGTTGAGGGATGCAGTAGGGGAAGGGGAGATTTTGAAACTGGTGAAGTCCACATTGATACCATATGGCTGCAGGGTTCCCAGGCGGAATATGAGTTGCTGTTCCTGCAACCTTCGGGTGGCATCATTGTGGCAGTGCAGGAGGCCCATGATGGACATGTCATCAAGAGAATGGGAGGGGGAGTGGAAATGGTTTGCGACTGGGAGGTGCAGTTGTTTGTTGCGAACTGAGCGGAGGTGTTCTGCAAAGCGGTCCCCAAGCCTCCGTGATTGTCTTCATTGTTCAGAGTGTTGAGTACATCATTTGGGAAATAAAGTTATGGCTCATTGGTCAGACCGTATTTAGAGTACTGCATACAATTCTTGTTGTCCTGCTACAGGAAGGATGCTATTAAACTGGACAGAGCGCAAAAGAAAAATTACAAGCATGTTACCAAAACTGGAAGATTTGAGTTATAAGGAGAGCCTAATAGCTGGAACTTTCTTACCCTGGAGCGTGGGAGATGACGCATGACCTTATAAGATATTTATAAAATTGTGAGCGGCATAGATGAAGTGTATAACAAAGGTCTTTTCTTCAGGGTAGGGGATGATTCCTATTGGCCTGCATTTGGTCCATGTCCCTCTAAATCTTCCCTAACCACGTGCCTGTTTAAATCACTTTTTAAATGTTAAAATTGAATCTGCGTCTACTACTTCCTCTGACAGCTTGTTCCATACTTGCAGCACCTGCTGTGTGAGGAAAAATTACCGCTCAGGTCCCTTTTAAATCTTTCCCCTCTCACCTTAAATTTATACCCTCTAATTGTGGACTCCCCTACCCTGTCAGAGGAAGTAGTAGACGCAGACTCAATTTTAACATTTAAAAAGTGATTTAGACAGGTACGTGGCCAATAGGAATCCTTCAGTTTAGGAAATCTGTTCAGCATGGACAAGATGGGCTGAAGGGTCTCTTTCTGTGCTGTGTGACTCTAAATCTATGGACGTGAGGCCACTATATAAGGTCATTGGCAAAATAAGTAAATGTGAGCTGTACAACAGCATGTAGCTCAGGTCTGGAATATACTGCCTGGACATGTAGAGGAGGCTGGTGAATGAGGCATTCACTACAGGATTATTTCAAGAGGAACATGGACAGGAGAAAAGGCAGGAGATTGACAGGAAATGAAAATGTTCAGAGTGGCAATACAAGTATGATGGACTGATTAGCCTCATTACGTACCCTAACAATTCTTGGAGCTATTCTCAGTGTCAGGTTCCTGAAGCACATTGGCAATTTGCTGCCCATTCAATTCAATGTCCAAGAAAGTGGGAGATATGATCCCTGTCTTCCAGCATTTACATGCTGTGTCCCTTTCCTTGGGGGATCCCAGGCCAGCAGACATTCTACAAGAATATACTTCCAGACTGTTGAACTATTCAGTCCTGCAGTCATCTGCCATATGGGCCACCCTGGGAGGAAGGATGTGTGGGGCAAGAGTTTTTGGCCGGGGTAGTGGGGGTGTGGTGGGGAATGTTCCGTGCTGTAACATAGCCTGGACAGCCAAGTGAGTCATTCATTTACATATATTGGGACTTTGTATAGAGGCCTGACTCCCCACAGCTATCGGGATTGAAGAAACAGGACACAACTCTCCAGCTGAGAATGAACCAGCGTCTTATCCTGGTTTCACATAACCTCCTTGTTTCAGTACTGTATACCTCTGTTTATAAAACCCAGTACCCTGAATGTTTATTAATTGCCCTCTCAACCTGTCCCACCACCTTCAATGATTTCTGGTCATTTACTCCCAAGACCCTCTGATCCTCTGTCCCCCTTTAAGTTTAGAATTGATTGAATTTTCCCTAACCTTATTATATCACCACTCCACCTCCATCTTTCTCTCATTATCAGTCCTCTCTCTCTCTCTCTCTCTCTCCACATCCCCTCCCTTCCCCAGCACCAGTACCATCCCTCAGAGGGCACTAACCCCTATCCTGCCCCCTCTCTCCGCTTATTCTCCAGAGTGGAGACCCCTGCGATCCTCCAGTGTCCACTGGGGGCGGCAGAGACTGCCTCCCTCTGCTCAGAGACTGAAACCCAAACCTGAATACACAAACCTCGCCTGGCAACAGATGACGCAGCCATGTCTATATTGTGATTGGCTCCTTGGACAAGAATAAGTTCCCGCCCCCTCGCCGCCCTCTGAGGGATTCCCGGAATATCAACCCTTCTCCGGGAAAGGGTGGGGACCTGTTGACCAATCGGAATAACGATCTGGTTTAACGCCATCTGTTGCTGGGCAGAGTCTATGAATTCAAGTGTGTTTGCAGGCTCCGAGCAGAGGGACAGCATCTGCCGCCCCCTGTGGATATAGGAGAACCTGCAGGGGGTTCCTTATTGGAGAATGAGGGGAAGGAGAAGGGTTAGGACTGGGCTCAGCGTCCTCTTAGGAAGGATCACTCTTGCTGAGGGAGTGGGGAAAGAGAGTAGTAGTGAGGTCAATGTGATAGAGCTCAACAGCACGGAAAAAGACCCTTCAAGCCTATCAAGTGTGTGCAGGTCAATACCACCTGCCTATTTTAATCTGATTTTCCACCTTTTGGCCCATTGCCTTGTTTGCCCTGGCAATGCAATTTTACGTCTAAAATACTTTATAAATGTCATGTAGGTCTCTGCCTCTATCACCCTTGCAGGCAGTGAGTTCCAGATTTCCACCACTCTCTGGGTGAAAATACAAACTTTTACATCTCCTCCTCTAAACTTCTGCCCCTTACTTTAATCTATGCCCCCTGCTCATTGATCCCTCCGTCAAGGGGAAATGTTTCTTTCTGAGTATGTTCCTCATAAGTTTATGCAATCATGTCCTTTCTCAGTTTCTTCTGCTCCGAAGAAAACAACCCAGCTCTGTCCAAGATAATAGAAACTGCAGATGCTGGAGAATCTGAGATAAGAAGGTGTAGAGTTGGATGAATGCAGCATCAGAGGAGCAGGAAAGAAGGATCCAGACGCAAAAAGTCAGCTTTTTTGCTTCTCTGATGCTGCTTGGCCTGCTGTGTTTATCCAGCTCTACACCTTTTTATTTCAGCTCTGTCCAATCTCTCTTAATAAGTATACTCTCCAGCTCAGACAACATCCTGGTAAATCTCCTCTATACATTCACCAGTGCTATCACATTCCTCCTATTATGTGATTCCAGAACATAATACTCTTGCTGTGGTCACACTAATGTTTTATACAGGTACAGCATCACCCCCCTGCTCTTAAACTCTGTGCCTCAGTTAACGAAGGCAAGTATACCATATGCTTCTTTAATAACTTTATCCAACTGTCCACCACCTTATCATACTGGTGGAGATGCACAGCAAGGTCCTTCTGATCCTTGGTACTTTCCAGGAACCTACTGTTCTTCATGTATTTTGTTGGTCCTGCCTTAGTGCAACACGTTGCATTTATCTGGATTGAATTCCATTTGCCCCTGATCTCTAAAGCTTTCCTCCCCACTGTTTACCACCTGACCAATTTTTGTACCATCCACAATCTTACTGATCATTCAAGTCTAAATTGTTTATGTGAACCACAGACAGCAAGGGCTCCTACACAGACCCCTGTGGGACTACACTGGACACTGAATTCCAGGCAGAAAATCACCCTTCAGCTATCGTCCACTGCTTTCTCCCACCCAACCAATTCTCAGTCACAGCCAACTCAGGCAAAAGACTAATTGCACCAAAGCTACTCCATGGATGGTCCTAGAACAGTTACCGATGAGTTTGAAACTTCGTAGTCATGTTGGACTTAAGCTGTTCAACAATTCTGGACCAGCAACAAAGCAAACATAATAGAAGCCAAGTTAGAAGAATTCATGATTAAGCTGCCTAGTTCTGTGTTTGGATTCACTTTGTTAAAAATCTCCAAGATGGCAGTGGAGTAAGGGGGCCTAAGCCTGAGGCTCGTCCGCTCCTGTCAGCTTTCTTAATGCCTTTCTTATTTCCTGTTTATACTATTGCTCTTTTGCTTTTTGCTTTGTGTTTTGTTCTTGCTTTTAAGTCCCGAGATTGGTGGGCGAAGGAGGAGGCCTCCAGCTATGTCAGCAGCAACACCAGGGTAAGTCAGACACAGCTCCATCCCGGCCTGGGGTCTCCCGGTGATCAAGGAAACAGGTCCCAGGCTGTCTCCCCTGGCCTGGTCATACAGGCTTCGCTGAGGCGCCAGGTCTGCAGCTAGGCCCAGGCCTGTGAAGGTGGACAAAGGCGATCTTGTCCCAGCATGAAGGTCTTCTTCATCTTTGGCGTCCAGCAGCCTGGCAGGTGGTCTCACCCAGGAATGGGGTCTCACCCAGGAATTGGGTCTCACCCAGGAATTGGGTCTCACCCAGGAGTGGGGTCTCAGCCAGGAGTGGGGTCTCACCCAGGATTGGGGTCTCACTCAAGAGTGGGGTCTGACCGAGGAATGGGGTCACACCCAGGAGTGGGGTCTCAGTCTGGCATGGCGGTCTTCCTCAGCAGAGACTTCTAGCCCAGTATTCCAGTGGCTCGGCCTGGTGGTCTCATATCTGACTGAAACATTTAAAGTTCTAACAGGGCTGGAAAGACTAGGTGCACAGAGGGAAAGGATTTCTCCTGAATGGGGGGTGGGTCCAGAATCAGGGACATATTCTCAAAATACGGGATAGACCTTTCAGGGGCGAGATGAGGAATGATTTCTTCACTCAAAGGGGAGTGAACCTGTGGAATTCTCTACCACAGAAGGCAGTGGGTATCACACCATCGAATATATTCCAGCAAGAGATGGACAAATGTTTAAGTTTCGAGGCATCAAGGGGGGAACACAGGAATGTAACATTGAGAGACAGGATCAGCCACGGTCATATTGAATGGTGGAGCAGGCTCTAAATTTCTACATTTGCAGGGGAGGCAAAAATTCTACAAGCATTTGCATGCTGCACAAGAAGAAATGTCTAGTTTTTTGAGAAAAGAAACATAACCAATTGGGGTTTTTTGTTATCTGATTACCCTAACGGCTAGTTGGAGAACCATAGCATCAAAGTGCAATTCTTTCACTAATCTACATTCTTGTCCCACCATCTTAGAGTCCTGCATGGAAGGGTAAGGCTGGGGTGATGAGAGCAGCATGCTGGCTCAGTGGTTAGCACTGTTGCCTCATAGCACCAGGGACCCAGCTCCAATTTCAGTCTCAGACGACCGTCTGTGTAGAGTTTGAACATTCCCCCCATGTCTACGGTGTTCTGCTTTCTTCCCACAGTCCAAAGATGTCCATAGTCTCTAGAGAGTGGATTAGCTATGGTCAATGTGGCATTAGAGGTATAGGGTGCGGGCCTGCTTGGGGTGCTCTTTGGAAGGTTGGTGCAGACCTGATGAGCCGAATGGCTTCTTTTCACACTGTAGGAATTCAAATTTGGGAGCTACAAGCAGCAATGACATATCATGAAAATGGCAAATAATAAGCATGTTTGTTTGAGCATCACAATCAACTCAGATCAGGATTATCCTAGCAAGTACTTCCTTAGGCATTGCTGTAGCTAATGAGGGCTCATTGGTCACCACATTTGAAGAAAAATGTTCAAAGTTTTATTCAATTTTTGGAGTTCTCAGCTCGGGATCACAGGTTGCTCCAATGCGTTTATTCAGAACCCTTCTGTTGGGGCCAGTTTGTTAGATATATTCAAGAGGAAGCTTAACGTGGCCCTTATGGCTAAAGGGCTTGAAGAGTATAGAGAGAAAGCGGGAATAGGATACTGAAATTACATGACCAGCCATGATTGTATTGAATGGTGGGGAAGGATCAAAGGGCCGAATGGCCTACTCCTGCACCATTTTCTATGTTTGTCATCTGTAAGGTAGGAACGTCCAATTAAAACTTTCAAATTACAGTCCTTCTTTAGCTGTGGGCCTGCAGTTGCTCCATGCTGGGCTTTCCCCGCAAGCACATGATCTCTCTCCTCCAGCACAGGGCTTGATTTCTCTCTTGCGCTGGGCCCAATCTCTCTTCTGCAGTGGGCTTGATCTCTCTTCCCCACTGACTTCGATCTCTCCCCCTACTCTGGGCTCGATCCCCCACACCCCGCCGTTGGGTTCGATCTCTACCCCATGCTGGGCTTGGTCTTCTATTGTTCAGCCTCAGGAAACATTTTAGCTGAATCAGGTGCTCTGGCTGCACAGGGCACCTTGCTTTGTAACCTTGGGTTCTCATTTTGCTAACTCCTCAAAGAAAACAGTGGCCCTTTATTAGAACCATCTGAACTTGAAAGAAGCCCCAAAGAGAATGGTAGGACTACAGCATTACTGGAAAGAACATTCATTGCAAAAAAACAAGCAGACACGTTTTTAAGCCTAGAATTTTAAAATGAAACCCAAGTTGAATAATGTAAATTATTCACCATATCAGTTAGACAAAGAAGAAAACTGAAAGGAAAACTGGGTGAAAGTGAGTCAAAAATTATATCTTAAAAAAATCCTTTGAAGAAAAATAAACTTGTGTTTTCCCTACAAAAAAGTGGACAACTCCTTGACACAGATACTGTCCATATTAAACTACATTTCAAATTGGAACTTTTTTTAAATTGCATGAAACAGTTCATTCATAAAGTGATCAAGGTCACTAATACTGTTGTGGGGGAGACAGGGCAAGACTGATAGAGTGAGGGTGGGGAGGGTGGTGGGTGACACAGAGTCAGAGAAAACTCAATCAATTCAAAATCTAAAGGGAGATACAGGAGCAAAAGGTCTCGGGGGGCACGGTAACTGAGCAGAAATTGTTGAAGGTGGTGGGACAGGTTGAGAGGGTGGATTAATAAACATACAGGGTGCTGGGATTTATTAATAGAGAAATGCAGGATCAGACGATCCTCATTTTCTTTTATTATTCATTCACAGAATGAGGGCATCAATGGCTAGGCCAGCATTTGTTGCCCCAGAGCACAGTTAAGAGTTAACTACTTTGCAGTGGGAGTGGCTTCATATGTAGACCAGCCTAGGTAGGGATGGCAGTTTCCTTCCCTAAAGGACATTAGTGAACCAGATGTTTTTTCCCTTTCCCCTTCAGCAATGGATTTATGGTCATCATTAGACTCTTAATTCCATGTTTTTATTGGATTCATATTTCGCCATTGCAGGATTTGAACCCAGGTCCACAAACGTTAGCTGAGTTTCTAGGTTAATTGTCCAACAATCATACCGCTAGGCCATTCCCTCCCTTTCCGTAAGGAGAGAATTGTGAAGAGTTATCAGGACAGTGATGTCCAGTCTTTTCAATTCCAGTAGCTGGTGGGAGTCAGGCCTCAACATAAAGTCCTGCTGTCTGCAAATGGAAGACTAACTCTGCTGTCTGACACATTTTACAACACAGAGCCCCCTTCCTGCAGGAGCTGTGCAGGACTGACAGATTTGTAACCAGTTCGAGAGACTGCAAGCTGATCTGGGATCCCCATGGAAACAGACACAGAGCAGCTCATGCAGATTGGAAATGACTGTGAACAACTGGACTGCCTTGGAAAATGCTGCTCATTCGATTCAATGCCCAGAATATTGGGAGATACAATCCCATTCCCTGATTTCCACCATACAGGAATCTGAAGCAATTATACAATGTCTGTTTCCACAGGGATCCCAGACTAGCAGACATTCCATGTGAGAATGCATCCAGTCTCTTTGTTGAAAACTCTGTCTGTATAGTAAACATGGCCTTGTTGAAATTAAACATAGAACTGCAGATCAGAAACAAACAAAATAGAAAGGGCTGGAGAAACACAGCAGGTCTGGCAGCATCTGTAGAGAGAGAAACAGAGGTATCATTTCATGTCCAGTGACCTGTCTGCAAATTTTTGTTGAAAACTCTCTATAAATTGCAACAGTGGTTTTAAAAGTGCAGTTTTTGGGAGATTGTCTTGTGTTGCTGCTGTGAGAGACATGGGAGGAAGTCACTGGGATCCTGTCCCAAATTTTTAATTCCTCTCTGGTTACAGGAGAGGTGCTGGAGGGCTGGAGGATGGCTAATATAGTTCTTTTTTGCAAGAAAGGTCTTACAGATAGAACAGGGAACTATAGACCAGTGAGAATAACATCAGTAGTAGGGAAACTATTGGAGAAAATAGTGAAGGAGAAAATTAATCTCCATTTAGAGAGGCAAGGTTTGATCAGGGAGGGTCAGCATGGGGCTTTGTCAGAGGGAGGTCATGGCGAACAAATAGGGTGGAATTTTCCGTGGAGGTGACCAAGATGCAGATGAGGGTAGGGTAGCTGATGTAGTTTATATAGATTTCAGCAAAGTCCCACATGGGAGTCTGATAAAGAAGGTGAAAGGTTACAGCAACTTAGCAAGATGGATCCAAAATTGGCTTAGTGATTGGATACAGAGGGTGGTGGTAGAGATCTGTTTGTGTGCAGCGGTATAACACGGGGACCAATGCTGGGTCCATTATTGTTTGTGATATTAATCAACAATGTAAATAAGAATGTGGGCAGGGAGGTCGGGGTTGGGGAGGAGGTTGATATGTTTGTGGATGACACTTGATTGACCAGGAGGCGATGGGGGCTTGGGGGGGAAGCTGTTAGGTTATATGAGTATAGAAATGGATTGGTCAGATGGGCAGATCAGGGATAGATGGAGTTTAATCCTGCTATAGAAAGGATGTTGTGAAATTTGAAAGGGTTCATAACAGATTTACAAGGATGTTGCCAAGCTTGGAGGGAGAGGCAGTACAGACTGGGGCTATTTTCTCTGGAGCATCAGAGGATGACGGGTGACTTTACAGAGGCTTATAAAATCATGAGGGGCATGGATAGGGTAAATAGACAGGTCTTTTCCCTGGGGTCGGTGAATCCAAAACTAGAGGGCATAGGCTTAATGTGAGAGGGGAAAGAGTTAAAAGGGACATTTTACATAGAGAGGGTGGTGCATATAAGGTACAAGTTCCCAGGAGAAGTAGTGGAGCCTGGCACAACTACAACAATTAAAAGGCCACCAGATGGGTATCTGAATAGGAAGGGTTTAGAAGGATATGGGCCAAATGGGACTAGATTAATTTAGGATATGTGGTCAGCATGGATGAGGAGAACTATACATCTCAATGACGCTATGAATATAAATGTGAGGTGGTGTACTTTTAGAGAAGGAACAAGACAAGAGAGTCCTTAGTGAATGGTAGGACACCAGGGAGCTCAGAGAAACAGAGGGATCTGAGGGTAGTTGTCTACAGAACCATGAAGATGGCAGGGCAGGCTAATCGGGGTAATGAGGAAGGCACACCGGTCACTTGTCTTAGCCAAGACATGGATTATAAGAGCCAGGAGGTGTGTTGGAGATGTACAGAATTTTGGGTAGGCCACAGAACATAGAGCAGTACAGCACAGTCCAGGCCCTTTGGCCCATGATGTTGTGCCAAAATTTTACCCTAAACCTAAGGTCTATCTAACGTCCAACGCTACCTTATACTATCATCAAAGTAAGTACAGCTAAATACTGTGTGCAGTTCTGGTCACTGCACTAGAGGAAGGGTGTGATCTTAAATAGAAGGGATGTAGAGGAGATTCACCAGGATGTTGCCTGGAAGTGGGGCATTTAAGTGACGAACTTGTTTTGTTTAGATTAGTGAAGATTGAGAGGGGACCTGTTTGAGGGGGTAGGGTGGAGAGAAAGTAGCCTTGTCTATCGGCAAAGGGTCATTAACTCAGCAATAAAATTTTAAAGTGAGAGGCAGGAGGTTTAGCGGGGATTGGAAGAAAAACATTTTCAGTTCAGAGGGTGGCGGGGGTCTGGAACGTTCTATGTAGGAGGGTAATTGAGGTGGGAAACCTCACAACCTTTAGAATAAGCGTCTGAATGAACACTTTTAAGTGTCATAACATTCAAGGCTACGAGCCTAGTGTGGGAAGATGGAGTTGGTGTGGTATTTATTGGCGGTAAAAGCTCGAATGGCCTCTTCTGTGGTGTACGATTCTAACAATTGACCCGTGTGTATGCGTGAGTGACAGAGAGAGAAAAAAAACCCTGCATATCTGACACTTCGTATATTGAATTGAACAAGGGCACGGCTTCACTTGGTTTCACTTTCAGTCTCCGTGTTGACAGAGGCGGTTCCGGACCCGGTGAGGAGAGGGAGGGTGTGTGGGGAAATTCCCGGCTGAAAGGTTTACCGAGTGGCTGGACAAGGTCGGTTATCTCCAGCCTTTTGCCGTTTTCCCGAAGAGAACTCCAGCTCCTGAGCACCGTGTGTTAGAGAGAGAGAGAGAGAGAGCGCCGGCCGCTGTGCTCCAGCAGAAACAGGTCAGTTTGTCTGTTTCCGGGAAACTGCAGCGACTCTGTGTACACTGCGGGATTGCTGCTCTGTTTGTGTGTGTGTGAGAGAGAGAGAGAGAGAGAGAAAGTGAGTGAGAGAGAGAGAAGGGTCTTGGGGTTTCAGGAACATCCAGATTTTTCCAAAATATTTGCAAAGCGCCTGCTGCCCCGCAATGTAATATGGCACCGTCATACTGATCCTGCCTTTTCTCATGATGTTACCTCACCCTTTGCTGCTTCCAGTTTGGTGCCTGGACCTTTCAACAGATTTCTTTTGAATTCTGTCATCTCACAGCTGAAAACGCACACTTTTAAAAGACGCCTTGACGGGACACCTCTGTCATTGATACAGGCGACTTTTTCTTTACGGGACACAGGTTCAGTGTAAGATACAAAAGTTGACAAACGAGGATAGGAATATTTCTCACACAGCCCGGGGTTGGGTGTGCGGCGCAAAGAAGTGGGGAGCCAGTCCAAGTGAGACATTCAGGGCCCGGGGGGCGGTGTTGGGTGTTCGGAAGGTTGTTTGAAACAACGCTCCCTCGGAGAGTCGGTGCTAACACAATGGACCGAATGGCCTCCTTCTACACCGTAACAGCTGACTGCTGGGAGCCAGTACTGTGTCCAATCCCGAATTCTCATCACCTAATCCCCAGTTTTGTCTGATTTCTCTCCCTCACACAGGTCCCTTTAATCCTACTCCCATTTTTAAAACAGTGCTTTCCTGAGACCATACACAGTCAGGGTTAATGTAGGCAACCGAGGTCCACGTACACAGCCAGTGACAGTATACGCGACCTAGGACCATGTACACAGCCAGGGATAGGATACATGACCCAGGGCCATGTACACAGCCAGGGATAGGATACACGACCCAGGCCATGTACACAGCCAGGGATAGGATACGCGACCCAGGGCCATGTACACGACCCAGGACCATGTACACGACCCAGGGATAGGATACACTACCCAGGGCCATGTACACAGCCAGGGCTACTGCACATGACCCAGGGCCATGTACACATCCAGGGATAGCGTACACGACCCAGGACCGTGTACACAGCGAGGGATAGGATACACAACCCAGGTCCATGTACACAGCCAGGGAGAGTGTACACGACCCAGGACCACGTACACAGCCAGGGATAGGATACACGACCCAGGACCACATACACAGCCAGGGATAGGATACACGACCCAGGGCCACGTACACAGCCAGGGATAGGATACACGACCCAGGGCCACGTACACAGCCAGAGATAGGGTACACGACCCAGGGCCATACATACAGCCAGGGATAGTGTACACAATCCAGAACCATACATCCAGGGCTAATATACACAAGATGGATAATAAAATGTGAAGCTGGATGAACACAGCAGGCCAAGCAGCATCTCAGGAGCACAAAAGCTGACGTTTCGGGCCTAGACCCTTCATCAGCTAGACCCTTACGTCAGCTTTTGTGCTCCTGAGATGCTGCTTGGCCTGCTGTGTTCATCCAGCCTCACATTTTATTATCTTAGAATTCTCCAGCATCTGCAGTTCCCATTATCTCTGATACACAAGATGGAACTAGGTATACATCCAGGGCCAAATACACAACACCATGAATACACATCGAGGGTCATATACACTACCTGGGACCATGTACACATCAAGGCATAGTATTCTTTTCCCTGCATCCATGTCTGTATCCATCGATAATATATTTGCCCTGGATCCATGTACATATCCAGAGATGACACATTCGCTCTGGCAGCCTGGTATACATCTAGCAATCATGTATGTACTTTAAACCATATACACATCCAGAGACCATACACATAAACCAGGACTGCATATACACGTGAGATAAAAATGCAGAAATGCTGTCACTGGACCGGTAATATAGAGGGCTAGAATTGAAATCACCGGAGATGGTTGAATTGAAACCTGACGAATCCATTTGGAATTGAAAGTTAATCTCAGTGACAGTGATCACAGTTTTGATCCCATCCAGCTCACTGATTCCTTTCTGGGAACAGAATCTGTTGTCCTAACCTGGTCTGGCCTACATGTGATTCCAGACCCACAGCAATGGGCTTGAGCATTAATGGTAAAGAAGGCTTATGGCATACTTGCCTTTATTGATCAGCAAATTGAGTACAAGATTCAGGATGATATGATGCCGCTTCATAATACTTTGGTTAGGCCACACTTGATTCAGTTCTGGTCTCTACACTACCGAAAGGATGTGGAGGCCTTGGAGAAGTTGCAAAGGAGTTTTATTGGGATGCTGTCTACATTAGAGGGTATGGAGAGGTTGGACAGACTGTAATTATTTTCTCTGGAACAGCGGAGACTGAAGGGAGACCTAACAGAAGTTTATAAAATTATGAGATGCATAGATAGAGTTGACAGTCAAAATCTTTTTCCCAGAGTTGAAATGTCTAATACTAGGAGGCATGCATTTAATCTGAGAGAGGGGCAAAGTTCAAAGGAGATGTGTGGGACAGTTTTTTTTCCTCTCCAAGAGAGGTAGGAATCTAGAATGTACTGCCAGGGTGGCGGTGTACTGTTTTATGAATATCCTGATACAATGTTTGCATCATCGATAACCTGCATATAAAAATGATCAAAAAGCAATGCTTTATTTGTAGATCTTAGGCTTCTGGTGTCCATCTGGAATGGAATCATTATTGTAGAGGGCAAAGCTCCAAGACAAACTGATGGCTCGATTCAGCAGGCACTGGCTGTGACTCACTTTTTGAGCAGGAATTGTTGGTGGAGCAATTGCTGTAGATTTGTAGCCCAGAGTAGATTTTTAGCCCAGCAAAATCTCAGTGGTAATAAAATGTGAGGCTGGATGAACACAGCAGGCCAAGCAGCATCTCAGGAGCACAAAAGCTGACGTTTTGGGCCTAGACCCTTCATCAGAGAGGGGGATGGGGGGAGGGAACTGGAATAAATAGGGAGAGAGGGGGAGGCGGACCGAAGATGGAGAGTAAAGAAGATAGGTGGAGAGGGTGTAGGTGGGGAGGTAGGGAGGGGATAGGTCAGTCCAGGGAAGACGGACAGGTCACGGAGGTGGGATGAGGTTAGTAGGTAGCTGGGGGTGCGGCTTGGGGTGGGAGGAAGGGACGGGTGAGAGGAAGAACCGGTTAGGGAGGCAGAGACAGGTTGGACTGGTTTCCCCTATTCCCAATTCCTCCGCCTCCGCCGCATCTGCTCCCACGATAAGACATTCCACTCCCGCACATCCCAGATGTCCAAGTTCTTTCAGGACCGCAACTTTCCCCCCACGGTGATTGAGAACGCCCTTGACCGCGTCTCCCGCATTTCCCGCGACACATCCCTCACACCCCGCCCCCGCCACAACCGCCCCAAGAGGATCCCCCTCGTTCTCACACACCACCCTACCAACCTCCGGATACAACGCATTATCCTCCGACACTTCCGCCATTTACAATCCGACCCCACCACCCAAGACATTTTTCCATCCCCTCCCCTGTCTGCTTTCCGGAGAGACCACTCTCTCCGTGACTCCCTTGTTCGCTCCACACTGCCCTCCAACCCCACCACACCCAGCACCTTCCCCTGCAACCGCAGGAAATGCTACACTTGTCCCCACACCTCCTCCCTCACCCCCATCCCAGGCCCCAAGATGATATTCCACATTAAGCAGAGGTTCACCTGCACATCTGCCAATGTGGTATACTGCATCCACTGTACCCGGTGCGGCTTCCTCTACATTGGGGAAACCAAGCGGAGGCTTGGGGACCGCTTTGCAGAACACCTCCGCTCAGTTCGCAACAAACAACTGCACCTCCCAGTCGCAAACCATTTCCACTCCCCCTCCCATTCTCTTGATGACATGTCCATCATGGGCCTCCTGCACTGCCACAATGATGCCACCCGAAGGTTGCAGGAACAGCAACTCATATTCCGCCTGGGAACCCTGCAGCCATATGGTATCAATGTGGACTTCACCAGTTTCAAAATCTCCCCTTCCCCTACTGCATCCCTAAACCAGCCCAGTTCATCCCCTCCCCCCACTGCACCACACAACCAGCCCAGCTCTTCCCCCCCACCCACTGCATCCCAAAACCAGTCCAACCTGTCTCTGCCTCCCTAACCGGTTCTTCCTCTCACCCATCCCTTCCTCCCACCCCAAGCCGCACCCCCAGCTACCTACTAACCTCATCCCACCTCCGTGACCTGTCCGTCTTCCCTGGACTGACCTATCCCCTCCCTACCTCCCCACCTACACCCTCTCCACCTATCTTCTTTACTCTCCATCTTCGGTCCGCCTCCCCCTCTCTCCCTATTTATTCCAGTTCCCTCCCCCCATCCCCCTCTCTGATGAAGGGTCTAGGCCCGAAACGTCAGCTTTTGTGCTCCTGAGATGCTGCTTGGCCTGCTGTGTTCATCCAGCCTCACATTTTATTATCTTGGAATCTCCAGCATCTGCAGTTCCCATTATCTCTGAAAATCTCAGTGGTGCTGTGTCGATCCCAGTTTAAACTCAGTGCTGTTGTATTTTACCTGATCACTCCTCACTCAACTGGCTAGGGATAGTTTGGTGAATGGGCCAAAATCTGGCAGATGGAACTTGATGTGGATTTGTGTGAGGTTATCGGTTTTGGCCAGAGGAATAAAAAGGCAATTTATTATCTAAAATGGAGAGAAACTTCAGGGTGCTTCATTTCAGGGGGAGCTGGTGCACGGTTCACAGAAAACTAGTATACAGACACAGCAGGCAGTATTAAAGGCAAATCGAATTTTGGCACTTATTGCTAAAATAGAGTATAAAAGTAGAGAATTGCTGCTCAACCGCACAAGGCATTAGTGAGACAGAAATTCGAGTGTTGTGTACGGTTTCAGTTCCCTTAATTGAGGAAGGATGTAGTTTCATCAGAGGCAGTTCAGAGGAATTTCACTGGATTGATTCCAGAGATGACGGGTTTGTCTTTGAAGAAAGATTGAGCAGTTCAGGCCTACATTCTCTGGAGTTTAGAAGAATGAGAGGAAATCTCATTGAGGTATATAAGATGCTAAATGAGCTTTGACAAAGTAGACATGGAGAGAATGCCCCAGGAGGAAACAATGTTGAATGAGAGGTCATTGTTTTAGGATAATGATGTGCATTTAAAACACGGGTGAGGAGAAATGACTCCTCTCAAAGTGTCATGAATCTGTAGAAATCACTCCCACAGACTGCATTGGATACTGGCAAATTGAGTAAATTTAAGGAGGAGATAGAAGGGTTTTTAAGGAGTAATGGCTTGAAGGCTTATGGAAAGTGGAGGTGATTGCGTAGTGGTGTTATTGGTGGACTGTTAATCCAGAGACACTAGGTAATGTTTTAGGAACCCGGGTTCAAATCCTGTAATGGCATACGGTGGAATTTGAATTGATTAAAAGTCTAAATAATCTATTGCTGTGGTCAGGAAAAACCCATCCTGTTCACTAATGTTGTCTAGGGAAGGAAATCATTATCCATTCCTGGTCTGGCCTACATGCGACTCAAAATCACAGCAATATGGTTAACTGTTAACTAACTTCTGGGAAATTAGGCACGTGTAATAAATGCTGGCCTGGCCAGAAATGCCTTCATCTTGAGGATGAGTACAATAAAAAGGGGCAGGGAAGTGGAGTTGAGGCTGAGATGAGATCAGCTATGACTGTATGAGATGCGGAGCAGGCTCGAGGGGCTGAATGACCTATCCTGTTCCTAGCTCTTACGCTCAGTAACACATCTAACCAGTTTCACCTCTCAGTAATGTATTTAACATGGGTTAATCTCTCAGTACAGAATGTAACCTAGTTTAATTTCTTGGTGACATATTTAACTTGGTTTAATCTCTCAGTAACGTATTTAGCCTGGTTTAACCTCTCAGTAACAGTATTTAACCAGTTTAATCACTTGGTGACAATATTTTACCTGGTTTAATCTCTCGGGTTAAATACTTTGGTAATGGTATTTAACCCTATTTAAGATGTCAGTAATAGTATTTAGCCCAGTTTATAATCTCTCAGTAATGGTATTTAAAGGAGGTTTTTTTTTCCTGCTTTTGCAGGTTCTCTGGGCTAACTCCGCTGAATGAAGATGACACTTACTGTTCCGCTGATCTCCATTCCACTGCTGGATGTTATTGCCACATGGACACTGAGCCTGGCCATGTACCACTGGGGCCTGGCTGAGCCAGTGCTCGCTCTCTGGCTGCTCTCACTGCTGCGTGTGGGCCTGCTGGCTGCCGCATTGCAGGCCTGCTCACTTTCCCGGTCCAAGCTGCCGGCCTGGCTGCAGCCCACGGATCTATCCTGGATGCTGGTCATGTCCGGCCTGCTCACACCGGCCTACGTCAGCCTGGTGATGGCCGCTGGCCTCTCCTCCACAGAGATGCTTTATGGGCTGCACAACTGGAGTGCCCTGGCCCTCAACTACGCCAGCACGGGCCTGGTCTTCTTGCTGCGCTGGCACTTCTCGCCTCCAGGCTCCAAAGGGCAGTCCGCAGGCGAGGCAGGAACCAAGGCCACCGTGTCCCGACTGCTGGCCTGTATGAAGCCCGATATCGGCCGCTTCCTCGTGGTGGCGCTGTTCCTGGTCCTGTCTTCACTGGGTAAGATGTACACTGGCATTGCTGACTGGGCATTATTGGGAGGCTGGGGTGTGCAGTGGGAATGTGGGGGTGGGGGGGTGGTGGTGCAGTGATAGTCCTTGCGCAATTAACTAGGGATCAGGAGTCCAGAGACGAACAGAGCTGGTGAAGGGTGAATGGAGTTAGGAGATCAGGTATCATTGCAGGGCAGGGTGAAGAATGAGTCAAGAGGTGAGATGGAGGAGAGGAATGGGAATTAGGTAGTGCCACAAGGATGGGGTGAGAGTCAGGCGGTGCACAGGTCACTCAATGTGGACAGGTCTGCCAGTTTGCCAACCATTCAAAGATGGCACCGCCATCGACTCCCATCCCTCTCACAGATGACTATCTGAGGTTAGATCAGACAGTTCACGTGCTCAGAATAAAACCATCAAAGATTCTCAGAAAGCACTTTCCCAACCCACAAACACTTCCATTCAGAAGGACGAGGGCAGCAGCTGAATGGTAACATCACCAGTTCCACTCCAAGACATTCACCATCCTGACTTGGAAATATATTGTCATTAATTCAGTGTCGCTGGATCAAAACCCTAGAATTCCCTCCCTAAGGGCATTGTGGGCCTACCTACGGCAGGAGGACTGCAGCGGCTCAAGAAGGCAGCTCACCACCACCTTCTCAATGGTAACCAGGGATGGGCAAGAAATGCTGGCCCAGCCCATGAGAGGATAACAATAACAAAATAACGTTTGACCCTGAGATGACCTTCCAATCATATCTCCATGCTGCTATTATGACCGCAAACTTCCATGTTGATACCCAAACTATTTGGATACAAAAGTAGAAAATAGGAGCAGGAGTAGTCTATTTGGCATTGATCATCAAACTCAGTCCCCTGTTCCAACTTTCTCCTACATACCCTTTGCTCCTTTTAGTCCTAAGATCTGTATCTAATTTCCTACTTGAAAACATTCAATGTTTGGCCTCAACCAATTTCTATAGCAGTGAATTCCACAGCATCACTCCTGTCTAGGTGAAGACATTTCTCCTTATTTCAATCCTAAATGGCCCACCCTGTATCCTTAGACTGTCACCCCTGGTTCTGGACTCCCTGGTCATCGGGAACATCCTATCTGCATTTACTGTGTGATCCTGTTAGATTTTTAATGAGGCTTCCCATGCCATTCTTCCAAACTCCAATGAATATGGTAGATATAGACATATATTGCCGTAAGACATCCTTGTACTCGAAACCTCTGGCAATGAAGGCCAATGTACCATTTGTGTTCTTCACTGCCTGCTCCCACCTACATGCTCACTTTCAGTGACTGGTGTACAAGGACACCCAGATCTAGATCCACAAATGTTGCCACTGCTGAAACTCATTGGCTGTTGAGACCCCCAAACCAGTTATCATTCCCTTCAGACTCGACAATTCCAACAAACTAAGTCTCATCTCCCTGTCACCCCTGTACCCATGGATTTACGCGTTCGATTTTAATACCTTCATTTTAAAGTGCTTGCCCTTGTTTCCCAATTCCACTATCACCTGATCTCTGTTATCAATGAAGTCGCCATTTCCCCCAGCTCGGAGATCACCGTGCTCCTCCAGTTCTGGCCTCTTGAGTGTCTCTGATGTTAAAATTCCCTCCCTGAAGCTATCCGTTGGAATAAGAAGGGATTGCAAAGGGACTCTTTGGTCATCATGTTTAGGCTGGCATGTGAATTGGAGGCTGACATGTTGGAATGATAATGGTCTAGTGATCAGTTACCTTCTCAATTACCATGTGCACTACTGCACTTAAAATAGTAAAACACAAACAAGTTACACAGCAGTCATTGCATCAAACCAGCAACTTACTGTGGTCATGTGTGTGTACAGCTTCAAGACTGACTTTCAGGCAAAGTCACAACATTGTATACACACAGCTCTTAATGTGAATTCTCTTACACACATGTGGCAGAGTCTGCTATCAGATTTATCCATGGCCTTGTTGAATGGTTCTATTCTGTATGTTCTAAATTGCCACCATAAAACATTCAATATTTGAGTTTGGGCCCCTGGTCTCTGGTTAGGATTGGGTTCACAGGGAGACAGTTGGTCTCTCAGGCTAGCGAAGGGATTGTGAACTGTCCCACTGATTATTGGTCACACATGGCTTCCTGTGTTCCCAGGGGAGATGGCGATACCCTATTACACTGGCCGGATGACTGACTGGGTGATGAATGAAGACGACCCTTCAGCGTTCTCCAACTCCATCATTGCAATGTCCTTGATCACCAGCGCAAGGTAATCATATTCAACATCCACTCAATGCTGGCTGACCGATGTGGGGCCCGGAGGGGGTCAAAACAGACCTCTCCCCTTCACTTATTCCCACTCAGAGTGCTGTATATCCAGTGATTCCCGTTTCTTTAGCAGTACAATGCCTGTATCTCCCAGGATATCTGTTCTCAGTGCAGTCTAACCGTTGTAATTCCTATTTCCCTGTCTCTCCCACAGTGCTCTGACAGAGTTTTTCTGCGACTGTGCCTACAATGTTACAATGACAGGCATCCACACACGTATTCAGAGCTCCGTGTTTCGATCAGTGGTGCGGCAGGAAATTGCTTTCTTTGACACTGTGCACACAGGTAAGGGGAGAGCTCCAGGCATGGAGAGAGAGAGAGGGGGGAGACTGAGAGGCTGACAGAAATGGACAGTTAGAGACAGAGATAAGGAGAGAGAGAGAGATGGACAGACAGCAAGACACACAGAATGGGATGAGTAGGAGAGACAGAGATAGGGACAGGTAGTGATGAGAGACACAGAGAAAGAGAGAGGCAGCAAGACAGAATGTGGATAACGGGGGGTGGGGTGTGGGAAGGGGGGAGAGAGAGAGACAGAGAGAGAAGACAGTCATCAGAGAGATTCAGAGGGAAAGCAATAGATGAACAGACAAGTGGTCAGTAAGAAAGGAAGAGAGAGGCGAGAGATATGTAGGATCAGAGAGAGACCCCTGTCATCGAAGACCCTCCCAATCTAACCTCTTCCTTTGGGCAGAAGGTTCAAAAGCTTAAACACACATAACAACAAGTTCAGGAACAGCTTCTTCCCTGTTCTAATTAGACTTCTGAATGGACCTCTCAAATTTCAAATCCACTCTTTTGTGTACCTTCTCTGAAGCCGTAACTTTGTGTTGCTCGCTCTGTCCAATTACCTTATGATCTTTGTATGGGATGGTCCGCCTGTACTGAACACAAAACAAAACTTTTAACTGTATCTAGGTACACGTGAGAATAACAAATCAAATCAAATCAAAAAGAGAGAGAGAGAAAAAGAGGCAATGATTCGCGAGAGACAGACTATGACAAGAGACAGACAGACAGAGAGGGAGGATAGAGAGAGATGGCCAATGATAAGAGAGAGACAGTGACTGCAAGAGATTCTGACCTGCAGTAACATTCAGTACAAAAGTATCCATGGAGATGAATGTGCAATATCCTGGTAATTTGTGAATGCCATATAAAGCGTTACAGTGATGATTAATTTCGGAGATGATGAGCTCAGGGACACCACAGGCAGTGATTGACAAAGAGGTGGAAGCTCTGAGGGATACTGTACTCCAGAAAGGAAGCAGGTTTTGATGCTGTCTCCCTGTCTGTTGCCTAGGTGACATCACATCCCGGATCACCACAGATACAAACACGATGAGTGAGTCGCTGACAGAGAAGTTGAGCCTATTGATGTGGTATCTGATGCGGGCTGTCTTTCTCCTGGTCTTTATGGTCAAGCTGTCCTTTAAACTGACCTTGTTCAGCATCATCGGCATGTTCATCGTCGGTATTGTCCCTAAGTACACTGGCAGATACTACCAGGTACATTTACTGCCTTATCATTACAGTCGGCCAGGCCCCCAGCACAGGAAAAAGCTGGTCAGGTCACCAAGTCTGCATCAGTCAAAAACAACTAATAAACTATTCTAAGGTAATAAAGTGTGAAGCTGGATTAACACAGCAGGCCAAGCAGCGTCTTAGGAGCACAAAAGCTGACGTTTCGGGCCTAGACCCTTCATCAGAGAGGGGGATGGGGAGAGGATTCTGAAATAAATAGGGAGAGAGGGGGAGGCGGACCGAAGATGGAGAGTAAAGAAGATAGGTGGAGAGGAGAGTATAGTTGAGTTTCCCCAATGTAGAGGAAGCCACACCGGGTACAATGGATACAGTATACCACATTGGCAGATGTGCAGGTGAACCTCTGACAAATCAAGGAGGTGGGATGAGGTTAGTAGGTAGGAAATGGAGGTGCGGCTTGGGGTGGGAGGAAGGGATGGGTGAGAGGAAGAACCGGTTAGGGAGGCAGAGACAGGTTGGACTGGTTTTGGGATGCAGTGGGGGGAGGGGATGAGCTGGGCTGGTTGTGTGATGCAGTGGGGGGAGGGGACGAACTGGGGTGGTTTTGGAATGTGGTGGGGGAAGGGGAGATTTTGAAGCTGGTGAAGTCCACATTGATACCATTGGGCTGCAGGGTTCCCAAGCGGAATATGAGTTGCTGTTCCTGCAACCTTCGGGTGGCATCATTGTGGCAGTGCAGGAGGCCCATGATGGACATGTCATCTAAAGAATGGGAGGGGGAGTGGAAATGGTTTGCGACTGGGAGGCGCAGTTGTTTATTGCGAATTGAGCGGAGGTGTTCTGCAAAGCAGTCCCCAAGCCTCCGCTTGGTTTCCCCAATGTAGAGGAAGCCACACCAGGTACAGTGGATACAATATACAGTATACCCCCCTCGTTTTCACATACCACCCCACCAACCTCCGGATACAACGCATCATCCTCCGACACTTCTGCCATCTACAATCCAACCCCACCACCCAAGACATTTTTCCATCCCCACTCTTGTCTGCTTTCCGGAGAGACCACTCTCTCCATGACTCCCTTGTTCGCTCCACACTGCCCTCCAACCCCACCACACCTGACACCTTCCCCTGCAACTGCACGAAGTGCTACACTTGCCCCCATACCTCCTCCCTCACCCCTATCCCAGGCCCCAAGATGACTTCCCATATTAAGCAGAGGTTCACCTGCACATCTGCCAATGTGGTATACTGTATCCATTGTGCCCAGTGTGGCTTCCTCTACATTGGGGAAACCCAACTATACTCTCCTCTCCACCTATCTTCCTTTCTCTCCATCTTCGGCCTGCCTCCCCCTCTCTCCCTATTTATTCCAGGACCCTCACCTCATCCCCATCTCTGATGAAGGGTCTAGGCCCGAAACGTCAGCTTTTGTGCTCCTGAGAAGCTGCTTGGCCTGCTGTGTTCATCCAGCTTCACACTTTATTATCATGGATTCTCCGGCATCTGCAGTTCCCATTACCACTAAACTATTCTAAACCCATTTTCCAACACTTGGCCCATTGCCTTGTAAGCTTAGGCATCACAAATGCACATCTAAATTCTCCTTCAATGCTCTAAAAGTTTCTGCCTGCACCACCCTAAAAGACAGTGAATTCCGGATTCCCACCAAAATCTGGGTGAAAAGGACTTTCCTCAGATTTCTACTAATCCTTCTGGCCCATACTTTAAATCTATGCCCCCTGTTCATTGATCCCTCCATCAAGAGGAAAGATTTCTTCCTATGTTCCCTATCTATGCTCCTTAAGAGCGTATACATCTCAATCATATCCCCACTCAACCTCCTCTGCTCTAAAGAAAACAACTCCAGTCTTTCTAATCTTTCTTCATAACTAAAACTCACTAAATCTCTTCTGCACCCTCTCCACTGTTATCACATCCCTCCTAGAATGTAGATTCCAGAACTGCTCACAGTACTCTCACTTTGACTGCACCAATGTTTTATACAGCTCTAATGTCAACTCCCTGCTCTTCAACTCTATGCCTCAGTTAATAACGACAAGTATACCATATGCCTTGTTAATCACTTTATCCAGGTGTCCTGATACTTTAAGGAATCGGAGTCCATGCACACAAAGATCCATATGATTCTCAGTGCTTCCCAGGGTCCTATTGCTCAGCATGTTTTCCCTTGCCTTGTTTGTCCTATCCAAGTGCCCATATCCGGATTGAACTTTATTTGTTAATGATCAGTTCATTTGGCCAACCTGTCCATATTATCCACTAATCTAAGGGTATCCTCCTATTTCCTACCCTCTGATTTTTGTATCATCCTCAGACATACTAGCCAACCCTCCAACATTCAAACCTAAGTCTTCGATATAAACCACAAACAGTAAGGACCCCTATACTGATCCCTATAGGACCCCACTCGACACAATGTTCCAGTGTGAAAGGTACCCCTCAACCATCACCGTCTGCTTTCTGCCACTCAACCCATTGTGGATCCAATTTGCCAAATTTCCTTGGATCCCATGTGCTCTTACCTCTGCTGTTAATTTCCAATGTGGGACTATATCAAAAGCCTTGCTGATGTCCAAGTAGACTACATGAAATGCAGTGCCCTTATCCATATACCTGGTCACCTCCTTGAAGAATTCAAACAGACATGACGTCCCCTTAACAAAGCCATATTGGCAGTTCTTGATTAATCCCTGCATCTCCAAATGCAGATTAATTCAGACCCTGTTTTGTTTACAATACTTTTCCTTTCACTGAAGTTAGACTGGTTGGCCGTTGTTTATCGTTTATCCCTAGGCCCCTTCTTGAAATGATGGCAGCACATTGGCTTTCCTTTTCTGTGGCCAGAGAGGAATTGAAATATTTCCTCCCTTGCCTCCCAGAACAATTGGGTAGCACAGTGGCTCAATGGTTAGCACTGCTGCCTCACAGCACCAGCGACCTGAGTTCGATTCCAGCCTCGGGCAACTGTATGTGTAGAGATTGCACATTCTCCCTGTGTCTGCATGGGTTTCCTCTGGGTGCTACAGTTTCCTCCCACAGTCTGAAGATGTGCAGGGTAAGTGGATTGGCCGTGCTAAATTGCCCATAGTGTTCAGGGTGGTGTAGATTAGGTGGGTTATGGGGGATGGGTCTAGGTGACACGGTCTGAGGTTTGGTGTGGACTTGTTGGGCCGAAGGGCCTGTTTCTACACTGTGAGGATTCTATATCTAACCTGAGATCCATTTAATCTGGCCCATTTATTATCTGAAAAAGGCCACAGACCTGATACAATGAATCTGTTTTGCTCTCTCATATGCTGCCAGACTTGTTGAGTTTCCCCAGAAGTTTCTGCTTTTTCTTTGTTTCATATATTAACTTATGATTCAGCCTCCCACATTCCTCCCAACTGTAACATGTAACAGTGTCTAAGTGTCAGACTGAGTCCGCACATCAAGTTGTGAGTATTTTCCCTTGTTTCCTATAACACAATGCTCTGTAACATGTCCCTGGGGAGCATCAACCTTCACAATAAAGTCTTTGAGTATCTCTCTATTAAGTGACAGCATCGAGAAGTGTTGTTAAAGTCTTTGAGTATCTCTCTATTAAGTGACAGCATCGAGAAGTGTTGTGGGATAAAAATGCTTTGAAAATATTAGTTGCATGTTTTTATATTGCAATAAGATCTTTACAGTAGTGCTTCATTAGATGTTTTGCCTCTCGACATTCGTATTTTTTTTAGGTTGACTACAAAAAAACGAAGAAGTAAACATCAGACTCGATTCCATTAACCATACTAGATACCCAATCAGTGTCTAATATCAGACTAATTCCCCATTAACTTCTCTATAAATTCTCTCAGTGTCTAATATCAGAGTTGTGCTGTGAGGACTGGATCCTGCTGATTTTTGGGGTGTGTTACTACTCCGTACAATGTTTGATGTAATTTTGGGTTTCCGCTCAAGAGACTGTGCCCCTTCAAGGTACAACTCACTCAAATCAGAGATAACGGGAACTGCAGATGCTGGAGAATCCAAGATAAAGTGTGGAGCTGGATGAACACAACAGGCCAAGCAGCATCTTAGGAGCACAAAAGCTGACGTTTCGGGACTAGACCCTTCATCAGAGAGGGGGATGGGGAGAGGATTCTGAAATAAATAGGGAGAGAGGGGGTGGCGGACTGAAGATGGATAGAGCAGAAGATAGGTGGAGAGTATAGGTGGGGAAGTGGGAAGGGGACAGGTCAAGGGGGCGGGATGAGGTTAGTGGGAAGGAAATGGAGTTACGGCTTGAGGTGAGAGGAGGGGATAGGTGAGAGGAGGAACAAGTTAGGGAGGCGGGGACGAGCTGGGCTGGTTTTGGGATGCACTCTCCCCTCCCCTCACTGCACCCCAAAACCAGCCCAGCTCACGCCTGCCTCCCTAACCTGTTCTTCCTCTCACCTATCCCCTCCTCCCACCTCAAGCCACACCTCCATTTCCGTCCTACTAACCTAATCCCGCCTCCTTGACCTGTCCGTCCTTCCCAGACTGACTCATCCCCTCCCTACCTCCCCACCTATATTCTCCTCTCCACCTATCTTCTCCCTATTTATTTCAGAATCCTCTCCCCATCCCCCTTTTCTGATGAAGGGTCTAGGCACGAAACATCAGCTTTTGTGTTCCTAAGATGCTGCTTGGCCTGCTGTGTTCATCTAGTCCCACACTTTGTTATCACTCAGATCAGCTTCAGCTCAGGTTGTTTGATGGGTTTTGCTATGACACTATGAGGACAGGCTTCATGATGTTCAAATAGATGCAGCGGGAAAACTTCCCCACTGAACCTCGTTCCTGATCACTGGTCTCTCTCTAATGCTCAATAACTCTGTCTCTTTCTCCCCTTCTCTCTCTCTCTCTCTCCCTCTCTCTCTAACATTCACTAACTTCCTTTCTCCCTTCCTCCCCCTCTCTTTAAAACCCACTAACTTTTTCTCTCTCCCTAACACTCTCTGCGTCTGTTTCTCTGTCTCTTCCTCCCCTTCTCTCCCTCTCGCTCACACTCTCAAACTCTTGTCCTCTCCATCTCTTCTCCTCCCCAACACTCAATAAATCTCTCCTCTCTCTCCCCCCCCCTCTCCACCTACCCCCACCCCTCTCTCTCTCTCACTCTCTGTCTCTCCCCCTCCCCCTCCCCCTCTCCCTCACCCCCTCCCTCTCCCTCACCCCCCTCCCTCTCCCTCTCTCTACCCCCACCCACCCATCCCTCTCCCTCCTTCCACCCACCCCTCCCATTCCCCCCTCCCCCACCCCAACCCCTCACTCTCCCCCTCCCTCCCTCTCCACCCTCTCCCCTCCCCCGCGCCCTCTCCCCCCTCCCCTCCCTCTCCCCCCTCCCCTCCCTCTCCCCCCTCCCCTCCCTC